>NC_059165.1:63921443-64521443 GCF_019923935.1 Bubalus bubalis | reverse complement strand
TGCCCGGGGCTGGGCTTGGGGAGTGGGAGAGACTGGCTTAGGCTGTGAACTGCCCCTATCAGGCCATGGTCTCAGGCAGAGGCTCATATGAAACCCCTTTGCTCCCAGGCTTGGTTCTGCCTCCCCCATCTCAGCCAGGTGGCTTAGTCTGCCCGGGTGACCAGCCTTGGCTGCAAAGCAGACGGTAACTGCCTTCTGGGACAGTGGCTGCCACATGAGAAGGCCTGAGAACAGGCAAGAGGAGGCCCAGGTTCGACTTGATACTAGAAGGCCTTCCTCATGGCAGGGTGGTGGGCAGGAGGCTCAGAATTTCTTAAAGGTCCTGGCTGCTGAGCACCTGGCCGCCTCTTCTGGTGGGGGCCTCTGGAGGGACGCTCCTTCCCGCCCTGGGTGTCACTTGGGGTGGCCTCTGCTTTCAGGATGCAGACTTGGCCTCACCAGCCTGTGGCAAGCAGTGTTTAATCCCTCTTTTGTGTCGTCACAGGCTGGGGTGAGAGTTCACGAGAGAAGAGAGTACCTAGGCTATGTAATTCAGTCGCGCACTTGGCACGGAGACCCAGTGTATGTTAATGCACGTATCCCATTTGCTGGCTTTTCCAGGCCTTTGTCCCCAGCCCGGGGCCCACGGACTAATTACAAGGTGTAGGCTCCGGGGTGGTTCAGTGGCCTGGCCGGCTGTGCTGAGCCATGCCTGCTCCTGGGTGCTGGGCTGGCTGTGCTAGCAGGGGCTGCGGGCCACCTGCTAGGGCTGGCCTCCATGATGGCCTTGTGGATCTGCCCTGGGGAGAGGGGTGTGGGAGCCTGGGTTGGGGGCGGTCATCGCTGGGGAGGATGTCTGAATTTTCCATGCACAAGCTGATCAGGCTGGCCTGTGAGGTAAGCGGCTGTAGTCCATGGGGAAGAAAGAAGGTGGAGCAAAAGAGCAGGGGCCGAGCTTCTGCCGGGGCTCTGGGGTTGTGAGGAGGTGCGTTCTGAAGATGGGGACTCTCTGGTGACCACAGTGTGGTTCCCAGAAGCAACTGTGGCCCAGCTGAGCCTCTCTGCCTTGGGCTTTGTGGAGGGGACTCCTTTCCTCCCAGAGGCAGATGCAGAGGGCATTGAACATTAGACTCAACGACCACAGCATATCTTGGAGGAGGAGCCCAGCAAGCCCCTGTCATGGTGAATCCCAGGAGCCGATCATACACAGGGACCCTGGGTAACTTGAGTGTGCGTGGGTCACCGAAAACAGCTCCCGTGACACCTGGGCTCGTTTCTGAACGAATAATAGTCATCACATGCATTATATTTCCACATTCCCTACTGTTTTGCTTGCCTTAGATCTTATATATTTTTAAAAATAATTTTTATGTACTTATTTATTCATTTTTGGCTGTGCTGATCTTCCTTGCTGGACGGGCTTCTCTAGTTGTGGCAGCGGGAGCTACTCTCTAGTTGCGGTGCGTGGGCTTCTCCTTGCAGTGGCTTCTCTTGTTGCGCAGGCTCTAGGGAACTCAGGCTTCAGCAGTTGCAGCACGGGGGTTCAGTAGTTTTGGCTCCCGGGCTCTAGAGCACAGACTCAGTAGTTGCGGCACATGGGCTTAGTTGCTCGGCAGCAAGTGGAATCTTCCTGGATTAGGGATTGAACCTGTGTCTCTTGCATTGGCAGGTGGATTCTTATCCACTATACCACTAGGGAAGCCCTGCCTTAGACTTTGGGATAGATTTGAAGGATGGTTTACTGGGTTCAAGTCTCTTAGATAAAGTGTCCATAAAACTTGGAGTGAAAAAACTTTTTTCCTCTCGGAGTTACCCCACCAGTAAATGAGGCATGTTCCATTGGTTCCTGAGTGTGCCCAGAGTGGTGGTGGATAGGCAGGGCTGCTTGGAGAGGCCCACGACCTTCTCCATTGGCATCCTCCCACCTCATCCCTTCTGAGAAGTCCCAGAGTAGTAACAGCTAACGCTACTGAGAGCCAAGCTGTTCTAGGACCTCATAGGACCTCAGCGTTCCTCACTGTAATCCTCAGACAACCTCTTGAGTTAGGGGCTTTTTGGTGAGGAAGCGGAGGCACAGAGAGGTAAGTGACATGCCTCCAATTACTCAGGAAGGAAAAAGTGGTCCAGGATTGGGAGGTGGGCTCTCAGCAGCCAGAGGGTCTTCATGAGGCAGGACTGAGCCATATCCTCACTGGTTTACCCTGGTTACCCAAGCTCCACAGAGCTGAGCTTCAGGATGGCTATTGGTGCCCCAAGCAGACCCCTGTGAGTTCTCTGCAGCCCTCTGCCTTCTGGTCCACCAGTAAGCGGGCCCAGATCTCCTGTCCCATCCCTGGCTGCCTGCCTGTTAGGAAACCAGGTGCAGGAGGACAGTTCACTATTCTGAGACTAGAAGCTAACTGTGTTTAAAAGTATGAACTCGAACCTCAGTGCAACAGAGAGCAGCTCCTGGGCCCCTACAGGTGCAGCAGGTACTCCTGCTTATGGGGTAGCTGACAGCCGGCCCCTGTGCCAGGCCACACATGGCGACAGTGGGTCACTGTGTGTGTCCTAGGGAAGAGCCGTCCCAGGCAGAGGGCAGGTCTCACCAGGGAGCCCCGTGAGTGCCTTGGCAGAAGCAGACTGGCTCTTCCTTGTCTGGGTGGGGACCCTGGGATCCTGAGCCACTCAAAGGGTCTAATTCAGTTCATGTGCCCCATGGGCCCCAGCCCAGCAAGCTTGGACCTCAGTAAACACTTGTTTCTAGATGTTTATTTTGGGGTTTAATGAAAAACAAACTAGCTAATCCCTGCACTTGTATGGAGCCAAGTTCTCAGTGCCCCTTGGTGGGCAGATTGCCTTCCTCCCCACAGCGGTCCAGTGAGAGTGTCCCGGCTCACAGCTCCTCTGGCCTCTGCATCTTTGCACATGCTGTTCCCTCTGCCTGGCTGCATCCCCAGCCCTGCTCCTTTGACCTGGCCTGGTTATCACCTACTTGGCCTTCAGGTCTCCACTGGGATGTCTCTTCCTCCAAGGCCTTTCTCTGCTCCCCACCAAGTCTGGATCGGGCCCCTCAGCTCTCAAGGAGCCAGTATGCACACTGTGCAAAGCTTAGGTGGGCGACTCCCCCTCCCTCAGTGACAAGGATTGTCTCGTCTTCACTGTTGGATCCCAGGTTTGTTGTGTGATCATAAGAAGGAGCGACAACTACAACAACAATGGTCCATGTGTGTGCTAAGTCGCTTCAGTCATGTTCAACTCTTTGCAACCCCATGGACAGTGGCCCGCCAGATTCCTCTGTCCATGGGATTCTCCAGGCAAGAATACTGGAGTGGGTTGCTGTGCCCTCCTCCAGGGAATCTTCCCTAGCTAGGGATTGAACCCATATCGTTTATGTCTCCTTCATTGGCAGGCAGGTTCTTTACCACTAGCGCCACCTGGGAAGCCCTCCATAAATGTCAGCTCTGTGCCAGGCACTATTTTTGGCATTTGACAGGTGTTTACTGATCCGCTTCTCACATCAATCCTAGGAGGCAGGTGAATTATCTCCATCTGGCATGTCAGGACACAGGCACAGGAGTCTCTAACTGGTCCACAGTTGCACAGCAAGTAAGGACTGGAGCTGGGCTCCAAACCCATGACTACTCTCCTCTTAACTATGTGCCGGGCTGCCTCCCCTGCTTGGCACCTAGAGACATACGATCAGTATCCCATCATTCAACAGAATAGATCTGTCTACCCCTATAGGTTAGAACTGAGGCTCAGGATGAAGGGGCTTGACTGAGGTCATGTGACTGAGAGCAGAAGGGGGACTCCAGCCCACCCAGGCCACACGCTCCTTGAGGGCGGGAGCTTGACCACAGTCTCCTTCTGTGTGTCACCAGCTTCTGGCTTGGCACCTGGAGCAGAAGGGGCTCATCTCTAGGGATGGTGGCCTGTCAGTTACATCCGCCTCCCAGCACCGGAACCTGGGCCTCCCCACCAGGAGCCCCTGCAAAGAGGTGTTTGTGTCAATGAAAGTGTTAGTCGCTCAGTCGTGTCCTACTCTTTGCAACCCCATAGACTGTAGCCCGTCAGGCTCCTCTGTCCATGGGATTCTCTAGGCAAGAATACTGGAGTGGGTTGCCGTTCCCTTCTCCGGGGGATCTTCCCAACACAGGGAGTGAACCCAGGTCTCCTGAAGCTGAAGCTCCAATACTTTGGCCACCTGATGTGAAGAACTGACTCATTGGAAAAAGACCCTGATGCTGGGAAAGATTGAAAGCAGGAGGAGAAGGGGATGACAGAGGATGAAATGGTTGGATGGCATCACCAACTAGATGGACATGAGTTTGAGCAACCTCCAGGAGTTAGTGATGGACAGGGAAGCCTGGTGTGCTGCAGTCCATGGGGTCTCAAAGAGTCAGACATGACTGAGTGACTGAAGTGAACTGATCTCCTGCATTGCAGGCAGATTCTTTACCATCTGAGCCACCAGGAAAGCCCTTGTGTTGATGGCTGTCAGAGGAATGACTGTGGCAGGCAGTCAGGCAGAGGCCACGGTATGCAGGTGTGAGCTGGAAAGAAGACCCATGCTCCTGCTTCCGGCCTTGAGTGGGGCTTTCCTTCTGGCTGGACTTGGGTTCATCTTTGTCTGAGAACGTGGCTATCTGGAAGTGCCCACAGGGATCCAGGATGGAAACTTTGTTGGCAGCCCCCAGCAGGAAAGGAGGTTTCTGACTCAGAAGGTGAGGTTTTGTTTTTCTGGGTAGCCTGGAGTAAAAGACATTTATGAGCTCCTCATGGTCCAGGAGGGCCCCTCGCGCCAGCGGTGAGCAAACATGGGCGCTGCAGGTCGATAAATGTGCGGTCTTTTGTTGGGCACACCTGGCTCAAACATCACATGGGATGGGAGTGACTCCGTCAGTCCCTACTCCCTGCATAGCAGCACGGAGTGGTTTCAGACATTCTCATCTGGGCTCTGACAGCTGTGTCAGCTTCTGGCCACACTCAGAGGTGAAAGGCATGTCGAAAGTGAGTTTTCAACCTGCAGCCTGCCGCCTTCCTGCCCGTCCCAATCTTGCTGCCCCAGCCACACATCTGTCCTCTCTGCTTGCCTTTGCGCCGGCATCCAAGGTCCAGCCCGTTGCCTGTTTTCTGATAGGCCCTAGACAAAGAATAACCTCGTATGTTATACACCCTTTTCTCCAGAGAAGTCCAGAACCCTCCTTACATAGGAATTGAAAAGTTAGTGTCACCCATCAAGTCAGAATACCAAATGCCCTGCCGGGGATACTGACCACAGCCAGCATGAATTTCCCAGCATCATGCCAAGGTCAGCAGCAAACCAGAAAAAGGGCAGATCAAAGGTTGTTCTTCCTGGCCCTTGAGCCTAGAATTGAGAAATTCTGTAATTAAGCTGTTCAATAAAATCAGTTTTGATAATTCTCTTTTGTGCTGCTAAGTCACGTCACCTACTGAAAACTCAAGCTTTGCTCACCTTGGGCTTATTATTATAATAATAACTGGAGGGAATCACCCTCCTCTTTGTAAACTATCAGTACAATGGCTGTTAAATCTAAAAGGGAGCTGTAATTTATTTTAAGATTCAGGGATTTTGTATGCGCAAGTAGGCAGCAATTATGAAACAAATACTATAATTATAACTGCTCTAGAAAAGTGAATGAGGCAGTAACTAGCTGAGATGTGTTTTCTGATTAGAAAATATATTATTTCAGTTTTGAGCAAACTCTGCTGGGTCTCTTGTCCCTGGATTTTTGGAGTTGAATCCAAGAATGATGAAGAATCTGAAAAGCTCCATCTCCACCTGATTTGCTGAGGGAACAAGAGGCTGACACTGTCATCGGGGAGCAAGGTTGTCTCCTGGGAGTCAGGCTGGGGAGAGGCTGGAAGATTGTGATCCAGTGCCAGCAGGGAGGCAGTACCTGCTCTGCCCTCTCCTTCCCTCTCCTCCACCTGCACCCCACAGGGAGGGTCAGCTGTGTAGCCTGCTCTCCACGCCCGCTGAACTGGCTGAGTTTCGTCCTTGAACATCGTTGGAGCTGCCCTGCATTTGGAGCCTCCACTGGGCTTGGCCAGATCAGATCTCTTGCCAGTGCCATGCCCAGGAGAGCATGGCACTTCTTTCCTGTTTCCCCTTTTGGAACATACTCTGGAACCCACAATTAGATCCCACAAAATGAGTTATCTTTATCCAGTGATGTTGTTTTTCTAAGAGACAGTTTTAACTCTCGGGTGCAGCTTTCTTGAAGGCATCACCAAAACATCTCATGACTTGCTGGAGGTTTTAGGACCTCTCTGGGTTCTTGGTGGGTGGTCTGAGACTCAGAGTTTCCCCACAGCTGGATGGTAAGGAACTCAGAAATGTTGAATATAGACTGACATCTGACCTGCCTTGGGTAACACGGAAACAGAAGATAGGATCTGGTGTTAGAATTCCTGGGTCTTTTTTCTCATTATAGAATTAAAATCAGGATCTATCTATCCATCTATAGATAGATATATCAACTGGAGCGAAGGTTTAAGTATTGGAGAAAAATCAGGCTCTTGACAAAAATATGAAGTTAAAAGGATTTAGCCACCTTGATTAAGAACTGAATCAGCAAAAGCAAAATTCCTTATTAGAATGTGAGCTCCTTGAGGTTAAGGATGTACCGGTTCTGTCTGTCTGTTCACGGCTGCTTCTCCAGCCCATGGAACAGTACTTAGATCACATAGATGCTTAATAAGTAAGAATGAACATTCTTAAGAATAACTTGGCTCACTTTAAGTCTTCCCTGTCAGAATGAGACATGCAGTATGGATTTATATGTATAGTTAGGGGCCAAGATCTTCTGGAAAACACTTCTTTCAAGGGGAAGGAGAAACAACCAAAGGATCTGTGCTCACCAAGTGGACCTACTGAATCTTGTTGCCCAAGAACTTGCAGAAGCAACAACTATTAATTCTGAAGGGTGTTGATGTAGTGAGACCATGCTGCTGATTTTTCTCTAACACTTTCCAGCCTCTTTGGGCAGTGTTAGTATCAGTTGGCTAACGTTTTTGTCAGCCAGAGTTTGTACCATGGTCAAGTAGGTATGAATATATCTGTATTTATTTTTGTACATAAATAGATAAAAAGAGCCTCTTGATGAAAGTGAAAGAGGAGAGTGAAAAAGTTGACTTAAAACTCAACATTCAGAAAACTAAGATCATGGCATCCAATCCTATCACTTCATAGCAAATAGATGGGGAAACAATGGAAACAGTGACAGACTTTATTTTCTTGGGCTCCAAAATCACTGCAGATGGTGACTGCAGCCGTGAAATTAAAAGATGCTTGCTCCTTGGAAGAAAAGCTATGACCAACATAAACAGCATATAAAAAAGCAGAGACATTATTTTGCTGACAAAGTCTTTCTAGTCAAAGCCATGGTTTTTCCAGTAATCATGTATGGATGTGAGAACTGGACCATCAAGAAAGCTGAGCACCAAAGAATTGATGCTTTTGAACTGTGGTTTTGGAGAAAACTTGTGAGAACCCCTTGGACTGCATGGAGATCCAACCAGTAAATCCTAAAGGAAATCAGTCCTGAATATTCATTGGAAGGACTGATGCTGAAGCTGAAGCTCCAATACTTTGGCCACCTGATGCGAGGAACTGACTCATTGGAAAAGACCCTGATGCTGGGAAAGATTGAAGGCAGGAGGAGAAGGGGATGACAGAGGATGAAATGGTTGGATGGCATCACCAACTAGATGGACATGAGTTTGAGCAAGCTCCGGGAGTTGGTGATGGACAGGGAGGCCTGGCGTGCTGCAGTCCATGGGGTCACAAAGAGTTGAACACAATTAAGCTACTGAACTGAACTGATGATTTAACCCATAAAATCCACTTCTAAGAATTTATCCCAACAACAACAACAAAAATGTCCCTTGCACTCAATAAATATTTTTTGAGTAATAAATATGAGCAGAGACTTAGCCATCCTTAGCCATGAAGGATGTTCACTCATGTGAAGAACACAAAGGTAGAAGCAGCCTATATATATCCATCCACAAAATACAGTTCCAACCAATGAGAGGATGCTCTGCAGCCCTAGAGAAGATATTGTTCGGGAATATCCCATGACAGTTACAAATATTCAGAATTAATAAGCGGAAAATCCAGGTTACAGAAATGTCATGTAGTTAACATGATCTCATTTTGTCTTCTATACCAAGGTGGTGCGATTACTAAAAATTTATCTCCCTCTATATTTTCAGACTTTCCACAGTAATCAAATACAGCTTTTTAACAAGGAAAACAATGTTTTTTTCCTTACACATAAATGATAAATTTAGTACAAAGCCTGGATGAAATACTCAGCCCCATATAAAACTAATGGTTGCCACAATCTCAGGAGTGATAGAAAGACTCAGTCATGGGATGCAGCCGGATGTGAATCACAGTAAGCATGTTCCACAGCACTAAGGGACAGGATGATGCCTTAATTTTGACAGTGGGGCATGGCCACACGTGGATGTGGTCTCAAAATACAGGGTCCGCATCACGGGAGTCCCTCTCTCCCTGCCCCTTGAGTCTCTAGGAGGCCACTAGGGCAGAGGGCCACATGCCAGACCAGGAAGGTGGCAGCAGGGGCATGGTCCTGAAGTGCCCTGGACCCAGGTTCCAGGCCAGCCCTGCTCTGCCTGGCCGGGGCACCTTGCAAGGGGTCACGCCCCCTCTCTGACTCTGTCACTTCTGTGTACAGTGAGAACTCCTGCCCCACCTTCCTTACAGCAGGCTGATGGATGGAGCGAATGAGAGGCCTACTACGTGCCAGGCACAGGGGGAGTGTTGTGTGAACACGAGGTGATTCCCTGTGGATTCCAGGCCTGACTCACGGAGCCAGGACAGACAGCTGGAGATGATCCCAGGAATGCACTGAGGTGGGTTTCCAGCCCACCCCTGCCCCCACCTCCCTGTCCACCGCCTCTCAGCGCGCTCAGCCGCACACACCTGCTGTCCCCTCCCTGACACGTCTTTCAAGGAAGTCAGTGTCCCAGAGAAAAGCAAACCTCTCAGGCAGCTGCTGGGAGCAACAGTAGCCCTACTGTCCCAGTTACAAGAATCCCTTTGCAAAGAAAGTTTTGACAAAGAGAAAGGCAAAGAGAGAACGTGGAGGGCGGGGGGAGGGTTGTGACAACAGAAGGGCAGAGCAAACCATTTCAAGTCCTGACACAGGCAAACTGGTTCTTAAAGTCACCTGTTTCTGACAGGAACGCAAGGCCCTGTCCTGTCACGCCACACAGCTGGGGCGCTATGCGATGCCAACTGACTTATATAAGCTCATGAAACCCCGTTCATTTGAGTTCCCTGTTTGTACAAATAGTGTCAGGGGCGCATCCGCGCACCCTGGCCATCCATCAGCGCCGCTGTGCTTCCCGGGCCGGTGCTGATTCACCTGGGCCCGAACCCCACTCTGTGTACACCCCACCCAAGCTGCGCATCCTGCAGGCAGAGTCTGTCACCACCAGGCCTTTCAGCCTGCTGGTGCCTCTTTCCCATCTATCAGGCCCACAATAGCCGCATTAAGGCCGATGAAACCCTCAGCATTCAGAGGGAGAGGAAGGGGCCCCCCTGACTGACAGGATGGGTTGGTTGTTTACTCTGACCATTTGGCCCAACCAGAGCCTAGGGGGTTAGAAACCACTCCTCTGCCAGCTTGTCTGTCCTGGAGAGAAGAAAGCTGAGGGTCTGGAGGTAGCCTTGCAAGAAGCACCCATGCCATTCTACAGCAAGAACCTTGATGTGGGAGAAGGCTGGGAACCTTAACTCTGCTCGTGGGTACATGGGGCACTGAGACCCTAGGAACCCAGGGTCAGCAGCTCCCAACCAGCTTCTGGGGAGCCTGGCTCCAAGCCTCTCAGAGACTCCATGTCCACACCTAGGGTCAACCACACCCACAGGAGACCTAGTCTGCCCTGGTCAATTCCAAGTCATTTACTCTCAAACAGAAATTCTTCTCTAGAGGTCAATTTAAAAAAGAAAATACACACGTGCCAATTTGCAGCCTCACAGCACAAGTCCCATGGGACAAGAAGTGTGTAAGGGCACACACTCTCCATAGCCTGGATCCAGGGCTATGATTTTCGGCTGTGTGATCCCATGCCTTGACTTACAGAGCAACAAACAACAGGCGAGCCCCATTTGCACCCCTGAAAATGAGTTATATTTACTTGGTTACATGTTTGACATGAGCTCAGATGAGCAAACAGTGCAACACAACCTACTACGACACTTATAAAATCAGTGCTTTAAATTCTCAGCCTATACTGATCTTTCCCAGGCGGCTCACTGGTAAGGAATCTGCCTGCCAATGCAGGAGACACAGGAGACTCGGGTTCGACCCTTGGGTCAGGAAGATCCCCTGGAGTAGAAAATGGTAACCCACTCTCATATTCTTGCCTGGAAAATTCCAGGGACAGAGGAGACTGGCAGGCTGCAGTCCAGGGTGTCACCAAGAGTCGGACTACTGAGTATGTACACACTGATCTTTGCTCAGTTCAATTCATGTCAGTCATTCAGTCGTGTCCAACTCTTTGAGACCCCATGGACCGCATCATGCCAGGCTTCCCTGTCCATCACCAACACCTGGAGCTTGCTCAAACTCATGTCCATCAAGTCAGTGATGCCACCCAATCATTTCGTCCTCTGTTGTCCCTTTCTCCTCCTGCCTTCAATCTTTTCCAGCATCAGAGTCTTTTCCAATGAGTCAGTTCTTCACATCAGGTGCCCAGAGTATTGGAGTTTCAGCTCCAGCATCTGTCTTTCCATATTTAGGACTTATTTCCTTTAGGATTGATTGGTTTGATCTCCTTGCAGTCCAAGGGACTCTCAAGAGTCTTCTCCAACACCACAGTTCTAAAGCATCAATTCTTCAGTGTTCAGCTTTCTTTATAGTCCAACTCTCACATCCATACATGACTACTGGAAAAACCATAGCTTTGACTAGATGGATCTTTGTTGGTAAAGTGATGTCTCTGCTTTTTAATAGGCTGTCTAGGTTGGTCATAGCTTTTCTTTCAAGAAGCAAGCATCTTTTAATTTCATGGCTGCAGTCACCATCTGCAGTGATTTTGGAGCCCAAGAAAATAAAGTCTGTCACTGTTTCCCCATCTATTTGCCATGAAATGATGGGACTGGGTCCCATAATTTTAATTTTTTGAATGTTGAATTTTAAGCTAGCTTTTTCAGTCTCCTCTTTTACTTTCATCAAGAGGCTCTTTAGTTCCTCTTCACCTTCTGCCATAAGTGTGGTGTCATCTACATGTCTGAGGTTATTGATATTTCTCCCGGCAATCTTGATTCCATCTTGTGCTTCATCCAGCCTGGCATTTCACATGATGTACTCTGCATAGAAGTTAAATAAGCAGGGTGACAATATACAGCCTTGATCTACTCCTTTTCCTATTTGGAATCAGTCCGTTGTTCCATGTCCAGTTCTAACTGTTGCTTCTTGACCTGCATACACATTTCTCAGGAGGCAGGTCAGGTGGTCTGCCATTCCCATCTCTTTGAGAATTTTCCAGTTTGTTATGATCCACACAGTCAAAGGCTTTGGTGTAGTCAATAAAGCAGAAGTAGATGTTTTTCTGGAACTCTTTCTTTTTCTATGATCCAATGGATGTTGGCAATTTGTTGGGTTAAATTATATCAGTGTTTTAATTTTTTATTTTTTTATAAGTGCTTTTAAAGTTATCACATTCATGGTGAAAAGTTTAAAGAGTGAAGGAACAGAGTGAAAACTTGAAGCCCCTCAATCTGCTCTCTAAAAATAACCACTGTTAACAGTTTTTAGGTATTCTTGTGTGTGCACGTTTTTAATATAAATTGATTAATTGCTTTTACAGTATAGTATAAATAGTGATTGTTCTGTTTAATAAAGTGTCCTGGGCAACCTCACAGCATGACATCAGCATTCTAGCTTTGTGGCATAGTTGTATCAATCGCTTATCAATGGACTTATTTTTCTTTAATTAGGATGCATGCCTCAATGACCATCCTTATGTCTTGGTTTAGTTGTGCAAGTATAACTGTAGGAGAAATCCTAGAAGCAGAATTGCTGTGTTGGAGAGCTATGCCAGTTTATAAATTTTATAGCTGTTGCCAAATCAATGCTCATGTTTGACATTGTCACTTGTATTGGCTAATCGTTTTCCACAATGTGTCTATTTACACTCTTACCAGCAGAGTATGAGAATGTCTGTTTCCCAACATCTTTCCCTAACTGCAGATTATAAATTTAAGAGATGTCTACTTATTAGCTAAAAAAGAAGAGATATAATATTTGTACCTTGGTTTACATTCTTCTTAGTATGAAGCACTCCTTATAGCTGAGATAGTGCTTCAGAGAAAACCTGTTTTGTTTTTTTTTTGTTTTTTTAAGACTAAATTCCTTGACTGCTTGGGCATTTTGGGGCAATTTCCATTGCACATCAGTTTCCTTATCTACCAAATGGGGATAGTGAAATCTACCTCTCAGGGTTGCAGAGCAAACATCTTGTAAGTTATTTGTCCAGCCTCCCTGACAGGAACGTGGCCTTGTGCAGTCCAAGGAAGGGTAACCACTTCTACTTATGAGCCTGTGGTTTTCTCCACCTTTGGAAGGTCCTTCAGGTAAGAGCCCTGCCTTTCTGGAGTGGTGCCTCCGGTGTTGTTTTTACTCAGCTTTGTCATTCTTTCAAGTTGCCAGCTCCTCCAGTCATCACCATGCCCTCCCTAGCCTCTGCCCTCCCCTGGTGCCTGAAGTGCTGGATCACTTTAGCTTTGGCTGGTTTCGAAGGGGGTTGGGGACACAAGCTACCTTGCCGGGAGGTAACTCTTAGGACTCCCTTCTGGAAACCAGATACGGATTTGCTGAGTGCCTACCAGGCACTGGGCACTGTGCTGGCTGCTTTATGTGGCTCAGCCCAGTGATTTCTCCTGAGGGCCTGCTGGGAGGGTGTTCTTACCTTCACTCAGAGGTGTAGCATGGTGGAGGACTCTTTTGGAGGCACACAGCCAGTTGGCAGGAGAGCCCAGAGCTGACCTGCTCTCAGGCCTGTGAGCCTTCAGTCACTGTGTGCTGCTGAGGACAGCTGGCTCACCCGAAGTCTGGGACCCTGCTCCTTGAGGAGTTCTGTTGGTCAGGACTGGAGGGTACATGGGTGTCATGCAGGCTGCAAGGGACAGAACGTCCCCACTTAGCTGCAACAGTGACCATCACCCCAGCCTCACTAGGTCCAGGCTAGTTAGGTCCCTCTCTAGGTCCCAGCCAAGTGTCTCAAAGTGGGCCTTCGGGATACAGTTACATGGTACCAGGGAAATAGGGTCCTGTTCCCCACAAGACAGACCCTGCAGGTCTGCTCACAGGCTCCCTAGAGTGGCCCTCCCTAGCCTGAGTTGTCTGGCCCTTGTGCCCCTCTGTATTCTCTGGGTGACACTTTATTTCTAAAAATCAAAGTAAGTTTGAATGAATTATTTTATTTAGTATTTATATTTTCTTATTTTGAAGTCTTTTTTTTTCCTGCTGATACTGACTATGAAAAATTTAAACAATAGAGTACAAAACACATTTAGGTATTCAATATTTGAAGAACAGATGAATGTAATATAGAAAGTGTAAATTGCCTTGGTCTCCCAGAAACAACCATTGTCAGTAGCTAGTTAAATAAAGTTTCATAATTTTCTTCTAGGCATGCATATATAGTCTATACTTGTTATTTACATGAATGGACTGATAAGACACATACTGTTCCACATTCATTTAATAACATCTTGGGCTTCTTTCTACATCATCCGCACACAAACCTCTACCTCTTTTTGGATATCTGCTTTGTGTTTTGCTGTATAGATGGCCTTCAATTTATCTAAGTCGTTTACTGATGAACATATGGGATGTTTCCAACTTTTCGTTGTTTCAAACCATGTTGCAAATGGTATACTATTTAGAAAGGCCTCTTTGAAATGAATAAAAAAATTCTAGAGCATGTTAACTCTATACTAGAAATGATCGATCACCTGTTTTGTAGAAGCCTTTGCTAATCCAGCCACTCACAATCAGTCCCTTTCTCCTGGGTCTCACTGCCCGTGACTTGCTTCATCTTCTCCTTTTTCCGAAGGAGAAGTGGGTGTCTGCCCTCTGGACAGTGGCAGCACGCTGCTTTCTCTATCTTCTATCTTTCTTTTCCTTTTTCTATGGTGGTGGTGGGGATTTGTTTTAAAATTTTTTTAAATTTTTAATTAAAATTTCTTTAAATTGGGGTATAGTTGGTTCACAACGTTGTGTTAGTTTCAGGGGTTCAGCAAAGTGAATCAGTTATACACATACATATACCCACTCTTTTTTAGATTCTTTTCCCATATAGGCCATTACAGAGTACTGAGTAAAGTTCCCTGCACTGTTCAGTAGGTTCCTGTTAGTCATCTGCCCAATATATGGTATATGTGCATATGTCATTCTCAATCTTCCAATTTATCTCTCTTCCCCTTACGTCCTGGCAACCATAAATTAGCCCTCCACATCTGTAACTCTGTTTCTATTCTGCAGATAACTTCATCTTTACCCTTGTTTTAGATCCCATGTATAAGCGATATCATACGATGTTTGTCTTTCTGTTTTTGCTTTTTAAATTTAGTTTTCACTTGTTACTGAAGTTCGACATTAACATAAATAATTTAATATTTATATAATACTTGCTCTGAAAAAGAAGCCTCCCTTCCCCTGAATACTCATCTGTCCTCATTTTGACTTCCTAGGACAACCTATTTCAACCCTTTATCTGATTTTTAGGGGTATTGACTTTCATAACTCTATCAAACATGTTTGTATTTCTACTTTAACATTTTTCAGTTTTAAGCTCTATGTATTGACTTCTCATTGTGAACAGCAAGCATTTATACTTCTTATCTACTTTTCACATATATGTCTTCTCGTAGTGCCTCCCCCCACGCCCCTGCTATGCTCCTAAGACAGTTGCATCCTATGTTTGATAAATCAACATTTAGTGTTTATACTATCTGGTCTATGCCTTTTGAAACTATGAGTATTTTCCTTGGGCTACACAATGTTTTGTGTTTCCCTACAATTAATAATTATTGTCCTTGTATAATTTTCTATGCATTCATCATGATTTTGTCTCCTCATTATACCCTAGTTATGCAAATCTTCTTAGTATATTCAGACACATGAGTATTTTATGAGGTTCATCTCCCTGAAAAAGTCTCCCCTGGAGCCTTCTGACTTGCTGTGATCTGGACTGGTTGCCCTCTGTGCTTGGTGTACATCTTGAGCTTTTCCTTCATCATAACCCTGGGAATTGGTGTCACTTCTCTCTTCTGAGTAGGATTTCCTGTCTCCTGTATCTCGTGCCTTCTTCCTCCTTGGTTCCCTCCCTTATCTGGCAGAGCAGAGTCTCTGGCTTCCTGATAAAGGATGTGGTGGAGGTAAAGTTTTTTAGACCTTGTGCATGTTACACAGTCTTTATTTTCCCTTCACACTTAGCTTGATAGTATGGCTGGGTATACAACTCTAATTTGCAAATAATTTCCCTTAAGCATTTTGAAGGCTTGTCAATTGCCTTTTTGCTTCTGAAGTTACTGTTGAAAATTCTGATGCCAATTTGGTGCTCCATATTTTTTGTGAAACTTGTTGATATTTCCTCTTCAGGGGCTTCTAGAAACTTCTTTTGGTTCCCAATGATCTGAAATTGATATTTGGTGTGATTTTTGGTATGATTCTCTTTGCTTTCATTTGCTAGACACTCAGTGAGCTATTCAATCTAGAAAATCATGTCTTTTAGGTAATCTATGAGACTTATTTAGTTTATGATATCTTCCTGTCCTTCTATTTTCTGATTCTCAAAAAAATCTTACATGGTCAGTTGCAGAAATAGCCTTTTCCTCACATCCTTGTCCTTTGCCATGTAACTTTGTGGTTCTTCCTTCTCTGATTCTGGGTTGAGACATATGGGCTTCTTTGGGCCAGTGGGTTGAGGGTGATCATGATACAAGCAATGGACTGAAAGCCACATGTGCGAGTGAACTTGCTTGCTTTTGCTTGCTACCATCACTATGGGAAAAACATGCCCAGGTTAACCAGTGGTTCCAGGAGGAAGATGAGAGACACATGCAGCAGAGCCAATCATCAGCCAAGATCAGCAACCACTCCAAATATGTGAGCGATAATTGCTTATTCTTGTGTGCTACTGAGGTATTGTAATTGTTTATTATTTAGCATGATTGTGGTAATAACTGATATATCTGATTATTTAGATGCTGAATCTCTTAGCATAACCCTTTAATTTTCTTTTTACTGTTCTTTATGGGAGATTCAACAATATCTTTCATCCTTTCTACTGAGTTTTTCATTTCTGCTGTCATAATTTCTAAGAACTCTTTGGTTCTCTGCATGTTATTGCTTTGTTGTATCCTATTCTGTTTTCATAAAAGCATCATTTCTTATTACATTAACTATTATTCTTTCAAATTTTGCTCGCCTTGCATATCTCTTTCTTCCAGGTTGCTTTTTTATTCTGTTTATTTTGTCCTCTATCTTTGATTGCAGAGATTTCCTCTAATGTCTCATAATCTTTGCTTGTCCACTCATACTCACTAAAAAGCTGGTTAGAAGCTTTGTGTATGTGTTGTTCACAAAAAAGCAGTTGTTTTATAGAACTTCTGACTCTTCTTTAGAGCTAGAGAGATGACCCAGGGACATCTCCATTCTGCAGCTTTGAGGACATCTGCCAGGCTACCAGCATTCTGGGAGTCTTATGGGGGAAGAAGGCAAGGGGTCCCAACATTCAGGGTGTCAACTGTCACTAAATTCCTCTGTTTCTGGTATAGCAGCCCTGTTCTCAGCTGTACTTGGAGTCCCTAAACCAAAGTCCCTTTGCCAAAGTCTTTACAGAATAGACTCCCCCTGTCTCTGTCAGCAAGGAGAGTGTGGTCACCTGGCTTCAGGGAGTTGGAGAGGGGATCTGTGCATCTCAAAGTGGGTTATCAGGGCTTTCAGCCAGCCCTTTCCCACTCCTGTCTTATCACTCTTTTAATTGCTGCCAGTAGGTTGGGCAAAAAGGCGATCTCACTGCTGTGTTGATGTGCATTTCTTTGAATAGTAAGGCTGAGCCTGTCTCGTGTGTCATGGCCATCGTGTGAACTGTTTGCTTTCTGTGTGGTGCTTTATTCTCTCTTCTGAAGGGAGTCCTTGGACCTCAGTTCAATCCTATTTTTACTCCCTGGGTGTCATGGGTCCTGGGGTCTAGAGGTCTGCAGGCTGTGTGGCAGTGGGAAAGAGGCACAGAGCTGGCAAGGGGGTGGTCCAGAGAGCAGGGTGTGCGCTCCCCGGGTTCCCCCCTCTCCCCCACAGAAGTGCTTACTTGGAAATGGGCCCAGCCTTTTCCCCACCTCAGCACAAGCCTGCCACTGACAGCTCCTAGGGACGGAGTGGTCCTCTGGGCTGCTTGACTTAAGGGGCAGCTCTGTGCAGGGCCCCATTAGCAGTCAAGTCCTGGGTGGTGATTCTGGCCCCAGCCTGAGGTTTGGCATTTACCAGGGTTTACATTCCACAAAGGCGGTTACCTTTTCTTTTCTTTTTCAACCTTAAAAAAATTGTGAAATATAACACATATAGAAAATGTTCAGTTTAACAAATTATTATAAAGCAAACACCCGTGTAACCACCTCCCTGGGAGACAGTTGGCTTTTAACAACACCGTGGCAATGGGAGCTGGCAGCTTGCCCCTCGACTGTTGGGCTGTCCGTTCCCCTCCAGCCCACCCCGAGTCGTGGGGCCTGGGCGGGGTGGCCCCTTGTTGCTGGAGGTCCACTCAAGGTGTGGAGGCTCTAGGGCAGGGCCCTGAAGTCTAGATAGGGGATTGAGTGTGAGACTTGTTTTCTCTCAGCCCCCTTCACTGACCTGTGTCCTGACAGACTCAGGGATCACTCAGAACTCAAGAATTTGCGTGGAACCCAGGGAGCAGGGGGAGTCCAGAGACCCAGGGTACGAAGCCCAAGGCAGGCCTGAAGGCCAGGTCTGGCTGGCATGGGGTTGGGGGCTAACCATGAAGCACTCACCCTCCACAGAGGGGCCTGGCCCTCTTGCCTAGCCTGATGCGGGGCAAGGCCATGTGTGTGGGAGGGTTCGGAAGGGACTGCCCTCCGTGTGGGAGATATTCCTCATGGATGAAGGTTGGTACACATGCTCAGTCCTCTGGGGTGGGCCAGCTGAAGAACATTCCTGTCCCTGGGCACTGCCCTCCCTTTTGCTGCAGCAGCCCTGTGGTTCTTCTCCAGATGGGATGCCTTCTCCTGACAGCCAGCTCCCAGGTGGAATGCCCATGTCCATTAAAGTGCAGCCCCTATACACAGGAGTTGGGCCTCGGCCGCTTGCCTGTCTCCACTTCCTTCCTTTTCTGGTTCAGCCCAAATGGAGCTCCCCACCATCTTCTAGGCACTGGGTGGCAGCAAGGGGCAGGACAGACTCAGTCCATGCTCTCATGGTGATAGTCTAGTGTTGCACAGTCCAGTAGATTTTTCTGGGATGACAGGGCATCCGGGGTGGGGGTGCAGGGAGGAGATGGAGGAGACAAGGAAATGGGGACCTCAGGGCCATGGGAACACACAGGGCTTGCATTGGAGCAGTGCTGGCTTGGCAAGTCTTCCTGCACAAATCAGCCCTGAAGGATGCAGATGGCAAGTCAGGCAGAGGGCCCAGGAAGTGTGACCAAGGTAGGGGAAAGGCACATGCCTAGGGCTGGTGAGGAGGGACGTGTGCACTTCTGGAATGGCAGGAAGAGAGCATGAGGGAGGGGCCAGGAGAAGGGTGGGCACTGGGAGCGGTCAGGGGAGGGTGGAGAACTGGGGAGTGACACGGAGTCGCACCTGGAAGGACATTTGGGCAGATCTGCATTTTCAGGTCACCCTGGTCGCTGCAGGGCAGGAGAAGGGTCTGGAAGGCAGGACCAGTTAGGAAGCGGCTGTTGTGATCTACCTGGTGAGAGGCAGAGGCAGCAGGGGGAGGGACAGGACTGGAGGTGGAATCGGCAGGACTTGTGGACGGAATGGATGCTGAGGGGGAGGGAGAAGAAGCAGAGGTGAGGGACCTGGTGCTTCTTGCTGGGGAAACTGGGCAAGGAGGAGCCATCCGCGGAGCTGGCGATGCTGGCGGAGGAGCAGGTGTGAAGGAGAAATGAGTTCTATTGGGGTGAGCTGTGTCGGAGGCTCCTGAGGGCCACCGGTGGGCCTTTGGATGGGGGAATCTGGGGCTAGTGGAGTGGGGTCCACCCTTGTGGGCCTGCTCATCTCTGGCTCTGCCCCTAGGCTGTCACTCTCAAGGTGCCCCAGACCAGCCCAGCCTGGGGAA
This sequence comes from Bubalus bubalis, assembly GCF_019923935.1. Classification (NCBI taxonomy): domain Eukaryota; kingdom Metazoa; phylum Chordata; class Mammalia; order Artiodactyla; family Bovidae; genus Bubalus; species Bubalus bubalis. Next base: position 64,502,118 of record NC_059165.1, on the reverse strand, counting down.
AGGGTGGTCCTGAACGGGGTGTGGCCATAGCTCACTGATGTCTACTTGGGATGTGTCTGTGTACCTCTGTGTAGTGGGGTCTTTTACATACACATTAGGAAGAAGTGGGCTGGGGTAGAGGAGAGGGGGACACAAAGTTTCAAAGAAGAACTTGTCCCAGGAAGGTGAATTTTGCTGTGTGGGGTTAGGCTCATCTGGGCTGATCCTGGAGCCTCTGGGCGTTGGCTGATGGAAGAAGAGTTGTGTCATTCCCTACGCTCTGCCTCCTAGACTGGTCATGGATAGACTCATTTTTTGCTCTGACCACCAGCCTGTGGGTTGCCTAATAATTCGTGTTCTTGGGGGACTAGCACCTTTGAGTACAAACTGAAATTCAGTACATGCCAAATCCAGTTTATGCTATTTAGGTACAGTTGAAGCTATTTGGGCCTTCTAGGGTGTCTACCAACTTAGCTGTCCCCTCCTGGCCCCCACCAGCTCCTCCTCCTTGCCATTCTGTGGGCTGTCTGGTCTTGGCTTCTGCTTTTGGTTGGGAACGCATGCATTTTGTATTCAGAGGTACAGAAACTGGCCATGTGATACCGGGATAACATGTTCTGCTGAGTCTCTTGGATGGGGCTTGGGACTAAGATCTTAGACTCATCTTGTCCTGATCTTCAGTGGTGACAACTGGGAGAGTCCACGTTGATGGTGAGGACCCAGCCCAAAGAGGGCACCATAGAGCGGTTCATAATCTTGGTCTGTGGCCTTCTGCAACCAGCCACGGCTCCTGACTTGGCCAGGTAGCTAGTGGGGCCAGATGCACGGGCATGGCTGTTCCAGGAAATCCAGCCCCAGGGTCAAGTTTGCTTAGGATGTTTGTGGTTTCCTCTGTAGGCATCCATCACCCAGGTCTATAGACTCTGCAGTGTGTCCACTGCTGTCCCCTGAGCCACCGCCAGCTGCTCTAGTTCAAGCCTTCACCATTTCACAAATCTCCCTACCTTCTCTGATCTGGCCGACCCTCCCTGGCAGCTGGACCTGATCCTGTGACTCTTATCTTTGACTTTTACCCAGAGTGTTTCCATCCCTCCATCTCACTCCCCTCTGCATGGCCAATTTCTGGTCATTCAATGCCTGGCATATAGTGTGTATTCATATGTTTCTCGAGTGAATAAATATAAATTAATGTGAATTGAGTCCTTTTGATCTTGACTGTTTATCATTTCATAAGGAAGTCTCTTACTCCCCTTCTTATTTTATGCACCCACACTTGGTGTTAATAAGTGCAGATATGTGTTCATTTGGCCGGACTCTGTATCCTGGAGTTGTGGGGGACCACTATATGTCACATGCTGCATGTTGGCAAATATTGTTGAGTTAAATTGAGTAACATTATCTTTTCAAACTGAGAAAAGCCAGGGAATCTCCATTAGATATCAGATACTTTTCCTGATATTTGGATTCTTCTGATGGTGAGATTTTGTGTTTTGATTTTCAGCCCTTGGTTTCATGGAGAAGGTGGCTTGTGAACCTAGAGGATGGGAAGATCTGATCCTGAGAAGACAGAGAAAGTCGTTTCAGGCAGAGAGAAAGTCTTGAGCTAATGTAAGAGGCGAGATGTTTTCTTCTTCAATTCAACCCATAGGTCATTGTCCCAGGGTCCAATTTGGTGGCTCTGAATTGTCAGTCATCTGACTTTGAACTTCTTTCCTGGGCTTAGGTCCCTCTGAATCTGACCTGGCCTTGCTCCCCATCTTCATTTTCTGCTGCTTCTTGTCTCCGACTTTGCTTGGACTGCTGCTCTTGCCTATGATGATGTTTCTCAGGGCATGTGTCTTGAAAGCTTGAGCCTTTCCATCTTCCATTGGAATTGTGATTTTTAGCACCTACACGTTTTGCATCTTTCCCAATGTCCCTCAGCTGCATGTGTCTTACAGTTCAACCAACTCCATGCTTCATCCATCCCCACAGTGTCCTTTAGTTGTTTGTTTATTTGTGAGTCTACTATATCCTTGTTGCTGCCAGGGTCTGTGGAGGAGTCAAGCGCCTAAGACATAATCTCTGTTCACATGAGGTTCTTGGTCTACCTGCAGAGTGGAGATACAGGAGGAATGGCTACTCAAGGTCTTATGCGGGTCAGAAAGGGATCTGTCAACCATGGCCTCTAGCAGGGAGAATCAGGCAGGGCTTCACAGAGGAGGGAACCTATGGGTTGAGTCATGGCATATGAGGAAGGGATTTAGTCCTGCAAAGTTGAGGTAGAGAAGACTTCCAGGTGGGACTGTCTTGAGGAAATTTAAAGAGAGAGGAGAGGGACTTCCCTGGTGGTGCAGTGGTTAAGACTTTGTTTTCTAATGCAGGGGTGGGGTGTGGGTTTGACTCCTCGTTGGGGAGCTAAGATCCCACATGCCTTGCAGCCAGAAAACAAACAAACAAGAAAAACCCCAGCATAAAACAGAAACAATATTGTAACAAATTCAATAAAGACTTTAAAAATGATCTGCATAAAAAGAATTATAAAAAAGGAAGACAGGAGAGTAGGGGCTGGTAGAGGGAGTGGGGTATTAAGCTGATACATGGAAGTGAGATAGGAGACTGTGTCTGGAAAAATGGGCACAGTCTGTGTTTTATGACGATGGATATGGGGATGGAGAACGCTTGCTGGTGTTGAGCAGTGAGGTGCGTTGCTAATTTTGTTAAGTCAACATAAAAAATTAAAGGTGATCAGGCACCATAATGAAGATGATTTGGGGTAGAGAGAAGTGACTGTGGGGGGCCAGGGATGTTGAGGAGAGTGGCACTAGGGGCCCCCAGCACCTGGTGACCCCTGCCTGGGTCTCAGGAATCACAGAGGAATGAGCTTATGGGAGCTTCAGTGACTCCTAGTGACTTCAAAGGAGCCAGCAGAAGGTTGCAGACCATGGGGTCTCCCAAGAAGAGGGGAGGATGTCACCCCATCTTCCCAGGCTGGGGTCAAGCTTTCCTGTTTTACTTCAGACACTTTTGAATCATCTGAAAATTTTACAGAAATACATGCTACCAATTAAAATGATAAACACTTTGTTCTAACTCAAAACAAGAAAGAAAACAGGGTGCTTGAGGTAATGTGGGTGGTGATGGGACCCAGGGAGCTGACCTCTAGGAAATGGTTTTGAACTGTAGTGGGTCTGGGGTATCTGGTTGCAGGGTGAGATGAGGTGTCTTTAGAAAACCACGGCATCCAGTTAATGCCTGGTTAGAAAAGGGATGTCAGATTTATGATACAAGACAAACTGTCATCACGGATTAAAACACTTCTGCGATCCAAGAGTAACAGTCATTGCTTGGAACATTTGCTAATCTTTTAAAAATTTTACCAATGTGAAACAGATCAACTGCTTGAGACCGGCTTCTTAAAGGTTAGGTTATTCATTCGTGTAGTCACTTAACTGATATTTAATTGATTCATTGAACTGGTCCACTGATAGTAACTCCTACAGAACCAGAAGGCAAGGTAAAGAAAGTGGGTCCTCAAGAAGGTGGGAGCTACAGAGTTTCACTTTTTATCCCCATGTGGATTAAGATGTTGTAGTTTCTGGGAGTATGAGAAGCATCTTGAAGTGCAGCTTGATTTTCATGTTTATTATTGTCAGATTAATGCAAAAGACACTAAAAAAATGCCACTTACAAAGGAAAAGCTACAATTGTGTGGCATTTTATGGGAGCCCCCTCATTTTATGAGGGCTGTGTGTTTTGGGCTCACATATATAGAGGAGGAAGGGGCAGGAGGTGGGGAGATATGAAGGGGAAGGCCAGGGGCGAAACCAGCAGGTCCTGTCCTAGGACAGTGATGCCATTGTAAAATCCTGGGTGCTGGTGAAGTGTGCAGATTGGAGGCCCATCCCTGAGATTTGCATCGGGAAGCCTGGTCTGGAGCCTGGCAGCCCACAGGTTTAGACAGTTGTCTACCCAGGAGGTCCCCAGGAGGACCTGTGACCCCGAGAGAAGGCAGCCCCAGTCTCGTAGTTTCCAAGGATGCCTACTGGAATGCGGGTCTCCTCTGTTTTAGGGCCACACTGGGCCCATCCACTTGGATGGAGGGAGATTTCCGACCTGACCATCCAATCCCACAGTCATTCCTTCAGCTTTATGAGTTCTAGGTGTCAAATCCCAGAGCCCTGGGACTCAAAGGCAGGCTTGTGAGCCCCAGGTAGCAGGCTTTGGACATGGCCTGGGCTCTGCAGGGCACAGTGGCTCCTGGACGGGGAGGCCTTGAAGGGTTGGGAAGATTCTTGGCGCCAAGAGGACTGAACAGGAGCGGTGAGACTCTCCTGAGTCTGGACGGTGGCAGAGGCCCCAGGCTGCTGCCTCAGGACCCTGTGGCGGGCTGCGCTCCACATACCCACACCCTTCAGCAAGGCCCTTTAGTCTGGACCTTGACCAAAGGGCAAGTTGGAAGGTTATGATGCCCTGTAAGAGAACATGTGCTGAAAGTGAGTGTTGGAGGAGGTGAAGAAATTGTTGCATCGGTCACCTCAGTTTACAGATGGGTAAACCAAGGCCTCGAGAGGAGATATGACCCATGGGGAACTAAAAGGAAGATGGGCTATGAAATCAGACAGAAATGGGTCCTCTCCACCTCTGCCATCTCAGCTGGATGACCTTGAACAGACTGTGTGACCTCTCTCTGCTCCTCTGTAAGATGGGGATAATAATACGCGCACCTTAGGCTTTGCTATCAGGATTCAGCATGAGTGTTTTCAGAGTCTGGCACTGTTGTTGATGCCCAGAGCTTGGGTCAGCGGTGGTTAGGCTGGGACCGGCTGCCCGGCCACCCCGTCCAGTGTTCTGGTCTGGGGCCCCCTGCTGCTGGGGCTCCTCGATGCTCTTAGCCTGGTCAGGCCTGTGCGCCAGCGATGATGGTTGGGATTGGGATGTGGGGCACTGAGCAGGCTCTGTTTGCTAACTTTGTGTATTGCTTAATAAGGAAAACACGGCTTGTCCTGGCAATCAGTAGATCTGGCCATATATGGGGAAAAGGAGTAACTTGGATGTGGTCAAGGACGCAATTCTGAGTAATTCTGATTTAAAACAAAATCAAAGACAATATGGAATTGCCACTTTTCTTTGTCCAGTGTGGTATGGAGTGATTTCTGGTTATAAATAGGTAACATCTTGCAGGGGGAACCTTAGAAATAGCTGTGAACTGTTTGGGGGAACAAATCCTTTCTACACTTGAAAGACCCTGGCATAGGGACAGAATCCCTGTGCATGGAGAGAAAGCATTTTTCAGGCAGGCAGAGAAGACCAAGGTCTTCTGTGGCCCAGCCATCTCCAGGGTAAATTCTAAATCTGGGGCCCTCTTGGCCTCTCTGCACTGGGACACCCACTGTCTTTCCTGCAGCCGTCTGCTTCATGGTGTCTTCGTCAGCTCCATTCCTTAGCCATCACTCATCCATTCGTTCGTTTGACTCGCTCAGACACATCCTGAGCACTCTCCCTGCGAGGCAATGCTCCGGGTTTCCTCCTGCTGGTGGCCTTGCTCCTCTGGCTGCTCTTGGTTCATGGCTAGTGCCTGGGGCTCTGTCCTTGGTCCTTTCCTTTGCTCCCTCTGTGCACTCGTCCATCTCCTCTTGGCCTGATTTCCATAGCACAGCAGTTCAGAGGGGCCAGTCTGCCTGGGTCCAGTCTTGGCCCTACAATTTCCAAGCTGTGTGACCTTTAGTAGGTTGCTCAACTTCTCTGAGACAGTTTCCTCATGTGTCAACTGGAGATGATTATAGTGCTTACTTCTTGGGTAGTTAAGAGGACTAGTTGAGTTAATCCCAGAAAACTTCTAAAACAGTGCCCAACAGCAGGTCAGCGCTCAGAAACCTTGGTCCTGCTGTTGTTTGCTGATGACGCCCAGTTCTCTCGCTGGATGCCCTCTTTGCCCCGACTGCCATTCTTGACAGGAACAAGGCAGGCGGAGCTCCTACTGTATGCCACCGCATGCTTGGCACTCAGTCAGGGCATGTGGCACTGAGGAGGTCACAGTCCAGGACATGACAAACATTTTAGTGTGTGTCCTGCCCGAGAGCTAGCACTCCCCCACCCCACACTCCAGCTGATGTCTTTGTCCACAACCCCTTGCCAAGGTCAGCACCCTCGTGGGGATTAATTAGGGCAAGGGTGTGAGAAAGAGACAAAAAAAGGTCCAGGTTTCCAGCCTGGGTAGAGGATGCTGCCATCCATTCTGCTTCTAAAGTATTTCTTGATTCTTCATCTCCTCTCCATGGTCATGGTCCCTGCCTGGGTCTGGCCTCACCATCTCTCTTCTGCCCCTGTGATCTCTCTGGATAAAGCCTCTTCTGCTTCCTCTCATTCATCCTCTGACCTCCCCTGGCCAAAGTCAGGCCAGGCCTGGGGGAAGCTCTTCAGAGGTGGCCCATCCCCCCCTGCACCTGCAGCCTCCTCCTCCTCTGCCTGGGGGAGTCCTTTGAGCTCCTTCCCTCCTGTTTGCTGAGAGCCCAGCACCCCCTGCTCCTGGAATACCTGGTCCCGCCTCCTTGGGAGGGAGGGAAGGTGCGCAGGCTCTGCGGGAGTGTGGGACTGAGTGACCCGTCACATCCCAGCCCTGGCTTTCACCCAGCAAAGCAAAATTACTGAACGATTATTTCCTTGAGTTCTCGGAGGCTCCCCAGGTCTGTCCCTGATCCCTCGCACACACACTGTCGTCAACACTCCTGTTCTGGTCAGAACAGACTCAGCCACCTCTTGGCCAGGGACCCCTTCTTGGGCTTGTCCTGTGGGTGCTTGGTCCTTGGACTCCAAGGTTGACTTTGCCTGTTTCCTTGATTGGACCTTCAGAGCTTCCTGAACCATCTGCAGGTACCACTGTGGCCTCCAGCTGACCGATGTGAGCAGCCGCCCATCTGGCTTTCTATGGGGGAGTCCCTTCTCCTGTACCTGGTCCCTGTGTGCTTCCGGAGGGCAGGACTCTGCCTCCCCCTCATCTCCTCTCAGAGAGGAGCAAGCCCAGAGCTGACACACAGTAGGTCTTAGGCCACAGAGCCTTCCTGCCCATGCTGCTGGCTCCCTGTGTTTTCTACCTGCACATGTGTTTTCTACCTGCAGTTCCATTTTAACCTTTGTTTGAGCAGAGATTTCTATGTTAAGACTTTCTTCAGAGAAGACCTGAGACCCTCTGGGCCAGTCTATCTATCTGGTCTTTCAAACTTCCTGATCAGATCCTCCTGTGCCCTGGGTACTTCTTGTGCTGCCTCTTCCCTGACCTGCATGTGGCCCTCAGTTCTGATGCCTTGTGACCCATGTCCTTGTGTGCATCAAGGGGGGATTCTGAACCAAAGCCTGGACCTGGGCAGCCCGTAGATCTCAGGTTTGGTCAGTCTAACAGGTAGACCTTGTGTGTGTTGGGGCCAGAATTTGGTCCTGGACTGAAAACTCTGCCCAAGTGTTGGTCTGGCTCCTGAGCTACTGTATCTCCACGCAGATGCTGGGCCCTCAGTGCCTGCTTGTCAACATGGGGGTGTGGCTTCTTCCCTGAGATGTTGGAGAAAGCCAAGGTATAGCTGCCTTCTGTCCTCCCCACCCTGGGGAGGAGAGGTGGCCAGGGTGTGAGTCACAGGTCCCCTACCCTCCATCCTAGAGCATGGAGGTCATCCCTTCTGGATATATGGAACCTCTTCTCTGAATTGGTCCCCAGGACCCTATCCCAACCACCTTGTCCCTCACACAGTGGGCAAAGTGGAGTCATTCCATTGTTTTCCAAGGATCGTGCTCAACCATGCCCTCCCCTCCCAGACTGCATCTTTCTGCCACTCTTGTGACATTTGATCAAGCAGCCTGGAGCTTCCCAACTCTCTGGCTGGTTTACATGGGTACAGAGTATTCTATGGTTATCATAACTTACTTAATTTTTCCTTCATGTATGTTTGGGTTGTTGTTTCCAATTTTTTCTTTATTATAAACAATATTCAGGGAACATCTTTACAGGAATGTTTTTGTAGGGCCAACAAGTGTGAACATTTATCATGTTGGTACATAATGTCAAATTGGTCCCCTCAAAGAACACTTACACTGCATGAGAATGTGTTTCCCTATACCCCAGCCAACATGGGTTTTGGTCCTGTTTTTATTTTTTGCCTTTATGGAAGCAAAAAATAATTATACACTGTGCCTATTTGCATTTGATTTTTAGCGGCTGTTTTGTATTTCTTTTTTTAAAAAATTTAGCTAGTTGATTTATCAGATCAGATCAGATCAGTCGCTCAGTCGTGTCCTACTCTTTGCAACCCCATGAATCGCAGCACGCCAGGCCTCCCTGTTCATCACCAACTCCCAGAGTTCACTCAGACTCACGTCCATCGAGTCAGTGATGCCATCCAGCCATCTCATCCTCTGTCATCCCCTTCTCCTCCTGCCCCCAATCCCTCCCAGCATCAGAGTCTTTTCCAATGAGTCAACTCTTCGCATGAGGTGGCCAAAGTACTGGAGTTTCAGCTTTAGCATCATTCCTTCCAAAGAAATCCCAGGGCTGATCTCCTTCAGAATGGACTGGTTGGATCTCCTTGCAGTCCAAGGGACTCTCAAGAGTCTTCTCCAACACCACAGTTCAAAAGCATCAATTCTTTGCCGCTCAGCCTTCTTCACAGTCCAACTCTCACATCCATACATGACCACAGGAAAAACCATAGCCTTGACTAGAGGAACCTTTGTTGGCAAAGTAATGTCTCTGCTTTTGAATATGCTGTCTAGGTTGGTCATAACTTTCCTTCCAAGGAATTTATAATATTGTGTTAATTTCAAGTGCACAGCTTCAGATTCTTTTCCATTATAGGTTATTAAGAAATACTGAATATAGTTCCCTGTTTATAGAGTGGGTCCTTGCCGGTTATCTATTTTATATATAGTAGTGTGTATCTGTTAATCTCTTACTCCGAGTTTATCCATCTTTTTCCACTTTCCCCTTTGGTAACCATAAGTTTGTTTTCTATGTCTGTGACTATGTTTCTGTTTTGTAAGTAAGTTGATTTGTATTTTTAGATTCTACGTATAAGTGGTATCATATAATATTTGTCTTTGTTTACTTCATTTAGTATGACAGTCTCCAGATCCATCCATGTTGCTGCAAGTGGTTATCTTTCTTTCTTTTTTTAATGGCTTCTTTTACAGATTGCTTGTTCATATACTTTGCTCATTTTTCTACTGGAGGCTCATTTTGAGGAACTGAATGGTGAGAGCTCTTTGAATGTTTGAAGTGCAGCAACTGGTACTCAGTAGACCAGTTCGTAAAAGTTTGTGGTCAAGTAACTTTGTTGTGTCTTGAAAAGATTTTATTTAACCACATATATTTTTTGAATTAGAAGTTTTAGGTTTCTGTGTGGTTGAACTTTTCTCTTTTACATCTTTTAACTTTTCAAATAACATGCTTAGAAAGCATCCCTCTTCCTTGGCAGATTATTTGCCTGTATTTTCTCCTAGAACTTACAAAGTTTTATTATTTATGCCCGAATCTCTGTTCCATCTATAGTAGAATTTATTATAGTTTAGGGATAAATGTATAGATTTAACTATTCCTTCCCTTACACCAACAAAAATTAGCCATCAGTTGTCCTGACACTATTTTTTTAAATTTTATTATTATTATTTTTTTTACTTTACAATATTGTATGGGTTTTGCCATACATCAACATGCATCCACCACGGGTTTACACGTGTTCCCCATCCTGAACCCCCCTCCCACCTCCCTCCCCATACCCTCCCTCTGGGTCATCCCAGTGCACCAGCCTCAAGCTTCCTGTATCCTGCATCGAATCTGGACTGGCGATTCATTTCTTATATGATATTATACATGTTTCAATGCCATTCTCCCAAATCATCCCCCCCGTTCCCTCTCCCACAGAGTCCAAAAGACTGTTCTATACATCTGTGTCTCTTTTGCTGTCTTGCTTACAGGGTTGTCGTTACCATCTTTCTAAATTCCATATATATGTGTTAGTATACTGTATTGGTGTTTTTCTTTGTGGCTTACTTCACTCTGTATAATAGGCTCCAGTTTCACCCATCTCATTAGAACTGATTCAAATGTGTTCTTTTTAATGGCAGAGTAGTACTCCATTGTGTATATGTACCACAGCTTTCTTATCCATTCATCTGCTGATGGACATCTAGGTTGCTTCCATGTCCTGGCTATTAGAAACAGTGCTGCGATGAACATTGGGGTACACGTGTCTCTTTCCCTTCTGGTTTCCTCAGTGTGTATGCCCAGCAGTGGGATTGCTGGATCATAAGACAGTTCCATTTCCAGTTTTTTAAGGAATCTCCACACTGTTCTCCATAGTGGCTGTACTAATTTGCATTCCCACCAACAATGTAAGAGGGTTCCCTTTTCTCCACACCCTCTCCAGCATTTCTTGGTTGTAGACTTTTGGATCGCAGCCATTCTGACTGGCCTGAAATGGTACCTCATTGTGGTTTTGCTTTGCATTTCTCTGATAATGAATGATGTTGAGCATCTTTTCATGTGTTTGTTAGCCATCCATATCTGACACTATTTATTGAATGATCCACTTCAGTTCCTCTAAGTGGAGATGCTACCTGCATCATATTCTGAATTTCCATATATGTGCTTGTGTCTGTTTATGAGTTTTTCTCCTGCTTCATTGGTCTGCTCACATTCATGGTTTAAATTCATTTTAAAAACTTTAATTTTTAGAGTATTTATGTGTTTGGCTCCCTCTGGTTCCGGCTGTGGCACCCGGGGCCTGTGTTGCATCTGCAGGACCTGCTGTGGTACTGTGCAGGCTCTGCCGTTGTAGTGCGTTGGCTCAGTAGTTGTGGTCCATGAGCTTAGTTGCTCTGCAGCACGGGGGGTTTCAGTTCCCCAACCAGGGATCAAACCCATATTCCCCGCACTGCAGGGCAGATTCTTAACCACCAGGCCACCAGGGAAGCCCCTGCATTTCTGGTTTTAAAGCACTTTGGTTAATAACTACCAGTCATTGAGTTCCTCCTGTGCTTCAGGTACTTGACATACTTGATCTCCAGTCTTTCCCGACATCCTGCAGGGTGTAGGGACAATGGTCCTAGTGTAGCCAAGGCTTGCAGGGTAGATGAGTCGCAGAAGGTCAAAAGGGTAGTAAGTGGATAAGCCAGGAATCAGACCCAGGAATGCTTGCCTGTAAGTCTGGCACTTCCCACCACCCTGTCCTGCTCTGGTGACCCCACTCCGTACCGTCTGGGACATGTGGGAAAGGCGGCTTAGAGAATACCAGCTGGAAGGGGACTGTCTCGCTTCACATCATTGAAAGCGGAGGCCTTGGGGAGTGGAGGCTCTCTTCAGACCCAGCCCTGGTTAGAAAGAGCTGAGTCTGGGACTCTCAGCTCACTGACTCTGTATCCCCAAACCAGCGTCATGACAGAGCTGTCCTGTTGGCCTGCTCATGGGCTTATCCATGCCTGGTCTCCGAGCTGTTACAAAGATTCCACTGCAGACACAGCTGATGGGCAGTCTCCCTTGTAGAAGAAGGTGGGTCAGGTGGTGCCCAGGGGAGCCCTTACGCATTGCTGAACTGATGGGAATTACACGATTCTTTTGCGTCTTAGAGCTGTAGGCTAGAGGGTTCCTAAGAAGTTACATGGTCCAGCCCTGCCAGGTTTAGTTAGATCAAGAAGCTGATGCCCAGAGAAGGGACAGAACTTTCCTGGAGTCCCCCTGCTGTGGGGATCTTGGGCATATTCCCAGACCCACACCCCGCGATGAGGTCTGTTGAGTAAGAACTCCAGCTGGAACTTGGCTCTCAGGGACAGTGGTAGGAAGGTGTCAAGTCAAACCCCAGCCTGGTCTCCTGGACTCTGAGATGGCCCTGAGGGCAGGTCTTGCTAAACCCCATGGAAGTGTTGTGGGATGGTGTGTGGCCTTCTCCCAGCCTACGATCTTTATGGCTGACACCAGGGGAATTGTACGAGAGTGTGATAAGCATCGCTGTTGAGATTGGCACCTCTTGGTAGTGCTTTCCGTGCCCCAAGTATTGCCTGCTGGCTGCTTCCCGTGGGAGAAGTGGTTCGGCTTCAGATTGTGTAACCACCTAGGCCACAGATGCAGTGTATGCACGGGCACGCACACACACACATACACACACATACATGCTAGTCTTTGGAATGCTCGTGTCCCCACAGTGCTGTCAGGGCCAAGCCCCAGAGTCTCTTGTCCAGGGTCTGTGGGTTCCGATTTTCCACTGGAGTCTTGGGCCATCCTCTCTTTAGTGCTTTTGCTGTTGCCGCCCTGCCCTGCGGTACTCATGTCTCCTTTCTCTCCATGTATCAAAACTCTGGCTGAGCTGTGAGGCTCAGCTCAAATCTTTCTCTGGCTCTACCACTTTAAAAATCTTTATTGAATTTGTTACAATATTACTTCTGTTAAGGCATGTGGGATCTTAGTTCCCCAGCAGGGGATCAAACCTGCACCCCTTGCATTGGTAGGTGAAGTCTTAAGCACTGAACCACTGGGGAGATCCCTCCCTGACTCTTCTGTACAATCTTCTCTCCCCAGCCTCATGCAAATCCCAGCTCTCTCCCTCTTCTGAATGTTGCTAATGTTCTTCTGTGTCATCCACATGGGACTGGAGCTTGTACTGCCCTGGGACACCTGGGAGAGTTAGGGAACTCTCCCTAACAGCGTGTGTGGCTGTGTTTTCATGAGATGAAATCTTGTTGATCCGCTGAGGCAGTAATCTTGTATTTCACAGCGTTGTGTACTCTCATCAGAGTCTGGCACACAGTAGGCCCTCAGGAAATGTTGGTTGCCTGGTGGATTGGAATGAGCCAATATGTAAATACAAACGGAGATGCTTTCAGGCCTCAGTGGGTGCTTGCCTGCGCTTGCTGGCGGCCAGTCGAAGGCGTGAAGTGGGCTTGCTCAGCCCTGTAGGAGGTGCACCGGAGAGAAATGCTGAGATGTGGGGATTAGGGAGATAATGCAGATCTGGGGTTAAAAGGCTGGCAGTGCTTTATTCCCCTGTGAAGGGGGAAAAGGGCCTTTGGGCAGCAGGTGACAGGGGAGGGTGTGGGAGTGGCGCTCCCAGTGAAGCCTCGGCAGGAGACCTTTGCTGCCATCCACCTGGGAGGTTCCTAGAAGAGGTGGGTGAGGAGTTTGGCATGAGGTGGTGGGATGTAGTTCATTCTCAAACACTCTCTTTGGGCCCAGATAGTCCTCCTAGCCAGTCCTAGGAGCTCTCAGAAGACTGTCCTGGGCATGGGACACGTTTTCCCCTTTTTAGACCCTAAAGGGATGCTGAATGCTATTTGAGGGCACCTTCTTGAGCAAGAAGTACAATGTACTTGCTGTTCATTTGCTTGTTTATTCATTTTGCGTTGGGCCTAATGATGTGATGCTGACCTGCTGAAAGATCTGAGTGGGGGTCTCCTGCTTACAACACTGAAGCAGCTGGTGACTGTCTCCTGCGTGGGTGACAAGTTAAGGTCATGCTCTCTGTCATCCAGGATAGCACCCAGGCTCCTCGGGCTGGCATGTGGTGGCCTCCGCCCCCAGCTCTGTAGACTGCTGCGGCTCTCCTCTGTGTTCTCTAGAACTTCCTCGAGCCCTGCTGCCCTTCTCACATTTCCCAAACACACTGGCTGCCTTGCACCACCATTCTTCTGCTCATGTTGATTCCTCTGCTTGGACCCGCCGGGTCTCCTGCACTGTCAGGATGAATGAGCCCCAGGCATCCTAAATAGAGCCCTGAGTAGACACATGTAGGAGACAGCATGGAGTCAGGCAGTGTGTATGCATGCTGAGTCATTACATCGTGTCTGACTCTTTGAGACCCTGTGGACTGTAGCCTGCCAGGCTCCTCTGTCCATGGGATCTCTCAGGCAAAAATACTGGAGTGGGTTGCCATTTCCCTCTCCAGGGGATCTCACCAACCCAGGGACTGAGCCCACGTCTCCTATACTGGCAGGCCAGGGAAGCCCCGAGTCAGCTAGATATGGATTCAGATCCCGCCTTTATCTTCCTGGCTCGGCATGTTACGTCCCTGGGCCTGTTCACCACACACTAGCACTGATCTCACAGGGCTGTCGGCAGAGCTGAATCGAGGGAGGAGGCGCCTGCCCCTTCTCTCCCTGCTTCCGCACCATCCTCAGTGTGCGGCCTGGAGACGCCTCCTCCTCCTGGTTATTTGTCTTGGTGAAGCCCTTTTGTTCAGATAGTTACTGAACACCACCGTGTGCCAAGTGCCCAGCACTGGGAGTAATTTTTGTTTGGTCATCGGCCACCAAAGAGTTGTAAGAGCCCATACTTGGCTCCTGGGGGAAATGACGTTTGCTCTGACAGACTTCCTGCTTGGCTTCCTTGGTGGCTCAGACAGTAAGGAGTCTGCCTGCAATGCAGGAGACCTAGGTTTGATCTCTGGGTCAGGAAGATCGCCTGGAGAAGGGAATGACAACCTACTCCAGTATTCTTGCCTCGAGAATTCCATGAACAGAAGGGCCTGGCGGGCTACAGTCCACTGGGTCACAAAGAGTCGAACACGACTGAGTGATTAACACTTGCTGAATGTAGGAGGCTGGGTGAGAGGTAACTTGGAGAAGATAGGAGGGAAGAGAGTTCTAGGCAGAGGGAGTAATGGGGTGAGTGGGACCCAGTCAGTAATGAACTATGTGAAGGTATTTATCCTAAGAGCAGTAGGAAGGGTTCTATGCCAGGCTGGGGTCTTGGTCACTTGTGCATCCCCAAAAGCAAAAAACGGACAGAGAAGGACCAGAGGAAGCTGGGAGACCAGTGAGGAAGGGCAAGGGAAAGACATGGCTGGTTGGGGTAGGGGCTGTGGCCATGGAGAGATCCTGGAGGTGAGGCTCGTCAGTGTGGTGAAGGCTGGGTCCTGGGCAGTGGGGGGAGAGGGAACAGGGACTCCTGGGTTCCTGCCTCTTCCGCCGGGATGCATGTATGTATGTATGTATGGGGAGCAGGGTGGTGGCCACGGAAAGATGAGCTTGTTTCCTTGGACGTGTAAGCTCCCTGAAGCAGGGATGGGCCCTCACACTCCATGTCTCTCCCATGGGCCTTTATGCCCAAGAGGATTTCAGAAGACTTGTTCCTGGTTAAGGTGAGAAAATTACCCCTGTTCCCCCATCGGTCAGCAGGCTTGACCATGGACACACCCCCTTGGACTCCAAGGCTCTCTGCGTTGGGGGGTCAACCCTGTGCTCATCTCTTGGAGGAGGCCCAGCCCCTCCTGGGGGCTCCCCGCTGGGACTGGTGTGCCAAACCTCCCTGTTCTCAACAGGACTGACTGGGGTGGGTCTCCCACTGCCTCAATGAGGCAGGCCTGGGTTTGGCTGCCCTCCCGGCTGTGTTGTATCCAGTGGGAAACATTTAGAATATGTGAACGTAAGTGGCTGCTGGAGAGAAATCTACAATTTCTCCTATTATTGGAAAAGAGCTAGGCTACCATAGGCTACCAGATGTTCTATGTCATATAATGGTATGTTTTATGGCAAATGAAAATATATATAAAATCTGTACCCAGAGAGCTCCCTACTTGCTAAAAGGGGGCTAGATCCTTCTTTTTATTCTTACCCTTTTCAGATTTTTAGGCAAGAATTCCCTTTCGGGCAATGAACTTATCTGCCAAGTTGGGGCCCAGGGGGAACCCTTATGGGGGACTCGTAAACCCCGTCTTTTGAGGAAATCTTGGGGCTGAGGCCACATTCAGCCCCACGTGTTTACACAATACTCTCTCTCAGCTCTGAGGGGCCATTAGAGTTAATTGGGTGAATAATCTGTGTTTAAAAAGTCCCCAAATACGTATTTACATAATCCACGCTTTGCCCAAGCCTGCTCAAGCCTATTTGTGGGATCTGGAGTGGATCTGGGCTGAGCGTCTTCCTCCTGTGCTTCTAGAGCAGCTTCTCCTGTTGGTGACCATCCTTCGGTGAGGACGGGGACAGGCAGGCTTCCCTCCTGGCTGATGGCGTGGTGGGGCCTATTAGTGTGGGGTCTTCCTGAGCCTTGGCCAAACACGTGTTATGGATCACTGTCCTGAGAGATGTTATATGGGGAAAGAGGTTCCACGGTTCAGTAAGTTTGGGAAGCACTGCATCTTATCTCCTCTCTTGGAGATTCCCTGTGCTCATTATTCCACCAGGACTCCAAGAAGTCCTACAGTAGAGAGGTGGATTTAGCTGTGTCTAAATCCAGCTTCCTTCAGATGTTATCTGATCTCAGCATCTCCATCCCTAACTCTGATGAATAGCCCAAAGAACTAGCCTTCTGTAGAAACACATTGGGAAACAGCAATCCACCCCCACTCCGTCCTTTTTTTTTTTTTAAACCAGGGGGCACTTCGAGTTCTGGCCACCCACCCAGACATTGTGTGTACTGCCTTTGGTCGAAGCCCTTGTGTGCAGTCATGTTGGCTGTGCACACACAATCCCCAAGAATGCTTTTCACATGACCACAGCCTTGCTGGTTCTTGGAACAGGCAAGACTCCAGGCATTAGAGGCAGGCCCGGGGTGTTGCATGGAGACACGGCATTCTCAGTTAGGGAGCCCTTACAGCCTGCCCACTCCTGTAGTTCTGTGCCCCGTTAGTTGCTGGCATCCTTTCTATAACATTGTCTCTATGGGTCACTCCAGCCACAGGAATTCTCTGGGCTGGTTTGGGCACCAGGAAGGATGAATTCAGATGCACTCAGGCCAAGCCTGCTTCCAACAAAAGCTGAGCACTCACCCTCGGGAGTAGCCCTGCTTATCCGTCTTCATGAGGTTCTCAGTCTTGGCTGCACATGAGAATCACCTGGAGAGATTAAAAAAAAAAATCCTGATGTTGGGTCACAACTCTGATTTGTTAAATCAGAATCTGGGTGGGTAAGAAACCTGGCTCAAATAAATGGTCAAGCTTCCAGGTGATTCCAATGTGGCTCCATGCGGAGGTGGAGCACAGCCACGCTGGAGCTTTGTCAGGAGAGCTGGCGGGGTAGGAAGGGGAGCAGAAGTTCACGGCGCTACTCCGGGCTCAACCACGACTGTATGAAGGACCAGACCGCCCACCTTCCCCAGTCCTGCCTGGGCAGCCCTCTGCAGTGTGGCAAGTCCCTGGGTGAGGAAGAGGAAGCGTCCTGCCGTGTTTACCCTAGGGACGCCTTTGTTGGGTGGTCCTGAGAAGGATGATGGCGAACATTACCGAGCAGGGCGTCTGCTGTGGGCCAGGTACTGTAAGGTGAGTTGACTTGTTTAATCCTCACATTCCCCATGAGTTAGGATTCCTGGTTATACATGTGGAAATGAAGGCACAGAATGGTTATGGAGGGCACCCAAAGTCACACAGATGTTCAGAAATGATGGAGCCTTGGTTTGAATCATCCCCGTGAAGAGTTCTTGGTGCAGTGCTGGTGAAAAGCCTTCTTATAGTTCAGGAGCTGTGTGAGGGGTGGTGTGGCTGGGGCTGGGAGAAGAGACCATGTGTGTGTGTGTGTTCTCTGAATTCAGGGATGGACATATTTCTGCTTGGGCTGAGGGGAATGGGGTGGGCATGTGGAGGAGCAGAATCAGTGGGGTGCTGAGCTAGCTCCCCCGAGCCTCACAGCTGGCTGTGACTACTTCTTCCCAACTGAGTTCAGTGGCATCCAGTTGGAAGCTTAAAACCAGCCAGTGTGAGTATTTGCACCATAGAAATCGGCAAACACTACAAGTCAGATTTTTATTTACTTAGTTTCTGAGAGAGCTTACACATTAGCTAGCAGCTCACTCGACCCAACTTTTTAAGCTCAGCACCATTGGATTGAGGCTAGTGGGTGAAGCTAGAGGCTTGGATTAGGATGGGGGAGAAGCCAGAGGGCAGGGCGAGAGAAGTGGATGAGAAGCTGTGCAACAGAGTAAATAGTTCTATCAAAGGAAATGAAACGAGAGAGGCAAACACGCTTCCCTGACTTAGAGCAATACGGTGAAGAAGCAGGGTGAGTGCTGAGTAAGTGTTAATTTCTCTTAAAATCGGGATTATTGGGGAAAAAACTAGCAACACAGACTGGAATGGAAATGAGGGGAAGGGAAGGGACCATTCCTGAAAGATGTGCAAACTGATCGGGAAGTTCTGCCCCACCATGCAGGCAATGAGCTCAGAGAACCAAGTTGCAGCTTGCAGTCCTGGGCCAGAAAGCCAGAAAAGCATTCTGAGTCTGCCTTTGGGAGTGGGCAGATAGGGGCTCCGGCAATGAGATGGTTAAATCAGAATAACAAGGGGTGATTTATCTTGCAGCCCCAACATTCCCTTGCTCACTGCTCCGGCTGGCCCTGATAATGCTCCCGGGTTGCAAATCTACCTATTTGTCAAGTCCCTCTCCACAGCCGGGCTCTCTCTGGCTGCTTGCATGGTTTATTAAAGAGGCGTTTGCTACCTGTCATCTCAAACAGCCTCCTTTATCCAAAACAGAATAATAGAGATATCTCTCTCCAGGGACTCGGGATGCAAATGCCCGAGGACAGGTTGCCAATTTGCCGTGTGTATTAGGAGAAGGAAGCTGTCAAGGGAAACGGCCAGGATCCAGGCTCTTCTAACAAGCTCATTTCTGGGTTGAGGGGAGACCTGGGCCGCTCGACTTTAGATTACGCAGGCACGCGCCTCCGCTTTCCTATGGACAGCTGTGAGCAACGATCGTTTCTCCCCGGGAAACAAAATTGGCTTTTCTCCCTGCTTCCCCTCCCCCAGCTCATCCTCGGGTAGTGGGGGGACCCTGCCAATAACTGTCAAGAAGCCGTCCAGCTGTGGAGCTGCGCCTGCACGAGGGGAGCTGTGGGCAGCGGGTGCCTGCTCTGTGGCGGGTCGCCACGGTTAGCAGGCTGGGGAAGTCGGTCTTGGCTGGTGTTTGCTGCGGCCCAGGGGACGGGGTCATTTTCTCCCCTGAGGGAATCTAGTCAGAGCAGCCCGCCCATGTCTGGCAGGCACAGGGCAGAGATGCTTCTCACTCTACCCACCTTGTCCCTCCCAGGATCTCATCTTAGAAGGAAACACAGGCCTCCTTCCTGCCCCAGAATCTCCCCACACTTGGCACCCACCACCTTGGTTCTGGGACCACTCAGTGTGATAGTTGGGGTCTAGTGCTTTCTGCTCCCAGGAAGACTCTAGACTCTGAGAGGACACAAGTGCAGAATTAGGGAGCCCACCAAGAAGCTTCCTGCAACTCCGCATTCCTCCGAGCACCTCTCCCTCCGGGTTCACAGGTGAGGAGGCTGTGGCCCAGGGCCTCCCTGACAGCTGGTGAGTGCTGGGCTTTGAACTTGAACCTGGGACAGGACTGTTGCATTTCCTGCATAGCTGTGCTCGGGACCATGCTGTGTGGAGGATTCACAGGCCAGGAGAATTAGCTTCCATATCCTGTGGGTTGTCTCCAGTGTCGTGGCTCTGTGGGCTCAGGCTGTCCAGACAGCTTGAGGGGCCTGTCTGTCTCCACTCCTGTTGGTGGGAGGGGACGAGCAGAGTCTCACTTGAGTGTGTGAGGCTCCTGGATCCCTAACAGTTTCATGATCAGCGGGATCTCTCTTCCCCACCATGTCCTCACCTCCATTCCACCCCTCACACTGCCTCAAGACTGTGTTACCCCAGAGCAGGGCCTGCAGCACACAGAAGTGTCCTGGGAGGGTGGCGGCGAGGGTTTATCCTTGAACTGGGCAGAGGTGACCCCAGTACATGGAGACACCTGCTGGACCTGTGCCGTGACCCAGAGCCCAGAGCTAGCCAAGGAAGGCAGAAGTCAAGGGCCTTCCTTGACTGGAAGCCAGACCACGCCTTGGGGTCTTGGAAATAACCTCAAGGAAGGGGTCAGGGCCCTGTGGGCAGTTTGGGTGTCTGTATGAGGCAGGGAGGCCCCCGTGAGCTGGGGGCACCATGGAGCTGGCTGTTTGCGTGTTTGCCGGTTCCCCGGTCCTCTCACATGTTTTGGGTAGGTGCTCAATTCAAGCGTGTTGGTACCCTGCCCCACACCTTTCCGTTCCCTGGTGTCATCCTTACCTCTTGGGACCTCTCTTAGACACTTACCAATGCTGATGGGGCTCCAAGTGTGTGCCAGTACCATGCCTTATTGGCAGGTCCACCCTCCACGTCTTAGCCCCTGTTCCTTCCCAGGTGTCAAGATTTCCTTCCTTGCCTGTTGTACTCAGGCTTCTCTCTGAGTCTGACTGACTCAGCCCCACCTGACCTGTTAGTATCCTTGTTTTACAGAAAACTGACTCTCAGAGAGGTTAAGGTCAGAGCAGGATCTGAGCCCAGCCATTCTGCCCCCAAAGTCTGTGTTCTTACTCCTGGAAGGGCTGCATGTTGACTGTGGCAGCGCTTTGGGCTTAGAAGTGGGGACTCTGTGTGCCAGGAGGTCTTGCCAACATGCTGTCCTGGTGTGACTCTTCTGTGAAGAGGGTCTAAGATGCTGCATCTGGACACAGCTCAGGGCTGCCTGAGGGTGGGGTGGGAGGATAGAGTGGGGGAGGACCTGTAGATCTTTCCCCTGGGGTGGTGGTGGGGCATTGCTGCTCTTGTCTCAGCCTGTAGGGATGCTGGACTAGGGCTGGGTTTTCCTGCTGAGAGGGCCCCAGGCTGTGGTTATGAGCTGGTCTATGGAGTTGCCAGTGCCTAGATATCATGCCCTGCAGGGCTGTGCCACCATTTCTGGCTGTACAGCAGGGAGACCTGCTGTGGATCCCTCTGCACTGCATGGCAGGATTGCATCCTCCTGCCAGCCCAGTAGCAGCTGCCCATGGAGTCCATTGAGGGTGGAGATCTGGGGTTCCTTGTACATAGTCTATGCTTCCTAGAACACACCGTCAAAAAGGCAGCCTCTGGGTGAGGAATGTCAAGGCCAGAAGGAAAAAATGGAACATTTGTGGGTAGAATCCCACAAATGACATTGGTATGTTGGGATTGTTCTTCAACGTGAAGTGGGACCTTGGGCACCTCACAAATTCTGAACCTGGGTTGTCTCAGCCAGCGCCTGACACGTGGTGAGCAATCACGGTTGTCTAATGACTCTGTCAAATGGGAATGGTTGCTATCTCAGAGGCTGGTAGGGGGTGGAGTGAGATGGAGTGTGGAAAGCAAGTGGTATGCAAAAGGCTTTAGGTGCTCAAAGCCCTCCTTTTGGTAGGTGGAGTTGGGGGAGCTTGGCACCTGGCCGCTCTCATGGTGCCTCTTGCTTGCCTCTCACTCATCTGCTTTCCCTCTGCTCTGGGACTCTGAGGCCTTGCTCTAGAACACAAGACACTGTAATTTCTCTAGGGGAGATTCCCCAGGAGCAAACTTCGTGAAAATCTTTGAGTAGATGTGTGAATGCCAGAGCAGGAAAGGCCCTTAGAGGCATCGTGGAACCATGGAATGGCAGAGATAGCAGAGCCAGGCAAACCTGAGTCTCATCCCAGCTCTACTGCCTAATAGTTGTGTGGCCTTGGTTAGCCCACCGCCCCTCTCTGAGCAGCCTCCTCAACAGTTCCTATCCTTGGAGGCCCTTGTGAAGCCAGAATGAAGGATCTTTGCAAAGTGGAGAGCTATATTTGTATTTATTATTAACATGGTAACATGGTAACTGTGTTAGGAGAAGCTGTGTTGCTCATGATATTTTCCAGTCTTCTTGTTCCGCTGAGGGGGCATCTAGGGCTCAGGAAGGAATGAACAGGGTGAGAGCAAGAGAGCTAGGTCTTGGGTTGAGAGACCGGTTCCAGGTGCTCTCCTGCCTCTGTGCTCTGGAACCACAATGGGGTGGGAGACAGCAGTTGTCAATCAGCATCCCTGAGTCCTGGTATTCATTCCCCACCAATGGTGAATAGGTCCTGTTTGTCAGAGGGAGCTGGTCAGCCAGACCCAGGGCCTACTTGGAGGTCCTCTCTGGAGCAGATACCCCAGAGGGGAATGGACCCTTCCTCAGGGCCTGGAGAGCTCAGGCTAGCAGACGTCCTCTGTCGGGGCCTAGGGAAGCCAAGCCTGACTTAGAGAGAAGGCATCGTGGCTGAGTTTGTGCATTTTAGGAGAAAATCAGCCCAAATAACTCCCAGATTCAGACTCAAGCTGTGCAGGTGAAGAAGGCAGGTAGGAAATTACAGCCACTTGAGGCTTTCTCTCCCAGGGACTTGATTAAAGCTGAGGAGTGTTGGAGCCAAAATAACTGGGAAAAGGGCTCTTTGATATGTTCATTTGGTTTTAATTTGGGGGGGGGGACACAGGGCAGCCCCAGCTTGTTTTATTTCTGCTTCCTTTTAGCGTCTTTCACTTGGCTCCTCTCCCCCACTCCCAACCCCCTCCCCTCCTGGAGTTTGTGAATTTCAAGGTCAGCTGAAAGTCAAACTTTACCATGTCGGTGATGAAATGCAAGCAGATGTGGCTGGTTGGGCTGATGGTGGCCACACCCTGAGAACCATGCTCAGTCCTGTGGGTGATGCCTGGCAAAATGAACAAAGTCTGATCGCTTACAATCCTGGGTTTCCATCTCGCAGATTCAGATTTCAAAGTGAGGGCCAATCAGGCATGTGTTTACCTAGGGGGGTTGAGAGAAGTGATGCTGGCTAGGACAGGCATGGCTGCCTCCTCCCCCTTGCCCGTGACTGAGAGCCAGTGGATGGGTGCCAGAATTTGGGATTGGCCTTTGGTACATGGTGCTGGCTTTCCCGGGGACCTTGTCTGCTGGCTCTCCTTGCTAGTAGAAGGGTTTGGTGGATTTTGGTCACAGCACATGTCCGTCGAGTTGCCCTTGCTCCCCACAAAGTGCATTAAGCCATTGGCAAATCCTTGCCACGTGACCAACGTGGTGTTGGCAGTGACCTCAGGGTGAAGGTCGATCTTTGGCTGGGCCTCCTGGCATCACCCACACCCCTCTGTGACTCAGAAAGTGGCCCAGCTGGCTGCTTCCTGCTGCAGCAGTCTGGCAGATCCATCAGATGGTATGGAGAGGAGCGGTTTCTGATGTCCTAGCTGCTTCCACCACTAGCCCAGACACTGCCTCTCAGGCTCCACGGGAGGTCTTGCACTGCTCCCCAATGTGCGGTCTGTTGATGGACTGTGGCAGCCTGGTCCCTGGCATCCTTGGGAATCCACCTTCCCAGTAACATGCTGGGACTGGCTTACCAGGAAAGTGGGGAGACCCAGCAGACCTGGGTTTCTTGCTCTGTACTCACCAGCTCTTCCCAGCCCAGCTCCCTGCACCCAGTGCCTCTCAAGTCCAAGCCACAGGACAGAGTAGATGGATGTACTGCCCATGAGGCAGGAGGGTGGAAGGATGGGCATTTGGGAGTCAGGACTGTGCTGGGAACCCAGCTCCATTCGTGGTCAGTCATGAGACCCTCAACTCACTTCCTAAGTCCTCCAAGTCTCAGTTTCTTTGTCTGTAAGAGGGGATAAAGGTGCCCTCCTCAGAGTTGCTGTGAGGATGAAATGGTGCATGTAAAGTGCCTGGCACAGTGCCTGTGCTCAATAATGCCTGCTATTATAGCTATTGTCCAAATCCGGCAAGAGCCGTTTGAGACAGCGTTGTAGGGAGGGACCTGCCTGGGCTCCCCTGTGGGCTGCTGGGTTTTTGTAGCTGCAGAGCCCAATTACCCAGCCTTTTCCTCCACCCAGGAGCACAGCTTCTTCCCCAGGGTCCTTGCCCCAGCTCAGCGAGAAGCAGAGGCAGATGCGGATGGGGAGTTAGCCTGAAATCACCCTTTCTACCCTGCCTCTTTGATTGGCAGCGCACTGCAGAGAAGTGATGTGTAAAGCAATGTCCCTTCAATCCAGGAGCTGTCCAAAATGGGAATGGTTTTCACGGCACAGTCATTTTTGGATAAGAAAGTCTGAAATGAGAGAATTCTGAACGCAGAACAAAGCAGAAGAGCCTGCCACAACAGCGCATGTGAGTCAACCCGCAGCGCCTCGCAAACAGCCTGCCTTGTTAAAATCAGTCCCTTGGTGCAGGTGGGATTAGCGCTCTGCAAACTTCCCATCCCAGGCCTGTCTGCATTTTTACTTTCCCTGCTGCACGTCTCTTGCTGATCTTCCTCCCTTCCTACCCGGGGGGATTTCCCACACATAATGGAGGCCACTCCCATTGCTACAGTGAAGGAGACTTTTTTCCTCTGCTTTGGGCAGAAAAATAGTAACTTGTGCTGGGAACACAGAGAGGCTGAAACACTCTCTGGAACAATTCCCTTGGCCCAGTCCCCCACTCTTTGCATTGTGAGAAGGAGCAGGGAGGCCCAAGGGAAGGTGCCCTGGTGAAGGGCCCTCTGGAGGTAATTTTGTGGGAGTCCCATGGGCATTCTCTTCCTCCCCCTCCTCCTCTAGTAAGTCCTGCCTGGTTAACTTACTCTGCAGAGTTGGGGCCTCCACTCTGGGGTTCCCAGTGGCAGACACAACTATTCACACATGGTACCCCAGGGACTGTGTCCTGTGTGGAACTGCTGACCACCCACCGTCCCGGTCACTACTTGCCACAAGAGTGGCTTGTGGGCTGAAAAGCATGTCCAGGAAGGAGCAGCAAGGCCACACCAGGAGAAGGTTCTGATCATTTCTGCCCCATGGCTTCCTGCCACTCTGGGTGAGCCCGAGCAAGACTGGCCGGCTGGGCTGGGTTCTGGAGCCAAGCCCCTTCCCTCGCCCTGTTTGCTGAGCCTCCCCACACTTTGGCCGCTCATTATCTCCCCACTGGCGGGCGAGTGGGAGAGGCCGCGCCGAGGGGAGGGCCAATTACTGGGGCCTCACCGCTACGCACCGCCTTGAATGCATTTTTCTTAAATGGTGAAGCCCTCTTCGGGGAGAGGCAATTTGTGGGGAGCTCAGGGCCGCATAATTTACGGGCCCCTCTAGCCTGGGTAGGAGTGAGGTGGCTGTGGCTTGGTTTAATTAGCTGGGTGTAAGCCGAGCACATCACCAGAATGGGCCCGGAATCCTGGTCACCGAGGCTCATTTCTCTTCTGTGCGAAGCACCGCCAAAGACGAAAAGGTCTAAAGTTACTTCATTCATTGGATCCCTTGGTTAGCAACGTCTTCCAGTTTGAAATATAAACCCACTTATTTTTCTTAACAAGAATCCAGCCCACCAGCTACAGTGTTCTGCTCATGCATTTAATAGGAATAATTGAATGGAGCTCAAATTATCATAACCTAATGCTTTCCGAGGCAGATCCAGCCACGGCATATTTTTTCCTACAAGGAAGCAAGTTATGTGAGGCAGGGCAGTGAGGGGGAAGCCAGCCTCAAGTGCTGCCGGTTCCTAGCTCTGCTCTGCAACGACTCGTTGGTTGAATTTCAGGGGCTGCTGGCCACTGGGCTGGGGGCCTCTAGGGGCTTCAAGAGTCAGGGCACCAGGGTGGTAGGTGCTCCCTAGGTGATATGCAGTCCTCAGCTGGGCATGACTCCCTGGGTCATTTTAAATAATGATCAGGGAGAGAAAGTTAGAGCTGGAAGAGACCATGAAGTGCTAGTACTTTTGGTGGTAGCAGCAATCCTAGTGATGTTTGTGTACATAATTAAACATAACAGTGATTATCGGTAAATGAGGATGCCCACTTACTGTATGGTTGTGGGAACTGAGGTCCCAAGATATGGTGCTGATGACAGACCCTTATCCAGTTTTCTAGAGTCCCCAGAGCACAGAGGGAGGTTTCCAGTGATACGATTCATAGACCCAGACCCTTTGAACAGATAGGATACGCAGGCTCTGGAGGGTCCATGAGGAGCTCTCCCTCACCAGCTACCCAATCTTGGGTAGGCCTTTCTCAGCCTCAGTTTCCACATCTGTAAAATGGGGCTACCGCCTGCCCTGATTCCCTCACAGCACTGGTGTGTGACAACCGTGAGAATTCATGCAGAGGAGGGGGCGCAGCAAAGTGCTGCTGGGCTCTTTGAACTGTCACCCCCACAGTGCCCTTACCTGCAGAGACAAAAGCTTCCTGGCCCCACTCAGGCATGATTTTGAGCTCGAAATGACCAGAATGAAAAGAGTGGCCAGAACCAGGGGCGGGCTGCTGACTGTGGGTGGCCTGGATTTGAGCCCTGTAGCTTTCCCCAGATATGGCCCTCATGCACATCGTGTACGGCAGAGCAGAGGGTACTGCGTTTCTGAGCTTTCCCCTCACTTTCGTCAGCCCGCAAAGGCAGGCCTTCAGGTCAACCACCTATGGAGGAGTAGGGGTGTGTGAACACAGGACCTGTGCTGTGGGGTCCTTCCAACGTGGCCCCCTTCGGAATCAAAGAAGGGCCCGTTTCCCAGGGGCATGTGTATAGCCCCTTCCTTATCTCCCTCCCTTTCTTCCTTCTCTCTCTCTCTCTCTCTTTCTGGAACTACATGTAAAGTTGTCAGGAAACCCCAGCTGGGTGTATGATGGTGCTGGGCTTCACCTTGCCTCACTGGTGCTGGGGGTGGCAGGTGCTGGGTTCCCCGTGAACACTGTTATCCTCCCAGGGCTCGGCTCAGAGGCTCAGGAGATTTGCCCAATGCCAGCAGAGAAGCTGTGCTGGTCTGTTGTCAGCAGATAAAAAGGTCACAAAGGCAGTGAGAAAGCTCTAGAAGGCCTTTGTGATCCCTCTCCCCAAGAGCCTTGCTGGTTAGGCTTTTGTTACTTAACAAAGCAAGTGGTGCTTTCGCTCTTCAATCACAAATCGTGATGTTGACTACTTCAAAAAAGCAGAGTGAATATGATTCCAATATTTATCTTAGCACAAAACTAACATTTCAGGGCCTATGCCCATAATTCAAATGTTGATGGGGAACACATTGTGTGAATGTGGTGCAAATATATACAAGGGGGGAAGTTGCTTATATTTAATAGGGAAACATGAAGTAAACATTTTTGAATAAAATGGCAAAGACTTGGGTTCTAGTTGCAGTTTCTCAGTTGAGCATATTTAACTGGCATGTCCGAGGAGCTGTCATGTGGTCTGAGGGCGGAGCGGGGTGAAGGTCGAGTTCTTGTTACCAGCGATGCCTCTCAGAACACGAGCCCAAGACTCCGTATTCCCAGCTTTGCTGCGCGCTTGCTGATCTAGAGGCTGGCCTGTGGCTCTGGGAAGTTGAGCGCGGCTCCTTGTTCTCTCTCTGTCTTTGCTTCCACTCCAGTGCTCATTAGTGGCAGGAGCCCTTATAAAGGCACGTGGGAAGGGGAGCGCGGCTCCTTGTTAAGGGCAGTTGCCTTCTGGCTGCTTTACAAGAGTCTCAGTCCGAAGGCTCCCCTCCCCGTGGCATGCTGTGTGTGGAAAAGAGAGGCGCAGGCCCTGTGTTCTCGCTCTAGGAATCCTTATGCAATGGAAAGCCCGGCTCCTGCCGGCATCTGACATCATGCGAGAAGGCCTCGCAAGCCTTATGTAAACACCCAGGTGCCTGTCTGTGCAAATGTGGGGCCTTGACACTGGCAGGCTCCGTTTCTGTTACCACTGCAGGATGTGGACATGTGGGCACTCGCAGTTCCTTCTGGAAGTCTCCAGTCTTTGTCTGGATGGGGAGGCAGTTCTGGAGCTGCCGCTGCACAGCCCTAGCCCCCTGCCCCTGGGACGATTCATCAGGTTTGTAGAGGTGGAGGGCCTTTGTGATGCTGTGCATGCTGGTTCCTGGGGCTTTAGTTTCCATTCTAAATACGTCTTGCCTGCCAGGATACAGCCACGTGACTTCTGCAAGTGAAGAAAGGACACTTTGGACTTGTTCCCCTGGCTCTGCTCATGGTCATCGTCTTGTTCCGCAAGGTTTCATTTTCTCACTGGCTGTGCTGTGTGTTTGTATGGGCTTCCTGAGACAGCAGGACCATATAAGCCTTGGTGCCCCACTTTCCAGGGGACAGAGATAAAGTGACACCCAGAAGAAGTTCACAGGGAGGGGGGGACAAGGGGAGACCTGGAATCTCATTGGTTCAATTCAGCAGACACTGACCAGGCACCGGCTGTGTACCAGGAGCTGCACCATGAGTTGGGCAGGGGTGGTGGGGCAGACAGCGGGGCAGAGCTAGGTCACCCGCGGTTTCCTAAGGTGTAACGTGAGTAAAACAGAAGTTAGGACTTTGCTTGGGAAATTCAGAGGCCATTTGTTTCAGAGGATCTGCTCTGGGACCTAGTGGTAGTGATGATTAAATTGAAAATTAAAAATTATAAAGCTGATAACAGTGCTTATACATATGCCAGAAGCTGTTCTAGGTCCTTTATGGATGTTAATGCATTTAACCCTGACAAACAGTCTCTGAGGTGGATATTATTACCCACATTTTTACAGCTGTGTGTAATAACGCCTTGTCCGGGTTAGAACAGAGATAGGGTGCTGGTTTTTCACCCCAGGCTGTCCAACTCCAGGGCATATCCCCTGAGCCACTGTGCAGGTGGAAAGAAGCAGGCACAGGTGCTGAGTGTATTTCTGCTGCAGTCTTTTCCCTGGGGACTTGGTGTCTGGCTGATGACCCTGACCTGGACATTGGCTCTCTGTGCCTCCTGGGGATGGGCAGGATGGGACTGGTGCTGAGAGGAGAGGGCAGGCCAGGATGTGGCTGCCCACTGTCCAGACCCAGGGCTTTGTGGCCTTCTCTTTCTTGCAGAGAGCCTGGGACTCAGAGCTTTGCTGCTCTTTAGTTCCACTTGCCACCTGAGCAAAGTGTGGGGCCAGCTCTGCCCACTGGAAGCTGGAACCGCATCCCAGGGTGGGAGGTGGAGCTGGAGCAAGGGTGAAGTGACTGGACTGAGGCCCCGCCATGCCTCTTCTCCTGGCTGCTGCCAGTGGCTGCTTACCAGGAAGGAAGCACCATGGTGTGTGCCTCCCCAGCCTGCTGATTCCGCTCTCAGACGCGTCACGGCTTTCTCATGTGTCAGGCTCTCACGTCACACTCCTGCCCCATCATTGCTATCTACTCCCACCTTGAAAACAGACAACAGTATGGTTGATTCGCGTCTGAGAAGCAACTGTCTGAGAAGTCTTTGGACACACTGCCTGAGCATGTGGCGTGAGATCCAGTGAGCAAGACTCAGCAGGGATGTCCAGGCCCGGACCAGGGCTGGGGAGGGAGACAGATGGTTGCAGAGGTGTGTGATGGTGGAAGAAAGGGTGGTGGTGATGTGGAGGTGAGATGCCTGTTTTGAGCATCTTCTACTTTGTTTAAGGCGTCACCTAGGAAACTTATAGATCTTTAGAAGCTGGGTGGTTTGGGAACCGTTTAGCCAAAGTGAACTGATTCCTCCACTGGGTGAGTAGTTGGGACATTCGGCCCAGGGTGCTGGGGCTGCAGGAGGAGGCATTCTTGTGAGAACCGGTGTGTGGAGGGCTGGGGGAGCAAGACTTTCCCTGGGCATGTTGAATGAGATAAGTGGTTGAAGCTGAAGACTTCAGCATCACACTGGGCCCTTGGGGCATCTGGGGATGATGGAAACTGTAGAGCTTTAGGCAAAATGTTATCTACCTCTGAAAGCCTGTTTCCTTCCAGCATCAGTACATCCTCCTACTTCTTGGTGGTCTCTAGGAGCAGCCCTAGTGGGTGTTGTGTATCTGGTAGCTCTTTGCTGCCTAAGGAATGACTGGACTGGCCGCTTAGTGCCATTTCTGAGCCGGGAAGCAGTGGAGGGGGGCGGAAAAGCAGAGGAGTATTGGCTGAAGTGTCCCTTCTTTGTTTCCCTGAAATGGACCCATTGGTGTCACGGTGTTGGAGCTGGGGGAGGACGGGTGGTGTGAAGTGACTCCATGTCTCAGCTATGGGTGTGGAGAGGTCTGCTTGGGTGACATGGTGCCTGGCCTTCAAGACTCAAACAATACCTGGGTAAAGGCATGTCCCGTTGTAGGTGTCTTTTGAGGCAAAGAAAAATAGTTTTTTGTTTACTAAGAGAATCATCCCCTGTTGCTAAGGAAAGAGCTAGAAGGAAGGGGTGACGTGCCCGGAGGGGAGGGTGTGTGGTGATAGGACTTCCTCTGGGGGAGGTGCCAGAGGAGGAGCTGAGGGGTGGCCCTGTATCTTCTATGCCCTCTGTGCTCTTGCTGGGACTTGGCCTCTCTAGGACCCGTCCCCCTCAGGCCCCCACGGAGCAGAACACACCACGTGCGGAGTCTGAATGCCCTGATGACCCGCTTTCCTTCTGAGCCATTGGTCCAAGCTCCATCATCTCTGTCTCCTCCCGGTGGCCCTGGGTCCCCAAGCCTCAGGCTGTTGTCTACCCAGTGTCAAACTGATGGGGGCTCTGGCACAGCTGCGGACCCTTTAGATCTTTGTTCTCTTACCTGGGTTCTCTTCTCCCCAAGGCAGGGTTTCCTGGAGTGTGGTCTGTGTATGACCGCTGGTGCCCACAGTGACTCTAGGAGTCCCCTTGGGGTACTTTTTTTGAAGTTAATAGTTATGGTTGTGTTTGATGTATACTAAAAGATGTTCATGAACATACGCAATCTCAGGTTTTGGGTTTCTCAGGCATTAGAACCAAGGATGAGACCTGAAGTCTGTGGGTGACTGCAGAGTATGCTGGTAACAGCAGGGCTTTGGGGACAGACTGCCTGGTTCACATCCTGGCTCTTCCCTCTACAGACTGTGACACCTTGGACTTGTTGCTCAGTCTTCTGTCTAACTGGGGATCATAAGAGGCCCTCCCTCTAGGGTTGTTGTGAAACTGAGCGAGTTAATGCATGTAAAACATTTAGAAAGTGCTCGACAGATAATGCATACTCTGTTGGTATTAATATTATTTAAAGAAATAATATTGAACAAAGAGTAGTGAAGATGGTATGCAAATAGCCAGCTCCAAAGTAAATGTTCTTTCTGCATAGATAATCCTGGATTCCTAGTTCAGCTCTGCACCTGCTCTTTCTGTGTCCTGGGGAAGACATGGTAGCTCTCTGACTCCTCAGTTTATTCATCTGTACAATGGGGAATGGAATGTTTACCTTGCAAATTTGCAAGGTTAAAAATAGGAGACCACCCTGGCATAGTGACCGGCACACAGGGGTCATTTGGGGGCAGCTCTTGTGATGCTGTTGATGACATTGTTTCTGCTGCTATACCTACCCTGTGAGCGCCTGGGGGATGGGACCAAACACACGCATCTTGGGAACTAGAAGCACCCAGGGTGGGGGAGATGCTAGACAGACTCATCAGGGCTGTGTTCTAAGCTCAAGGACAGGCATCTAAGAGTGAGCTCAAGGCAGGTGGGGCTGCTGCCTTAGGAACTCAGGCAGCTTCAGGGAGAGACACCCAGGGGTGGACCAGGAGGAGGAGGAGCTCAGGCTGCTTCAGCGAGAGACACCCAGGGGTGGAACAGGAGGAGGATGATGTTGGGATTTCAGGCTGCATTAACTGTGAGGCTGCCTTTTTGAGGGAAAGTGGGAGAAGAGGCCAGGCAAGGGGGAGTGGTGTTTGAGCCTGCCTGAGGCCACTTCTTAGCTCCACTGTCTTCCTGGGCCCTGGTGACATGTGCTCTGGGAATCTCCTCAGGGCCTGCCCTCCCGCCCTGCCCTGGGCCCCCCGGGTGAGCTCTTGGTTCCCAGTGAGACCAGGGTGGCTTCAGTCTCTCCTCTTCCAGCCACTGGCCTCAGCTGGGCTGTGGCAGCCCTCAGGAGGAGCCTCCAGGTGGCCGGCACCGTGGCCAACCAGGCATGCTTTCTAGAAGGCTGACAGGTGAAAAATGACCGAATCTCCTGACCCTTGGCCTGAAGGAATGTGTAGACAGTTACACTATGGTGTCCTAAACTGGTGGCCTTGGGACTCTAGTGATCTGAGAGTGTGGAGAAACCTTTGTTAAGTGGCCTGCAACCCCCTCACAGGCGAAGAAAGTGAGAGTTCTGACCTCTGGCCTTGAGATTGCTGATAGGAGAGGTCCTCATATGGCTGTGCAGGAAAACCCGAGCAGGGGCCAGGCCGTGGTGTTGCAGCCCCAGCTCTGGGAGGGGGAGCGGTGGTGGACCCTGGTCTGAGCTTGTGAAATGATACATTTTGCCCTCACTGTGTGCTCTGTGGAAAGAGATCAGTCTAGACCCCTTTTTTGTTTTCAATTAGTGTACCCCCACTAGCAGTGAGTATACTCTCTCCAGGGGACAGAGAGTGGCCCTCTCTATGTGGGGGTAGTAATAATAATCAAAAGACAGTATTGCTAGTTGTATTACTACAGCTGCTGTTAATTAAACATTTACTAAGAACTGTGGTACTGGAGAATACTCATGAGAGTCCTGTGGACTGCAAGGAGAGCAAACCAGCCCTAAAGGAAATCAACCCTGAATATTCATTGGAAGGACCGATGCTGAAGCTGAAGCTCCAGTACTTTGGCCTTTGATGAGAAGAGCCGACTCATTGGAAAAGACCCCGATGCTGGGAAAGACTGAGGGCAGGAGGAGAAGAGGGCAACAGAGAATGAGATGGTTGGATGGCATCACTGACTTAATAGATGTGAGTTTGAACAAATTCTGGGAAATGGTGAAGGACAGGGAAGCCTGCAGTTAATGGGGTTGCAAAGAGTCAGACACGACTTAGTGACTGAACAACAATAAGCCCCACTCTGTCCTTATCTGAGCTACCTATAAGCCCTAGGTGGTAGATGCCAGCTCCGTTGTACATAAGGAAACTGAGTTGAAGAAACCCTAAATGACTATTTATTAATTAATAATATGACTATTTATTAAATAATGTTATTATTATTTGAAGAAACATCATATACAGCCTAGTAAATGGGCTCAAAGTCCTGAGCGTGGATTCCAAAGTCCATGCTTTTAATCTCTTTAGCTTTTCTTTTGGTCTTTATCATATAAAAAAAAAAAGGGCAAGAGAGGATTAAATTGCATTTCCGTTCTGGACCTGATTGTCCTCAGAGCAAGGATTGTGTGTGCGATGATTCTGGCCTTTGCCCTTACCCCTTGGGTCAGTGGCCACAATACCCGTAGCCATCCTCGTAGGCCGTGTCAGATGCAGCTGCTGCTCTGGGCTCTGCGGAAGCTTTCCCTCTGCCCATGGGCCACTGTAGTGACAGAGCCTGGCCTGGGTCTGTGATGAGGTGTCTAGGAAGGCTGCTGTACTAGAGGCAGGCGTCTAGGGCCCTCTCCCTGGCCAGCAGTGTGGCCTGCTGGGGCTCCCTGTGGCACCTTCCTGGGGTACTCCAGACATCAGCTGGGGGCAGATGGCTGGTCTTTGTCCTTCCGATGCCAACTCCGAAGTCCTGTACAGTCAGCCAGTCAGAGAGGATGTTGTGATGTACGTGATTGTGAGGTTTGGTGCTCCTCTCCGAAGCCCAGACTTCCTGTGTGAAGCTGAACCAGGCATTCCCTCCACTTTGTGGGTGTCTGCCTCTTTCTCTGTAGAGTGGGCTGGCCAGCCCTGTCCAGCCTCGGCCACAGGGTCACTTTCAGGACAGATGAGCTTAGTTAGTGGAGGCTTTGCTCTAAATCTAAGAGGGTGCGTGGTTGCCTTTAGATGCCCCCGGGAAGCCTTCCTTGACGCATCTGTTGGGTTAAGGGCTGTGTGTCCCCAGGCCCCGTATATCTTCTGTTAGAGCTGACATTACACTGCAGCAGAGCGGCCAATCTGTGTGTTGTGTCCCCCGCACCCCTCCCCCAAATCTGAGAGTTTTTGAGGGAAAGGACTGTGCCCCGATTGCTATTGGTGGCACAGAGCTGACACCCAGTACGTATTTGTAGAATTAGGAGATGATTGAATGAATCCATTTCCAACTGGGGGATGTGCTTGTGAGTCTTTCTGATCTCTCAGTTGGCAAAGAACTTCTAAGAGAGATTAGGAGGGGGAGGAATCAGATGTCATGTCTCCTTAATATTCTCTGTCTGAGTAACCTGTGGGTAGATCAGGTGTGGCTTGATCCAGCACCCAGCCTGTCTCCATGACAGGGTTTCATTCTCCCCATTCCTTGGTTCCTTTAAGTGAAGCTAGTCCTATTCTCAGACCCCGCATGGTGAAAAGATGACTACAGCAACTCTGCCCCCATATCCTCTCTGACTCAGTCTAGTGGGACAGATGGGGAATCTCGGTCCCAGCATTCCAAGGAGGTCCTGGAGCTCATTGTGATCGGACTGGCTTTGGTCATATGCCCTCTCCTGAACCAGTTACTGGCCAGGGGAAGGCCGTGTGCTAATTAGCTTAGATGAGACTTTTGGTCTACCCTACATGGAAATGAGGAGGAGGGCATGGCAACCCACCCCAGTATTCTTGCCTGGAGGATCCCCTGGATAGAAGAACCTGGAGGGCCACAGTCCGTGGGGTCACAAAGAGTCAGATGTGACTGAACAACTACGCACAGCACAGGTGGAATAACAGTGTGGGAGGGTGGATCCTCCAGGGAAATGGAGGCTGTTGCTGAGAGAAGGGGAGAGGCATATGGAGGAAATAGAAGGCACTTTCCTCATAGATAGCATTTTATGTAAAAAAAAAAAAAAAAAAAAAATCAGTGCATCCATGCCTCAATTCTGGGCCCCTTCAAGCTAAAAAGATGTTTTCCCCTTCAGTTGTCTGCATCAGCCCTGCAGTTCTGTGTGCATATCCAGTAAGGGCCCAGTTGCTCCACAGATACCTCCCTGGCTTAGCTGGGGACCGGCTGTTGGCACTGGGCTCTTTCGTGCTTTCTGGCTTAAACACCTCTCAGTCTGTGCGTCTTGCTCATGGCATGTCAACTAGGTGGGGCCCTAGAAGGCATTGGTTGCGAACTGCCCGATGAGAAAACCAAAGCCCAGAGACGTGAAGGCTCTTCCCTGACAGCGTAGCCAGTGTCAAAGCCAGGATCAGAACCTGGTGTCCTGGTCCCATCTCGGCTTTCTTCCTAACCCTCACCCTCCTTTCTACTTTGAGATGAGATTTCAGAGCCACAGACACACACAGGAGAGACTCAGGCAGGAGTCTAGAGGACTCATTACAGGAGGTCGAGCACCAGGATGGTGCCTTGTAGAACAGTCCTGTCTCCAGATGCAACCCTGAGCCTGCCTGCCCTTGGGTGCCCAGCCCAGGGTCTGCGGCTGGCCTCCAGGCTCCAGAAAGTCAGCAGTTAAGTTGGCAGCCTTTGCCTTTGTCCTTTCTGAGCTGAGTGATTAGGATCTCTAAGAGTAACCATTATCTGTGTGTTTGGGGAATGCATGTTTTTCACACATGCAGCCCTTCCAGAAAGATTTAGCTTGGGGATGCAGCAGACGGGCTCTCCACTGAGGGCAGATACCAATCATTTTTACAATTGTTTGCAACAGGAGAGGAAGCTTGAGCTTAACAGTTCTGTTGTGGATGGATTTGGGGGAGAAGCATGAATGAATTGTCAACAGGATGGCTTCTGCTTTTATCCTGGGATTTGCTGCCGTCCCTGCACTCCGGCCACCCTGTGCAGAGCCCCAGGATTTACATTCCTCACAGGTGTGGGCCTCATTGCGTGCTGAGGTCTCAGAGGCCCGGCTGGCATCTGTAGAAGAGAACCTGTCAGGTGTGTCCGGGGAGGGAGCACGGTCCTCAGAGGGGAATTTGGGGCAGCCCCCACACTTCTTCAGTTGGGGGAGGGTCCCCAGCCAGGGACACAGACCTGAGTGAGTACCCACCAACCTCTGGAGTTGATCTGAGCCCCCATAATGTTTTAAAGAGCCCTTGACAGCAGTGACCAAGAGGGATAGCTTTTTCAGCCTCTTGCTAGGGGGAAAAAAAAAAAAGATCCTGCTCAGAAATGCATTTGCGGGAAGTTTGAAGTTTGAAGCCCTCCAGCTGCAGCTTGGCGGCCTGGGTGGTCGGGTGGGTGGGATGGTGTCCTCGAGTGGGCGGGGAGTGGAGCATGGCAGCTGAGGAGCACGGCCGGGAGGGCAGAAGTTGCGTCTAAACAGCGGTGGTGGGTGTGCCATCTGGCGGGCCTGGGTTCAAGTCTTGCCTCTTGTTCAGCAGCTGCAAGAACTTGGGCAAGCTACTTGGCCTCTCTAAACCACAGTTTACTTATCTATAAGATGGAGATAATACCTCTTTGGATATGACGAGATTTAAGTGAGGAATTGCATGTAAAGCTCTTGGTGCTATCAATGGAAGTGTTCTTTGCTGTTATTACTAACAACGGTGGTGGTGGTGTCAAAGGTGCCCTGTCCCTGGTCTCCATCAACACTTCCCCAAAGACCCCAAATAAACACCAGAGCTTTGTAAACATACTGTGTTTCTAGCCCTACTCCCCCTTCCAAGCAGACGACCACCTTTAAGCTCCTGTATTGTAGAAATTCTGGCGCCGTCCCTAATATTGATACAGGTGATATTTCAGAATGATTTGTCACTTTCCAAATGTCAGGCAGTTCTGGGTGGGACAGAAGCCAGAGTGCGTGATTCCTGATTCAGAGAGGAGGCGGGTGGGAGCTGAGTACACGCATATACCTGGGGTGGTAAAAGGTAGGACAGGTGGAAGGACGGGCAGAGGCAAGTAGAAACGGAGGCCCAGGACGGTTTCCCATACCGCACCCCGATAATAACCAGACAAGGAAGGTGGGGGGCTGAAGTCACACTGGTCAGTCTCAGGGGTCTTTTTTTCCTGTGTGACGTGGTGGTGGACACTCTGCTGACAGTTTGACTCCATCTTCCAGGAAAGGTGGCTGGTGTCATCCCAGGTGTCACGGTCAAGAGGAGCAGAGTCGTGCCTGCTGAACACAGGCCTGTGCCTCACCCTCCCCAAACTCGCTCTTTCAGAAACATGCCCTCATCAGTTTTCGGGAGCCCAGGGTATGGGGGGGTGGGCGGCATCTTGACACTCAGGCCCTGAGGATGGTCATCTGGGTCTTCTGCGGGCATCACCATGATCTGGCTCTCAAGTGAAGTGCCTCGGGAGTTTGGAGGTGTCCTACGTGTGTCCATTCCTGCTTGTGCCCCCCACTGTAGCAGGCAGTGCCCCGGAGGCATAGTTTCTCCAGGAAATCCTCTCAGCCCACACCCCACCCTACCTGGTGGGGTAGGTGAGACTCCTGAGTGGGTGGTCTTCTGTGGTGGAAGGTGGTGCCGGTGCCCCGGCTGGGAGAAGTCCCCCTGGCCGTGTCCTCACTCTAGCGTGTGGGTCCCCTGGCCTCCCAGTTGAGGACAAGTTCCACTCTTGTCATTCCCCTGCCTCCAAGGGCCTCCTTTGTTTTGTTTCTAGTTGTTTATTTGGTTGGCCAAGTGGCAATCTTGGCCCCAGAATACATGAACCGTTGGGCCAAGATCTGAGTTCGTGCTGTGCTGTGTCCTAGGAACCTGGCACCATACTTAGTAATCAGTGTTTCATCATGTTCCTGTTTTATGCCAGGCCCTGTGCTAGGACTGGGGTACAGCAGTGAGCACCACAGATGAGGCTGCATCCCCAGAACTTAGAGTCCAGAGGTGAATCCTGGGAGCTCAATATGTGCTGGTAGGAGGAGCGATCTAGTGAAGGGTCCAGGAACCCTCCTGGCCGGGGCAGGGTCCCTGACTCTGTCAGCTCCTCTGGACATGGGTGGCAGGACTCAGGGCTGCTCCTTCTGAAGGTGGTCAGGACTAGGGCCCTGATCGCTTCTGATGAAAGGGGCTGGCGGGCAGCCCAGGCCTCGCTCACCCAACCTGTTGGGGTTTCAGATTTGTTCCATCTGAGCAGTCAATTAATTAGTAATTGGAGCTCCCATCATCCCGGGCTCTGAGCGAGTTGCAGGGCGCCCCTCCTTCCTCCTTTCCATTCGCTCAAATTGAGCAGCCAGGTCCTGTGATATCATTTGAAACCCTGCCAAGAAGCAATTAACATGCTGTTTGCTGACAAGGATTTGCTGCCGCTCCAGGAGCAGGGGCCGGGATGGGAAGGCCAGTGGCGGGGAGTCGAGCCGTGAGAGCAAACAAAGGTGCGGATGGAGGTGCTGCTACCGGTCTTTGAAAGTTGCCAGGCCAGGCGGGAGTGGCCTTCTCTCCTCGGACCTCCTCCTCTCGCCCCTCCCTGCCCAGACCTGCACACTGCAGGGGTGGCCCTGGATTGTAGAACAGGATGGGTTTCTTGGGAATTCTGATGGCAGTGGCCAGTTACTGAGCTCTTACCAAGTGCCAAGTGCGCTGGACTGAAGAGCCCATTCAGTCCTCACAACAACCTGGAGAGAACCCATTTTACAGGCCAGGAAACGGAGGCACCAGAAACGAAAGGGCTGGCCCCAGGTGACCCAGGCAGTAAACGGTGCAGGAGAATCTGAGCATCTGGAAAAGCCTGCATGTTCAGGCGGGTACCCAGTGTGGATAAAAGGGTCAACCCCTGGGCCCACCGCCAGGTCACGGTGACTTGCTACGGGACGCGGGCTTGATAAATGGTGCTGTTGCGTAATCAGTGGCTGCCTCTGCGGGGTGTTAGGTGGAATCTGGCGGAGTGGCTGGCCCAACCCAGCCTTGCTGACAGAGCAGAGGCCCACGGCAGTGAGGGGCCCGCCTGGGTGAGGCTGAGGGGCAGGGCCACGTCCCCGTCCCGGGTGGTTGACCCTGTGACAGACCCTGGGGGACCCTTGAGGAAGCACCTGCAGGTGGCGGTGTCCTGATGGGAGGGGACTGGGAGGCCTCTCTCAGTGGCTAGGGTCCCCATGCTCTGCTTCCCCACCTTCTCAACAGCTTTGGGGCTGGCCTGTGGGGACTCCTGTCTTCCCTGCTGTTGACTCATCCTGGGTGGAATTATGTACAGAAATTAGTCAATGGAGCCGGTCCGTGGACCACAGGCAGCTCCCTGCAGGCACAGTGCAGGGGCTGTGCCCGCCTCAAGGGTCCTTCCAGGACCTGGAGCGGTAGCTTCATGGGTGTGTTTTGTGGGGGAGGGGACTGCTCCTTGCAGGGCAATACATACCGTTGGAGGCTGGTGGCCCTGCCCTCTGCCTAGTGGCCGTCCCCCCATCCTCCTGAGAGGGGAGAGTAAGCTCTGGCTTCTGCCGGCTTCCAGGAAGACATGGAGGCCCTGAAACTGGAGGTGCTGGCGCCTCCCACCCAAAGCCCTTCCCAAGCACCCCGTGTGCCAGGCACAGAGTTGGGCACTGAGGATTTGGGGAAAGCAGCACATGTAGGAGTCAGAAGAATCTATGCTAGATGGGGCAGGCGTGAGAAATGCTGTCCCACAAGAGGGCTCCTTGTTGATTTCCTTAAGGTAGCATGGACCCTGGGTGACACTTGTATGGGACACGTGGTGCAAAAGGGCAGATAGCAACAAGTGCACCCCTCTGCCTGTTTCCATCATCTGTGCCCTCCCGCAGAGACAACCACGGTTTCCAGGGCGTCCTTTGTGTCCTGCCAGAGATGTGCTCAGTCAAGCATATGGGGGTCAGGGCTTGTGCATATATCTAATACCCCCAAGCTTTTTCTTTTCTTGAATAGCAGTGTACTCTATATGCCAATCTGCCTGATTGCTTTTTTCCCCTTTAATATTTGGCACATCTCGACACTCATTCTGTATCAGCTCACACAGAGCTGCCTCGTCCTTTTTATTGGCTGCATATTATTCTGTTATGTAACCAGGCCATACATTTTTGGACCAGTGCCCCATGGATGGGCTTTGTGGCTGCTTCTTGTTTTTTTCTGTTAACAAGTGACCCTGCTGCAGTGAATATCTTCGTTAACATGTGCGTGAGCAGGAGAAATTCCCACAGTGGATGTGCTGATCGAAGCAGATACGCATTTTTGAAGTTTGCCTGATGCTGCCATGTTGCCTCACGCAGAGGTTGTCCCACTTTTCCTGTCTTGGCAGCAAGGTGTGAGTGGCTCGCTTCCCCATATCTCCACTAATGAGGAACTGTATCAACTATGCCGATCTTTGCCAATCTGATGGTTGAAAAGTGGTATCTCATTGTGGTTTGGATCTGCGTTGATACAGTTGTGGGTGGCTGAGCTCTTTTGCATGTGTTGCAAGCCACGTGTAGCTTCCAGGTAGGTTTAAGCAGAGGGCCATGTGAGTGGTGGCGTGACCCTTCAGTGGCAGGCCTGCTCACTCTGGAGCCCACTAACCAGTGCTCGCTGAGTGACACACGCTGGTCAGGAAGGGGCAAAAGAGACCTGGGATGGGGTTGCCTGGGCCACTCTGCCAAGGGTTAGGTGAGGAGGGGTTTGCCTGCCTGGAGTGCTGGGGCAACATGGCATTTAATTCACTTCTGTCTGGTGATGGAGAGGAGAACTTGGACTCTTTAGACCATGGGAAGAGGGGGGGCAACCTTCTCCCTGAATGGCAGGCAGTTCTGCCTGGAGGCTGGGAGGTAGATGCCTTGCTGTCTCTAGCGCTTCCCACTCTTGGGACTTAGAGCCAAGGTGGCTGCTATGGGACACTCTGCTCCTCATTGAGCTGCCAGGCTCCGGGCCAGGGCATCCTCGCTGCCTGGAGCTTTCTGTGCTGCAGGGCCCATGGTGGTGGTGGGTGAACTCCACGTGTGTCCATCTGGTGTGTGGACCAGCTCCCACCCCCTGCTCCTGTGAGCTGTGGTTTCAGGCCTGTTCTCCACACTCTGCCTTCTCCTCTCCGTGCCTCCAGCCCCAAAGCAAGGGGGGGCGAGCTCTCAGTGCTTCTCACCTGGCTCCTCCCTGACTCCGATCTCTTCCCCTGCTCTCCGACTTGACCACTGTGGCTCCTTAGTGAACTTCTTCCCCTTGATGACAGTTGTGGGCATGGGACTGCCCACCTAGAAGCCTCCATGGATAAGAATGAAGTCCCCCCTCTGAGCAGCCCCTGCCTCCAGTTCTCCTCTCCAAACTCCATCTTTGTCCAGATCTGCCAACCCGCCCTCCCCAGACACGCGCTGTGCCTTTGGGCCTCTGTCTGATCTGTTTCCCAGGCCTATGATCGTCTTCTTTTACTCAACGCTTACCTGCCCTGAGATCGAAGTCAGAGGCGCTGCCCAGGAGTCATTCTTCAGCCACACTGACCTGCTCTCTCTGCCCAGGGGCCGCTTTGGGGTCAGTCTCCAGGGGTCCAAGGGATTGGAGTGGCGGTGATGGCTGTGGTCATAGTCACAGCCCACAGGTGTGGTGAGTGGCAGGTGTGACACGAGGCTGAGGGTCAGAGCGCGGAGCTAGTGCCTGCGGGTGCTGGAGGTCGAGTCCCACCTGGGAGAACAAGTGCTCCCTCCTCACCTGGGACGCCAGCCTTGTCATCTCGCTGCCGCTGCAGCTGGAGCTCCTGGCCCAGGGCCTGGCAATGTGGTGGTTGCTCAGTAACTGGTGAGGGAGGGGATGAGGGGTGAGAAAGGTTTTGAGCAGAAAAGCAACAGTCAGAGCTGCCTGGTTATGAGTCAGTGGACTGAAAGGAGGAGACGCTTCCAAAGGCTGTGTGGGAGTCCACACGGGTGGACCCAGGGGACGAGGGCCTGGGTCAGGGAGGAGAGTAGCGGGGGGAGGGTGGCCCATTCTGACAGAGCCTCCTGGGGCTCTCTCTGTGAGCTGGGTACAGGCTTGCCCACCAGGTCCGTCCCTCTGCAGAGCAGGGATCGCTGCTTTCTTCTTGCAGGTGTCCAGCACAGCGCTCACACGTGGCTAGCATGCAGCAGGTGTCCACTGGAAGGTGCTGGCTAAGCTTGGACCCGGAGCCCTGAATCCTAAGGGAGTCTAGGTGGGGAGGCATTTTCAGTGGGCGCTCTGCACCTTTTCTGCTTCACAACCAGAGGTAAGGGCCAGGCAGAGCCAGACGTGGGTGATGGCTTCGGCTTTCGAGGTTTCTGGTGTCATTTGCTGAGGAGGAGGTTGCCATGTAGCTCGCTGTCTGTAAAGAGCCCAGTGCAGGGTCTGGGCACAGCAGGTGCTTAGCCAGTGGGAGCCATTGTGATGGTGGTGCTAGAAGCCAGGAGGAGAGAGGGCTTGGAACCCCCAGGAGTCAGAACAGAATGAGGGCGACACCCTGGAGCAGCCCCTCTGGGGACTGTTGTGTGGCCTGCGACATCAGCTGTGGTAGCAGAAGGCTGGCCTTGCCACTGTGGTCTGGGGCCTCTCAGGACAGGCTCTGCAGGACTCGGTAAGGATGACTGTTCTTGTGCCCTCCTGACCTGTCCAAATAGATGAGTGTGTGGTCCTGCCCTCAAGACTGTTCTGGGTCCCCGCCGGCTCTGGTTCTGGGTGGACAGGTGGGCTCGAGGCTGGCACGTAGAGGGGAGAGAAGTCAGGGACAATCTGGGGGCCTGGTGTCTGGCCAGGACCTGCCCTCAGTCCTGTGCCAGGCTGATGTCACCAAGTGTGAGGCCCATCACCGGGCACA
The DNA here is from genome assembly GCF_019923935.1 of Bubalus bubalis. Taxonomy (NCBI): domain Eukaryota; kingdom Metazoa; phylum Chordata; class Mammalia; order Artiodactyla; family Bovidae; genus Bubalus; species Bubalus bubalis. Next base: position 64,460,071 of record NC_059165.1, on the reverse strand, counting down.
GGGGTGATGAGACGGAAGGAAGGTCTTGGGAGGCCAGGCAGCCATTGTTGGCTGGCTTACCTGGATTAGGCTTTTCATGTGGAGGGAAGAAAGAGATCTGCTTTGTCGCAGCCGAGGCATCAGGCTGGAAACACGGTTGGTGTTCCTGGCAATCCCCGACACTCTCCAGAGCTTATTTGTTGCCTTCCCGAGACACGTCCAGGTGCTCCCTGTTATGATAACAAGTGGTGACACAGAGTTAGCTTGAAATGGGATAAACAAACAGACTAAAAATAACTGGATTTGGGGTGGCTTGGCACCGAATCCAGCTTGCAGGCTGTCGCTGCTCAGCCAAGGGTGAAGGCAGGCATCATCAAAGGCACCACGACCCTCAGAGCCCTGGGGGAGCTGGGGTAGGGTGTGGCTGAGTCCCTCTCCCGTCCCCACTCCCGCCACCCTGGAGCTGTGGGCTGCCTGAGGGTGGAGGTGCCAGATGGTGATGAGACCCCGGCGGGAGGGGTGTGGTGGGCCCGGATGCGAGCGAGGCGGTTTATGTCTGTTTGGAGGAAGCTGGGCCAATGTTTGGACATCTTTATGGTTTGGGGAGTTTCTTGGCCTCACCCAGAGGAGCCACGGTTGCATCAGAATTGGAGGTCCTGTCCTTGGTGGCCCATGCACTGGGAGAAAAGAGCCAAGGGAGCCACTCTGGAGTCTGTGGAAAGATGGGGAAATATGACTGCTTTCTAATCCCAGGCTGCTGCTCCAGACCACCTTGTGCTTCATGAAGGGATTTACGTGATGCATGGGAAGACTGCTCTGGGCGAGGCGGAAGAGGAGGATGGGAGTCATACCTGTGCGGGGTTGCATACCCAGGATGGACGTACATCTTGCAGAAGACCTGGCCCAAGGAAAGGCCCATCACAGGGCACAGAGAGAAGAGAGTTCTGGTGCAGGACCCACTTCCTCTGCCGTCACTACCTGTCCATCAGTGATGATGCTCTTAGAGATCACAGGCTTGCTTCACCACTGACCCCTGGATTCCCTCTAGCAAACAAACGTCCACCCTGGCAGTCATAGGTCCTGCCTCCCACATCTTTGTTTCTCCTCCTGGCCATGGGGTAGGACTAGGTTTCACTCTCCCCTGATGTTCAGTGTGGCCATGTAATATAATTACGTGGCCCAGCATGTAATGCGTCTTATTTTCTCTTTCCCTCTGGCACAGAAATCCAGAGAATATCTAATCTGTCTTCTTGGAACCCAGAGTGAAGACGGCAGGGCAGAAACCCCAGCCGACCTGCAGTGGGTGTGTTGCGTAGGCTTCAGGCTGTTTGTTATTGCAGAATCACCTAGCCCATCCTGATGGTCTAAGGGAGGGAAAATTCCCCATGCGTAGCCTAAGAATCAAAACCTAAGAGCTTAGAAAGGTAGCAAATGGCTTTTCACAGCACCTCTTTGCTCACTAAGTACCACTCCCACTTTATCACGTAACCCTGTTTATCTTCATGTGCTGTGCGTATTTGCTCAGTCATGTCCGACTATTTGTGACCCCATGGACTCCTCTGTCCATGGAATTCTCCAGGCAAGAATACTGGAGTGGGTTGCCATGCCCTTCTGCAGGGGATCTTCCCAACCCAGGGATCAAACCTGAGTCACCTGCATTGCAGGTGGATTCTTTACTGTCTGAGCCACCAGGGAGTTTTATATCTGTTTACAGGCTTATTAGGTCTCCCCTCTAGAAAGTCAGCTTCGTGAAGGCCAGGACCCCAACCCTCAGGTTTATATCAGAGTAGCCAGGGTGTACTGCGGAGCTGGTCCAGGATGGGAGGCCCACAAGGACTCGATGAGTCCCTGGATTGGGAGGTCCGAGGGGTGCGGTGACCTAAGGTGGAGACTTGTAAATATACTTGTTTGGTGCTGACAGTGAAGCAGGAGCTTGACGAGTTATTCTTTGAGTGAATGAGCTCTGGTGGAGAGGGGATGGGGTGGTGTCATTTCATAATGTGGGAGAAATGGCGAGCTCTCCAGGAGGGGAGACTATGGTGCCTCATCTTCTCTGTGCTCCCAGCCAGCTCCATGCAAGGAGCAAAGGAGGAGCTACAGTTTCTGGAGAAAGGAAGAGCGATTGGGATGGTGACTCAGGCCACCCCCTGCCACCCGTCACAGTTCGCTTGGTACCGGTTCAGGGAGCAGAGGGTGGAGTGTGAGTGGCTGGACAGGTCTCCCAGGCTGCAGAATCGAGCCCTGTGATGGGTCCAGAGGGTGTGAGAAACTGCGTGTGTGCGGGTGTGAGAGAGAGCATGTGAGTGAATGAATGCTGGGCACCACCAGGACCAGCTTTGTGAGCTCCCTACCCCAGAGGACTCTGTGCTGCCCAGGAGGCTGGGAGAAGCCAGGAGCCCTGGAGAGAGGGCCAGGAGCTTGGAGCAGGTGACCCGGGTGGGGGTTCTAGTAGGGAAGTGGCTCCCAGGCCTGTCCTAGACTGGCCTCTGGCCTTTGCGCATCTCAGAACCCAGCAGGCCTGGGCCTTGCTGGGCACCTGCTCTTCTCTGGGATGTTCTTTCCTGGGATATTCTTTCCACGTGGTGACTGGAGGTCTGCTCCCAGCATGGCATTCTCTGTGAAGCTCTCTTTGACCACTAAGAGCTGGTTTCCACCTCCCCACCCCGACCCGGACCCCCACACCGTCCCTCTGCTCTCACACAGTTCTCAGCTCGCTTCTGTGAGTGCCTATCTCTCTGACCATGTCACCTCCTCGCTGGCCTCCTCCCCCCAGCAGATGGCAGGGCAGGGCTCTTATCTCACTTCTGTCTCCTCACTTGCTGCCTGGCATGTGGCTGCCACCCCATCAGTGACTGTTGATGAGGGTCGTGGTGTCTTCAGGTAGCTGACGGCTCTTGGCTAGAAGAGGAGGTGGTCTGATGGCGTGTTGTCAGTAGGAGGATTGAGGCTGGGCCACAGAAGTAATAGATAGGTGTTGGCTCACTAGGAGGAGGAACTTCCCATCAGAGTGTCCTCTAGGGGCCCAGCCACCTTGAGGCCCCTTCCCATCTCTGGAGGTGTGTGAGCAGAGATAACATGACCCCTCTCCATTCCAGAAAAGAAGTGGAAGCATTAGATGTTCTAGCTCTCTGTCAGATTTTACTGGCCCTGCAGTCTGGGGTCTAGAGCAGCTGTGGCATCAGGTAGCTGCAAGGTGCTAAGCTGAAGTGTTGTGGCCCCAGGAGTTCCCAGGTGACACGGGTGTGGTCTGAGGGTTCTGGCCCTGACGGGTGCTCACCTTCTGACCTCACTGAAAGGTGGGGTTGAGTGGCCTCGTCAAACTGCCCAGAGTGCTGAGATGGGAGAGGAAGCGTGCCTAGCCCATGCTGGTGTGAAAACCCTCTTTCCACAGCAGGTTGGGCAACCTGGGTGGGGCTGAACCATCCCTGACCCCACACCCTGTGGAGACTCCACTCTCCTGTGGGGATTTTCCTGAGGGGAACACCACCCTGGTCTCCTCGAAAGGCTCAGGGTTCCCCCGACCCCGGCCAACGGACAACCCCTTAGCAGTTGGATGGTCTTATGCCTGGCTCTGGGTTTCCGAGTGGTCCCTAGGGCAGTTGAAGGAGGCGGCATCCCCAGGTGGCCCGTTGCTGGTATATAATGGAGAGCCTGTGGCTCAGTGTCTCCATGATCCACGTGCTTTCGGCTGTGTGGGAAGGCTGCTGTTCTTGGTCCTGGGGGCTCAGTTCTCCTGCCTGTGGCTTCAGGAAAGGGTGCCTACCTCTCACTGTGGCGCCCCTAACTGTTCATCGGGGCTATTGCTGGATGCACGTGTCCTGACCCACCTCACCCGGCTCAGCCCTCGTCAGTATCACTGAGCCTCTGTCCCAGGATCTCCAGCTCCTGCCTCAACCTCCCCTGAGCTCTGCCCCTCCTCCCCTACAGCTTGGCCACCTCGGCCCCTAACAATGCCATGCTTTCCACCTGGGAGCTTTTGTGCATGCAGTGTGCTTGCAGCAGACTCTTGCTGTCAACGACTGCTCCTCTTGGAGGGGACTGTGTGACAGTGATTGAGGGCATGCGGGGCGGATATTTGCAGAAGGTGCGTGTCACCCTTGCTCCTGTGATGGCAGGGCCAGTGCTGCTCTGACCCCATCAGCTGAGCGGCTCAGCCTCAGCCCAGGCATGCAGCGGAAGGCCAGCCACACACCCCTGGGCTTGGCAGACCTGTCTGGCCCTGCAGGAGGTGAGCCACAGATGGGTCAAGGCTTCTCCCTTTGGACAGGCTGTATACCTGTGTGACCTCTGGGTGACCTCACTGCCCCTCTGTGGCCTTGGCTGCTGGCTGGGGTTAGTGGATCTGGCCCATTACCCTGGTTGCTGAGGTGTGCTGAGCTGAAGAGCTGTCTGATCTGCTTACTGAGGCGAGTGACAGTCCCAGCAGAGCAGAAAATGGAGAGGTGTTGGAGGAGTCTCTTGCCCTGTCTGAACATTATAGCTAACGTGGACAAAATGGGGTTCCTGCCTGTGTGTGGTGTGGGTGAGGTGGTCTCTTCTAAGGGCTGCACAATGCTCTGAGCTTTAGTTCTCTTACCCTTTCAGAGCACCTGCTGGGTGCTGGTCCCTATGCAGGACAGACGAGGTCCTGGCCCTCATCAGGGGTCCTGAGGGGATGTGCAGACTCAGTCTGAGGAGTGTGTGTGTGTGTGTGTGTGTGTTAGTCGTTCCATTGTGTCCAATCTTTGCGACCCCAGGGACTGTAGCCCACCAGGCTCCTCTGTCCATGGAATTCTCTAGGCAAGAATACTGGAGTGGGTAGCCATTCCCTTCTCCAGGGGATCTTCCTGACCCAGGGATTGAACCAGGTTCTCCTGCATTTGCAGGCAGATTCTTTACCGTCTGAGTCACTAGGGAAGTATCTAGTGTGAGGAGGGGCAGGAGGATTTGGGTGGCAGGGGTAAGGATGGGAGAGGTATACTTGTCACTGGGTTGAGCCCCATAATGAAGTGGCATCAGCGAAGCCGCAGAGATCCTGGATGCTCCTGTGAGGCTGCCTAACCTTTTGACTTTCGCAGGGACTGAGAGTTGAGTGAGCCCAGCTGAGCTGTGTGGCAGGGTAACATGGCATCATACCCTAGAGCCAATGGTAGTATGTAATTCTTAATATATTAACCTAGTCTACTGTTGTAATCGATAGTTTCTAGCTGTATGGCAGGCACATGTGTGAACTGGTCTCTCCCTAAACCTCGCAGTCTGAATTAGCCCCTAGCCCTCCCACGGTGCCCTGTCTCACCGTGTGCATGGCCTTCTGCATCACTCGACATTTAAGTTCATTCATTACTTGCTGCTAGAACGGAAGCATCCTGAGGGTGTGGATGATTCTGGTTACTGTTGTGTCTCCTAAGCCCAGAGCAGGCCCAGCACGGGGTACGGGACTGGCTATTGATCAGTGGTGAATGCATGGATAAAATGCACCCTGGATTTCCTCGGAGTCAGGGGAACTGGGCGTTGTTGCTCTTCCATGTTCCAGAGGGAGGCAATGAGCCTCGATGAGATGAAGTGACAGGCCAGATCACTCAGCTGGTTGGTGCCAGCGCTGGGGTTTGGACTCCTGCGCACGCACAGGTCAGGTGGGTATGGACGTGTGGTTGCAGCGTGTGAGGGTAGAGACTGGCACGCGTAAGGGCTGTGTGTGAGCCGCAGTCACTTTATTGCATGTGGCATGTCGAGATGGAAAGGCTTTGCAGGAATTTTGCTTTATGGGTAATAAAGGCCTTTATGTGCCTATAATGTGGACGTGGGTCCAAAGAGAATTCTGCCCTGCTTTCTACCAAGGGGCTTGGCGGAGACTCCTGCGGAGGCTAGAGCTGCTGGCCCTGCTTTGAGTAGACTAGACCCCAGGGAGGAGGAGATGCTGGCTCTGGGCATGGCCTGGGGCCCGCCTGGGGCAGGTTGGTGTCCATGGGGCAGGGTGGAGTGGCAGCATCCCTGGGGCAAAATGCAGGTTTAAGCTGCCTCCATGGGAAATGTGATGTTATGTAGCTCATTAAATCCTACAGGAGCAGCTAGGAGAGCTGCTTCCAATTATCAGGATGAAAATTAATGGAATAAAACCTCCAGCCAGGCTGCCCGGTGGTGGATCAGGGAAGGCATGTGCTGCGCGGCCAGGATCGGCCAGGAAGTGCTGGGGCAGTCACATGGTGAGCCCAGCGAGGAAGCACAGACTGTCCGCAAATGATTGGGCCGCGGGCGGGGGTCCTTGCTAATCTTCACAGCGTGGTCCCCTGGACCAGGAGGGAAATGGGGCTGAGCAGACAGCTGGACGAGGCTTGGTGTGCGGAGCCCTGGGACGGGAGGAGGCCCCTTGGCACCCTGACCAGCCTCTGGGGCTGAAGGAGAGGTGGGGTTTGCTTTCTTGCGAGGTGATGTGGAACTGTGCGCTGCCCCTGAGCTTTAGACCTGGGGCAAAGCTGGGATGGAATTTGGGCTCCCTTTGGAGCATGTGCCTGAAAGCCTTGTCCTTGGGGGACTCGGTGAATCTCAGGCACAGTGACAGCAAAGTGGGGAGCCCAGATGAGCTTGGCTCCTGTTTCCTGTGGGTCCTGAGGACAGGCTCAGGCCCAGGTGATGATCGTGCCACTGCTGCTACTCCGAGCGGCTGGTGGTGTCTCGAGCTGAGAGTCACAACTGAGTCCTGGCCCTCCGGGTGGATCAGAGCCCATTTGTGCAAGGGAGCAGGTCTGGCTCGTGGCTGCCTTTCCTCCAGCCATTCTCTGCAGGTCTTTCCTGTTGGGACTCACTTTCACAAATACTGCCTGAGTACTGTCTGCCACCATCCGGCCAGTGTGCACTCAAGAGAGTGGGCTGAAAATTTAGCCAGGTCCACAGTCCACTATCAGGTGGTCTCCCCTGGCTCCCCCTTGGTTTAGGCCAGTAAACACTCAGTTCATATCGATGATCAGTAACAACCTCAGAGACTGATACTGTATCATCTCCATCCTACTGGAAAAGAAGCTGAGGCTCAGAGAGGTGAAGTGACTTCCCCAAGGATGCACAGCCAGGAGGTTGTCAACTGAAACTGTGACTCACATCAGAGCTGGTACCCTGAGAAGCAGCATTCTGCTGCCTTCTTGGGTAGGTGAAGTAGCCTTCCTTTGAGGACTCTCAGGCCTTCCCCTGCAGCATCGCAGGACTTCTCACATCCTTCTTTGCTGGTGGTGAGGGTGACATTCTTAGCTTCATTGGCCAGGGAGGAAACTGCTGGTGGCTTGTCGCGCTCACACTTAATTGATGCCCATCTATGGAGCATGGCCCCAGGATGATGGGTGTGTTTGGTTGAACTTGTTAAAGTCCTTGGCTGCCAATAGTGTGTCATGGGGCCTCTTGCCTGGAGTTCCCTTCAGTCTTGGGGAGCTGGTTGTTCTGTGTCCAAAACCTAGGTTCCCTAGGCTCCTGGCTTTCTTTATGGGGCTTCTCTTTGCTGGGGGCTGCCCTTGCTGATGGACCACCCAGAGTGTTTGGCTGGCAGGGTCTCATGGGTTAGTGCACGCAGCCCTGGCTGGAGCGGGCAGTTGGGAGGCTTGGGGCTCGGTCAGCCAAACTGGACTGTTTCCTTGGATTGTTGTGTTATATTTATTTCCACTAATCTACTTCTCTTGCCTGTTTATACACTGAAAAGATCTAATAAAACGTATCTGAGACCAGAGCAAATGAAGACCATTTTGGAAAGAAGCATAAAAGGAACGCTGTCTTGGAATACTTAGCTAATCTGAGTTGCCCCCTCAGCTCTGAGGTCCTGCCTTTGAAAGCTCCGTTTCTCCTTCCGTTGCCTGTAAAAGCGAGAGTGCGACTTCTCAATGCTAAGCCGAGGCTGGTGGCCTGCCTCTGGGGTGGGGTTTGCACACATGTGCGGATCGAGAGCAGGAAGCTCTTCCTGGCCGGAGGATGCTGGCACTGTAGCTCTTCCATCTAAGGATCCTTGTGGAAAAGTGGGCTGATTCCACCACTTACGTGCCAGGACCCCGGATGCCGAGGCAGGGGAATGCTGCAATCTAAACATTTACATTCTGAAAAATGGGAAATCATCCACTCAGATATAAATTAGCCAGGGCCTGACGGGTTTATTACATCCTGGAATGCTTTCATGAGGCTTTCAGAGGGGTCCATGTTGCAGGCCCAGGTCTCCAGCTGGGCTTGCCTGTGGCATGCTCCTAGGGAGACCCTGCTGGAAGACACAGGCTGGGAGGACTTGTCCTTAAATTCCCGTGGGCCCTGATTCATCTGTGACGTGGGAACAAGGAAACACAGTGCTGCACCCTTGATGGTGAGGCACCCTGAGCTGAGAGCATCTTAAGCTGAAGGGGCGAGGTTAGGTTAGTCCAGGAAAAAACAAGGGAGGAGCCAGACGTGGTGGCCCAAAGAGAGGTGCTTGGATGATCATGGGGCAGGAGAAATGTGCTGAAATGTGTACATTTCATAACATATGCAACAGGACTCTTGTTGAGCAGGAAGAAGGCAAGGAAGGAAGCAAGAAATGAGCAGGAAGGAAGGATCACATGTCCTTCGGGGTTTTCAGACAAGTCTTGGACCGTAAGTCCTGGAGGCTAGGCTGGGTGTGAAGTCGATGGAGGCTGGCTCAACTCCAGCTCACCAAGAGTGGCCTGAATGACACTGAGGGAAAAATCCAGGGAAAGCTAACTGAGTCCCACACTCAGGACATTGAGCGGGTCTTAGGGAGAAGGTGGGGGAAACACACAGACATAACCATACACACATAATTGTAATGAGCCAGCTTATTTCTCCCTTCTATAATTATATGTGCTTCCAAATCTGTGTAGGTATCTTAGCTCTAAGTAGAACAGATGCTGAATAAATGGTTGTGGTGGAGTTTGATATTAATCCTGAGTGATCTTTGACACCAGCTATCTTTTTCTGTTTCAGAGGAAGAAGCCCACTTTGTATAGGGGGTTTAACTTGGGAGTCTTGATCCCGAGCACTGGTTCTCAAACCAGCTTGCATCAGAATCACCTGCATAGCCTGATACAGCAGATTCCTAGTCCCACCCATCTTTAGAGTTTGATTCATTAGGTCTGGTGTGGGTCCTGGAAATTTGCATTTTTAACAGGTTCCCATGTGCTGCTGCTGCTGCTAACTGGGGAACCACACTTTGAGGAGCATTGGTCTAGACAGAGAGAAGGGTGAGGGCTTTGGTGGGAGATGATGGATTCTATGCAGAACTTCCTTGGGTCTGAGAACTTAACATTTATGTCTTTGATGGAATGAAAGAAGACTCATAGATATCCTTGGAATCATTTTTTGTTTTTAGGAAGAAGCCAGAGCCTCCTATATGGTGGGTGGAGCCAGCTTGCTGCCATGCAGAGCAGCAACTGGCTTTGTGGTCTACAGATTATTTCAGCAGGTATTTACCAGGGTCCATTCTGTGCCTGGTCCTGTGTGTGACCTGTTGTCAGCATCAGGAAAGACTTGAGCAGAAGGTTTTCAGTACAGTTGAATCTAACAAGTGCTTTGCGGGGCGGGGTGGGGGCACTTCCTTGTGCCCAGCTTCCTTGTGCCCTGTTGGAAGCTGGAAGAGGGATGATGCAGTAGTTGCCACGGGGATGCCAGGGGTCATCCCCTACGCCCTCCCCACTTTGTGCTCGGCTCCACTTTTGGTCCCCAGTAACAGCTCTGGACTCCTCTGGAAGCCAAGTGTTTCCTTGAAAGCCTGTGGGTCACTTTGACACCCAGGTGTGTCTCTGTCCTTTGGGGCCTCCAGCAGACACCTGAGCCTGAATATCTCTGCCCCCGGACCTCAGCCCTGCCACCCCTACACCTCCAGCCAAGCCCCACTGTGTTCTGACCTCTCACTGTGACCAGGTACCATAGGTCTGTTTTGCATCCACTTGCCACCATTTCCACTGAATTGTAAACCCAAAGCTGGACTTCGGAAACCCATGAATGGTTCTTCCTCCTTACAAACAGGCCAACCCCAAAGCCTGAATGAGCACAAGGAAGGGGCCTGCCGCCATGTAGAGACCACCTGACTCAGAAGGTGAGACAGGCTGCCTGGGTGCCTGTCGTGTGACTCGAGGCATGTCCCTTCTTCCCTGGTCTGTTTCTCTGCTCTATCAGATGAAGTGTGATGATGCCTGTCCTGCCTTCTCTCCTCTCGTATTGATGTCACCACTTTCCCCAAACATGAGCAGATTATTGAGGGTATCAGGGTGACAGGCAGATCTGTAAAACTGTCATGAGGAGGGCAGGTGACCCTCCTGAGGCTGGAGGGTGGGGTGCAGAAGCCCCTTGAGAGAGAGGCAAGGGTTAGCTTGGAAGTGTGGCATGGCTGTGAGACACAGACTGAGCACCTAGATTCACGTCCCCCTTGGCAATTTACTAGCCCTAGGAATGGGACCATGACTCTTAGGCTGTTTGAGCTTGTCTCACCTGGAAAAAGGAGATAGGGAAGAGAATGTAGCCTACTGGGTGATGTTATGCTCTGTATTAAGATCCAGTGAATGATGTGACATAACAGAGCTTGTTGGAGTGGCTTTAGAGTCAGCCAAGGGAGAGTGAGGGAGCACCTTTGGATAAAGGAACCCAAACTTCCCGTTCCCCCAAATCATGCCACGCTTGCTACTGACAACTGGCTAGCCTGTGATTACGGGGTAGAGGCAAGTAAAAATTCAAGGAATGTTTATTGAATGAGACTGTGAAGAGGGGAGTTTGGCTCTCCTGGTGCTGGGGTAATTTTTTAATTTAACTTTTATTTTTATCAAAGGAATACATATTCATAGCCAAGCAGTCATAAGCTTATAATGAAAAGCAGCCCACTGCCTCCCACCTCTGGTTTCTGCTTTCTGGAGGTAACTGTTTTTAATTCTTTTAGTTGTTTCTTTTGATAGTTACCATATTTCTAGATAATGTGCTTATATTATCATTTTCTTGATTTTTTGTTTTAGATGTTATTTTTGACTTTCAGTTATACAAGACAGGGGTTAAGTTTCCCCGCATCATTCTCCTTTGATCAAATAGGTGCACATAACTTCCCCTTTCCCTGTCTTTATGAAGCATGGTTGTACCCAGGTTATGATGGCGTTAATGCCCACCATGGTGTAAACATCCATGTAGTATACTGTGGTCGTTTTTCTCTGGATTGTCCTTTTGTTTTCTTTGAAATTAGGTACATAGGAACTGACATACTATTTCATTGCTTGACTTTCTATTATCATTTATCCTTTAATTCTCTGATTAAACTCTAAATGTTCTCTGAATATATTCAAATGCCCCTGTTAATCTCTGTTTCATTCTTTCCTTCAGTCTGGATAGTGACTCTGTAGGCACCACTGCTAATCTGAGTCCATCCTTCACCTTCACATGGGGACTCTTGCTGGATCACTTGTCTCCTGAGTCTCATGCTTTTTCTTTCTTCGTTTATTCTTTTGCAAGGAGCATACACACCTTCCAGTATCTTCCTGAGAGGGCTTCCCTGGTAGCTCAGCTGGTAAAGAATCTACCTGCAATGCAGGAGACGCCAGTTCAATTCCTGGGTTGGGAAGTTCCCCTGGAGAAGGGATAGGCTATCCACTCCAGTTTCTTGGACTTCCTTGGTGGCTCAGACGGTAAAGAATCCGTCTGCAATGCAGGAGACCTGGGTTCGATTCCTGGGTTGGGAAGAACCCCTAGAGGAGGTCATGGCAACTTACTCCAGTATTTTGCCTGGAAAATTCCATGGACAGAGGAGCCTGGTGGGTACAATCCATGGGGTCGCAAAGAGTCAGATACAACTGAGTGACTAAGCACACATCTTCCTAAGAAAGGGCACATCGGAGGCAGAAACTTGGAGGCTTTGCATGTCTGAAAATATCTTTGTTTGACTTTTATGCTTGATGAGTAGTTGGGCTGAATATAAAGTTCTAGCTTCTCCTTAGAAACTTGGAGGTACATAATGTTCCATTGTCTTCTACTTCCCATTACTCTGGAGAAGTCAGGTGCCACTCTGTGTCCCCATCCTTAGAAGGTGAGCTTTTCCACACTACTCCTTCCTTCTCCCCTTGCCCCTGCCCAGAAGCTTTAAGATCCATTCCTTTGTCATGAGGGCATTGAAGTGCACATTTCTGTCACATCATGTGAATTTTAAAAAATACATTGTTTTGGGCACTAGATGGATGCTTTTAAATTTAGAAACCCTAGCTATAGGGATTTGCCTGATATGATTTATTTGATGAAAGGTTCCATCCATTTTCTCCTTCTGGAACTCTTTTTTCTTTTTTTAAAATATTGAACCTCCTTAACTGATCCATTGATGAACATTTTCTCCTTATTCCCACCGTTTTATTGTTTTACATTCTAGAGCAGCTGTTCTCAGACCTTTTGGCCTCAGATTCCTTTTTAGTTTCAGGGTCTATTTACACTCTTAAAGATCACTGAGAATCACAAAGACCTTTTATTTATGTAGACTATACCTATATTTACCATATTAGAAATTAAAACAGAAGTTTAAAATTATTAATTCATTTAAATAAACTCAGTACATGTTAGCATAATTTATGAAAATATCAATGCATTTTTCAAAGCAAAACATTAGTGAAAAGAGCGACATTGTTTTATAGGAGCAAGTCTGATTTCATTCAGATGTGTACTTGGAAAAGAGAAGAATATTCCTAATTGCCCTTTCAGATAATTATGGATATCTTCTTTAATATTACAATAGAACTCTACCATGATAAGTTCTCAGAAGTTACTTTCAATGTGGAATCTGAAAACTTATCAGTAAACATTTTTTTCTGTTATGTTAAAAATCGTTTGCTCTATCTTGTACATGGAGTGGATATTACCTATGCCTGATTTTGTAACCTCATTTATTGATCATTTGGCAAATACAAGTGCACTCATCTCCCATGCCAGTAAGGTCATGCTTAAAATCTTGCATGCTAGGCTTCAGCATTACACAAACCAAGAACTTCTGGATGTCCAAGCTGGGTTTAGAAAAGGAAGAGGAATTAGAGATCAAATTGCCAACATTCACTGGATTATAGAGAAAGCCAGGGAATTTCAGAGAAACGTCTGTCTCCGTTTCATCAGCTACACTAAAGCCTTTGACTGTGTGGATCATGACAAACTGCGGAAAGCTTAGAGAGACGGGAACACCAGGCCATCTCACCTGTCTCCTGAGAAACCTGCATCTGGGTCAATAAGCAACAGTTAGAAGCCTGTATGGAAAACTGATTGGTTCAAGATTGAGAAAGGAGTACGACAGGGCTGTCTGCTGTCACCCTGTTTGTTTAACCTATATGGTGAGCACATCATGAGAAATGCTGGGCTGGATGAGTTACAAGTTGGAATCAAGATAGGCGGGAGAAACATCAACAATCTCAGATACACGGATGATACCACTCTAATGGCAGAAAGCAAAGAGGAACTAAAGAGCCTCTTGATGAGGGTGAAGAAGAGTGAAAGAGCCAGCTTAAGACTAAATATTAAAAAAGCTAAGATTATGGCATCTGGTTTCATTACTGAATGGCAAATCGAAGGGGGAAAGGTGGAAGTAGTGACAGATTTCTTCTTCTTGGGCTCCAGAATCACTGTAGATGGTGACCGCAGCCATGAAATCAGAAGATGATTGCTTCTTGGCAAGAGAATGATGACAAACCTAGACAGTGTGTTGAAAAGCAGAGACATTTTTCTGCTGACAAAGAGGTCCATATAGTCAAGGCTATGATCTTCCCAGTGGTCACATATGGTTGTGGGAGCTGGACCATATAGGCAGATGGTCTGAGAAAGAAGGCAGAATGTCAAAGAATTGATGTCTTCAAACTGTGGTGTTGGAGAAGACTCTTGAGAGTCCCTTGGACAGCAAGGAGATCAAACCAGGGAATCTTAAGGGAGTTCAACCCTGAATATTCACTGGAAGAACTGTTGCTGAAGCTGAAGCTCCAGTATTTTGGTCATCTGATGTGCAAAGACGACTCATTGGAAAAGTCTCTAATGCTGGGAAAGATTGAGGGCAGAAGGAGATGAGGGCATCAGAAGATGAGATGACTGAATGGCATCACCTATGCAATGAATATGAATTTGGGCAAACTCTAGGAGATGGTGAGGGACAGGGAGGCCTGGTGTGCTACAGTCCATGGGGGTCACAAAGAGTCGGACATGACTGGGTGACTGAACAAAAGCGCGCTGAGTTACAGAGATCTTTGAAATTGTTGACACATTTCTTTATACAATATCACATAACTCAATTTGTGAATATCACTGATCTCAACAGAAGAGTGTGCTCTCAAGATGATGGTATTAGATGAGTTTCCTAAGATTCTAATTTTGCTTGAAAGCTCAGATTTTATTGTAACTAACAAGTATTACCAGGTATTTTCCTCAAATTGGAAGATTTCCTTTGTTAATTTTTGAGAGAAGATTTGTCGATGTGGAGTTTTTACTTCGAGTGTGTGACAGTGAAGAATAGTGACTACTTATACAGTTTGCTGCCACCCCCTTGATTGCTGTTAAGACCCTGGAAGTTTTACCCACAATTGCTCTGGCACCATCAATGTAAATGTTAACTCAGTGGAAAAGGTGAATAATGACTTAGTAGTATTGCAAAATAATTTTGGTTTCATTGACCCCATGAAAGGGCTTCAGGAATCCTTAGGTATCTGAGGACCACACTTTGAGAACTGCTATTTTAAATTATGTCTTCAACTTTATCATACAAATATTTATTCGGTTTTGTTTATTCTTGCTTTCCTTTTTTAAAATTTCTTAGAGCTCTTGCTTTGCACTTCTTTGTATTGATAGTTAGCAATTTTTATTTTTTATCTGGTTTATGTTGTCTTATTTCACTGAAGGCATTAATTGTATTTTTCTCTGGAGTTTTCTTTTGCTCTTTATATTGTATCTTTTCTCTGGGTTACTTTTATTTCTTTTCGGTTCTCCTGTCTTTTTTGGTGGAGGCTGGTGATTCTTGACTCATATTTAAAATGAGGTGCCAGCATGTTGGTTGGAAGTCCTCTGGGCATGGAGACCCTCAAATACTGGTATTTTGGGGAGTTTTTCCCTGGGCTGATTAGTTTCAAAGGTGGGGGGGAATATTCCAGCCTGACACATGAAACTCTTGGAGCCCAAAGGAGAAAGGGCACTGGGGGATTTGACTGCTTTGTATGTTGATTTTCATGGAATCCTGTTTGAGGATGGCACCTTACCACTTTCATCAGTTTTTGCTTTGTGTCATTAAATTCAGAGGGTAGAGCTACCATTTTCTTAACGTTTGGAAGAGAAATAATTGGATGGGTGATGAGGATCAAGGAGGGCACATCTAACTGCTCCCTTTAAAGACTCTTAACTATCTGTCTTCTTTCAGAGACACCATCACCCCTAACTCACTTGCCTTTCCAAGGTTCAGTCTACAGTAGCTTACTTCTGAAGGCTGCCCGAACAACCTTAGCTTAGCAGACTGTGGAATACTGCAGCCTTTGTCTGCATCACACATCCATTTGCTTTATGGCTTCCAAAATAGTTTTGACATCTTTCTTCTGTTCTTTTCTTTTCTCTTGGTCCTTTTGGATTGAGGCAATAAGATACTTTACTTTGTGTTAGGCAACGCGGGGGACACTGTACGGAGGCTCCATTTATTCTCTCCTGGTGCTCATGTCTTCTTCCATCCCCCTGCCTTCAGTGTGATTGGGACATGTGACTTCCTCCTAACTAATGGAATGTGGCAAAGGTGACGGGATGTCACGTCCATATCTTACATAGGACTGTAGCATCAGCCTTGCTTGAAGGTTCTCTCCCTTGCTGGCTTTGATGAAGCATTGTGGGAGGCCCACATGGCAGGGCTCTGAGGGCAGTCTGCACCCACAAGCAGCTAGGAAAGGAGGCTGGCCCCTGGCTTCAGGCCAGCAAGAAAGCCCCAGGCCAGCAGGCTGCAAGGACCTGAATTATGTCAACAGCCACAGAAGACTGGAAGAGCTCAGTCCTTCCCCATATGAGCCTTGAGATGAGATTGCAGCCCCAGTGGACACGTTTTTGTAGCTGTGTGGGTTACGTACCACAGCAACAGTAACTAACGCAGGCAGTCTTCAAGCTGCTATGTTGAACTGGACATTTAGCTCCTGTGCTTTGGCCTCCTGGGCTGGTAGCCAGGAGTAGCTCAGTAGCCAACCTCTAGGGCTGCAGGTCAGGATGCTGTCGCCTGAAGTCTCCATGTACATTTCCTGGTGGTTATAGGATTCAGAAGACTGGACAGGAGGGTCTCAGAGATTCAGAAGGGAGCTCCTTCCTCCTCTTGTGGGCCCATCCTTCCTGCACTGTGGGGTTGCAGAGGTTTTGTACCCAATTCATGGACTATGCATTCCCTGTTGTCGAGCTTGGAAGGGGTCTGCAGCCCAGCTCTCTGTGATCTTCCAAGTTGGTGGTCATGAAATGCTTTGCAAAATTTAACTTGAAATGCTGGAATTTAAATTCCACCTGTGGATTAACAAAGCACTGTGGAATCCAGGATGGGCTACTCTGTGAATGTTGCAGAGTGGGTCTGAGGACCATAATGCGGAGGTGCAGCAGGAACTTAGCCAGGAGCCTGAGCCTGGCTGCTCATCTTTGCTTGGTTCTCACCAGCTGGGTCATCTTGTACACATGACTTAACCTTTCTGCCCTCAGTTTCTTCACCACTAAGTCACTCAGTCCTTCACCCAATCTTTAATGAGCGCTGATTGTGTGTCAGACCCTGTACCGGCTGCCAGATCTCCAGAGAATGTGATGTGGTTCTTGCTGTTAGGGAGCTTCATTGGAGGTGGGATAGAGGGGCCCCCAGTAGACAGGAGAGCAGAGCTTGTAAACAGGGGAGGGAGGGCGCTGCAGACACATTTAAAAAAAAAACATTAAAAAAAAATCTTTTTATTTTAAATTGGGGGACAGCTGATTAACAATGTGAGAGATTCAGGTGAACAAGCTGCAGACACATTTGTTTGGTTCATCCAGTGTTTTGTTAGTATTAGTTGCTGAAATTTAAAAATTGAGGACTTTGACCTTCAAATTTGGATTTCAGACTTTTCTTGAGAAATAAGAAGATATGGCAATAGTTACCAAAAACTCCCTTCTTTAAATGGGTAAGGACCCATGCCTCTGTTTAGAGAGAGAGAAAGAGCGCCGGGAGGACTGTCTTTTCAGGAAAACGAGAAAGAATGCAGGTAGGATCTGTCTTCTCCTGTTGAGGTACCGCCTGGGGGCTCCTGAGTTTGTGACCCCTGCCACTCAGGATGCAAATGCTGAATGGGGACAGAGGATCCAGAGGAGGAAGGGCATGCTGAGGTCTAGGGTCATAGGTGCCCCCTCTACCTCTTACAGTTGTTACAAAGAGCAGAGGGGCTGGCCGACACCAGTGGAAGCCTCTCAGTCCTTCGTAGCAGACAGGTCATTCATGGATCAGTGTCGAGGGCCAGGCATTCATTGGCGAGTTGTTGCACACCACAATCTACATCCTTTGCATGGCTCCTTGAGCGCAGGAGGGCTTCCCTGGTGGCTCAGATGGTAAAGAATCTGCCTGCAATACAGGAGACCTGGGTTCGATCCCTGGGTTGGGAAGATCCCCTAGAGAAGGGAACAACAACCCACTCCAGTATTCTTGCCTGGAGAATTCCATGGACAGAGGAGCCTGGCGGGCTACTGTCCATGGGGTCGCAAAGAACTGGACACGACTGAGTGATTTTCACTTTACTTCACTTGAGTGCGGGAATTACGTCTGAACACGACCAGAATATGGCTATGAAAGCGGCTGTGGGGTCCAGTGGCAGTTATCTTCCTCCCTCAAACTTCCTAGCCAAACACCAGTTCCCTCTAGGACTTGGTATCCGCCCCCTCTGTCTCAGCCACCGTGACTGTGGCTATCTCGTAGCCCCAGGAACCTCATCGTCCTGTGGGGGCCTTGGGGACTGCCTCTTCGTGGAGGGTCCTGTCAAAGGAGATGCTCAGGAATGGCATCCTGGTGGGCTGGAGCTGACTGAGTGCCCCCACCTTAGGCCCGCCTGAGGCAGCTCTGGGGAGGGCTGGGGAGCCTGGCCACTTATCTCACACCATTAGGCTTTGGGCAGTGCTGCTTGCAGACAAAGGCTCGAGGAGGATTAGGGGTAATTACCAGGCTGGCTCTTTATTCCCAAGGTTTAATGGGCCCAGCCACTGTAATTGTACCTGCGGGTGTCAGGCTGCTCCCTCCCATCCAAAGGCCAAGCCTTGGGCTGCGGCGTGCCGACCAGAGGGCAGGCCCTGCTGCTTGCCCACCTGCCCACCTAGTGCTGGTGGTAACCGGAGTGTCCAGTGGCTACAGGTAAATTCAGTGTTGTGTGGCTTGGCAAGGCTGAGGAGCAGAGTTCATCGTGGAGAAAGTGGGGAGCCTATTGTGTGCTAGGGACCTTCTCATGGGGGCCACAGGGGTTTCCCTACCTTCTCAGGACCTGAGTGACTCTAGGAATCTCTGTCCATGTTGTGGGGGTTCTCTGTGGCCTGTGGGTGCTGCAAGTGTCTCCAGAAAGGCTGGACATTCTGGAAGATAGCACGGTTGAGGACCTTAGCCTTGTAAGGTGGGGCCAGCCTTAGGGATGGGGCTTTGGCTCTGGGTGGCTTTTGTGGAGGAAGGAGACCAGCCTTTGCACCCTGGGTGCTTTAGGGGACAGGGCCACTCAGACAGTCCCGGCTGTGGCTATGGGCACAGGCTGGAGGCCCTAGGATCCTAGCTGACGGAGCTCACGTCAAAGCCAAGGGGGAACCACTCTCTCGTCTGGGGAATCCCTGTACGGTCCCTCTCTCCCTGGGAGCCTTTGCAAGGAGAGTTCAGCAGAGGGCATTTGAAAATTCAAGCTATGCATCCTTTTAATCCTTTCAGGGAGCCTGTAAGGTGATATTGATGGCGATGTTTTTATTTCTTAGAATTATTTTTCCAGTCATTCAGGTGAACTCAGAGTACCATATCGGTTTTCCACCTTAAGTAAGAGGATTAAAAACATTGCATAATGCAGGACCCGAGTTAAGTGCTCCAGCCCCAGCGCCTTGTCACATCGTGTAATTGGGAGTAATTGCTGGTGTGGGGTTGGAGAAAGATGCTCATACGGGGGTTGGGGGTGGGGCTGGGGGCCTGGTTTGAACCGTTGTTACTGGAGGCAGAGCAGGCTGAGTCAGGGGGCTCCTTCACTCGGACAGGTGTGTCCTGGGCATCATCTGAGGGGAACGTGGGGTTGCTTTGAGGGTGCTGCAGGTGTTGAGGGAGATGGGGGCAAAGCTGACTCTCTGGGGACAGCAAGGCTTGATGTCATGGACTTCTTGGGTCCTTCTACTCCCTGGATGCCCCTGCTTCACTCTTGGGACAGGGGATCTGACCATGACCCTCAGTCTCTCTGAGCTTCCTCCTGCGATAGCTTTGGTTAGGTGAGACTGAAGTTCTCTGCTGGGCAGGCTGTAGGGTAGTTGGTATGGGAAGCTTCCCTTCCAAGGGCTGTAGCTTCTCCAACCAGCATTCCTCAAATTCAAACTGGAGTGTGCCCTGGATCTTGTGCAGTCCATCTGCCTTGCCACAGCTGCACAAACACCCTTCATACCACACTCTTGCTCATCAGTGAGAGCCTGGGGCAGAGGGAGGGAGACCCCAGCCCTACAGGAAGTGATGGGTCACATAACACTGGAGGCGTCTCGGGAACGCTGGGTGGTGGCCACAGGGCAAGCTGCTCCCATGTCTTCTCCCTGCCCAGTCACTGTCCGGCCACAGATGTCACCTGCTTTCCCGAGTTTGGATGCCTGCTTCCTGGGGTGGGTGGTTTGAGGTGGGGAAGTAAGAAGGAATGTGGCTCTTCTTCAGGCGTTTGTGGCTGAGTGGTTTGTGGAGGCTCCCTGGGGGAATAGGAAGAGGGAGAGAGAGGTGAGGCCTGGTTGGGAACAGTGGCATGTCTCCTGGATTCTCTGTGCTTCCAGGAGTGCAGGGCTGGGAAGGGAGAGGCGGTCTCGACTTCCTCCTCTTGACTCCCCTCAGTCCTGCCTCATTTTCTTGGTCATCACTGTCCCCAGGGAGGGAGGAGAGATTCGGACCCAGCACAGCCATGGCCCTCTCAACACCCACATTTCTTTTCAGTCGAGGGTCCTCTTGGGAACAGAAACAGCAGCTCACGAGGATGGACAGGAAGCAGAGACTGAGGATATTGTCCGTCTGTTGCACTTCAGAGCAGGCCTTAAGTACCTGACCCTGCTCACCTGGTGCTAAGCCCCGCGTGGCTCTGTGCTCCCAGGTCAGCTATTGCAGGCAGCCATCTATAGGCCCAGCACACGCAATGGCCCAGCAGATGTTGCTCTCAAGGTCTCATACTCCTCCCCAGGGACTCAGAGAGGCACCCCTGCTCTTCAGGAGCTTGCTAGTCAGTGCGGAGAGGGTTCAGTTCAGTTCACTCAGTCGTGTCTGACTCTTTGAGACCCCATGAACCGTAGCACGCCAGGCCTCCCTGTCCATTACCATCTCCCGGAGTTTACCCAAACTCACGTCCATTGAGTTGATGATGGCATCCAACCATCTCATCCTCTGTCGTCCCCTTCTCCTCCTGCCCTCAATCTTTCCTGGCATCAGGGTCTTTTCAAATGAGTCAGCTCTTTGCATCAGGTGGCCAAAGTATTGAAGTTTCAGCTTCAACTTCAGTCCTTCCAATGAACACCCAGGACTGATCTCCTTTAGGATGGACTGGTTGGATCTCCTTGCAGTCCAAGGGACTCTCAAGAGTCTTTTCCAACACCACAGTTCAAAAGCATCAATTCTTCGGCACTCAGCTTTCTTCACAGCCCAACTGTTTCATCCATACATGACCACTGGAAAAACCATAGCCTTGACTAGATGGACCTTTGTCGACAAAATAATGTCTCTGCTTTTTAATATGCTGTCTAGGTTGGTCATAACTTTCCTTCCAAGGAGCAAGCGTCTTTTAATTTCATGGCTGCAATCACCATCTGCAGTGATTTTGGAGCCCCCAAAAATAAAGTCTGCCACTGTTTCCACTGTTTCCCCATCTATTTCCCATGAAGTGATTGGACCAGATGCCATGATCTTAGTTTTCTGAATATTGAGCTTTAAGCCAACTTTTTCACTTTCCTCTTTCACTTTCATCAAGAGGCTCTTTAGTTCTTCTTCACTTTCTGCCATAAGGGTGGTGTCATCTGCATATCTGAGGTTATTGATATTTCTCCTAGCAATCTTGATTCCAGCTTGTGCTTCTTCCAGTCCAGCGTTTCTCATGATGTACTCTGCATATAAGTTAAATAAACAGGGTGACAATATACAGCCTTGACGTACTCCTTTTCCTATTTGGAACCAGTCTGTTGTTCCATGTCCAGTTCTAACTGTTGCTTCCTGACCTGCATATATGTTTCTCAAGAGGCAGGTCAGGTGGTCTAGTATTCTGTTCTCTTTCAGAATTTTCCATAGTTTATTATGATCCACATAGTCAAAAGTTTTGGCATAGTCAATAAAGCAGCAGTAGATGTTTTTCTGAAACTCTCTTGCCTTTTCAGTGTTGGCAATCTGATTTCTGGTTCCTCTTGCCTTTTCTAAAATCAGCTTCAACACCTGGAAGTTCACGGTTCACGTATTGCTGAGGCCTGGCTTGGAGAATTTTGAGCATTACTTTACTAGTGTGTGAGATGAGTGCAATTGTGTGGTAGTTTGAGCATTCTTTGGCATTGCCTTTCTTTGGGATTGGAATGAAAACTGACCTTTTCCAGTCCTGTGACCACTGCTGAGTTTTCCAAATTTGCTGACATATTGAGTACAGCACTTTCATAGCATCATCTTTTAGGATATGAACTAGCTCAACTGGAATTCCATCACCTCTGCTAGCTTTGTTTGTAGTGATGCTTCCTAAGGCCCACTTGACTTCACATTCCAGGATGTCTGGCTCTAGGTGAGTGATCATCGTGATTATCTGGGTCGTGAAGATCTTTTTTGTACAGTTCTTCTGTGTATTCTTGCCACCTCTTCTTAATATCTTCTGCTTCTGTTAGGTCCATACCTTTTCTGTCCTTTATTGAGCCCATCTTTGCATGAAATGTTTCGTTGGTATCTCTAATTTTCATTAAGAGATCTCTAGTCTTTCCCATTCCATTGTTTTCCTCTATTTCTTTGCATTGATTGCTGAGGAAGGCTTTCTTATCTCTCCTTGCTATTCTTTGGAACTTGCATTCAAATGGGTATATCTTTCCTTGAGAGTACACGTACCTGAAGCCCTCCTGAGGTGGAGCGGGCTGGGGTCTGCAAGACCACTGCTCTAGTCTGCTGCAAACCCTTCCTTTATAGGTGGAGCGCCTGCAGCACAGAGGACAGGTGCAGAGCCACAGGCCACCCAGTGGCTGAGTCAGAGCTCGGGCTCACGGCTCCCAGGTAGATGCCCCAGGATGGATGATGTGATGGTGTGGCTGACTGGGTGCCAAAGACCCCTCAGGGATCATCCATCTGGGTCAGTTGCTGAGGACAGGCTAAAATGGAGAGTGTGTGGAGGGGGAGGGAGATGGGACAGAGAGAGGGAGAAAGAATATGTGTGAATGTATGTGGTTGTGTACCCTGATCCATTTGCTGATGCCATGTACATTTCTGGACCTCTGGTCATGTTTTTTTCTGGGCCCAAGATGGTTAGGGAAGGAAGAAGGGACCCTTGGATTCTAAGGCCCCCAAGTTAGATGGTTCTTGGCTGGATTCTGCAGTTTTCTGAGTTCTTCTTGCTGTCTTCCCTTGTATCTCGTCCCTTAGATCAGAAACCCCCACGGGAATGAAGCCCCCTAATGTGTAACCTGGAATTTCCTAAAGGAGAACATCTCAGAATTGTCTTTGGTGGTGTGAGCCATTTTTATAAGTGAAATTGAACTGTCTGTCTAAAATTGAGATTCTGCTGAAGAAAGTTGCCTTGATTAAAATGGAGATAAGGGACCAGCACCTTATCCTTCTTTCCTTTTACTTGGTTTGATGGTTCCCCAGGTAACACCATGCAACTCTAGGGCTCTTTGCAAAATGCTTTCTAAGCCACTTTCCCAGGCAAGGTGAAGGGGTGAAACTGGACTCTGAAATCAAGTTGCCTGATTCATTCTTCTGCTTCTGCCACTTGCCAGCTGTTGCGACCTTGGGCATGTTTCTTAATCTCTCTAAGTCTCCTTTCCTCATCTGTAAAATGGGCACAGTAAGATTATACTCAAATTTTTTATGTGGATTAAATTAGTTAATCCATGTAGAGTATTCAAAACAATGACCAGCACATATACTGAAAAAGTTAGCAGTTATTAAATGTGAATTCTTGAGCTTACATAAGTCCCGAGCATCCAAAGAAATTCACTCTAGTGGTGAGAAGTGAAGCCATGACAGGTGTTGGGAGAGAGGTTTTCAGGTGGAGAGAGGGCCTGCCTTCAAACCCTCAGGGTTGCCTGCAGGTCAGACCAGCCCTGGTCTTGTGGGTATTGACCGTGTTTGCAGGTGAGTCACAGTGGAGACCTGCCTCTTTCCCCTGACTCTGCTTGCATAGAAGTTGAGCAGGATTAATCAGGGTGTTGAATTGTGTCATTCTCCTGCCTCCACCTGGGGCGGGAGGGTTGACGGGCTCTCTGCTTGGGCTGTGCTGCCAGAGGTGGTGAGAGGAGGGAGTGGTGGCCCAGCTGGGAGACCTGCGTGCATAGAGCAACTGTGACTGATGTAAGGTTAGATCTGAGAACCTCCCTAAGAAGGGGACCCTGGCTTCTTGTCCCCCAACGCCCCACCCCCCACTTCCTCTGTAGGAGGAACTGAACAATTATAATAAGGTATCACCATTGTTAGGGCCTCCCCTTCCTCACTCTTGGAGCTCCAGGGCAGGTCCTTGTATCCCCATCCTAAGATGGGGTGCCTGAGGCCCAGAGAGGTGAAGCTGCTTGCGTGGCTGACTCAGGGTCAGAGCCCGTGGTCTCCTGACTGTGCTGAGGCTCACAGATCTGCCTCAGGGGGCCAGAGGGCTGGAGGCAGGCACACCCTGGGAGTGTCCCAGTTGCTCTGTTTCCAGTGGAAGGGCCTCCTCCGTCTGTCTCCACTGCACCGGGAGCTCCTCTGGTCCCATGCTCAACGAGCACCCAGGAGAAGTTCACTGAACAAGACAACAGTGTTGGGAGGTATTCCTCAAACGTGATGGAACTGCTTCATGGACATGCAGTCTGGGTCATGACAGCTGCACAACCGGTAGAGCCGTGCGTCCTGCCACAGTGTGTGAATGGCCACAGTGTGTGAATGGTCACAGTGTGTGAATGGCCACAGTGTGTGAATGGCCACAGTGTGTGAATGGCCACAGTGTGTGAATGGTCACAGTGTGTGAATGGTTGAATGTCCATCAGCGTAGACAGTAAATATGAGTGCTGCTGACTGAGACATCTTACCATGGGGCCTGCCGCTGCTACACCCAAGTCATCCACGCCAGCCCTGGAAGATCTTGCCCTACCTTGCCGCTGTAGGCCGTCAGCTTTGTTTGTTTTTGGTCCCTCTGTCCCAGGGAAGAAATTCTGACTTAGAAAGCATCTGGCCTTCCAGAATGTTCTTCACTGCATCTGCACAGCAGATTGCTATCTCCATCCTCCTCTGGGTAGTGTTCTTGGTGTCAGCCTGGTATTCTGAGTACAGTGGGCTGGGGCGTGTGCCTTCTGAAAAGGGTCAGAGGGTCAGTGGCCACAGTCTGTAGCTTTCCACATGTCTTTTCTGCAGTTTGCTGTGGGAGCTACCAGGGCAATGGCTTTTTGCAGTGAGAAAGAAAGCCACTTAAGCGTCTCTGGGCCTGGGCCTCTTGCAGACTTATTTTACATGTGTATACTGGGATCATGGGTCAAGGCTGGGCACTCTGGGCAGGTCAGAGGCCTTCTCGAGCAACACTTTTTGTTTAACTGGTAGAGCATCTTGGAGGGAGGAGGAGAGCATGGGCTGACTTCACTTGATGGGTGAAGCTGGTTCTAGGCACCTGAAGGCTTTTTAGAATTACAGTGTCAGGATGGCAAGAGCGTGATATATTCATTCACTGGGTGCCGCTGTGTGCCAGCCACTGTGCTAGACACAGGGACTCGGGGGCCTGAGCAGCCGCGTCTATGACCAAGTGTGAGCCGCCTCCTGCTGGCAGCGTTCTCCTGGGACAGGGCCCCGCCCTGTGCCAGCCCCTCCTTCTGACAGGCTGTAGAGCAGGGCCCCTGGAGCCAGCCCCCAAGGTCATGAAGACAGTGGGGACTGCTTGGCACATGCCAGAGTTCTAGGTGTCAACGCATCCAAATCAGATTTGGTTTTATCTTGAGAAAGTTTCAAAATTGAATGAGATTTCAAAATACTTCTTTCATAGGTGTTTCAAAATTAGAGGACCCAAAGCCCTATACGGTCAACCTGTATGGCCCGGGCTAGGCCAGGACGCTGCTCAGCTCCTCAGCCCTGCCCCGCTCCTCAGTCTCTTGCTACAGCTCCGTGGGATGGGGCTTCAGGGATGGAGTCTTGCCTGATCCTGGTGAAGGATCACTGGGTGCATGGAACAGCGTGCCATGAGAAAGAGCCCAGGGCGTAGTGCTGCAGTGCCCTTTGGTGGGGGTGGGGACACTGGCCTTGGAGCCAGCCAGGCCTTGGACTTCGGTTCCCATCTGGCTGACTACTCCTGGAGAAAGCCCTTCTCCCGCAGGTCTCAGTCTCTGAGCAGTTGTGGTGATGGTGACTTACGCCAAGAGGGCTCCACAGGGCTCTGGGTCCAGGCTGCGT
Source organism: Bubalus bubalis (assembly GCF_019923935.1). Classification (NCBI taxonomy): domain Eukaryota; kingdom Metazoa; phylum Chordata; class Mammalia; order Artiodactyla; family Bovidae; genus Bubalus; species Bubalus bubalis. The sequence continues at coordinate 64,434,372 of NC_059165.1, read as the reverse complement.
GTCCTCACATGGCGCTGTGTGCTGTGTTCCAGTCCATTAAGCCATTGCTCTTTCCAGGCGGCACCTGGCTAAACCGGAACAAGCTCGCTCCCTGGTGAGCCTGCCCGCCTTACCCACTCCAGCACACTGTGCTCTCCCATCCCCAGGTCCCCGCTGACCCATTCTCTGGGGATATGCCCTACCGTGCCACAATCTGTGTGTGTGTGTGTGTGTGTGTGTGTGTGTGTGTGTGTGTGTGTTTTCCCATCGAGACTGGGAGCTCGCTAGGAATGGACCTCAACTCCCTTTCCGTCTCGTATCTTTCCCATGGCCTTGACAGTGGTATGTGGGTTGTTCGGAGACTACAAACAGGACACATAAGTCATCAGGATCACAGTGGCCTATGGAGAGGAATGTCCCATGGATCATATATTTTCCTGGTGTTCTAATAGCTTTCCTCTGGACTCCGCATGAAGTGCATTTCAGGAATCGGTGTCATGCTCTGGCAATTGGTTGGTTTTTTTTCACCCATGGATAGTCATGGGGCAGCTGTCCTCTATCCTGAGGTCCATGGGGACCAATGAAGGGCAGGAAGTGGATGGAGGCCCCGGGGAGCCCACTGCCTGGTTTCCCATCATGCCCATTGTTCCCCAGTCTTTCCCAGAGACAGGTTGGGGTGGGTCTGAAAGGGAAGGAGGTAGCCGGGCCGGTGCTATGGTTTCAGCCTGCTGGCTGGGCCCACGAATGCAAGGATTATGGAGACGCGGCCCCTTTCTTCCCCTGCTGGAAATGGGCCCCAGAGAGCTACCACTGGCCTCCCTCTGTTGGGAGGGCAGGAGGAAGCATGCACCACAGATTCTGTGAAGTCTGCAGGTTTCACTCAGTTGGGATTTGTCATCTGGCAACCAGTCAAGTATCTGCCATACCTGTCCGTGTCAGCTGCAGCCTCCACAGCCAATCCGCATGATGAAGTATCCAGTCAAGTTTTGGCAATTCCGAAGGTGTGGCAATCTTGGTTCTTGCAAGGGGCCAGTGGGGAGCATTGCGACAGAGGCCCTTGTGCCGGGCCTGCAGGCTGCCCCAGGAGGGCGGCGGAGGGCACCCTTGACAGTTGACATCTGTGTCAACAGCGCCCAGTGACACACCGGGGGAGGACGAGCCTGCGCTTGGCAGGCCAACAATGGGCTGATTGACGAAATGAACTTTTCCCTCAAAGGCCCCACCACTGCCAGGGGTGCCTGGGCTGAGTGGTCTGCCTGCTGCCCCTGGGGGGCTCCCCTGGCAGGCTCAGAGCAGGGGGTGGGAGTGGGTATTGGTCCCTGCTGTGGTCACGACATGTCCATGAGCCTCTGGGAGCCGGCTGTGGGGTGAGGGCAGGCTGGCGGCTTCTTGGCATGCAGGAACAAAGGCCTGGTGGCGACGAATGCTGTATGGGTGGGAGTGGCTGGGCGCTGGGTTTGTGATGTAACCACCATGCCTCCCACCTAGCGTGGGGAGGGAGGAGCTTCTTGGGCTGCTGGGAGTCATGTTTGTCCTCCCACAACAAGTGGCTCATTCTGGGGAGGGTGTTCCAAGTGCTCCCCTGAAAGCTTAGCCACACTGCACTTTTAAGCTCAGTTCAGCATTGTGGTTGAAAATCTTGGCTCTTCTTCTTCCCCATGCTCCATCTTCTTTTCCTACACACATACACACACACACTCACTAGTACACACAGTTACACACACTCACAGACACACACACACAATCACACAATACACACATGCAATCACATAGTCACACACACACAGGCACACACATTCGCACACACTCACAGATAACATTCACATGCACTCACACATACACACTCACACACACACACTGTCATACACACTCAAACACACACACACACATGACACAACTCATGTCAGTTGGGAGGTCAGGTGGCCCAAGGCCATGGTGCTGGGAGACTCTTATATAGATGTGGACGTTGGAGCCTAGATAGCCTCAGGTGATGAGACCCCAGTTGACTTTGCCAAGTCCACCTACTGTTTTCCCGTTTTTTCTAAATCTTCAGACTTAAGTTACTCAACAGTCCCCACAAGACAGGCCACTGCCCCTCATGGGGTCCCAGGCAGTGTGCTCTTCCTGAGGGTGTTTGTACCTGCTGGGTGTGGATCTCAGGATTGTGTGTGCCCAGACAGCGAAGGGAGAAAGGTCCTTTCAGAGCTGAGGAGAAGAATAGACGGATCTTCCAAGGCCCAAGTTTGTCCATTTCACTTTCTGTTGAAACCTTTCAAAGCCTCTTTCAGTGGTAACTTTCAGTCATTATTCTCAGGATAGAGACCCAAAAGCCAGTCAGGGTCCCTCCTTCACTCATCCTGGTTCTTTAACATCAACTCTGCTCCACTGCTTGTTCTCCTCCCATAGTATCTGACATTCAGAGGCCTTATGGTGGGATAAAGCATGGAGCCCACTGGCTCTTTCCTCTTTCCTTTCTCTCCTGCCCTTTCCACCTAGTTAACTCTATGGAATTTTCCAGGCGAGCGTACTGGAGTGTGTTGCCATTTCCTCCTCCAGAGGATCTTCCCGACTCGGGGATCGAACCCAGGTCTCCTGTATTGCAGGCAGATGCTTTACCCTCTGAGCCACCAGAGAAGCCCTTTCACCTAGTTAACTCCTGTCAATCCTTCAGTTTTTCTGAGCATGTTTCCTTGTAAATATTTTCCATCTTTTTTTTTAAAATATTTTTAATACATTGTAATCATAATTGTTTTATAGATTGTGAGAGAATTCTACTACGTGGAGTGTCTTTTCTGACTCTATTTCAGTTGTCTGGTTCATGGTGTCTTATTTCCTTACGTGGCTGAGTAGTTTTGACCATGTGCTGATCATTTATATTGAAAAAAATATTTTAGGGTCAATTCTTTCAGGGAAGCTTTTCATTTGTTTCTGCTGGGGTTTGAGGGTACTACCGGTTAATTCAAACTTGAGATTCCTTGAACTCTCAGGTCATTTGAAACATAAGCGTCAGGACCCCAAGAGGGCTGGTTTATTTCCATTTCATCCTTTGATTGCAGCTCTTTAGAGGTTCGGCGTACTGTACGTGGGACTTAAATGCCTGCCGCGCCCGCCGTGGGTGAGCGCTAGACTTTGACTTTTGTCCCTTCCTAGGGGCCACCACAGCCATAGTTCAACTTTGCTGCTTCTAGAACAGAAAATCATCTCTGGGCAACAGTAACTTTGAATATTGGGCTTGTCCTTCTATGTCCTTTCCTTTTTTGTAGATTTTGGCCTGGTAGTTCTTCACTGTTCTTTTGAGAAGATTAAAAATATTTTATTCAGGGTTTTTATTTTGCTTTATTAATTTTACCTTGTCAATTAATGAGGTGTAATTGGTGTACAGTATTATATTAGTTTTAGACACACAACTTAATGATTTGATATTTGTATATATTGCAAAATGAACACTATAGTAAGTCCAGTTAACACCCATCACCATGGCTAGTTACCAAAACTTTTTTCTTGCAATGAGGCCTTTTAAGATCTGCCCTCTTAGCAACTTTCAAATATGCAATGTAGTATTATTATAGTCCCCATACTGTATTTCACATCCCCATGTCGTGTCATTAGGGTTTTTAAGATGTTCTCTGTGAAAAGTTGGTTAAAATTCAGTAGCTCTGCTTAGGAGAACAGAAGTTTCTTGGTATAATTGTAATTTCTCCAACGCAGCCTTCTCTGACTTCTCCATCCCCCGTGCTGTACCCTCTGCTAGTACCCCTCTCCTTTCTAGTTCTCAAAATGGTTGTACATAGGAGTTCATGGTGTGGTTATTTGACTAACATATCTCTCACCACCAGACTGTAAATCCGTTCAGACAGGAGCAGGATACGGTTACCACTGTATCCCAGCTACCTAGAACAGTGCCTGAAATGTCACCTGTTCTTAAGGACTATTTATAGTTGTAATTACGACTTACACTTCCTTCACTTGGTCCATCATATTTGTTTTTATGCCAGTTTTTGCTGTTGCTTTCAATATGCAACTCTTATCTCCTACTTTATATTTTGGATCCCTCAAAGACCAGTTTGACCCTGGCATGCATGTAAGGATTAAAAACATAAACTTTAAATTTAGAGAATCCTGGGTTTTATCCATGTTCCTTCCTAGCTGTATGGTCTTATGTGAGTCTGCTAATTTCTCTGCGCTTCAGTTTCTTCATTTGTAAATTGAGAATAACATTTGCGTTTATTTTAGGTTGCCTTGATGACTGAGTGAAATGATACTTAGCATAATGGTTGACTGTGTACCAACCTCTTTCCAGTGTACCTTCCTACATGCAAGTGTTAATAAGGCAAAAACTATATGGCTCAGATTCTCTTCCAGCTGAAGTCTGGGTGTAAGTTGGTGCATTTGAACAAGATTTGGAAGGCAGAGATGAAGTGGAGGTTAGTGTCTTGCTGCCTTGGCAACAAGCCTGACAACAGCAAGCATAGACATGATGCTGTTGACTCTTCTATGTCAGAATTCTAGTGCCTGGTCACCAGTTTTTTGGGGTGTGAAGAGGCATTTGTGAAAGTGACTTCACTTTGCATCCTTGGATTACAGCTGTGGAAGTGTGTTTTTGAAGTCAGCAGTTGCAGTGGCATCTTCTTGATACCCTCTTAAATCAAGTACGAATGAAGCTCTGGGTATAATCCATCCTGAGGCATAGTGCATTTCACATATGACCCTGTGAAGTTCAGTAAACAAGTTTTCTGCTCCAAAACACAATGGTGAAACAGGCATAACGTAACAGTTATAGAAAGTTCTGTTAAGCAAGGGAGAAAATATAAAGAAAAAGAGGTCATTGGTCCCAAGCAATTTCGAAATCCAGCAGGCAAACTCCATTTAATTTCGAGGCCACTTCTGGGATTCTTGGCTCCAACCTCTGGGCTCAAGTCTCGATCCTCTGAGTCATCCTTCCTTTTTCATTATAGGTATCATGTATTTGCATTTAAGGAGTTTGATCAACCTGCTTCTTGCATGGACAATTTTGGAGTTCATACAGCCTTCTTTCATTTAGTCACCTCTCTTTCCACTTCATTGCAAACTGGCAGTATTTCTTCTGGTGTAACATTCTCAAGAACTTTGTAGGTCTCCTCCTCCCCAGGTCTTTGCTGGGCAATCTCATCTCTGTTTTGGCTTCCATTGAGATGGCTGAGGGGGACCTATGAGTCACACACTTAATCTTTTCAAAGAGCCTTTTGTGTGACTGAATACTGTGACCTTTTGATCTTTCTGAGGTACTAGCAAAAGATTGTCCAGCCACTCCCTCAGTTTTTACCCTAGAACCTGTTTTCCTGACAGTGAATCTCTTAATTTTAGTGTCTTGCAATCCAGATAGGCTGAGAAATTTCCCAAATCACCAAGGTCTGGTTCCTTTTCACCAGTTCTTCAGTTTATCTTTTTCCTTTTGCATTTTACCACAGACAGCAATCAAGAATAAACCTGGCCACGCCTTTGACACTTTCCTTGGAATTCTCCTCAGCTAAATATCCAAATTCATCACTTCCAAGTTCTGCTTTCCACATAACTGCAGGGCACAATTCCACTAAGTTTCCTGTCACTCTATAACAAGGATCTTTTTTCTTCCAGTTTCCACTAACATTTCCTCATTTCCTTCTGGGCCTTCATTGGCAGCACCTTTAACATCCATATTTCTACTAATAGTCTGTTCACAACAATTTAAGTATTCTCTAAGGTGATTGAGGTTTTTCCCTACCATGTTCCTCTTCCCTTCTGAGTCCTTACTGGTAGAGCTGTTAATGTCCATATTTCCACTAATAGTCTGTACAAGGCAAGCTAGGCTTTCTGTCATGCTCCTCAAAATTCTTCCAGTCTCTGCAACTGGAATTGCAAAGTCACTTCCACTCTTTTAAGTATTTGTTAGAGACAACCCCCTCTCCACTTCTGGTACCAAAATACGTTTTAGTTTTCCATGGATGCTGTAACCAATGACCACAACACCAACTAATTTATCTTATAGTTCTGGAGGTCAGAAGTCTGGAATGGATCCCACTGCACTCAAATCAAGGCTTGTCATCAGGGCTTCATTCCTTGCTGGAGGCTCTAGGGAAGAATCCATTTTCTTGCCTTTTCCAGCTTCCAGAAGCTGCCCCCATTCCTTGGCTCATGGACCCTTCCATCTTCAAAGCCAGCAATAGCTGGTCATGACTTTTTCACACCACATCTTTCTGACACTGGCTTTTCTGCCTCCATCTGCTGCATTTAAGGACTCTCGTGATCGTATTGGGCCCATCCAAATAATGCAGGATAATTTCCTGTCTTAAAGGCAGACCATTTGCAACCATAGTTTCATCTACTACTTTAATTCCCCTTTCCCATGAAACGTGAAACATTCACCAGTTCCAAGATTTACGACATGGATATCCTTGGGAAGCCATTATCCTGCCAGCCACACTCCCCTTCACATTGGCAGATAGGCTCAGTGGGGTTGGGAAGACTTTGCTGGAGGCCCATCTACAGCTAATTTTTCTAGTCCTTTCAGTGGTTTTGTTAGCATCCAGTTTCCTAGCTGAGTAAGCTCCTCGTCCTCCGAGGGCTCCCGTGCCCGGTGCCAGCATCGCAGCTGTGAAGTGGCAGTGGAGGACAAGGAGGATGGTGACCCGTTTCCCAGCCCTGAGGGAGGCGCACTACGGGGACTGAGCAGCTGCCGCCCAAGAGGGCTTCAGGGAGTCAGCATGAGCGGTGACGGTTCACAAGAGTGACTGGGCTTTGTGGAATGGGTGAAAGGTGCCAAACACCTACTACCTGCTAGGCACTGTGCTGGGCTTTATTTCCACAGCAATTATGTTTAAGTTCATGAGCTTCCCAGGTGGCTCAAGAATCCTCCTGCCAATGCAGAAGAAGCAAGAGACGTAGATTTGATCCCTGGGTTGGAAAGATCCCCTGGAGTGGGAAATGGCAACCCTCTCTAGTATTCTTGCTTGGACAATTGCATGGACAGAGGAGCCTGGCTGGCTACTCATCCATGGGGTCGCAAAAGAGTTGGACACGACTGAGCATGCACGCACGGGCTCTAGGAGCAAGGGCTTCACGAGTTATGGCACATGGGCTCAGTGGTCGTGGTGCACAGGCTTTAGCTGCTGCACAACGTGTAGAGTCTTCCCGGACCAGGGATTGAACCCATGTCCTCAACATCGGCAGGCAGATTCTTAACCACTGGACCACCAGGGAAGTCCAAAAGAACTAAATTTTTATTTTATTTTAATTAATGTTCATTTGCATAGCTACATGTGAATGCAGCTACTGTATCAGACCACAGCTCTGATAGGTTAAGTTGTCCGAGGTTTTACTGTGGCAGAATTAGGACAGTCATGAGGGAAGGGTTTGGAGTTGGGCAGCCCTGTCTCATCACACTTTCTACAACTTGCCTTGGTGTGGCTGCTTCTCCCAGACCCTAGCCCCAGCCTTGAACAATTCAACTCCTTCTGCTGTCTGGCCATTGGCTGACACCAACACTGTAAGCCTTATCTGTCACTCCTCCACAGTTGTCCCCCTGGAGTTGGGGACTTGTATAGTCATTTCATGGTTTAAGGGAGCCAGTAAGAGAGAGGGTGTATCTGGGGTGGCAAAAGCCAGAGTCAGCCAGGTTGGTACCTTGTTGGATAGAGCCTCCAGATGCTGGCACCTGAGATGCCATGGCAGCATCATCACCCCACGTGGGCTCAGCTTGGTCCTGGAGGCTGCTTCCCCAGGTGCCACCACATGTCACTTGTCAGTTCAGAGCTGCTGGTGTTTGCCCTCTTGGGGGTCTCCTTTTCTGCCGTGTGTGCCTAATCTGCTTTCTTGGCACAAGTGAGAGCAGTTGGTATGGCAGGGGTGGAGGGCTGTGCAGTGGGGACTCGTGGCTCCGGGGAATCAGGGTCTCCTGTAGGCTGCTCCTTTCTGAGCCCTCACCTGTGGCCCCATGGGGGGCTTGGCAGAGCTATGGAGCTGTGTATGGTGGGACTGGCCTGGGGTTGGTGAAGGTGGGATCCTGGCAGAGGCCGGCTATAAATGTTTGACCAGGCAGAGGTTTCAAGTGTCTGGTTTAGGGGATGTGCCTGAACTAATCCTGTTATTAGCTGGATTATCTCTTCAAACTGAGAACCAGCCTCTGTGGGTCCCCAGTGAGGTGCTCAGTTGGGAGTCAGGGTGACTGGCCCCACCCAGGGTGTGTGCCTGGTGTCACTGAGCCTGCTGCCTGCATGGCAGCCAGGTGGCTTCTACTCCTGGTTCCTCCACTCATTTATGCATCCATCACACGGTTGCTGGGTGCCAGGCCTAAAGCTGGCTGCTAGGGGCCCAAAGGGGAACCCAGCCAGATGGGGTCTCACAGAGACAGAGCCCAGTGGAAGACTGCAAAACAGTAAAAACCAAGGTAGGTACAGAGATCTGGGGCGTTTAGGATGAAAGGCTGAGATGAGGCTGAAGAAGTGGGTAGGGACCAGCATGCAAGGAGGGCCTTGGGGGTCTTGGTAGGAAGTCAGCCTCCATTCCAGCTGTGGTGGAGGCTCCTGATAAGTCTTAGGAAGCGAGTGATGGGATCAGATGTGAGAAAGGATGGATTAGAGGACACTGGCTGATGCAGAGTGAGACCACAAGGAGGCTCTCTGTTCGTTTGTTCAATCATTTGTTCATTTTTTTAATCCAGCAAATATCTGGATTCCTATTAGCTGCCAGGCCCTGTTCTAGGAACTAGGGATGAATCACTGAACAAAATGGACAAAAAACTCTGTCTTCAAGGAGTTTATATTCTAGGAGAAGGGAAAAAAAGAGACATAAGGAGGGGGAAGGGAGTGGCAGAGAGAAGGAGAGGAGGGAATAGTGTACATAACTGCTATAATAAATGTGTGAACAATGGAGCATGTTAGAAGATGAAACATGCTACATAATAAAGAAAAAAAATGCAGAGCAGGACTCGACTCTAGGGCCAGAGTACCTCTCATGAACTGGTAAGATATGAGTAGAGACTTCAAGGAGACGAAGAAGGTATCCATGTAGATGGGACAAACCGTAAGGCAAGACTGTATCTGATGTGTTTGAGGAACAGCTGGAGGCCAGGGAGCCTGGAGTGGAATGGCCACAGCAGAGAGGAGCCGAGGAGTCGAGAGAAGGTGAGAGGTGCATGGTGCTGTGTACAGCAGTATGTTGCTATCCTTGGACGCCCAAGGAGCTCATGGATAGAGCTCATGGGATCTTTGAGCATGAATGGCCAAAAAAAAAAAAAAAAAAAGGGGACACCTTTATTTTCCTTAACCTTTAACGAGATTCAGCATGAATGTATGAAATTCAGCATACATTTCAATTATGACTGTAGGCAAAAATCCCATCTGTGACTTTCTCAACAATGCAGATATTTTTACAGATATTTTTATTCTACATCAAAACTATTCAGATAGCTTGAAATATTTCTTCTTACCCCGAGTTTGGTTTTACAGCATGCACCGACCCTGTGATTTAATGCATACATATCACAGTGTCACAAATTTTAAAAATTAACTCTTTCAGCAGAGTCGGTTTCACTTGTAAGGCTCTATAATTTTTATACACTTACAACCTTTCCCCACAACGAGTTCTCTGGCCTCCGGCCTGCTGAGGGTCATGGCACAGAACCTGCAAAGGAGCTCTGGTGTGGAGTCTTGACTCCACCTGACGCACTTTGAGTGGAACGAGAAGCCATCGCAGGAGGGTGAACACAGAATCCTCCTTTTAAAATGTAAAGCGAGATTCTAGCTGCTCTATTGTGCCAAGACTGGCAGAATCGGGGTCAGAGTAAAGGTGGTCACAGATATCCTGGTTGGAGATGGTGAAGGTTCAGGCCAGCATGGAGGTCCAGGGCTGCAGGGGTTAGCCTGGATGCGCAGTGAAGGGAAGGCCAAGAGGAAGTGCAGCCGGATTGGGGGTGGGGAGCGAGAGAGAGGCTTCAGGGATGCCTGGCTGCTGTGACTTAGCTGCTCAGGATAGATTTCAGGGGAGGTGACGTTTGCGCTGGATTAGAAGGTGGTGCTGGCTGTGTTGCTGAGTCCTGCAGGGCCTGTGTGCTGTCATCTGCAGCCCTGGCAGCCTGCCTGGGACCCGTCATAGGTCCCCGTGATGTATCAGTCCACAGGTGGGGTGCAGGTGGAGGGAGGCTCTGGGGGGTTGCTCAGGCTTCTGGCTGGGGAGCTAGGAGGGATAGCTTTGACGTGATGATGGTCCTGGCACCCCAGGAGAACAATGGGCAGAAGGCATTTGGTGATATTTAAACTTCTAGGCCAGGGACGCATTAGCCTGTGCTGAGTGGGAAGGAAGCTTGCTTCAGCTCCCTCAGCTCTCTGTTTAGCTCGGGTGACTGATTGATGGCCACGGATTTAATAACGCGGTCAACCAGGGCTACTCCGTGCAGGATGAATTTGGTTGAGATGTAAATATTTTATATCAGAGTATTAACTGCTTATTAAAAGTGTATTGAGATTTATATGTTATGTGGCTATAATTATAGACATCACAGAGAGGTCATTTGCTTGCTGGAAACATCTCTAACAGAGCTGTTAATCCGGAAATGTGCGTCCTGCAGTCAGCTGGCCTTTAGGTAGGCATTTTACTTGTCTTATTAAAGCAGAAATTAAACACAGGTATAAATGCTGCTGCACGGGCGGCTCCTTTTCTGGACCCACCACATGCAGGTCACGTGGCACCACCAAGCCCTGAGTCAACTCTTCTGAGATAAAAGGGAGTTGTGTGCTGCAAGGTCTTCTTGGCTTGTGGTGATGAGGGGCACCCAGGGGAGAGTTGGTGTTGCTTCTCTCTTCCACCCACGTCCAGAGGTTGATTGTCCAGGTCTGGGTGACGAGAGGGGACCTGTCACAGACAGTCATACACCTCTGTTCATGGTTAGTGCGTACTTGCTGTGTTCACTCCTCCTTGTGGAGGGAGGTACCATACTCTCTGGGGACAGATTGGGGTCTGTTGTGGGTAAGTGATTAATTTTTTTTTTTGAACTGAACATCTAGAACTTGCTCTGTGTGAAAAATATGTGATCAGAGTAAAACTTAGAGCAAGTAACCCATGGGAAAACAAGTATTTTTTGAATGATTAAAGTGTGTTGAGTTTAGGAGGCAGCTTGGAGTCCGTCCATCCATCCATCCATCCATCCAATGACTGGGTGTCAGGTGCTGGGAATACAGCAGAGAGAAAAATAGAAACTCCTGCCTGCATGGAGCTTATATTCCCCTGGGAAAGTCAATTCAGTTCAGTCGCTCAGTCATGTCTGACTCTTTGTGATCCCCTGGACTGCAGCACACCAGGCTTCCCTGTCCATCACCAACTCCCGGAGCTTGCTCAAACTCACAAGTATATAATGGACCCGAATGGATAAACAATAAGGTCCTATCGAATAGCACAGGCTCCCCATGTGGCTCAGTGGTAAAGAATCCGTCTGCCAAGCAGGAGATTTGGGTTCAATTCCTGGGTCAGGAAAATCCCCCAGAGAAGGAAATGGCAACCCAGTATTCTTGCCTGGGAAATCCTATGGACAGAGGAGCCTGGAGGGCTATAGTCCATGGGGTTGCAAAGAGCTGGACATGACTTAGTGACCAAAACACCCACAACAATAGCACAGAGAACTATATACAATATCCTATGATAAAACATGATGCAAAAGAATGTATAAAAAAGAATGTACATATGTATGTATAACTGAATTATTGTGCTATATACCAGAAATTAATACAGTATTGCAAATCAACTATAGTTCAATTTAAAAAAATGATTAGAAAAAGGTTATTTAAATAAGATAAAAAAGCATAATGGATTCAGATCAGGCTGCATACAAGAGTAATTTTATCCACCAAATTTAAATGATTTCTGTAACTTTTTTGTGTGTGCTTTGTTCTTATTTCTTTTTAAAATTGCTTCAATTGTAGACACATATCTCAGTGTGTCCTAAACTGTCATATCCTGGCCTTCTGGGAAATGGCCTGCTCCTGGTTTCCTGGGCTTCTCACAGCTCCAGCTTCCTTTTACTGTCCTTCATGAGAGTCCTTCTGTCGTGTCTTCATGGGTTTCATACTCCCTGACTCGGAAGGCAAGAGTGTGAGAGACGAGCTGTGCTGTGGTCGCTCCAGGCGTTGCCATGCCTGTTCCGGGCTGTGATACCCTGTGGAGGTGGGGCACACTTCCAGCACCCTACTTTTTGCGTCTTGGAGTCTTCTTTCTTGTAGTCTCCCCTCTCCTCCCACTGGCAAGCTGTTCCTCCTCTTACTGTGCCCGATCCTTCTCCCTCCATCTCCAGATCCTTCTGGCATGCACACAGAAACAATGAAAAACTGGCTCAGGTCTTCCAAGAGGAGGCTCGTTAGCGGACTGATAAGGCATTGTCATCATTTTTGCCTTGAGGTTCCAATAATTGTTGTTAACAAAGTCTTAGGCTATGAAGAGAGGCACATCCCTGGGAAGAGTTGAGGGACCTCTACTGACTAGGGCAGCTGTAAAATGGGCACATTTTCTGAAAGGACGCTGAAGGAACAGGAGGTTCAGGGAGAGTAGAGGGTTTGCACAGAGCCTCGTCATTTAGCTGGCTCAGGTGGTACTACAGCCGCAGCCCTGTAGAAGGGGCTCTGATGGGGTCCCGGAGTGAATGGTCCTCCAACTGGGATCTCATTTTCCTGAGGCACCTAAGCTTGTGCTGGCCAGTGCGGGAGCCGTTGGCCATGTGGGGCTTTAGAACACTTCATGTGTGACTAATGGGGCTGAAGAGCAGAATTTTCAATATTTAAACATTTTAATTAATTTAATTTTAAAAACAAGTACAGCCTGCCAGCAGGGAGGAGAGAAAAAACTATAAAAAGCAGACCCAAGGACTCAGAAAGTTATTAGAAAACTTTAAAGTATGTTTGGAATAACTGGGGTATGTGAATTTACTTTTACAACTGTAAATTTTATGAGACCTAAATACTGATTAAATATTTCTGAGGAAAATCTAGCATCTGAATTGACACCTGCTGTAAGTGTAAAATACACACCAGAGTTCAAAGACATAGGATAAAAAACGTTAAATATCCTGTTTTATATTTAATTGCACATTGAAACAATAATATTTGGGGTATATTGAGTTAAAGAAAATATATTATGAAAATTAATTTCACCTGCTTCTGTTCACTTTAAGAGTGGCTTCTCAAATTAAAAATTGTATTTGAGACTGGTATTATATTTCTGTTGGACAGTACTGCTCTAGACCTTTCTCTGCCCTTGTTTAGGTCTGAGGCTGTCACATAATTTGATGGTGTTCAGCCTCCCACTGAATTTGTCCTAAGAACTTTACATGTTTTCAGTCTTCCCAAGAGTCCAATGAGATAGATACGATGATTTCCCACTTAAAAATATATGGAAACGGAATCTCAGGGTGATGAAGGAACTTGCTTAAGGTCACACAGTTAATATGGAGCAGAGTGGGCTCCCTAGAACCAGACAGGCCTGGGTTAAAGGCACCCTGCTACTCACTATACCACACTGGCCCCACTCCAAGCCTGTGATTTCAATGCCCAGCTTGGGGCAGTGTATCCTGGAGCAAGGTCAGCAAATGACCACCAGGATTATAAGAGTCTTTGGGGGGGGTCATGCTTTTGGGGGGACTCTCATGGGAGAGGAGGTGAGCCCTGGGCTGTACCTGGGAAGCACTGCCACCCTGCTCTGAGGGGTGAGAGGGATCTGAGGGCATAGTCTGAAACTCCAGCAGCTGAACTGAAGCCCACATCCCAGCCACAGACTTGACCCATTGTGTGGCAGAGTGTTTTCAGCAACATCATGAGGTGGCAGGGCCAACACAATGGTCATCTCCGTCTCTCAGGTGAGCAAATTGAGCCCGATGTGGGCGAAATGACTTCCTTGAGATCACCGTCAGAGCTGGGCCTAGAGCCAAGGGTTCTTTCTGGTTCCAAATTTAGAGTATTTTCCACTAAGAAAGTGGGAAAGACCGGATTGCTCAGGGTAGGAGAGGATGCAGGAGGTGAGCGGGCCACCTGCAGACCCAAGCTTGGCTTTCACAGTAACATCGCTGGGGCTAGAGACCTCTTTCCTGGAGGTCCCTGATGTTCTCTGGTTGCATGAGAACAGACAGCCATTGGATAGGACTTTGTGCAGGAAAGCAAGTCCTGGCCTTGCCTGGATCTCGTCTCTAGGCTCACTTAGCTTTTGGAATTCTGGGTTCTGTCCTGACATTTCTATTTATTACCTATGTGTTGCTTCATCCCACTGAACTTCAGGTTCCTTACCTGTAAAATGGGACTTTATCTTGCAGGGGGAGGATTAGCAGAGAGGTTGGGAAATGTCTGGCACGTGGGTGCAGTTAACACTGGGGCTCAGTCACCTGTGGTTCTCTGGGATCCTCCCCGTCTCTCCATGGGAAAGACGGGAGGCCCAGGAAAAAAGCTGCTGTCTGAGGATCGCAAGCCTAGAAGGTAGGAAACAGGACTGCAGAATTCTCTCCAGCTGCAAATTGCATGTCCAGTCTAGGTGCTTTAGTTTCTCACCATAAAATCTGGTAGCACTGCCAGTAAGCTTGGAAAGGATTCTTGTTGTTCAGTCACCATGTCGTCCCCGACTCTTTGTGACTCCATGGACTGCAGAACTCCAGGCTCCCCTGTCCTTCACTATCTCCTGGAGTTTGCTCAAACTCATGTCCATTGAATCAGTGATGCTATCTAACCATCTCATCCTCTGCCACCCTCTTATCCTTTAGCCTTCAATCTTCCCCAGCATCAGGGTCTTTTCCAATAAGTTGATTCTTCACATAAGGTGGCCGAAGTATTGGAGCTTCAGCATCAGTCCTTCCAGTGAGTATTCAGGACTGATTTCCTTTAGGATTGACTGGTTTGATCTCCTTGCTGTCCAAGGGATTCTCAAGAGTCTTCTCCAGCCCCACAGTTCGAAAGCATCAATTCTTTGGTGCTCAGCCTTCTTTATGGTCCAACTCTCATATCCACACATGAGTACTGGAAAAATCACAGCTTTGACTATATGGACCTTTGTTGACAAGTGATTTCTCTGCTTTTTAATCAGAGGTTAAAGCGTCTGCCTCCAATGCAGGTTCAATCCCTGGGTCGGGAAGATCCCCTGGAGAAGGAAATGGTAACCCACTCCAGTATTCTTCCCTGGAGAATCCCATGGACAGAGGAGCCTGGTGGGCCACAGTCCACAGAGTCGCAAAGAGTCGGACACGACTGAGCGACTTCACTTCACTTCACTTCAGGTTGATCATAGTTTTCCTTCCAAGGAGCAAGCATCTTTTAATTTCATGGGTATAGTCACAACTGGCAGTGATTTTTGGAGCCCCAGAAAATCGGTCACTGCTTCCACATTTTACCCATCTATTTGCCATGAAGTGATGAGTCCGAATGCCACGATCTTACTTTTTTGAATGCTGAATTTGAAACCAGTAGTGGAAGGGATTGCTGTACTTAGTCTCTCAGTCGTGTCCAACTCTTTGTGACCCTATGGACTGTAGCCCGCCAGGCTCCTCTGTCCATAGGGATTCTCCAGGCAAGAATACTGGAGTGGGTTTCCATGCCCTCCTCTAGGGAATCTTCCCAATCCAGGGATCGAACCCAGGTCTCCCGCATTGCAGGCAGATTCTTTACCATCTGAGCCACCAGGGAAGTGATGCTATCTAATGCTAGTGGTAAAGAACCCTCCCGATAATGCAGGAGACTTAAGAGACATGGGTTCAATCCCTGGGCTGGGAAGCTCTCCTGGAGAAGGAAATGGCAACCCACGCCAGTATTCTTGCCTCGAGAATTCCATGGACAGAGGATACTGATGGGCTATAGTCCATGGGCTCCTAAAGAGTTGGATTCAACTGAGGCGAGTTAGCACGCATGCACACAGACCCCCAAGGGAAAAATGTGTGTGGTGTCATGCAAAATTAGTTTTTCAAGGACTTGGCTTGCTGTACCAGATAATTCTCTTGAAAGTATTGGTCAAGCAGGGGCCATAGGGTGGATTGCTTCCCTCTGCTCCTCCACCCCACCCCCACCAAGGCAACCTAGTTTCCTAGAAGAGATGACAAATTCTGGATCGTATAACACTCTCTGTCCAGGAAGCATCTTTGGAGAGCTCCATGACTATAGCCAACTTGCCTTTGAGTAGAGGACCTGGCCAGCTCTGCCAGAGGAGGCCCCGGGGCCAGCTCCTGGGGCCAGAGGAGCCCAAGCCTGCCTCCTGGAACTCACAGCCAGCCTTGTGGGGAGAGGCAAGGATGCTGACCCTTGCCTGTTCCCAGCTGGTGCAAAGCACAGCAGTGCAGAGCCCAGGCCTGCCTCCGCCTGCCTTTCTCCATGGTCGCTGGGTGTCTGAAGACCCTTCCTGGCAGGAACTGGCAGTCTGCTTGGGCAGAAGGTGTATCTAGCCCTGTTTGTGTTCCCACTCCTCTACCCTAGACTACAGCTGTTGCTTCTGTGTCCAGTTCAGACCCATCTTGAGAGGGAATCTGCACCCAGCAACCAAGCAGAAAGGCCCCTTCTCCTTCTGTCCCAGGGCCCAGTTGAGGAGGAGGGTGGGCAGACTGAGGGCTGAAGGTGCTAGGACGCTGGCACCTTTAAGAAGCTGTCCTCCCTGGCTGGCCTGGGGCTTTGTGAGCCCAGGCACTCTGCTGATGGTCACTGGGTGATAAGCGGTAAAGCCTGGCTCCTTTCGCCTTTGAACTGAGCGCTGCCTTTCTTCTGCCTGGGAGCCGTTTTGAACTGCCAGTTCCTGGGGATTAGATGCATGTTTAGGCTGGATGAACTCATGAATGAAAATATTTTGCTTCGTGGTTTCGACAACAGAGACCTGCACGGTGGGCCCCCCTTTTCTCTCTCCCTCGCCTAGCACCACCCACACAGGCCCATCCTAATAGAGGGGGCGCAGGCTCTCCCAGCAGCACCCGAGCTGCTCTGTGATAGTTTGGACAGGACCAGTGTGCTGTGATGCAACCAGACCACGGGCAGCCTCTGGGCCAGGTGAGCACTTTCTTGATCATTTTCCCCTTGATCCGCCATAGCAAGATCGCCGAGAGGCAGCCCCGGGGGCTTCCATTCACGAGCAAGGGCAAGGTGAGGAGGGAGGAACTGGCCCTGGATTCGTGTGCTTCACCTCGCTTTGATTCCACTGCCATGGGTGCCTTGAGCTTTGGGGGGTGTGGGTCGTGTGGTTGGCGATCTGAGTCCTACCATCTTGGAGGTGTGGGGGTCATGGAAGAGACAGGGGTATCAGAGTTCAAATCTCTGCTCGGACTCTTCTTAGTTGTGTGACCCTGAGAAAGTCACGCCATTGCCTCACATCCCCAGTTTATGGGTGAAGACACTGGGATTCCCACATCTGCCTGCTGATCTGCTCTGAGGGTTGTTAGTGCGTGAGGTGCCAACCATTGTGCCCGGCATGGAGTTTGCATTGCATCACTGTCCATTCCCTCCCTGTTGCTGGGCTTGGCTGGGCCAGCAGGCTCAGCCAACACCCACTCCATGTCTCCTGTGCCCTACTTTCAGAGAATGAGGAAGACCCAAGGGAGGTGCTTACAGGGCCCCAGTGTGACGGATGAAGTCATCAGCTCCTAAGTGAATTAATGCTGCAATTAATAGATTGATGCTGTTGCTGGCTGGGTTACACCCTTGGCTGGTTCCACCAGATATATCATCTTTATTGTCATATGACTCTGGGGGATACTGAGACCAGCACCCACTGTCCAGAGGGCAGGTGTTGGTCATCCCCTCTTGCACGAAGTTGCTGGGCACTTCCTGTAAGGGGCGTAGGCTGGTGGCTACTAGATATCTGTACTGGGATGTAGTGCTTTCTGTTGTTTAGTCGCTAAGTCATGTCTGACTCTCTGCGACCCCGTGGACTATAGCCCGCCAAACTCCTCTGTCCATGGAATTTTCCAGGCAAGAATACTGGAGTAGGTTGTCATTTCCTACCCCAGGATATCTTTGCAACCCAGCGATCGAACCCATGTCTCCCGCATCTCTTGCATTGGCAGGTGGATTCTTCACCACTGAGCCACAAGGGAAGCCCAACAACAATTGGGGTATAATGTTTTCTGTTATTTAGTGAGCAGATTCAGTTGAGGATCAAAACAAGCCTTGGGCTGGTCACTGATGACCTGGCTTGCCTGGGCAGGAGGCAAGCCTGGTGCCATCTCGTGTGTGTATGTGTTGTGGGGCAGAAAATATTACTGGGCTTGTCCCATCTTAACTCCTGATCAGCAGCTCTATCACTGAATAATGGGTAGTGTTATTCTACCTAAGTACTATAGGCTACATTTAGAGAAACTAGAGTTAACATTTTGGAGTCTTCTCCTCTTTTCTTGTTTTCCCTCTGTATACGTTTTTCTCCACTTATAAAACAGTATGGTCCATTTTTGTAACTTGTACTCACTTACCAATCTACCGTGGTATCTATTGCTGTGTGTATACTTCAGAATATCATGATAGCCTTTTGCATTCTCCTTATATTAATATGAGCTGCCCTCAGACAGCTGTTTCCCTAAGAATAAATGCTTAGGAATTTAATTTCTCAAAAAGATATCTGAGGTATCTGTTTTTCAGGCTTTTGCTAAGTTGTCTTCCAAAAAGTTAGGACTAATTTATCTTCCTCCCAGTAGTGAGTGTTTGCTTCCCTTTATTCTCTCCGATACCAGGAATCAAATATTTAAATCTCTCTTCTGCTGTACTAGAGGAAGATAAACGAATATCTTATTCTTTGAACTCACGCATGCAGAGCGCGGAGGCCCATGCTGAGTCTTTAGTGAGGACCTGCTGTGTGCAGTACTGTGTGTGCGAGGCCCAGGCAGGCCCCGGAGAAGCAGGAGATGGTGGGCCTTGTGCCACAGGGGCTGACGGTCATGTCCAGAGGTCAGGAAATGGTGTCTGTGAGGTGGTTCCTTCAGCTGGTGTTTATCAAGCGCAGACTGTGGGCAGAAGCACCGAGAGCTGTGGGAACATGGAGGAGGGCAGCATTAGAGAAGGAGATTGCATCAGGCTGAGGCCTGAAGGAGAAGCCGAGATTCGGCAGGGGAGGAGGGGAGAGGGGTTGTAAGCGCCTGCAGTGTGGACGGGAGTGTGGGTAGATGTCAGACGGGGGCTGATGGGTGGCCTCTGGCAGTGCTGGCGTGTTTCTCAGGGAGGCCAGGCCTGTGGAAGGTGCACAGGTGTGGGGCTCCCCTGCATAGTGGTGTGGAAGATGGAGTGAGGGGCACCGTGTGGCCCCCCTCCCTACTCTGAGACATCCCTTCTGGATCTGCTCCAGGCTGAGTCTCTCGAAAGGCTGAAAAGAACCTTTCTCTGGATTCAGAAGCTGTGCTCTGCACTGTCCCTTCCTGGGCAGGGGCCCGAGGGTTCTTGGTGAGAGGGAGTCAGAGGTGCCCTTGATACGCAGAGCTCAGATCGAGGAGGAGGCAGGCCCCTGCCCAGCTCTGCCTATCTCACCCTCTCCAGCCTGCTTCCTGAAGGCCAGCTTCCCTCATGTCCCTCCCTGCTGCCTCTGGAAGGACGGCCTGACTTCTCACCAGGGCCCTTGGGCCCTTTGAGGTGGGCCTGCGCTTAGGTTGCCGGCTGTGCACTGGGCATCTCAGCCTGCTTGTTTCTTTCATGGCCGGGTCCACAGTACTGCCTTCTCTCCAGTGGAAACCTGTGCATTCTCACTTAACGTCTTGGCTTCCTTTGACAGATCCCCATCTTAAGACTTGCTCACCATTCCAGATGGACAGAGATCACCTTCTCCCAGAAGCCCACCTAACTCTCTAGCCCTCTTGGGCAGGGCACAGCTCTCCTTGCTTAGGGAAGGGGGCTGCTCAGAGGGGGTGGGTACGTAAGGCAGCATTTCTCTAAGAACCAGAGCAGGAGTTGCTCAGTCGGCACCTCCCTCCTTCTGCTGTCCTGAGTAAAGTGCTAAGGAGAGAAGTGCAGAGGCTGTGTGACATGGGTCAGAGGTCAGACTCAGGAAACAGCAGATCTGGAGGGGGACCTGGCTCTCGCTCTCAGTTGCTGTGTAACCTCAGGCAAGTTACTTAACCTGTCTGAACCTTGGTTTCTTCATCTGCTTGAAGGAGAATATGCCTCAGGGATATTGTAAGCATTAACAAGATAATGGGTGTGTAACCCTCATAGTCCCTGGGCCCCACGTGGCCAGGCCTCTGCACTATCTGGCACCCAGAAATAATTAGAAAGCTGTCTCTTTATTGTCTTTTGAAGGAAGTTGAACAGTGGGAGTCCCTGTCCTGTGCCCCAGAGGCACACTTGAGCCCGTGTGCCCAGCAGCAGTTCCCTCCCCAACCAGCTTTCCTTTCCTCTGTGCTCCCCACACCCCATCTCTTGGTGATGTAGACGGGCCCACCCTCCAACAAAGCCTTTCTCCAGTTTCGTCCTTCCTCTGCCCTGCCTACCACCTCCTGACCCTACATCACACAAGAGGCAGGGGCAGCTGGCAGACACAGGAGTCCCTTAGAATGGGTACAGGGAGGAAGAGATACTTACATGTGGATGGATGAGCTGTCTTAGATGCACAAGCTCCTGGTCTACCGTTCATGCTCCGTTGGTATGAGGCTGACACAATTCAGGAAATGTTGATGGAGGACCTATTATACACCTGGCACCAAGTTAGAGTTCATCCTCCAAAAAACTCTGCGAAGCCGGCAGTGCGAGCACCATGTGACAGGTGAGAGAACTGCAGCTCAGAGTGCCTGCATCACTGTAAGTTGTACAATTTGTCACCCCCACTGGTGGTTAAGTGTTAGCAGGGTGCCAGGCTGTGTGGGGAGCTCTGCAGGGTGAGGGAGCCCCTAAGAGTCCTCCCCTTACTCCCAGGTCTGACAGGGGGACCATTTGGATGAGCAGAGAACAGGCTAGAGGCAGGTGATGGACAGAGCCTAGATGTGCAGGATTAAATATTTACATTAGGTAAAGATGAGAGTTAAGTGCCTCAGAGGCAGGCAAGGGAGAGTGGAGGGAATTGCTGCTGGGGCAGCCCCAAAGAGCTCCTAGAGAGCTGCAGGAGAGGGGACCATCTCTGCGGGCTCAGCAGAACCATGAGGGGCTGGGGCCAGAGCAGGAGTCAGGGGCTGCGTCTCCTGCGAGATGTGTGAGATGGTGTGGTGGCCCAGGAATGCGGGAGCCACATACTTGTGTGTAATTAGGTCGGCTCCTCTGCAGCGACTGCAATTAGCTGCAGGCAGGAGACAGGACTTCCTGCAGCCAAGGTCACTTCTGCACCTGGGGCGGCTTACCTGGGCTCCTGCTGTCTGGGCTCGGGCCCCGTGGAGTTTCCGGCAGGGGCAGCTGAGAGGCAGGTGGGGCTATTGGGACTCCAGGGTCACAGCTCCCACCTCACAGCAGGAGGAGAGAATTGTCCCGGCCCTCATCCTGCCACTCAGCCCTTTTTATATCTTCTCTGATGCTCAGCTGAAGAGGAGCCTGTTGTTCCCTCTCTTTACCTCTTCGGGGGCTGTTTCTGAGCCTTTCTCACTGTTGCTGCCTGTGAGAAGGACTGTCAGCAGCCTGGAGGTAATCAGCACCCCTGACTAGTCAGTGGATGCCTTGTATGCCTCCTTCCATGGGGAGCTCAGTGGCAAGAATATTCTGAGACTCTGGTTTTTCCTTTTGAGGGGCCCAACCTATCCTGCTTTAATGAAAAATGTGAAGAATGGGATGATCCTTACAGCCACTTTGTTTCTTTTACAGTCCAGGGAGTATTATTTACTTACCTAATTTTATCTGTAGCAGTAACAATTACAGTCTCTGTGCCCCTTACTAGCCCTGCCTGTCTGTTTCCTGGAATTATGAGATATTAGACATGAAAACTTGGAAGCAGGAAGGTCATTATTCCCTTTTCTTTACAGATGGGAAAAACCAGAGGTTGAAGTGAGTTGTTTGCTCAGGGTCACGTGGGGTGGCTGACAGTGGCCCTGGGCCACATGGGTGCCAGGTGGCACCATCCTCGGGCTTTCCCATCCCAGCTGGGATGAGTGCTGTGGCTGAGATGGGACATTCAGTCTGGGCATCTGGGCTCTCCCACCATGCCAGGCTGGGCTGGAGAGGGCAAGCTGCCTGGTCCATCACACAGGGTTGAGGAAGTCAGTAGCATGATGTGAGGTGATGCATGTGAGCAGGGAGGAGGCCCTGCCCTGCAGTGGCCTAGGGCGTGGTGGTGGCAGACTTAGGGCACAGCTTGGGAACACACTGGCTGCCCTCTCAGGCCACTCTCTCAAGGCTTTGCTGTGAGTCCCTGGTTCCTTTATTCAACACTGTGTACCCCAGACTTGGAGAATGGTCTCTGAATCCTTGGAGCTTGGCTTTTCCAGCTGTCCCCTTGAGGAGGGGACGCTGAGTGCACTGACCACTGGCTATGGAGTGCAAGTTAACTCAGGCAGGGCGCCTGAGGTCACCTATGTTCACAGGACACAATCTTGTATCCCTCTCTTCTTTATATACCCTTAGATGAGGTACTATGTGGTAAATGTAAAGTTAGTATTGTGTGCCTGCCTCCCTGTAAATGTTCAGTTGCTGTTAGTGGCCATTATTACAGTTTTAAACAGTATTATTAAGGACACAGACAAGGTTCTTTGAGGTAACAGGCCTGCCCTGGTGTGGGGAGGCGGTGCTGCAGGAAGAGTAGCTGACATCAGCTGTTGGCTCTGCATCTCCTTAAATCTCGCCTCCTCTGATAGGCCCAGGCACCTTCAGTAGGAAGGAAACTCCAGTTGTTCTCATTATTTCTGAGTGGTTGTGTTCTAGAAACTCATTATGACACAGAAAGAGCAAATACTGAACTGTGCTTCTAAGGGAGGTGCAAAGTTTGGTTCCTGCAAACCTCAGTCACAACACACTCGTCAACTGAGTGATACCTAATCTTGTCCTATGTGAGTTTCTGTGTAGAGACACCTTCTGTAATATATGTATATTTAATTGATGAGCACTAAACTCAATAGTAGGGTTTCTCTGGTGGCTCAGTCAGTAAATAATCTGCCTGCAATGCAGGAGACTGGAGTTCGATCCCTGGGTGGGGACGATCCCCTGGAGAAGGAAATGGCAACCCACTAGAGTATTCCTTCCTGGAAAATCCCATGGACAGAGGAGCTTGATGGGCTACAGTCCATGGTATTGCAAGAGTTGCACACGACTTAGTGACTAAACCACCATCACCAAACTCAGTAGCACACTCACGCCTGAACAAAGCTTACTTAGTACAGGGATGGTCTCTGTAAAGCGTACCACAGTATTCTTGCCCTTAGGTGTACTGGGTGGCACATCCGCATGGCACCTGGGGACCATTTTCAATGGTAAAATCACCAACAAAAAGCACAGAAATGTGGCCAACGAGGCACCATGTTGACTGTGGAAAGGAGGCTTGAGTGTAAGAGCTGAAACAACCAGGCAGAGTGTCGCCATGTCCCACCTCACCCGGGACCCTGCACATCAGGGAATGCAAAAATTCACTGTTCTCCACGTGTCTACATGTGCTCATGCCAGTCCTGCATGGCTTGATTTGGGGGGTCGCTAATCAGTTTCAGCAAATAGGGAATGGTATACATGGAGTCTGTAAACTGTGAGCATCAGCTGTGTATGGCAGCGAACCCACACTTCTGGCCCAGCCCAGCTGACGGGGATTGCTCAAGGATAGGAGGTGGCAGCAGAGCCCTTGAGCCACAGGCAACTCAGATGACCCCAGGGCCAGCGGCCGGCCCGGCCCGAGCACAGGGAGGCCACAGGGCTTTTCGGTCCCCTCCGGGCTCTTAGGTCCCCGCCGGGACTGTGGCTGAGCCGGAGCGCTTCATCCCAGGTGCCCTGATGGGTTCTCCATGCACAGCACTTGAGCTGTTTACGGCAGTGGGTGGGAGGGATGTGTTTATTTGTACTCTCTGGCCATATTTTGAACACGTAAATGAAAAGAAACTAATCTTTGCAGGATTTTCACTTTGTGCCCCCTTCTGCATCCTGCATCTGTTGGCTCCACAGAGCGCTGGCAGAGAAGAGAAAATTTGTTGGAGGTGGTTGTATTTTAGGGACCCAAGCATCTGTGCAGGTGGGAAGGAGGACGGGGAGATTATGGATTCCCCAGTAGAGATCCCCCCAGGCCTGGCTCAAGGTGTAGGGTGAGGGTGGGAGTGGAGAGGAGGGAAGGAGGGAAGTGGGAAGTGGGAAGGAGGACGGCAGGCTCCCCAACCCTCCCCAACTCCCTAGACTTACCTGAATCCTGTTAGTCCCCTAGAGGCTGAGACTGAGACCACGGAGGGTCCCTGGGCTCTCATCACCTCAAGTTGCAGGTGGTAAGTGAGGCCTCAGAGGGGCTGGGCAGTGCATCCCCCATCAGCACAAAGCAGAGCTGGTCCTGGACCAGGCCTCCAGCCTCTCAGACTAGCATGCTCTCCACGTCAGCACAAGACAGTGCTGCTCCTTCTCCCCGAGCCTCTTGGCATGTTGCAGAAGGGCAAGTTTCCTTCTTTTGTTAAGGACCTGCCCTCAGTTCTTTGGAGAGGTTAGGAAGTTGGGCTTTGGAGTCAGCTTGCCCACAGTGGAATCTTGGCTTAGTCACGTATTGGCTGTGCAACCTGGGGCAAGTAACTTAACCTCTCTGTGCCTCAATTTGTTCTTTTCAAAATGGGGATTGACAGTATGTATTCGTCAAGGTTGCACTGCAAATTTAATCAGTTAATATTTATAACACATCTAGAACAGCAGCTGGCACAAAGAAAGAGCTCTGTGTTTGTTAAATAGAGTAAAATTTATAGAATTACTGTGTGATCTTGGGCAAATCGCCCTTCTTGTGCCGCATATTTTTTTGTCATTTACAAAACAGGGTTAGATAAAAATACCTCCCACAGAGGGCTATTGTAATCACTTGGTGTGATGAATAGTGAGTTTACAATGCTTAGTGCAGGGTAAGCTTTTAAAAACAGACTAGATTTTATTATTGGCATTTTTATGCTCTGGTAGCCTTCTCCCTACTCCCTGGCATGCTACTGCCCTGAATTCGGATGAGGAGAGTGGAGGAGAGCAAACACAGATGGGCCAGGGGAAGGGAGATGCCAGGCTGCTGAGATCTGCCTGCACATGAGGCGCCTCTGGGCTTCCCCTAGGCAAAGCCCCTGTGACTAACTGGGTGGAAGGTCCCCGGAAATGAGTGGGGAGCTGTTCTCTGAGCCTGGCTGCCCCACCCTCAGGGAGTCTGAGGACTTGCACTGGTCACCAGGGGGTCCTTCACCAGGTCTCCTGCCTGGGGCTGATGTCTCGAGGGCGGCCCTTCCACCTGCCCGGGCATCTGGGCACACGTGTAGCCAAGGGCACTGTCGGCAGTGGGAATGCCATTCAGGGGAGGCGGGTGCCTGCAGAAAACTCCCTTCTGCAGTTCCTCTGGAGGGCTCGGGATACACTTCACAGGAAGCGTCAGCACAATTTTCTAATCAAGTTGAAGTCCGTGGCCCGTAGTTAGAAACAATAAATGAAACGCAATTTGAGCCGGCACTTTGCCTGAGTCTCCATTTCTGGAAGTGGGTGTGAGTGAGAAGCTGGTCTTTCTGAGGGAAGAACTTGACCCCCGACCCTGACCATTTAGCCCCCAGCCCTACCCTCAGCTTGCAGGGGCGGGACCCTCGGACTTTATTTTAGGTAATCATTCCAAAATCTTGATTTTGATCTGTCAGGTCAAAGTCCACACTTCTCTGTAAATCAGTGCACACTATTCAGCAGACTCTTTGTTTCTCCTCCTTCAAGCTCCTTCCACCTACCATGCTAGAGTTTGGTCTCAGAGATCATTGTTTAATCAATATTAAACCATTCACATAGTTTAAGTGTTTACTTATGTGCTTTGAATCATAGTTTGCAGTAAGAACAAGTGATGCCCCCCTAATCTGCCTTCACTACGCTCCCCAATACCCTAATTATGTAATTTAGAAAAGAACATTTCCTGACAGCAGTTTTTCAGCGCGCGGCAACAAATGCCGACTGGGGACAGGACCAAACAACCTGGTAATAGCTAGCACATGGAGAGCGCTGCCTCGGTCCAGGCAGCTTTGGCTTGGGGCAGACGCCCGTCCGTTTGGGTTAAGGCTTTCAAATGATGGTGTATTAGTGCCAGTAGAAGTAATTCCACATGAAAAGAGCTGAGCTAATAGCCCATCTCCAGTCTCTTTTAGTTTGCAGAATAGGCCCTCACTGCAAATTGTTACTGACTCAGACAGTCAGGAACAGATATCTCACCCAGCCTATGGGACTGACACGGCCAAAGACGTGTCCAACAGGCCAAAGTTTAGACCAAACCTGCTCTTCATGAACTTGCCAATCCCTCACATCTATGGTCTAGAGGCTGGGCCTGAATGTTGCTCATCGTTTTTGAGGGGAGTTTGGAGACTGGCCTATTGAATCAAGCTAAGTGGGAGTCTGAGGGGCTGTGGGTGTCATGTTGGGAGGTGGGAAGGCTCCATGGTTTCAAGTACACCTACACTTCAGCATCACCTGGTCAGTGTGGCAATTTTGGGTAGGAGGGGCCCTTAATGCTTTTCTCCTTCTCTGCCAGTGTCCACCACTAGCATCTCCAGTCCACTGACCCTTGCTCACCCTTCTCTGGCTTTGTGAGACCTCAGTGCTTACTGATTCAGCTGCTTCCATAACAGGAATGGAAAACTACCCTTTCTGCTTCCCCGTTCCCTCATGGATTCCTCCGTCTGACAAATATTCCATTGCTATGGAAACTCAGTGGACACCTTTGGGGGCTCACCTGTCTCAGCATTTGGGGCCTTGGTGTGCAGCCACTCCTTGGGCAGAAGCCAGCAGCTGTGGGCCTGTGTGGTTATGTAGTCATCCAGCCACTCGGGGCTCTGCTCTTGACAGTCCCAGAGGAGGGGTAGGGGACGAGTGAGAAGCAAACTGAGCTGCGGAAATCTTAATTTGGCTGTGAGTCCCAAACCAATGCGTTAGCCTTTCTAGAAGCGCTGGTTGCTATGGTTACAGAATTGGTGCCAATTGCAAGAGTTGTTTTTGTGGTTAGGGTGCCTGTCTTAGACAAAGGGAGTGAGGCCAAGCCGACAGCCTCCATCCTCCCACTCTTCCGAGGGTTGGATATTGTCAACCCTGGCCTCGGAAGGTGGGGGTGACAGCCTCCCACAGTGGCCCTTTAATCCTTGCAGTTATTCTGGGGGTCCAATGGCTTCAGCCAGAAAGGAGTCGATCACCTAGCCCTCAGAGAGAGACCCCACAGCTGGGCTCACCAGTGAAGAAGGGGCCACTCAGAAATGGCAGAAATCAAGAGTTCAGCAATCTCTCTCTCGGGACAGACTCACCATAGAACGTTCTTTATGGAATCTTCTGCCACCCAGAGCCTGGCCACGAGCCTGCGTGTAGGGCCTGCGTCTTTAGGCCACATTTTGTCTTGGGCCTCAGATATTAGCTCCCCTGAAAAATTTCCTAAGTGACGGAATGGAGGCCTTTTCTTTAGTAGGGGTGCTTGTGTCGCTCGTTAATTCTCAAAGTGTTTTACAAATATTTATCCACCTTAGGTCATTTGCAAACCTAACCCCTGTCATCCCACCTCAAGGTTGTCCCCTCCAGCCTGGTTGCCCAAAATGAAGTCAGAAGCCTTGGACTGGGAATTCCACATTGGCGGATTTTGAAAAGCTGGCCTGAACGGTTTGTTTATTTCTCTAGTCTGCCCTTCTTAGAGTCCCAGAATGTGTCAGGACTTCCCAGGCCAGACATGCAAAGCCCTTTGCCCTCCCTGCCAGAGGTGAGAGTATTTTATTTATGAATTCATCTTAAATCACTTTTTAAAATCACTTTTAATCAAATTAATAGTCTTTCTCTGAGATTATGTCAAAGCATCAAAAATAAAGAGGGCTTTGGATGGGAGTGAAGTATTTTAGGACAGGTCACCAATTCCCTCCGACTTGCTTTCCCTGCTGGCACAGGCAAATAGAGAAAGCCTAGTTTGTTTTGCTCTCGGAGATACCTGAGGTCTATTTCCTTGTAAAGAGGAAGGCCCCCCCCCCACCCCCCAGGATTTGGAGGCCTGGGTCATTCCCAGGGGCAGTTGCGTGCTGAATGTCAGTGATGTTTCCCCCAAGACCCACCTAGATGATTCCTGGGTTCCTGCCCCTCCCCATCTTCCCAGCAACCCACCGCCCTGAGTTTCATCAGGGTTGCTGGCCTCAAAGTGACCAAACCTGAATTTGCCTCGGCCCCTGGTCTCAGAGGTTGTGACTAATGAAGACTGACCCCTGGTGAATTTTCAGAAGCCATGACTTGCCTGCACTGAGCCTGTTCTGCCGATAAGATAGGCTTTTGTGTCGAGTGGGCAGGGGGGGTAGCAGCTTCTATACGGTCCGTATCAAGGTGTTACTAATCCTTGGCTGGCTAATGTTTGCCAAATAAATAGCCTCATTAGGAAGGGCTATAAAAGTCCGATAAGATTCTTCTAATTATCCCCCAAAGCACAAATACTTGGGGTTTCAGTTTAGCAGAAAAGAGACATCGAGAAAAGAGGGGAAAACGTGCGAGTGTGAATATTTAACAATGGGTTTCCCTCCACCTCAGGCCTAACACGGGCACATCTACCATTTCATATTTTGTTTTTGCAAAAGCAACAAATTGCTCAACAGGAGGAAAAAAAAAAGACAATGACATATTTTAGGTTACTATTTCACCTTTGCAAGTCAATATACAAGCCATTAAAACTACATTTTTCCATGAATGATAAGTGTAATTACCTCTCTCTTGCCGTAAAAACTTGTCCTTATTAAATGTAAATATTTAAAAATGATTGAAATATATTTGAAGGGCACTTTATAGCTTGATTTTATATGCTGACATCTGGGTTGCCTTTCCTAAAACACTCTGTTTCTTGGAGAGTTATTAAATTAGTATTTTGAAAGGACTAACACTAGACTTGTTCCTTGTTTCAATTTTAATTTCGTACATATTTAGATTTACTGGGAACTCAGAGAGGGCTTACATTTAGCTAGTACATCGTTATGTTTGTGGGATTTGTACACGTAGAAGTCATGATATTATTTGCAGAGAGTATCTTTACACAGTGGGAAACTCCATCTCTACCCCTGCAACGTATAAGAGTAGAGGAATCAAGATTCTAAGATTTCTGGCTATAAATGTTTAATTTTCCAATTCTTCTGAGCAGGAAGATTGCTTTAAATATTTACTTTACTTTTAATTGTGCATTATTTCAGATAGCAAATTACCCGATCTATTTTTTTTATAGATCTGTCAGAGATTATTTAGTTGAACTCCGAGAAAGATACACAGTATGATTATTTTATTTTTTATTTTCCTAGCTCCACTCTTAGGAAGAGATTTTCTTTTTCTTTAAAAATTCTCATTTTTGGTTGTCTCATTTTTAGAAAGGTGAGATGATTCAGTTCTGTGCTTGAGAAAGTTTCAGAGAAGGATAGAAAATCTAATATTTGAAAACACAAGCTTCACTAACATACTTAATTCCAGATGGCAAAAAGACCATGCCCAAAAATGTGAAAGAATTCAACATTTGGTGGCTCAAATATTTTTTCATGATAAACAAATATTTCTGGGGTGGATGTATTCCTGAGCTCTGCATAGGAAAGCAACCATCCATGCAAGCCGCGCTGGGCTGCCCTTCAAACTCTCTTTGCTCTTTTCCTTTCACTATGTTAAATCCTTGAGATGTGTGAAGATGTTATGATAGGCAGTGGGTCAAGTGATCTGCACATGTAGCCTTTTATAAATTTTTCTTTGCAAAGGAAAATTTTTCTTCAAATAAATCCCCCCAAATAAATGGTTTGTAAAAACAAAAGTCTATTTGTTTTGAAATTGCACAGAAGAAACCATGTTATAACAATATCTCTTTTTTGAGTTCTGCCTGAGAAAAGAAATTTACCTATAGTCAGCGATTTCCCTCATGATAAGCCTTTAAAAAATAAAGTTGTCTCTTGGGAGAAAATAAACATTAGCAAAGTGGAGGTATTTGTAACGAGGTGGCCTTTATTCACTTGTCCAATGGAACTGTTGAACCTTTGTTTTTATCCACCCCCCCCACACACACTGTGTCTTTTTATTTCTTTATAGTTCTGTTCATGTAAATTCCTGAACCATAAGCATTTTAGAAATTTGTTGCTTGTAATTACATAGGTGCTTCTTGAATGAGCAAATGTGCTGTTTTCTCCCCACGTGGAATAGAAATTTTAGATAAATTTTGAAATTCTTTTCTTTTTTTTTTTTTTTGCTGAAGCGTTTGGCAAATATCTGGGGTTTGAGGGTATTTTCACGGTGCCCCCGAAGGTGAGCAATCGAATAGGGAACATGCAGCGTTCACCAGGCAGTGACTTGGGAATTTTTCAGGAGACATTATTTTCTTACGTTAATGCCTTTGTAGATTCCATCGACGTTCAGACATCAAAGAGCATGCAATTAATAATGGGCATCTGGAGGGCTGATCACATGCTTCCGATGTTAAAGTGGTGAACGACAGGACAATCAGCCGTGGTCAGGTATTAGCTGTAATCATTTCTAAACAGCAGCAGCGAAGCCTTCTCTTTTGTGCCTCTGCTCTCAGAAACGCAAAAGTTCACGTACAAAAGGTTCCCATAGAGGCTTTCCTTCTGGTGGATGAGTGAGTATAAATGATTTGTAGACCTACATGGTCAGTGTTGAGTCAAATCACCTTAATTTCTTCAGTAAATGCAAACCCAATTTTGTGTGAACTTTTCCCCTTGAAGCCCAACATGGACGCAGGGCGACAGACAGCTGTTCGTATTATTTGAGCCTTTAGTTAATCCTCACCGATTTGTCCCTTTATTTGTTTGCATTTTCCAAAATATATGAATATTTCTCTAGCACTAGGACAATAGTCACTCTCTGCCTGCTGCCACCGAAAGCGTCCTTCCTAGTTATTTCATTTCTTTGATGGTAGCTT
Source organism: Bubalus bubalis (assembly GCF_019923935.1). NCBI lineage: Eukaryota > Metazoa > Chordata > Mammalia > Artiodactyla > Bovidae > Bubalus > Bubalus bubalis. The sequence continues at coordinate 64,403,475 of NC_059165.1, read as the reverse complement.
GTTTATCTTTTCCAAAGCGACCTATGTTACCCAACCCTAAGTAATATAAGATAGGCAGGTAAGACTGTATTTAAGCTCAACAAAAATGTTCCAGAGAAATATGGTGCTTTGGGCTCTAAATGCTTCAGCAGGTACAAAAAAACCTGCAACTCTTTAACAATAATTCTCATTTGAGTAGGTCACAGATAATAAAGGAACTCTTGTTTCTGGGAAATTAAAAAAATGACATGGGAGAAAATATTTATTTGCTCTCTACATTGGTCAAATGACTGGTGGATATTAAAAACCTGTAAACAGACAGATGCAACCAATTCTCTTTCATTAACAAATCGCAATTTCACAATAAAGTAAATGCATTAAAAAATGTCAACTTCCGAGATGCTGAAATTGTCAGAGCTTGAGCATACTTTAATTGTTAAAAAAAAAAAAAGATATTCTAAACAATTCAGGGAAAAAAATTTTCTTGTAAATCTTTAAAGAACCAACTTAAATGTTAAAGCCTCCTTTGGCCGCTCAGGTAGCCAAAGCGCCGTTCAACCATGTGTACATTTCTGTACGTTTGCCCTTAGACTAAATCTACCCAGTCACCAGCTTTGTTTTCCTTCTAAGTACAAGCCATATCAGCAGCACATTTTAAAGTTAATTTGAAGCAGGGTCTATATATGGCCATCAGCAAATATGTTATAAGCTTATTATTTAATAGTGATTCCTGGGTAAGGCCATCATCCCCTTCCTAAATCCAAATATAAAAGCTGAAATCGTATTTGTTAAAACTGTCATTTTGAATTTGTGGTCCAGATTGTTTTCCTGAGCGTGCTGAGTAAGAGGCTCGAATGCTCCCAGCTGCAGGCACCCGGAGCCCAGCAAAGCCGCGGAGGCCAGAGGCTGAGCAGCTCCCAGCCTCAAACTGCCTGCCTGCTTCCCCCAAACAGAGCTCCAGCCCAGCGCGCTCACGGCTTTTCCACATTGTAAAATCATTTGATTTATTTGTTTGGTTTGGTTTGGTTTTTAGAAGCACTGCAGAAATTATTTCCTACTGGCAGAGAGGGCACTTTATGTTACACTACATTAGTTTCACATCATTAGTTTAGGGTCCTCAAACTTAAAATTGTAAAGTATATGGGAGGCTTCTAGAGACCTCAGTTCTGACCAGAGCAGAACCAATTAAACCTGATGGATTCCTTTCACTGTCTGTAACGTGTGAGGCCATACAGAACAAAGTGCTGTGGCATTGCTGAAGGGGTTCCCTCTGTTAGCTTTGGAATTTGGTGGTAGGAAATGTTGCAAGTTATTTATAAAAGAGGCAAAATTCCTCTGGTACTGTTCCGGTTCTTAAAAAAAAAAAAAAAAAAAAACACACGTAATTTTATCGTCACTGCTTGCAACAAGAAGCCAAGAAGGGGTGCCGATGACAGCCATGGACCCCGTCTCTCTGGGCTGTCTCTCTCACCGCGTCAGCCACTTCCCGCTCCGCACTCTCGCTCTTTACAAGTAATTCTAAACCCACCCGCGGATAGAGGACTAGCCCAGACCAGAGCGGCCCTGCTGGCCAGGGGTTCACCCGGCAGGGTGCCAGGCTGGGGGCACCTGCACCGTGGGGTCAGGACTCTCGGGCCCCTCCCCCCGGTCTCCCCCACAGGGGTCCGCACCCAGCGAAGTTCCCCATCCTCTGGCCGGTGGAGGTGAAGTTCGCGGAGCCGGGAGAAGGTAGGCTGGAGCCTGGAGCGCCTTCTCCGCCGCCGGGCGGAAGGAGAGCCCCAGCTGGCTGGCCGGCTCCCACGCGCCCATTCCGCTCTCTCCTCCCTGACCCTTCCCTCCCCTCCCCCGGGGTCCCTTCCTTCCCGCAGCTTTTGAGGGAGACCTCGGCCCTTGCTAGTTGCGGTGGCGGAAGAGCCGCCGTGTCAGGTGAGCGCTCCCCGAAGCTCTCCTGCCACCTGTTGGCCGCCCGCGGTGGTGACGCCCGGAGAAGCCGCGCTGGTGGGACTGGCCAGGCCTGGCTTCCGAACCCCGGGGAGGATTGTTAATGACTTCTCTGCGGCCACCGCTGTGTGCTGGCCAGGGCCCACAAACTGGGCCAAGGCACACAGACTGGCTGACCTGCAGGTCTCTCCTGAAGCCCCCTCGGCTGGTTCTCCGAGGTTTCCCGGGCCCCCATCTGTGGCCCCTGAGCTAACCCACCCAGGAATATAATGCACAGGATGCCTCCTGTCCTGGCATCCTTTCTCTCAGGCAGCCATGGGACCAATGGAAGGTCCAGGGTGTCACTGGGGCCTCAAAGGGCAGTGGTGTCTGGAAAGGGTTTGCCCTGTAAGAGCCACAGTGAGGGGTGTGGGCTGTGACCTCCTGATGTGGTGCTGGTGCTCTGCCCTGAGACAGTGGAACAAAGGGAGGACAAGCCAGCCTGTCCAACCTGGGCATTCTTATACTGGGCAGAGGGGTCTGCCCAGCCCATCTCATTCCTTCCTTCCTGGGAAGTCCCCAGAGTGTGGATGGATAGCACAGGGAACTTCAGCCAAAGGTCAGAAAGAAAGGTGTAGGAGCTTCAGTATATAGGAGGCTGTGCAGTTTCTCCCTGGAAGCCGGGGACCTTTTACTACCTGATAAACCATGCCCAGTATTGTAGGCAAGCAGTTCTGGGGAAGTCAGGAACCCCCAACAAACAGGCTGGAGTTCACTCATGTGAACAGCTCTCTAAGGCACTTTTAACAAAGTGGGGCTCTAGTTTGGTGGATGTTTGGGGCATTTTGATACAAAGCAGTGCAGCAGTCCATTTCTGAACCATCTGGGGGCAGAACTAAACCTCTTTCCAGGGACCGATGGGCCAAGTCTTAGGAATGGATTTGGCCTGACTTTGAGAAAGTCACATGTGCTTTAGGAACATGAAAGGGCAGAGGACAAGTGTGGCGAGGATCCTCTCATTCCTATTTTAGGGAGGGGGTCTGGAGCCGTGGCTTCTCCAGGCCCCACTGGAGGGGGCCAGGAGCCACAGCTGCTGTTGGCCCACGCCCGGCGCTCAGCCCAGTTTGAGACACAGTGTATTTTCATTCCATGGTAGTTTTATACACAAAGACTGCATCCCTCTCAGCCCCGCCTGCTTGCGGCTCTCACAGGCCTTAAACACAGAGTCTGAGGTCCAGTGGGGCATCTGTGCTTAATGCCGCTCAGCAGTGTGACTGGACCGCTGACACCCAAGTTTTACCAACAGAGGTCAAGCTGTTTTCATGGGGGCTGACTTATGTGTAATGTTAATACCTTTCCTGTAGTCTGTTGCGGGGGAGGTGATTGACCCTGAAAGCCAAGGATGCCTGTTTTTAGGTGACGGTCTCCTGGCTTATCTAAGGTCAAAGTGTTCTTCCCTCCTGATGTCTGAAATCATAGGGAAGGGACTCTGGTATCTGGCCAAGTGGCTGCTGAGAAACCAGCCCTAAAAAGTTATTTTCTTAGTCCAGGGGTTCATGTGAGCCCTGGACTAGGGGTGATTTAGTTGTGTTTTTTCAGCTCACCTCATAATTTAATGGAGAAGAAATTCTTTGGCATGTTTCCTCCTGGGTGCCGACTGCCTTTGGAGGAGTTCTGTATGGAGCAGTGCCCCATGGTCAGAAATCTTCTCATTATGCCAGGCCTGGGCTTTCGGTAAACGCCGAGTGGCTGGATGTAGTCTCTCAGGTTAGCCAACAGAGGAGGGAGAGAAATCCTCCTTAGCGGGGACTTGCATTTTTATGGAGAAGGAGGAATGTTAGAGAAGTCAGTAAACTTCCAGTGCTCACAGCCCTGTGCACATGAAGAGGAGAAGAAAAAACCCCAGGCCACTGGCTGTTTACTCCCAGCACAAAAGCGGCCTCCCTCCCACCCCTTCCCTTTTATTTTCGGCCTCTCTGACAGAAACATATTACCGACTGAATACGCCTTCCCACAATACTGTCCGTCACACCGGCATGAGGGACCAAAGGTAAGCGAACTTTAAACACACCTGGCACCACTAACTCCCGCCTTTGTGCTTAGAATGGCCGCCAGCCAGCTAGCTGCCCTGTCCCCCATTCACATGTCCTCGAGAGGAATTCTGACAGGGGGACTTCTTTCTGAGGCCGCGTAGTATTCTCAAATCAGGCCATTCAGACGCCTTGAGAGAGCTGGGGCAACCTCTCTGGTGAGCAGCCTGGTCAGGCTCCTAAAGCTTGAAGCCGCTCAGCCTAGAGAATTCCCTGGGGGCAGGAAGCCTCCGGGAGGGACTCTTGACTCCCAGGTGGGCCTCAGCAGAAAGGGCAGGGTTTCCGAGGCCCCCAGGTGAGCCCACCCTGTGGTTGCTAACTGTGCTGATGCTCTTCCTCACGCCCCTTGTGGGCACCTTGGAAGAGGGGGCAGTTGGCTGAGCTGTGGACTGTCTTCCCGGCTTTATGCATCTGGAGTTGTGAGCTTTTCCCCAGAGTTGTGGCAAGTGAAGAGAGAAGGAGTGGTTGCTCTTCCTCATTCCAGGTTGCTTGAAGGTGCACCTCAGCATTTGGCCTTTCCCATAACTGGGTACGAAATGGCTTTTTCTGAAACAGAGGAGACGACTCATGAGTCATTCTCAGTCTTCTCTCCAGCTGCTCCAAGTTCGTGTGTTGTAACTTTCCCTCTCCTGTGATAACGTATTCCAGAGGCCAGTGAGAAGAAAATGTGGGGAAGTCTTGTAAGTAGGAACATTCTCCTTTAGGAGATGGAGCGGTTTGGGAGGGTGGTGATGCTTTCCAGGGTCACAAAGCTGAGAGGTGAGGAAGCCATTGTGGCACTTGAATTTGGGGCTGATAAGACTGGTTTTTGTAAAATGCTGGAATCCTCTGTGATTGTCACTTGAGAAACTCATCGTAGTGTTTATCTGTTGAGGACGGAGAAGACAAAATGGACTTCTAGAGCATCAGTTGGTTTGCTCGTTGTCAACCCATCACTTAGTGTTAGTTCTGGCTGTTGAGGGTCATTGCTACCAGCCACTTAATCCCTGGGTGAAGCCAGGCTCTGCGTCAGCCCATCTCAGAGATAAAATCCAGCCCTGCTTTTCTTCTTCATGGGATCTCGGCCTAGGCAGCTGAGTGTTGCTCTGACTCCAACAAGCAAACCTCTGCAAGCAAAGCCCTAATTATTAGCTTGAATACAAATTGGATCTTGACCTCAAATGAGATTCAAGAGCATAGAAACAGATACTTCGGGAAGAGCTAAAGGAGATGACAGAGCTGTCGTCACGGCCATCGGGCCCTCTCCCTGAATTTCCATGCCCCTCTCCTCTCCCCCTCACCCCTGCTTGCCCTACTGGAATCATTCAGTATTCACCTGGCTGTGAGGGTGAACACTGTGAAATTCCAAAATTGTTTCAGTGACTTGAAGACATGGAAAATACAGACGCCTTGCTTGGTCCCTCCTGTCTTCAGCCGATACAATCTCATGGAACCATGGGCGCACCAATGCCAGCTATGATCCAACGGAATACATTTCTGAGAACATGAAATCTCCCATTTCCCTTTGTTTTCGGCACAAAAGCCATTCTCACTCTAAGTATGTCAGACACAATCATCTAGAATAAATCTCCAGAAAGAAAAGTACATCTAAACATGAGTGACCACTCCTTTCCCATTTTCCCCCACTCTCCCCATCTTCACAGTGAATGAGTCACTGGGGTGTCTGCTGACAGCTTCTGCTGGCCAGCCAGACTGGGAGGAGGATCAAGGGACTTCTTGCAAAGTCTGAGGTTGTGGCCTCAGACACAAGGTCATTGAATTCCAGTGGGGGCAGAGTTTGGGCTTTTGCCCACTGGGCCACCTCCATTCTGGTTGAAGGTCAGAAGAAGGCCACACCCTTTGCTTCTAGGCCTCCACTATGCCTGAGGCTTGTCTAGAAGGTGCTCTGGGGTTTTGGCATCCACTGTGGAAGTCTAGGAATACTTAAGTCAGCCTAACTCTTTGTGCACATTAAAGGCTGGGGGTCTAGGGCTGCCCTCTCCAGGCCCTGGATGGCTGTCCTCCTCAGAACACCTGCTTACTGTTAGTGAAGGTGATGCAGCCGTGGGGAAGAGTACGTGGGAGCCTTTGCCAAATCAAGATTTCAGAAGCTCCCTTCAGAACTGGAAGATGTTTGTGATTGAGTAGTTAATTGTCACCCTGCATCTACAGTCCCTGTTCCAGATTTTTTCCTTTCAGTACAGGATCCAGTCCATGAGCACAGACTGCATTTAACTGTCAGGTCTCTGTTGGATGACTTTCAGTCTGGAACTATTCTTCAGCCTTTCTTTATCTTTAGATTCAGGTTTGAGAGCTCTGGCTGGGCTGCCGCATCCTTTCAAGGTTTCAGAGCAGGAGGCACGTGCTGCCTTCCTGTTCCATGTTGGTGTCCTGCATCGGTCACTTAGATTTCCTGGTCAAGGTGTTGTCTGGTTACCACACTGTATCCAGCTGACCCTTGAACAACATGGGAGTTGGGGCACCGACTCTCTGCACAGCAAAAATCTGCATATAACTTATGGGCGGCCCTCTGTACGTGCGGTTCCTCTGTGTCTGCAGTTTTCCATCCTTGAAGCCAACCCACCACAGATCACGGAGTACTGTAGTGTTTATTATTGAAAAAAAGTGTGCGGATCGGTAGATCTGTGCAGTTCAGACTCAAGTTGCTCAAGGGTCAGCGGAGGTTACTCTTCCCCCTTGTAACTGATAAGCAGTCTGTGAGGAGCCACTCTGACATGGGAATAGCCTGCTCTTCATCACATCCCCTCCACCCTGAATCTAGCATCCTTCAATGATTCTTTTCCCAACCAGTCTTTACTATGTTGGTCATAAAATGGTGATTTTCCAGTTCCCATACTTTCTCCACGTTTATCAGCTGGCATTCTCCTTTGAGTAAGAGCCTACCATCCCTGCCTTGCACCCTCCCTCTCTTCTTCCTTTCTCCCTTTTCACTTCCCCCCTCTCCTGCTTCTGCTTCTCCTGCTGCTTCCTCATCATAGTCTCATGCTATGCTATGCTAAGTTGCTTCAGTCGTGTCCGATTCTGTGCGACCCCATAGACTGCAGCCCACCAGGTTCCGCCATCCCTGGGATCCTCCAGGCAAGAACACTGGAGTGGGTTGCTATTTCCTTCTCCAGTGCATGAAAGTGAAAAGTGAAAGTGAAGCCGCTCAGTCGTGTCCGACTCCTAGCGACCCCATGGACTGCAGCCTACCAGGCTCCTCTGTCCATGGGATTTTCCAGGCAAGAGTACTGGAGTGGGGTGCCATTGCCTTCTCCATCATAGTCTCATAGATGCCTATTTTATTCCATGGGTTATAGGCTCTAGTATTGTTAGGTATTTGGATCCTGAAATTGTCCCAGATGTAGCCAGTGAAATTGCCTTCCAGCTTGGCTCCTGCGTCCTTTGACGTGCTACCATCAATATTTTGAGTTTGCTTTTTGGCATTAACAAGATATTTTCAGGCTTGCCTTGTACCTTCCTTGCCACTGCCCTTGTCTTGGAATCAGGTATTGTGCTCAGGAACCCTGGTTCCTTTTAATGGAGAATGGTATGTAAATATAATAGGTATGCCCAGTGCTACTGGCATGTCATTGCTTCTAGACCCCTTCAAATATAGGAGGTACGTATTGTATATACATATACAAACACACACTTAACACCTCCTAGCTTCGAAATAAATAAATAACACACATTTGAAGTTATATATGTATATATATCCTGGAGAGGAAAATAGCAACTCACCCCAGTATTTTTGCCTAGAGAGTTCCATGGACAGAGGAGCCCGGTGGGCTACAGTCCATGGGGTCACAAAGAATCGGACGTGATTGAGTGACTAGCACGCATATGTGTATACATATTTAAAACTTTATATACCTACATGCATGTATATGTATACAACCTGCCCACGGTTCCATGATATTGCCCTCAAGCCATCCCATCCCTGCTTGTTCTTCATTACCTCCCTTCATACCATCCCACATTTGAATCTCCCTTCTTCCACAGTGAGAACCCTGGCTTCCAACAACACCACACATTTACTGATACCCTCAATCCTATAATATACATAAAATAGTTTCAAAATTTCTATACCCATATTAACTGTATAAAAAAAAAAAAAGGCCTAACTAAAAGAGTTCACCTGGGAGTTCCCTGGTTGCCTATGATTAGGATTTGGTGTTTTCACTGAGGAGTCCCAGGTTGATCCCTGGTAGGGGACCCATTCTGCATGTCACACAAAGCACAGTCAAAATCCAAGAGACAGAAATAAAAAGAGTTCACGATTAGTTTGTAGTTCTTTCCCCCTTTAGACTGATGGTATATAGTCAACATTTGCTGCTGTTGTTGGTTAGTCACTAAGTTGGACTGACTCTTGCGACCCCATGGACCATAGTCCACCAGGCTCCTCTGTCCATGGGATTTTCCAGGCAAGAATACTGGAGTGGGTTGCCATCTCCTCCAGGGGATCTTGCATACTTTGTTGTTGTTTTTTTTTTTTTAAAAAAACATTACTTGGATTACCTCTTATTTCCTTTCCTTTTCAGTGCTGGTCTCAATTTAGGTTTATCAGATGATATCTCATGATTAGATTTATCAGAAGTATGTTTGGTTCATTTGCTTTCGATTTTAGCTTTTTGTTCCCTTCATCCTTATTGATAGAATTTTATTTCTGATTATGTACAATATTAATATGCTTCCCAAAGTCCAAGCTGTATTAAAAATATGCTCGGAGAAGTGTTATACTGTTCCCTCAGATGTAACCAATCTTATTTTTTTCTGTTTTTTTTTTTTTTTTTTTTTTCCGGTGTGTCTCTTTTTGCAAAAACCAGCAAACATTTTATGTTTTCCTATTTCTTTTTTCTTACACAAAATGTCGTATACTGTAAGTGTTTTTCATTTAGCAATATATTCTAGAAACCACTCTATATCAGTTAATAAAAGTCTTTCCCATTCTATTTTACAGCAGCATCTTTTTACTCCATTGTATGTATATAACAGGGGCTTCCCTGGTGACTCAGAGGATAAAGCATCTGCCTGCAATGCAGGAGACCCGGGTACGATCCCTGGGTTGGGAAGATCCCCTGGAGAAGGAAATGGTAACCCACTCCAGTATCCTTGCCTGGAGAATCCCATGGACAGAGGAGCCTGGCGGGCTACAGTCCATGGGGTCACAAAGAGTCGAAAACGACTGAGCAAACAAGTTTATTTGGAATCAGTTTCCTATGTTTGAGAATTCAGGTAGTTTGCAATATTATGCTGCAATGAATAAACTTTATGTGTGTATATGCTCATGGTGGGAGATGTATCTTTAGGGTGATTTCTTAGAAGTAGAACTGTTGAATCAAGATAGATAGAGACATAGTTTTGTTACTGTTCCAGATTCCTCTTCATAGGAGCTGTACAAAAGGCATTCCCATCAGCAGTGTGTGAGAGTACTTATTTCTTTACAACTTTGCCAACAGAACATACGTCAAGATTTTGAATTTTTGCCAATCTTATAGGTAAAAAATAGTATCTCAGTGAAGTCTTGTTCTATATTTCTCTGATTGTGCGTGAATTTGAACATCTTTCATAGATTTTAGAAGCATTCTTAAGTCTTTTTGGTGAATTGTCTATTTATGTCTTTGCTTAATTATTTTCCTATATGATTTTTAAGAGCCTTTTAAAGATATGTTAGCCCTTTATCCGGAGAAGGCAATGGCAACCCACTCAGTACTCTTACCTGGGAAATACCATGGGAGGAGCCTGGTAGGCTGCAGTCCACAGGGTCGCTAAGAGTCAGACACAACTGAGTGGCTTCACTTTCACTTTTCACTTTCATGCATTGGAGAAAGAAATGGCAACCCACTCCAGTGTTCTTGCCTAGAGAATTCCAGGGACGGGGAAGCCTGGTGGGCTGCCATCTATGGAGTCGCACAGAGTCGGACATGACTGAAGTGACTTAGCAGAGCAGATATGATTTTTAAGAGCCTTTAAAAGATATGTTAGCCCTTTATCCGGAGAAGGCGATGGCAACCCACTCCAGTACTCTTACCTGGAAAATCCCATGGATGGAGGAGCCTGGTAGGCTACAGTCCATGGGGTCGCGAAGAGTCGGACACGACTGAGCAACTTCACTTTCACTTTTCACTTTCATGCATTGGAGAAGGAAATGGCAACCCACTCAAGTATGCTTGCCTGGAGAATCCCAGGGACAGGAGCCTGGTGGGCCGCCGTCTATGGGGTCGCACAGAGTCAGACACAACTGACGTGACTTAGCAGTAGCAGCAGCCCTTTATCCGGAGAAGGCAATGGCACCCCACTCCAGTACTCTTGCCTGGAAAATCCCATGGATGGAGGAGCCTGGTGGGCTGCAGTCCATGGGGTCGCGGTCAGACACAACTGAGCGACTTCACTTTCACTTTCACTGTCATGCATTGGAGAAGGAAATGGCAACCCACTCCAGTGTTCTTGCCTGGAGAATCCCATTGATGGAGGAGCCTGGTGGGCTACCGTCTATGGGGTCACACAGAGTCGGACACTACTGAAGTGACTTAGCTTAGCCTAGCCCTTTATCAGTGATGTACGTTGCAAATATTTCCTCCCAGTTTGATGTTTGTCTTAATTTTACTTGTGGTGTTTTATTGCCATGCAAAACTTAAAAAATATTTTGTAGTCGTCAAAATTATCATTTTTTAAAGTTGATTTCATCTGGATTTTGATTCATAATTCTTATAGAAGGATTCACTCATGTTTTCTTTTAGTAGTAGTATAATTTAGTTTTTCACACTAAGATCGCTGGTCGGTTTGGAATTTATTTTTGCATGTAATATGAAGAATGGATCAAATTTAATTTTTTCCAAGTGTCTATCTATTGTATCAGTACCCTTTATTACAAACTATATCTCTGCCTGAATGACTTGACATATCACCTTTATCACGGACTAGATTTCCACAGGAAGTTTGGTTTATTTCTGAACTTTGTAGTCCGTTCCATTCATCTGTCTTTTTATGTGCCAATACCACAGTTTTAATTCTGTCTATGCCTGCATGCTCAGTCATGTCCCAAACATAAAAGTAGTCATGTCTGCTTTTGTGTTTTATAGGAGTGTGTTATAGTTTTCTTCATAAGAGTTTTGAATATTTCTTGTTAGATTTATTCTTAAGTACTTTATCTTTTCTACTGCTGTTTTAAATGGGAGGTTTCTCTTACATTATATCTTCTGATTATTTATTATTTGTGCTTATGAAGGCTATTGACTCTTGTTTATTTTATATCCTGCTGCCTTGATGAATTATTTTATTGTTTGAGTTAGTTCAGTGGTTCTCACTACCTGGCCTCAGTACATTTGAGGTTCCTGAGACACATTTAGTGGATTCACAAGGTCTGAATACTTTTTGTAATAATAAGACATAATTTGCCCCTTTATTAATAACTTCATTCTCTCTTGAGTGTACAGTGGACACGACATAATGTGTGAAATAGTAACAGACTAAATGCAAAAGCAGATATGAAAATCCAGCTGTTTTCTGTTAAACTCCACAACAAAGAGATGTGCAAAAATGTAAAACAATGTCATTCTCACTGGAAGTTTTTGTATTTTCAAAAAATGCTATTTATGTTAACATGTTTATTAGCATTACTTTTAAATTAATATTTAGAATTTTCTCAGTTTTAATGTCTAATTCAGTAAATATCAGTAGACATAACCCACACAAATTAAAGCTTTTTGAGGTCTTTAATAATTTTTAAGGATGTAAAGGAGTTATAAGGTCAACACTTTTGAGAAACTCTGAGTTTTATCAGTTCTTCTCTAGGTTTTCCGGGTATGCTATCACGTCCTGTGCAGTACAGCTCACTTTCTTTATTCTGTTACAACTCTCGAGACTCTTACCGTTTTCTCTTGCCCAGTTTCACTAGCTAATCCTTCCAGTACAATGTTAGTAGTGGTAAAGTGGGCATCTGTGTCTTCTGTCTTCAGTGGAAATGTCTCTGGTGTTTCCCCATTGAGTAATAGGCTGAGATGCTGCCTTAGGACACTGTGTGTATTATGTTTTCTAAGTCCCTTTCTCTGTGTTTGGTGTTTTTCCATTATTGTCTAAAAGTTTCTTTGGTATTTAGAAGGGTTTTTATTTTTGATCAAGCCATTGCCTTTGCGTTCGTACCTTCTACACTATCCTTAATCTATCCTATTCTTAAACTTTTACCTTGTGGACTATCAGTTTTAAATGATATAATTTACTCCCATCTATTACCTAAATAACAATCAGTGGTCATATTTTACTTTCCCCTTTGTTCCCATTTTTAAAGTTATGTTTTTTCTGCTTGGTCAGAACATATAATGTTCATATATTCTTCTATTACCATGACCCCAGCTTCTCCTTCTTTTATTCTTAGCTCTATAATTAAATATATCAAGTGATCACCATTGATCACTTTGCTGAAGGCCCTCAGCCCATTATCTTTTGGTTGGGTAAAGCTTGGTTTGATAAGGCTAAATATAAAATCCGTGGCTTGTACTCTCTTCCCTGTGTGTTGAAAATGCTGTTTCACTCTGGCCTTGTTTATGTGGCTCAAAGGAAGTTTTATGCCAGACTAAATTTTTCACCTGCATTAAGAATTTGATGCTTTTGCATAGAGGTTGAGGAAGTTTTTGTCATTAAAATCAAGTCATTTTACTAGGAAACATCTCAAAATTGATCATTCTAGATTAGTTTTCCAAGTACACAGGGGGCCTCTTCAATATGTTGATTTAAGATTTTTATTTCTGGAAAGTTTTCTTGTATTATATTTCTAAATACTATTTCTGTTGCATTATTTTTCTTCTTCATGGACTCCAATCATATGTATATTGGACCTTCTTTGCCTATGTTCCATTTTAACTACTTTCTCTCTGTTATTTTTTATTTCTTTTTAAACTAATTTCCATTCTGTTTTTTTGTTTTACAACGTTTCTTCATTGGCCCTTATTAACTGTTTTATTTAGACTTATTCTTTCTTTGGTACCTTGTAATTTATTCTTTATTTTTGAGATAGTTTTGAATTTTTCTTTAATTTTATTTTCCTGAATTTTATCAACTTTCACTGTATTTCTTCCTAATTTGAGGAATCCTCTTTTATTCTTAGGTTTTATATGTGAATCTAGCTTTTTATAGCTTCAAATTTAAAATCGTATTTAATTAGCTTGAAATGTTACTTTATAGCTTTCTTCTTCTGTTTCATGGTTGTTTTTTATTTTGGTGGGAGGGTGAGAAAATTTTTAGCTAAACTGTTTGATTTATATTTTATCTTTTCTTTTAGTAGCTGCTGCTGCTAAGTCGCTTCAGTCATGTCTGACTGTGCGACCCCATAGACGGCATATGGCCTTATTCTGATTTTGTTTCCCCCTCCACTCCTAGGCATTTTTGAGGAGAGAGTTCCTATTTCAAGAGCGCCCTCTTATGTCAGTATAGTGAAGTACAGTTTATTGAATGGTTGGTGCTGGGAGTGGAGAGAGTTGAGTTCAGTCACTGTGGAATGTTTGCGGCCCCATGAACTGTAAAGGCTTCCCTATCCATCACCAACTCCGGAGCTTGCTCAAACTCACGTCCATCGCGTCGGTGATGCCATCCAACCATCTCATCCTCTGTCGTCCCCTTCTCCTCCCGCCTTCAATCTTTCCCAGCATCAGGGTCTTTTCCAATGAGTCAGTTCTTCGCATCAGGTGGCCGAAGTATTAGTTGCAGCTTCAGCATCAGTCCCTCCAATGAATATTCGGACTGATTTCCTTTAGGATGGACTGGTTGGATCTCCTTGTGGTCCAAGGGTCTCTTAAGAGTCCTTGGGAGTGAGGAGACGGGTTTGGTATATTTTGTTTCTGACTCTCTCTCTTTTTTCCTGCAAGATTCTTAGTTTCCCTCTCTTTCTTTCTTTCAAAATTACTGTCAATGCTCTAAGGGGCAACAGTTTTTAATTTCCTTCTTCTTTTAAAAGTCATAATTCTCTGTCATTGCTGCCTCTAACCCAACTCACTTTTAAGTAGTTTCCCTGTAGCCAGTATTGTGAACTGCTAAGTTAGTGTGTTTTTTTATTTTCCAGCTTTGTTGAGGTATAATAGACTTTAGTGATGGACTTTTCTTTTCTGGGATCATTCTTTATCTATGTCCTCCACTCCCCTCCTCTTTTTCCTCATGGATTTCCCAAGACTCCCCTTTTTAGTGCTCTATAGTAAAAAACTTGCAGCAGTTGTAGGTGCTGTGTTGAAATTTGGTGTTCATTTCTTTACTTAACTGTAATTTGAAGTTCATAGTATTATCTAGTGCCTTGTAATGTTGAAGACATGGATCATATGTAGATTTTTTTCCTACCTACCCCCACCCCCCATCAGTCTTAGCTTCTTTGTGTGTTTCTTGCTTTTGGTTTTAGATGTGAGGAAAGGTTTAGATTTAGGAGGCCACCATCATCTTCCATCTTATTACTGAAAAAAAGGTGAAAATGTTGATTTTTAAAGGAACGTCTATCATTGCAACAAATGGTTTTAAATTACTTGGATTAACAAATTTGGTGACAATAAGACCACTACCTGTGTTAATCACATTTTTATTTATTATTTTCAGTGAGAGAAATGTTCCATGGTGGAAGTTTTTAGAAATCTTTTCATACAGCATAGGAGTTGTACCCTATTGTGAGAGAGGGTGGCCCCTATAGAAACATAATTATTCTTCTTAAAAACACTTATGCTCTGAAAGCCATTTCAGTTTTAATGCTGGCATTTCCCTACTGTTCCTTATGGTTCAAGAATCCCTGCACTCATCTTCTTTGCTGGTTGTTGGCATATTGCTAAGTATCCAGTAATTTTTTTTAAGCATCAAAAGAAATAATCTAAGCTCTACATTTTTCTCTTGATGGGGATGAGTTCAGTCTAAGCTAAGTCTTTGCCAGTGAGAAGAGCCTTGGTTCTGACAAGTGGCTGCTAACAAGGGAATTGCAAAAACCAGGAGACTATCTTTGTAATAAGGCAACTGTATGTTCTTTGTTTCTTGGAGCTACTGCTTTGGTGCCTTCTCCAGTGGTCTCTCAGTGCTTGTCTTATTCCATTTCTAGTAGGTGTTTTTTCCCCTCCTCAGAGAATCTTTGTAAAAAACTGAGGACAGTGCAAGGCAAGTATTTCTTGAACAAGACATAAAACCACTAGCCATACAAGCAGACAGATTGATAAATTAGACCACATGAAACGTACAAACTTCTCTTCATCAAAACACACCATTAGGAAAGTGAAAAGTCAGTCTATAGGATGGAAGAAAACATGTATCCTACTCTATAAGTAACATTCTATAAATGTTATAGAATTCTACTTATAGAATACATAAGTAACATTCGCAAATTCATAAGAAAAAGACAGCTCACTAGAAAAATGTGCAAGGAAGGCCTGAAAAGATATTTCATAAAAGAGGATATCCACATGGCCAAAAAGCACATGAAATAGTGTTTAGCTTCATTAGTCATCAAAGAAACACAAATTAAAACCACAGTGAGATAACACTATATTTACCAGAATGACTGAGGTAGAATAAGCAAACAAACCCAGAAAATACCCAAGTGTTGACAAGGATATTGAATACTGGAAATCATATACACTTTGTGTAACTGTGTCTGCTGCTAAGTCACTTCAGTTGTGTCCGACTCTGTGTGACCCCATAGACAGAAGCCCACCAGGCTCCCCTGTCCCTGGGATTCTCCAGGCAAGAACACTGGAGTGGGTTGCCATTTCCTTCTCCAATGCATGAAAGTGAAAAGTGAAAGGGAAGTCGCTCAGTCCTGTCCGACTCTTAGCGACCCCGTGGACTGCAGCCTACCAGGCTCCTCCGTCCATGGGATTTTCCAGGCAAGAGTACTGGAGTGGGGTGCCATTGCCTTCTCTGGTAACTGTGTCTACCAAGGTTAAAATATGCCTTCCATTCTAGGTGTATGCCCAAGAAATGCACACATGTGAACCTCAAAAGACATGTATTAGAATGTCATAACAACACCATTTGTAACAGCTCTGAACTGGAAACCACCAACATACCCATCAAGAGTGGGAAGGATAAATGAATTATGGTATAAATTCACACAGTGGAATACTATATATTGCGATTAAAATGAACAGCCTACTGCTATTTCCAACAATATGGAATGAAGCTCATAAACATAAAGTTGTACTTCAATAAAAAGTTAAAACAGGAATAGAAACAAAAAAGTAGGCCAAACAACCTAAAAACTGATGCTCAAATGGGAGGTATTCCTGGGGTTTTGCATTAATAGTGAGAGCCTCCACATTTAGAACAGGTTGGATGGCAAGGCCACTCAGCTAGTTGGGCCTCCAGTCCACTGAAGGGACCCGCGTGGCCACCCGGCCAGCCTCTGAGCCAGGGTTCTAGGACGTGACGGGAAAAACCTTGATAATGTCACAAACTAAAAACAAGGACAGAGTCTTCTCACCCACAAAAGTTACAGCTTTGAGAATTCCTTTGTTTTTAATCAATTTTTACTCAGGCAACGTAGAAATACAATTGCCTTCATTTACAACATTACAGGTGATACAATATCAAAGATTTCCTTTAAAATAGTGTGAGGTGGGGAGTGGCTGGGGGTTAAAACATGATTGGTCATTATCTGATGGTTGTTGAGCCTGAGCCACAGATACTTGGGACCTTGCTGTGGTGTTCTCTGCATTTTTATTTCTACTTAAAGTTTTTTTCTATAAAAAGCAAACACAACACATCATTATTGAAAAGGCTTAAGTCACTATAGATCTCTAAGCTTCTGGTATTTATTCCTCTTTTCCCTGCCGCAGCTAACTGTCACCAGTTTAGGTCTGTCTTAGGAGGAAACAGATGGCACGTTCTAACTAGGATGATTTGAGGAGGTTTTAGTAGAGAGACCCTATGTAAAGTCATGTGAAGGGAAGGCCCAAAGCATCACGCAGTACCCCAGGGAAGGCTTTCTCACCTTTAGGCCCAAGGAACTGAACCTGGGAGAAGAGAGCTGAGCAACTTGAAAGGGGCCGGGAGCTTTGGTTGTGGTCAGTTTTTGGAGACACTATAGGTAGAAACTGGGAGAATAAATACTCTGGTCTCCTTCTCCTCCATTCCTTTGATCTTGTATTGGTGCTCAGCACTGGCTGGAAGGCAAGGTCACCCGCTGATGCTGTTCACTCAGGTCAGCCTCCCAGGGCATGGGGTAGGCTGGAGCGTGGTGGAGAGTGGATCTGCAGGGGCGCATGGAAGATATCCAGTGTAGGTCTAACCATATGTTTTCCAGTGTATTTGTGTATGTATATTTATGAATCCAGTGGGTTTTCATTGTTGTCTTTTTTTTTTTTTTTTAAATATCCTTGGGATCATATCACATGCCTCATTCAGCAACTTGTGGTTTTCACTCATCAGTGAGTGTCCTGGTGTTCTTTCCATGGCAGTACTTCAAGATCTACCTCATTCTGCCTTGTGCCTGATAGTATTCCACAACGTGGACGTAGAATAGTTTATCTTACCATTAACCCTTGACAAAAACTTAAGTTGCTTCCTTCTTGAGACTTTGTTGTCTTAACCCTGGAGACTCTCTGGCCATCTTGGGAACATCTGGAGAGTGGCCACATGTAAAATGTTGTTTGTTTCCATGGAGTCTCATGATTGGTTGAAGGATTTTTGTGTTGTAGGATATACTTGAACTATTCAAACAGTTCTGACTTTTGGCCGCTGAGACTGCTGAGGAGAAAGATAAGGAAAGTCATGAGGACTGGATCAAGAGTTGGAAGATGGAGTGTGAGTTCCAGGTTTGCCCCTGCCTTGCTGTGTGACCTTGGGCAAGTTGCTTAACCTCTCTGATCTTTGGTTTTACCTCTGTAAACTGCAGATGATATTCCAACCTGCTTCACCTGCCCCCTGTAGTAGTTGTGAAGGTGTTGGGAAACAAAGGGTGAGAAAGAGCTTGAGGTGGAATCCGGTGACAGTTCCCTATCAGAAGACAGGGCTTGTGCTTCTGTTCGCCAGGCCTCTCCCTGCAGGCAAGACCATGGCAGAATTTCCAAGAAGGGTGCTGTTTCCCTGCTCCCATCACCCCCAACCACAGCCGTGGCTCAGATTTGGCTTCCCTGAGTATTATCCGACCTTGTGCTTTTTGGTTGTTTTTTTTCCATGGGGCTAATTTGCTATAGGACTTGGACTCCTTTTTTCCTAGAAGCCTGCATGTCTCTTGGGATTGGAAGACATGGTCCAAAGACCAGTAGCTGGTCCTTCTCACTTCTGACTTTAGATCAGAGAGGCTGCAGGTGTCACGGTCACCACCCCACAAGGGCAGGATGACAAGCTAGAGGATAGATCTGTGTCCATTACTTATACCAGAGCATCAGAACGCGCTTTCCCCAGAAAGCATCTCTTCCAGTAAACCACAGCCATTGCTCCTTGAGTGCTTATCGCGGCAAGCACCATGCCAAGTGCTTTCCATAACCATCTCACTTGGTTCTCACAAGAACCCTATTATCAGTAGTCTTACTTCCATTTTACAGAAGAGGAAACATAGGCTCAGAGAGTTTAAGGTGCTTGCCCCAGGTCATGCAGTTAGAAAGAGGCAGGGTTGGAATTCACACCCCAGTCCAGTCTCTCTGACAGCAGGGCCATGTCCTTGGCCACTGGGCTGTATGCCTTCCTGGCTCACTCTGCTATACCTGAGGCCACTCTGCCCTGGGTTTCTTAAGGTTTCAGTGTGATTTGACCTGGACTATTTCCTGTCCATGTGTGCCTGACTCCCTAAAAAAATAGCGAATGTGTTTTCTGGTTTTGTGCCCTCTGGAGTGACTGGGTTAGAGTTGTGTATGTAGTAGGAGCTCAGCGAATGCCAATTTCTTGCGAAAATCCTACTGGGGTGCTGTTGGCAGGACCGGCAGAGCAAAAAGGCAGCATTGGCCCTTTATGGAAGTTATCAAGAAGATGAATAAGGCTTGAAACGCGAGACCCTGGCAGGGCTGACTCAGACCTCACAGAATGACTTGCCCTGGCCTTTGAAGAGCTGAGAGCTATTTACATCCAACTAATGGACCTCGCTGGCTGCGAGCAGTCAAAACCGCTGTATAAATACTCCCGCCAAGGCCACAGAGTGAGTGAGGACAGGAACAGGAAGAGACCCCTCCCCACCCTCCTCCCCTCCCTGAGAAGCCCATGGGGGAAGCGATGGCTCTGATTTGGTGGGGAGCCACTGGCAGTGAGCCCGTGCGTGGTAGCAGCGTGGAATCTAGTTGGCAACGTGGTGTGTAGAAATCTCTCATGGCACGAGGTGCTTTGAATAAATAAGTGGTGGCCAGCTGTTAGTCTTCCTATTGGCGTGAACATCCATCATGGCATGTTTCAAATATAAGTCTGGGAAGGAGAAGCTCAGACGCCCATGAAAGGCAAACGCTAGGCTGATCACCCAGCCCAGTCTGGCACTCATGGGCCTCAAGAAACTCACAAACTGGAAACACTGGCAGGGGTCTGTCCCGGGGGTTGGACACAGGGTCTCATGCTCTCTATAGGTGTCCCCCACCCCACCCAGGAGCTGAGTGTTTTGCAGCAGGGGACTCTTGAGGACGCCAGGCTCCCGCTGGGACCTGTTTGGTGAAGTCAGTGCAGTGCTGATGGCAGTTTCCCTTTTCCGGGTGTCCTTCCCCATCTCCTGCCACTGGCCCTGACTCACAACAGACCTTGAGAACAGGTGGGCTGGGAAGGGCAAAGGCTCCTCCCACTGGGCCCAGCCCCTTGTCTGCACATGGTGGTCATGGCCCAGGGGCTGTTTGAGGTGCCCTGCTTTGGGGCTAGCTGGTGAAAGGGCAGAATGTCACCACCAATCTATGGTGAGCTCTCCAGTGCCACTCTCTGTCCACTGGGAGCAGGTCCAAACCCACCATGGCAGTCTTATCTACCCTCAGCCAGGCTGGGCGAAGGAGCCTGGGGCCTGCCTAGCCTGTGCTCCTCACATCCTGCAACCAAATATGCTCTCTCTCGTCTTCATTTAGGATCATTTGTATTGCTTTTTTGTCTTCCTCCCTGGGTATTCATTCATTCACCTACTCATTCTAAAAATATTATTTTGCATCTACAGTGTACCAGGCACTGGGAAGACAGGGGTGAGCGAGAGGTGGTCTCTTCTTACTGGAGCTGACCTTTCATTGGAGTGGGGTGCACTGTCAGATAAAACACAAGAGACTAAAAGATAACCTCACGTTGTGAAGAGTGCTATTAAAGAAATAAAGGGGAGAGAGCCTCCTCTAGATACTGTGGCTTTTCTGCTGCTACTGCTGCTAAGTTGCTTTAGTCGTGTCCAACTCTCTGTGACCCCATAGATGCCAGCCCACCAGGCTCCCCCGTCCCTGGGATTCTCCAGGCAAGAACACTGGAGTGCGTTGCCATTTCCTTCTCCAATGCATGAAAGTGAAAAGTGAAGTCGCTCAGTCGTGTCCGACTCTTAGCTACCCCATGGACTGCAGGCCACCAGGCTCCTCCGTCCATGGGATTTTCCAGGCAAGAGTACCGGAGTGGGTTGCCTTTGCCTTCTCTGGTGGCTTTTCTGAGGAGGTGACTTTTAAGCTGAAGCCTAAAGACTGAGAAGGAATCCACCAAGTGAAGATGAGGGGGACGAGCATTCCACAAGAGAGACAAGCATATGCAAAGGGCCTGAGGTCAGGGAGAGCTTGGTTTCCTCGTGGAATTAAAAGACACGGAGGTGTCTAGAGTGCCGAGAGTTGAAGGTGATCTAAGAACAACTCAGAGTGGCATCTCAGGCCCTGTGACAGTCTGGAGAGCAGAGGAGCTCAGTGGGCTTTGCTAAGGTTGGGGAGTCTTAATGGGGAGAGGGGGCGTTGTGCACTGAGAATGTTGCTTTAGGAACATTCCGTACACTTGTTACATGTATCAGGAGCCTAGTGCTTGCCACGCGTTGTACTGAGTGCTGGGATGGATGACACTGAGTTTGGATGGTCTCCTGGAAGCAGAGAGGACCCCACAGGGTCTTTACCTTGGGGTGACATGGTAAGATCGGAAACGGAGCAGCCCCAGGGGCAGTGGCTTCAGTGAGTTCTCTGCAGAATGGTTTCCCAGAGACCATTCCCCACTTTCTTCCTGCAGCCTGAGACCCAGGCTTGTCTGGCCTTTCACAGCTGGTGTGGCCAGTGCCCTCTTCATAGTAGGTGCATGGTGGCCCCGGACTCGGGAGCGTGAGCTGAGTATGCCTGGTCATTGGGAGGAGGAGGAAAAGGTCTGTTCCAAGGCACAGAAAGCACAGAGGCTGCAGATGTGGAAAGGGGAAACAGCCCTTGTTGCCCACCTTCTAGGCAGGCAGGGAAACTGAGTCCTAGGGGGAAAGTCGCAAAGTTTCTTGACTGGCTAATTGTACTTTGCATTTCATGTTTGAAAAGTACTTAAAGAGATGGACGGTGTGACCTGCCCAGCTCACATATCTATCTGTAGTGCCATGAAGGTGGCTGGCCTGAGAGTATCTGCCATCTGTGTCCTGGAGAGCCCTCAGCTTGTGTATCCCAGCTCCTTTATTCCTGAGGATAAATGGACTTATCTCTGGCCATAGAGGCTCTATGTGTTTGGAGGGGTCATTTCTATTCTTAGGCTCTTCGCTCTCCTTGAAGGTTTACATAAAGTGTTTATAGCTGTTACCCACACTAACTTCTGCTTACCACGTGGAAAACAGTGGCAGGACTTATTTTGCTTTAGGGTTTGTGGGAGGAGAAGGGGACGACGAAGGATGAGATGTTGGATGGCATCACTGACTCAATGGACTTGAGTTTGAGCAAGCTCCAGAAGATAGTGAAGGACAGGGAAGCCTGGCGTGCTGCAGTCCATGGGGTTGCAAAGAGTTGGACTCAACTTATTGGGTGAATTGAACTGATCTGAACTTGGGCTTTAAATGGAAGACACTAGGGCTTGTTGGGTAGGCTTTGGTCTCCAGAGTCATGCTGCCTGGGTTCTGGCTGTTTGGAGCAGTGACCTGACCTCACTGAGACTCAGGTCCGTCAGGAGAGAGAGTCAGACAGTGGGCCCTGCAGTGCAGACTGCGGCTTGCTTGCCAGGCGCTTGTCCTCAAGCACATTCTACACACAGCTCAGTGATGCTGCACCCTGAGTGCATCACAGTCACCAGAGGGTCTGTGCTAGCAGGCGGCTGGACCCCCCTCCCGAGAGGAGCCCAGCCAGGAGGACTAAGGTGGGCCCAGGAATCTGCCTTTCCATCCGGTTCCCAGGCTGTTGGTCCCAGGACCACACTTTGAGAATGGCTGCGTGAATGCATTTAATCAGCCATCACGACAACCCCCTGAACTTGTTATTACTGTTATTACAACTTTGCTGATGAGGAAATTAAGGATTAGTGGGTGAAGTAACTTGCCCAGGGTCACACAGCCGTTGGGCGGCGAAGCTGGGATTCACATCCCGGTCTGGGTGATGCACAGCCATCGTTCCTGGACTCCGAGGGGAGTTGTGTGTGAGTCCCAGCAAGTGCCTGTCTGGCAGGGATGAGGCACTCCATACATGCTGGCTGCGGGCCCTTTACCCCTTCAGACTCAAGCGGGCCTTTATCGGAGATGATAGTTGACACTGAGTGGTTTTCATTGTTGTTTGGTGATACAGCAGAACCAAATTATACTCAGAAAACTTAGAAGATCTAGACTAAAAAGGGTGAGTGGCTGGAGAGGGGCTGATTCACCAGACAGTCACAGGCCTCCAGGGTGGGCAGGGACCGTGCAATCACTTGTTGTCCTGGCCCTTCCCCAGCAGAGGGTTCCCAGCCCCGTGGGAGGGCTTCCTGGGCTGGGACCCTCACTCACTCCGCTGACACCGGGACAGAGAGAAAGAGCTTCATTTTCAGAGGCGGGGTGTTGGCCTAATGGAGCTGGCCCAGGCCAGCAGAGGGACATCACGGCCTCTGTCTTCCTGAGCCTCTTTCCCCAACTGGAGTAGGGGGTCTGGTCCCTACAGGACAAGCTGTATACTGGGAGCCCCTCAAGCCTGTGCAGACAGCATGGGTGCAAACACGGAAGACTGAGTCCAGGGCAGCACTGGGAACCTTAAAGCTGGACTTTACAGGAGGGGAGGGACTGCTGGTGAGGGAACTGGCCTGAGCAAAGGTTCAGGCAGTGTAAATGCAAACGGCTCCCTCAAGGCACATCATGCAGTTCTTCCAGCACATTCAGTCCTATCTCCCCATCAGTGTTTCCTCGATGGAAACGTTTCTACTTTAGTCAGACAGTGGGCAACCTTGCCTACCAGGCAGAAGCGTTTGGGTTGTCTGCCGTTGAGGTAAAGGAGCAGAGGGCTGCAGAGTCCTAGAAGCAGGCAGATCCACTGCCCGTCTTGGCCTGAGCTTCAGCTGCTGAGGGGGCATGTTGCTTTTTTTTTTTTTGAATTCTCAGTCCAAACATTTTTGCAAACTTTCTAAGTAAATCCTCTGGAAGCTGATTATCATGGAGACATCAGCCAGGCAGTCCCTTCTTTGTACCCCATCCTCTTTTTTTTTTTTTGCTGGCAAGGAATGGATTTGGGGAGTGCCATTGTCTGTGTTCCAGCTCTCCCAGCCCGGAGCAGACCCTGCTGAAGCTGGTACCTTTATCTTGGTGAGCTCAACCCTCAACTCTCTGGGTCTTAGCTGGATTAAGGGCCTAGATGTTGCCGAGGAGGAAGGAGGGACCTCTGTAATTGCTGTTTAAATCTACCTAACAATAGCCACATGTGGAGCCAGATTTGAGGGTTATTAAATATGAGCACCATTCTTCCCCCAAACATGCCTGTGTTTGCATAGCTGGGCAACATGGGGAAGTGGGGGCTGGGAGAAGGCTGCCGAGTCAAAAGGGGGCTTCAGAGGCCCCTTTTCTGAGAGAGAGGGCAACCCTGGGTTTGGCTGAGAAGCCTGGTGACCAGAGTCTCCCAACCCTGGTCTGGGCTCACTCTAGGCCCCTACTCCTTTCTTTCTTTTTTTTTTTATTTTTTAATTTTTTGGCCATGAATGTGGCACGTAGGATCTTAGTTCCCTGACCAGGGATTGAACCTGCGCCCCCTGCATTGGAAACAAGGAGTCCTAACCACTGGACTGCCAGGGAAGTCCCCCCTGCTCTTTTCTTAGGGGTTCTCATCCTCTGCAGCAACTGCCTGCTGTCTTGGTGTGACACAAGGGAAGGACGGGGTGCTGTGGAGAGAGGCCTGTAAGCTGGCTTATCTGCTGCCATTTGGGGACAGATGGTCATGTGCATCTCAGCTTTGCCCTGGTGCCCTTTGCCCACAGTGAAGGGTGATGGGCAAGGACATTGTGTTGTGACGGTGTGGCATGCCCAGCTCCTTCCATGGCGGGGTGGAGGGAAAGCCCAGAGGCTCAGTTTCCCAGCTCTACACCGTCAGGCCTGAGAGCTGACAGTGAGTCGCATGGCCTTATTCTGACCAGCTGATATTTTGGAGACAATGTGCTCTGCAGGTGTGTGTCTTTGTGACAGGAACCAGCTCAGGGAAAGGCCTGGAGGGGGTGTGGAGCTGCCTCTGGAGGGGGCGAGGTCCCAGGAAGGGTGCAGCCAGCTTCCGGTGCCACCCTCTGGCTTGGGTGTGGTGCTACCACCCGAGGCTGTGGGGGGGGGGGGGTGCTCCCCTGCAAAGGTCTAGGTGCTCTGGGACCCTGGAGGCAGGACGACAGGTGTGGCCGAGACAGAGGCCAGTGGATGCCGATAATCTGGGAGGGCTGCCGCTCTGAGTGAGCCCCAGGGCGGCCTCTCCTGTCACTCATCAGACATGGTGGCTTGTCAACCATGGAGAACAGAATTAAAATCCTGCAAAGACATGTCTTTCCTTTGATTTTTGCTTTAAATGATAGATTTAAGCAACTTTGTAAACTGTGTTATTCAAGTTAAGTTTCCAGAAAGGAAACTAAAGCGTCATAAAGACAAAGGACGGACAGGGAATTACATTTGTATCACATGATAGATGAAAAATGTACACATTTCTTACAAATCAGTAGAAACTTCTTGCAAGGTTGTGGAAATAGCAACCCTTGTAAATGCTGGTGCATGTAGCCAGGGTATTTCTGAAAGGCCCTTTGGCATTAACTACCTTTAAAATATGCACAAAGCTTTATGTTTTGCCTCTTTCTACAAGGTTCTGTTTCTTACCGATTTTTCTCCCAATTTTGGACATCTTTAAAAAAAAATTTCTATATGGCTGCACTGGATCTTCGTTGCTGCACGCCAGCTTTCTCTAGTAATAGTAGGCGGGGGCTACTGTTCGTTGCCGGGCACGGGCTTCTCATTTCAGTGGCTTTTCTTGCTGTGGAGCACAGGCTGTAGGGCGCGTGGGCCTCAGTGGTCGTGGCACACAGGCTTACTTGTTCCCCGGCATGTGGGATCTTCCCAGACCAGGACTGAACCCGTCTCCTCGGCATTGGCAGGCAGATTCTTAACCCCTGGACCACCAGGGAAGTACAGTCCCCCCCCCCCCTTTTTTTTTCTGGTCATGAATAGCAAATTTTTCTTCTTTGGGTACCATTGTATAAACATATTTATTGTGACTTTTGTTATGTTTATATACTTATAATGCATTTTGTTTTGAAATGCTGTTGTAGATCATTTCTACCCTGTCCGTAGTCCGTGTTAGCCATGTTTCTAAGAGCACTGTAACACCAGGCTCTTCTCCAATAAGAGTGGGGTTGGGGTTGGGGAGAAGGGAGAAGTATGGGCTTTGGTGATGGTCAAGGGTGCCAATCCCAGCAGTGTACTTCACTCTCTGGGTGGTTTCAGGTGGGTTACCTAACCTCTCTGAGCCTCAGTGTCTGCGTCTTTCACAGAGAGTACTGCACCTAGGGGCACTGTTGTGAGGATGAGACGAAGAAATGAGTAAAGCCCCTGGGCACTGGTTCTGCCTGTGGGGACTGCTTGGTGAATGGAGTCATGGTTACCAGGTGGACAGGGTTCCCGTGACTAGCACTTAATCATTTGGGCCCAGGGAGCTTTGGTGGTTCACTAGGTCCAATCCCCTGTGTCTTGGCAGGACTGTATTCCAAACATCCCCAAGAGACTGCTATCCACTCCCATCTCAGGGACCTCAGGGGCGGTGCGGGGGAGCCCAGACTCCTGCTTACTAATGCATTCCAGTGTCACACCCTTGGAGCCAGGAAGTCCTCCTGAGTATCTACACTTAATCCCCCTGGCTAGATTTGAAGGTTATTATTTTTTTTTTCCTTACTGTTTCTGTAGGGGAAAAAAGACTGAAATTTTGCTCGTGCAAAAAGGTGTCTGACTTCCATGGCAAGCAGCTCTATTTTGCAATCTCCATATGAAATCCCTTGGTAGGAAGGCTCAGGAGGAGGAAGTGAGAGGGGCTGTGGAGAGAGAGCTGTAATGTCCTGGGGCTTGTCCCTGATCAGCCCTTGGAAAGGAACCACATTACTGGACATGTCCTCCCTTGACATCCATGTATTCTCCTGCTTGCACTTATTTCTACGTGACTGTCTTGAAGGAATGGAAGACTCACTCTGACCTTCCTCCCCCAGCACACCTATCTTGCTTACCTCCTCTAGGGTCCTTCCTCTCAGGGGGGTGTCTGTCCATCCACTCACACAGCTGGACACTCAGGGGGCATCCTTGACCTGGCCGCTCTAGCTCCCCGGGGGTGTCCAGGCCCATGTCTTGTTGGTTTTACGTCCTGTAGCTCTTGAACCCCTCCACGTCTGTCCATCCTCACTGCTGCCACCGTATCCCCCTGCCTTTGTCTCTTGCCTGGACAGCTGCAGTAGCGTCCTCGCAGCCTCCTGCTTTTATCTGGCCCTCCTGGCCTTTTCTCCATTCAGCACCCAGAGCCATCTCTGCAGAACACCCTTGCACTCACCTCTTTAATGGTGTCCCACTGACCTCTGTAGAAAGACCAAACCTCTTTGGGTGCCCTCCAAGCCCTTGTCTGTTGTCTTGCCGCTCCTTGCTCTCTACTCCTCAGCCACTTTGGCCACCTCTCCCAGCTCCTCAAACATACCATGTTCCCTCCTACCCCAGGGCCCTGACACATACTCTTATCTCTTCCCAGACCACTTTCTGCCCTACCCATATCTGCCTG
The DNA here is from genome assembly GCF_019923935.1 of Bubalus bubalis. Taxonomy (NCBI): domain Eukaryota; kingdom Metazoa; phylum Chordata; class Mammalia; order Artiodactyla; family Bovidae; genus Bubalus; species Bubalus bubalis. The sequence continues at coordinate 64,376,450 of NC_059165.1, read as the reverse complement.
GTTAACTGTTACTTATGCCTTAGATGTCAATATAACAGTTATTTCTAGCAAAGCCTTCCCTGACTCTCAAGCCAGCTCAGGTGCCTTTATCAAAAGCTCTCCTGGAGCAGAGTTCCTTTCCTTTAGAGTCCCTCACTGAGTTTACAATTAGGCATTCATTCATGTGTGTGTGTGTGCGCGCGCTCAGTCACGTCCGACTCTTTGCGACCCCATGAACCATAGCCTGCCAGGCTCTTCTGTCCATGGGAATTTTCAGGCAAGAATACTGGAGTGGGTTGCCATTCCCTTCTCCAGGGGGCTACAGTCTTCTCTGGCGGGCTATGGTCCATGGGGTCACAGAGAGTCAGACACGACTGAGTGACGAACATTTTCACACTTTCTTTGGTGTTTAGACCAGGCAGGAGTGGTTCATCAGGTGTTTCATGCAGGATAGTTGTCAAGTTCTAACCTACAAGGGGCTTTGTACTCCTGAACAGGCTGGTGTACTCAGAGCCTTTGTGGATGGGGTTATACCTATATGCTAGAAGAAGGGCTCTTGCTATTTATAAGAACCCCATTTTTATGGGGTGAAAAAATCAATCCTTGCCTAAAGCAAATAATTACCAGATGATTGGTCCCTTTTGTGACTTCAGTTTGCCATGTGCACTAAGAGCTTAATTAGCTACTTCCTAGAGAAATAAGTGACTTTAGCTGGTCACAGTCTTTGTAGGAGTAAGCTCCAAGGGCCCTAGTGGTAATGGGGTCTTCTCAGGCAGCTGGTCAACCTCCGGGTCTCAGAAGTGACGTCAAGGGCATTTGGTAGTTACCACAAATAAATTGTCACTGTGTATGAACCCCCCAGTGAGTTGAAGAGCTAACCCTCTTTCTGCATTCCTCCCAGTCTCCCATCTCAGATGTATAATGCCCTCTTGCAGTTCCAGTGTCTCAGTATTGATGGGTAAAAGTGCCAACTTGACAGGCTGATGGTCTAGTGAGCAGGTCGGTCTGGGTTTGTCCTGGTTTGTCACTGGCTGTCTGTGTAAGCTGAAGCATCCCTTCACCTGTTTGACCTCAGTCTTCCCGCCTGATGCATCGCTTACAGGTGTGTGGGGCTCCCTCTAAGAAAACAAGTCAGAGAGGCTTTGAAAAGTCTAACGTTATTCAAATCCAGAGAACTCTCAGAAAAAAAAAAAAAAAAAAAGAGAACTCTCAGGATGGAAATAGACCCATTGGCAAATGTGAAGAATTTTTAATGCTTGATCTTCTGTTCTAATGTCTGACCTCCTGGTATAGGTTCATCTATTTCTCTGGGCCTCAGTCTCCCCAAGGAATAAGAGGGTTTGATTCTGGGTTGGCAGATAGAAGAACTAATTGCTGTCCCATCTCTGCTCTCCCGCAGTTAAGGCAGACACCACTAATGAACACCGAGTATGCGGTCCTCCTTGGTAGACAGCCACAGACAGCCAGCCAGGACTCCTTTCTCCAGGCTTGCCTCAGCAGTGAAGCTGTTTGAAAGTTGTGGAGAGCAAACCCTCATGAATTAACTGATGTGCCTATAGGGGGATCAAGGCCTGGGGAGGCTGACTCGCCCAAGACTTGGGGGTAAGAGCACTTGTGAACTTACAGCTGGCTTTGGGGAGGTGGCTTGATGGCATCTAATGTTTGGAATGTGCTGAACAGGTCCAACTCGGGTCAAAAATGGGCCCATCATGTGTTTCAAAGGCATCACTCTTTTCTTCTGCCCATCTCACGGGAGGCCCTTGACTTTGTTCGCTCTCAGAGGTCTCTGTGGTCCTTTGGCTGCCTGCCTCCCTTCCTGTCACGGGGTGACTGTGGCAGACTCCAACAAGGATTGTGCCAGTCCCCATGGAAGCAGATCCATGGCCATGCCCCTCCCTGGGACCTGGGGCTGAGCACCCTCCTTGGAACAGGTATCTGGGGCCATGAGCCCCAGGAGGTGCCATCCTGTCTTTAGAAGTGAGCTGGTTTTCCATCATGTAGGGAGCTTTTCTGCCCAGAGGAGTGAGGACAGAGAGTTATTTTGCAAAGGAAGAGGCTGGGGAGGCTGTGGCGAGAAGAAGCATCGGGAAGCTTAGGTGAGCGGCTCAGAGCTCTTCTCTTCCCACCCCATCCAGTGTAGGGTCCCCATGCAAGTGTGTGGCTGGGGAAGGAAGGGTGTGCCAGATGGGGCCTGAGCTGAATTTGGGTGTGGGCCTGTGAATGAGCAGTGTGATGTTTGGCCTAGGCTCCTGAGGGTGGCAGGCCCAGCTGAGACACCAGCTCTGTTTAGTCAGGGGACTGGGCCTAGGGGCAGAGGCCTGCGTGCTGGGGGCCTGCCTCCTCATTGGCAATAGAGCGGTTGGAGGTACTGTGGGAGAGGCAAAGGTCCTCTCTTCTCTGTACGCCTCTCATCTCCTTCTTTTATTTTATTCTTTCTATCTTGCTTAAGAAACTGATGTCATGAAGACATGATGTGGCCCAGTAGGCCAGACCCCAATGTGACCCTGTCCAGACCCCAGGTCCAGACATCCCTCCCCCACTGCTCAGGTGTATCCCAAGGGCCAGGTACCCTTGTTTGTGAATTCTGGGCATCTCAGACAGGCAGTTTTCCTCCAGACCTGGTTATGCCATCTAACAAATTCATTTGGGGGCGAGCTCGGAGATGAGGTTCAGAGGAGTGCGAGAATTGTCTTTTTAACTGTCCCCAGGATGCCTGGAGCAGGCTTGGAGGATTCTTACTAATCTAATCCCTGTCAGAAAAGGAACGATAAAACAATTCAGGCTTTAGAAGCCAAATCCCCTTCCTGCGCTCACACTGCTTCTCGCTTTCTCCCGGACTATTTTCCCTCCTTTGTGATGAAGCCGTGGTTCAGCTCCTCCATAAGGGTTTCAGTGGATTTCATGTTTCACTCTTCCATTTTTCATATTTAAATTTGCTTTACTCTCTGGTTTGACTTTCCACTGACCCTTGAAGAATTGGCGTATTTTAAGGAGGGGGAAGAGATCTCATTATAGGAAATGAGAAAAATGGGGCAGAGTTTTAAAACTTTTAATGACTAAAACACAGTGTTCCAAGTCGGTATTGCGCTGGGGTTGAAGTCACTGTTTGGTTACAAGTCTTTAGGTCTAAACGGGGTTGATGACATCTGTTTAATTTTAGATGTCTGGAATACATTCTGAAAATAATGAAATCCAAATGTATGACCAAATTAGAGAACAATTTTATCTGTGACAAAGAAGTTTTTAAAATAAGAGCAAACATTTCGACCAAACAAAACTTTAAAAGGCCCATCAAACCTTTGGTCATCTTGCCTCAACTTTTTCCCAGTGGGTCTCCATGGTTGAGAGAACTCTGTGTGTGAACCAGACGTTATTATGTAATTTTATACCCATTTTCCTGTCCTTTCTCTGGGTGTGCGCTCTGCTATGTGCTGTCAGCCCCGGAGAGACTGTGTTTAGGGAAGTGAGGACCCTTTACGGCAAAGCTTCACTGATGAAGCAAAGGGCTCTTGTCACCAGCACTTGGGGCTACTTGTCAGCTGTTATGTAATAAGCTGGATAGCTTGGGCGGGGACCTGGGGAGAAATTCAAAAGTGCAAAGACCATGCTGGTGCCACAGGGGGATAACCCCGGGCATGGCGATGGACAAAGAGTATTTCTGACTCTCACATGCCCACTGTGACCGAGGCAAGTCCCTGACCCTCTCTGGGCCTGGCTTTTCCCATTTCTATGAGGAGCTCAGGGATTCTGGGAGGCTTGTCAGGGTTGACCTCCCTCCAGGAAGGTTGTGTTGTGCTGAGGATCCCCTATGATTAAGACTTGCACTGAGCAATTCCTCCCACCTCCCTGGAAGTCCGGCATCTAGGATTATGTGTAGACTCTGCCCATGGGAGTCTTTTCATTGTCCAGTTCCTGGAAGTCCTAGGAGGATAACCAAGATTCTGTGTCTACTCCGTGCTGCCAGAGAGTCCAGTGTCTGGGCCACCTCTTCCATCCTTGGTGAGACTTTCCTATTAAGACAAGAAGTAAATTACGGTTCAAGTTTTGCTTGATGTCTTAAAACATTTGGTTACTGGGCAAGGTAATTCTTGCCCAGTGTTTGTGCCTTCCAAATATTTGTAGATTCTTACCTGTGTGCCCTGACCCACCCCTCAGATATCAGCTCAAGTCTGTCCTAGAGAACCAGACCCTTCTCTCTGGAGTCCCCCCAGTCCCCTTGCCCAGGATTGCTTTCCCAGATCAGCTTTCTGAAGTGTGGCCCATGCACCATTGTCTACACGTTTCTCACATGGTTTAGGCTTGTCAGTGGGATGTCCCAGAGACGGGAGAAGGTTTCCCAAGTGCTTGCCCTTGACCAGTGACCACAGGCACACTGGGAAATGGGGGTTCTCTGCCTGTGCTGCCCGGGCTCAAGGGCCTGGGGTAAAGCTTGGGCTTGGTGAGACCTCCACACTAGACTGGCCTCTGCAGAAATGAGCAAGTGGAGGTGCTGCCTGCTGTGGACGGATAATGGACGGATAGGTAATGCCAAGGTGAGCCCCGGCCTGCCCAGAACTCGGGGGTCTATACATTTTGCCTGTTGGCTGCTTTCTTGCACCATCTGGTCCATTCTCAGGACTTTGTTTTTCAGTTGGTGCCCCCACTGGTTGGGAGGCATCATTAGCTGTGGTCTGGGCAAAGGTGGAGGATGATCTGATGGTGGTGATATTTGGCAAGTGTATTTGGGTACATTCGTGGGGGGTTCCAGACTCTCCAAAGACAGTGGGCTGAGGTCAGCAAGATGAGAGGCCTAGGAGGGAATACAGTGGCACCGCCAGCAGCAGGTAGTTGGTGAGGGGCTGTGGGTCTCTGGGGATCTGGAGTGGAAGCATCATTGAGGTCTGAGAGGTGGTAGGTGGAGAACATAGAGCACTGGCGTGGGAAGCACCACGCCACCGCCCCCCCCCCCCCCCCCCACCCCGGCAATGCTCCGTGTGACCTTGGGCCGCCAGAAGCCTTGCTGGGCCTCAGTTCAAACTCTATGAGATGTGAAGGCTGACACCCACCTGACAGGCTTATGGTGAAGCCCAGATCATAAAATGGCATTGAAAACCATTGTAAAGATGGCACTTTGTGAAGTCTAGACAAGAATAAGAAATTGGAATTTTTGTTCATACTAATGAGACATGAAAAGAGTATTGATGATAATAAGTCATCCAGCCCTGTTTTTTAAAGTGCTTCAGGACAGAGGAGTTGAAAGAACATGGACATAGAAGTCAGACTATTAGATTTCCAGGTTGCTCGTCCCTCACTCTGTGTGTGGCTCCGGGTCTTAGTGTCCCCAGGTGCACAGAGGGGCCAGTAGGCCTTACTCTGTTTTCCTTCCTGGGCTGCTTTGAGGTCAGAGGGTGGGTGGGGTGGTGGTGAAGTGACCAAGTGCTTAGCAGGCAGGAAGCACCATGAGGATGGGTTGAATGGGTTGGGCTGGTGTCGATGACCTGTGTTGTTGGGAAGGGCATTCAGGCCAGGACATCTTGGTGCAACTCTGAGGACCAAGGCGTCCTGAGCTGGATGTTTTCCTGTGGTCCAGGTACAACTTGTTGCATAATGAGGCTGCTGAGCTCGGTCTCTAACTTTTTGTATGGCACTGAGAGTCTGAATGCAAGTTTGTCAGGGTGGCTGTAATTAGAACTCAGACTTTGCAGGTATTAAGTGTGGCTTAATGTTTTAACTATGGTACAATAAATTTACAACATCAGGGCCGTGTCTAGCTACTTGGTAGACTGAAGGCATGAAGAAGCATAGTCACATTTTGCCAGATACATATCAGAGACTTCCCTGGCGGCTTAGATGGTAAAAGCATCTGCCTACAATGCGGGAGACCCAGGTTTGATCCCTGGGTCAGTAAGATCCCCTGGACAAGGAAATAGCAACCCACTCCACTAGTCTTGCCTGGAAAATCCCATGGATGGAGGAGCCTGGTAGGCTACAGTCCATGGGGTCGCAAAGAGTCAGACATGACTAAGCAACTTCACTTTCACTTTTCAGGGAATTCTGGGGGCCAGGCTTGGTGCTGGATTTTTACAATTGAAAAAAATTTTTAATAGCTTTAGTTTTACTGGAATGGTTTTAGGTTCATAGCAAAATGTAGGGAAGGGTACAGTTTCCGTATACTCCTCCCCCCGCCACCTTGCATAGCCTCCTCTATTGTCAGCATCCCCCACCAGAGTGGTCCGTTTGTTGTAACTGATTAACCTGTGTTGACACATCATGATCACCCAAATCCGTAGTTTACATTGGGGTTCTTTCTTGTACACTGCATGAGTTTGGATAAATGTTTAATGATATGTATCTACCATTATAGTATCAGAGTCATTTTGCTGCCTTAAGGACCCTCTGTGCGCCATCTGTTCATCCCTCCCTTCCCCCATCCCCTGGCAACCACCGATCTGTTTGCTGTCTTCAGAGGAGTGAAGAGATCTTCTCAGGCCCCTTGGCCATCAGTGGGGAGCCAGGATTTGACCCCTGGCTGTCTTCCTGCAGAGCTGATACTCCAGAACACAAGACTGCCTGTTCACCATTTCATCCTCAGGCCATGGCAGGTGTGACCCAGGGCAGCCCGGGAAATGGGGAGGTGGGAGTGGTGGCTGAGACTCGGGGAGGAAGAAGACAGCCACTGTGATTCCAACTTCTCTTCACCCTTACCCTAAGTTCTGACATAATCAGGACACTGGTCTTCACCATGTGGGCACTGGGCCTTGGGGGAGATTGGGTGGGTGATGGGAGGAGGACTGAACAGCTGAGAGGACACAGTCACTCATGTCCTGGTGACCAAGCATCAGGGCTGAGCCAGGCGCTGTGCTGGATGCTGGGGGCATAGCAGAAAGCATGACAGATAGGCCCCTACCTCCTGGGGCTCCCAGTATGGTGAGAGACAAAGATAGGACACATAGGTAAATAAAGCTTGCAGGGGTGACAAGTACACTGTAAAGCATTAAAAATGGGTGATGTGATGGACAACTCCTTTGAACTGGGTGGTCAGGGACAACTTCCCCAAGGAGGAGACGGTTAGGCTGAGATCTGGATGACAAGGAATCAGCTGTGAGAAAATGGGGGGAATGCATGACAGGCAGATGGAACTGCAAGTGCAAAGGCCCTGGGGTTGAACAAGACTGGTGTGTTGAAGATGTAGAGTGGACAAGACAGCTGGATTTAGGAATCCAGAAGGGAGTGGTAAAGGATGACATGGGTGAGATAGACTTCAGATCATCTGGGGCTGTATGGGGCAGTGTCTAGGAGTTTGGTAATAATTCCAAGTACAATATGAAGCCAGGGTGGTGGTGGTGGTGGTTGTGGTTTAAAAGATGCCTTTGACAGTGGGTTGTAGGGAGGACAGGTACAGATGGGAGGTCAGTTAGGCTCCAGGTAAGTGTTTGGTGTAGAGTCAAGAGGATTTTAGGATGGATTGGCACTCTGTCCAGAGTTGCTTAAGCTGAGAATTATGCCTAACCTTTGGCAGCATTATTTTTTTTTAAAACCTCTTTGAGCCTTGGTTTCCTCATCTGTAAAGTACTGTTAATAAGAAGACTTAACTTACTGGCATTTGGTGAGGGTTACGGTAGCTCAGATGGTAAAGAATTTGCCTACAATGAAGAGTTGACTCATTGGAAAAGACTCTGATGCTGGGAGGGATTCTGGGCAGGAGGAGAAGGGGACGACGGAGGATGAGATGGCTGGATGGCATCACCGACTCGATGGACGTGAGTTTGAGTGAACTCCGGGAGTTGGTGATGGACAGGGAGGCTGGCGTGCTGCGATTCATGGAGTCACAAAGAGTCAGGACACAACTGAGCGACTGAACTGAACTGAATTGAACAATGCAGGAGACCCGGGTTCAATCCCTACGTCAGGAAGACCCCCACAGAAGGGAATGGCTACCCACTCCAGTATTCTGGATGGAGAATTCCGTGGACAGAGGAGCCTGGTGGGCTACAGTCCATGGAGTCTTGCAGTCAAACATGACCAAGTGACTAACACTTTCATAGTCAAATGAGATAATGCACATAAAACTGTGCCTGGCATGTTACCAGTTCTCAATATCTTCATGAGCACTGTCATTAGTATGTTATGTTTTCCCCTACCATTTCTTCAGTGGGACCTTAGGTAAATCACCTGGCCTTGCTGTGCCTCAGTTTCCTTATCTGAAACCTAGGGATCATAACAGAACCCCCCGACCCTCGAGAGCTGCTGGGTCTAATGAGGTGAGATGAGCAAAGAGGTACATACTACAGCTGGCACACAGTAGGTGTTTAAGAAGAAGGGCTTGCTTGCCTTAGCCCCACAGCCATTTGCTGAGGTGGGGAGGAGCCGAGGAAGAGCAGGTTTGGCGGAGTGGGAATCAGGAGTGCAGTCTGGGACTTGTTCAGTTTGAGAAGCTGGTAGACATACAAGTGAGGGCATCAAGTTTGCTGTCAGGAGCTTGGGAGGGCTGGGGCTTGACATTGACATTTTGCATGATAGGTTTGGAATGTAGAGCCACACTGGGTGAGCTGGTGGGCAGAGAACGAGAAGAGAAGGGGGCTCAGAGACCAGGGCCAGGGCAGTCTTAGACGTGGGAGGAACCAGACAGGGCAACAGGGAAGATCCAGCCAGGTGGATGGGAGGAAAACTGGGGGTGTTGGGGAAAGGCTGCCCAGGGGGGCTGTGACCACCTGAGCTGTTGGTGACCTGGTGAGAGCCGGTTCAGTGAGGAGGCGGGGAGCCATGGGAGAAGATGGAGCTCTCTGACCTCGTCACAGCTCTTGAGGTGTTCTGCCAAAACGGAGACAGTTAAATGGGGTAGCACCTTGAGAGGGATGCAGGGTTTTTTTTGACACAGAAGAAAATACAGCAAATCAGTATGCTGGAGGAAGCAGAAGGGAGATGATCCTGAGAGAGGCAACATTGGCAGGAGTGGGGTCTTTGGGAGGGTTCGAGAGGTAGGGCTTGGTGTCAAGGAGCTGGTCTTGCATAGGAGCAGAGATGCTTTCTTCATGCCTGGTCATCAGAGGGAAGGCAGAGAGGGTGGGTTTGGAGGAAGGATCCCTATGTTCTCTGACCCCCCCTCCCCCATGTCTGTCCCTAGACCAGACCTGCCTCCTAATCCTTCTGTCCATCTGCCTCCTGAGGTTCCTGCTGTGTTCCTCTGGGCAACCTTGTCCTTTCCCACACTTGCACACCATTTTACCCACTTCCACTGTCTTCTGTGCTTCAGCCCATCCTTTCTCAGGCTCACTTAGCCTCTTCCTCCAGGGCGTCTTCCTTGATTATTTTAGCTGTTGGGGCCCTGATGATCCATAACCTAGACAGACCCCTGGTTACTCTGCCTCCAGGGTCAATGGAAGGGAGGCTGCCTTGTTCCATCTCCTATGCCATTGTCCTGAGGTCCTCTGTGGCTGGGGAGCACACCGTTTGTTCATGGAGTGAGAGGAAAGAGATTGAGGGCTTGGGTTCTGAGGTCTCACTGACCTGGGTTCAAGTCAGTGGTCCTTACTGGTTCTGTGATCTTTGGCAGCTTTTTAAAAGCCCCTTGGTTTCCTCATCTGTAAAGTAATACTAATAACGCGACTTAACTCATTTGCCTTTGGTGAGAGTGAAATGAGATCATGCACATAAAACTGTGCCTGGCATGTGACCGGCACTCAGTGAACATCACCATGCGCACCAGCATTAATATGTTATGTCTTCCCTACCCTTTCTTCAGTGGGAGCTTGGGTAGATCACCTGGCCTTGCCCTGCTTCAGTTTCCTTATCTGAAAATAGGGATCGTAACAGCACTCTCCTGCGAGGGCTGCTGGACTTAATGAGCTGAGGGGCGCAGAGTGGTGACTACCACAGCTGGCACGTAGTAGGTGCTTAAGCAGAGGGGCTTGCTGCTGTGATGATGCAGCGACGATGACAATGATCACTGTGCATTCCTGTCTCCTGAGACTGTGCAGCTGCTTGCCTGGGGCTCCCTCCAGCTCTGTCAGGCATTGGCAAAGGTGCCCCCACCCCTCTCCTCCCAGGCTCAGCTCCTTCACATGTTGCTTCTTACACTTTCCCACGAACCCATTCATCTCTGGCTCTAAGGTTACAGGGCTTTGAAAATGAATTTTAAAAATTATACTCTGCTGACCCTTTAAACTTCATTTTAAATCCCCCTAGTGCCTTAATGAAGCTCAGGCTATTTTGAGCATCTTGGAGAAGTGAGGCTGACAATGCCTTTTGAATTTACATAAAAACATAGGAACGCGCATGGACCCAAATATGTATCTGTATAATTAAGAATAAAAATCATAACCCCCTCAGCGGGCTGTGCTAGTGAGCATCAGGTTTAATAGGGAATTAAGAGGAGGAATTAAAGTTGCCCAAGGGGTACATGCAGAGACTTCAAACACCTTTTGGAAAACAAATTAACGTGGTTTTCAGAAAACCTTTTCCAAGGGCAGCAGAGGGTTTCCTCGGGCTTCCCCGCTTTCTTTTGAAATGTATTTTTAACACTTGTGTAAACAGTTTGGGCCTGTGACATGGGGCTTCCTGGGCTCCCTTCATTAGCTGGTGTCTCTGGAAGAAGAATTCAGCTCATTATCTGGGCGTTTTGATCTTCCTGGCGGTGGCCGTTGCTTCTGGGCCTGGCCTGGGCCCACCCTTCTCTCTTTCCTGTCGCCTGGTGGTGTGGAACCCATAGGCATGTGTCCTGGCCTGTTTCCACATCTGCCCACTGAAGCGTGGCTTCCCAGATGCGCCTTCAGTTCCTGGAGAATGTCCCGTCTCCTTGGCAGAGGGCAGTGGTGGGGAGGGTGGAGGCTGGCCCTCCCTCAGGTTCATCTGTGATGTTGGCAGAATCGGCCTTTGCCACCCCGGCTCCCCTGGCCCCTCTGTTTATTTCCTGTTGCCCTCTCCTCGGGCACATCTGCAGTGGAATGCATGACCTCTAAAGGTACAGAGTTCCCCATCACTGGAGGTATTCAAGCAGGTATTCAAGTCTTGAGGAAATCTATGCCCTCCTGTGGAGAGGACCTAAGTGGGCGTTAAAGTTCCCCACAAATCTGGGATTCTGTGATTTACATTTTATACACAGAGTCTGAGCCACACCATGTGAACCTTGGCAGCCACCAGGATCCCTGTGATAGAAGATACAACGCCTGACTCCAGACAGTCAACACCAGTGACCCTTATCCTGCTGCCCTTGCCTGGGGCAAAGGAGAGGGTGCTCTGTCCTCTGGAGGTTCCAGGCTTCTGTACAGTCATGAGGACACCTTTACAGGGACTCGGGATAAAAGCTCCAAATTGTGACTGTCTGGTGTTCCTTTTAAACCTCCCTTTCTTCTGATGTAAAATGGGGGCAATAAATTATAATAGCTACCACATATTAAGCACTTAGGGCTTGCCTCGTAGCTCAGCTGGTAAAGAATCTGCCTGCAATGCAGGAGACTATGGTGCAATTCCTGGTTCAGGAAGATCCCCTGGAGAAAGGATAGACTACCCACTCTAATACTCTTGGGTTTCTCTGGTGGCTCAGACAGTAAAGAATCGGCCTGCAATGCAGGAGACTTGGGTTCGATCTCTGGGTTGGGAAGATCCCCTGGAGGAGGGCATGGCAACCCACTCCAGCATTCTTGCCTGGAGAATCCCCCATAGACAGAGGAGCCTCACGGGCTACAGCCCATTGGGTCATAAAGAGTCAGACATGACTGAATGACTAAGCACAACACAGTAAGCACTTACTGTGTGCCTGAAGCACTTGATGGCTTATAACCACTCAGGAGGGGGTAATATTATGGCACCCACTTTGCAGAGGAGGAAACTGAGGTCCAAGAAGTTGTACTCACTCGCCCAAGGCTATGGACAGTAAGTGATGAGAAGTAACACCGAATAACCATCTGCTGGGGATCTGCTGGGTTCTTCACAGGGAAGTGGAGGTGACCCCAGGATCTATGCTGAATTCTGCCAGAAAATGAGTAGGGCATGGCCCAACCTGCTCTTGACCTCCTGGGGAGGCCCAGTGAGGGCACGCCTCACACTTCAGTTGGTACACTGTCCAGGGCTGGCAGGGTGCAGGCCGTGAATGTGGCATTGCTTTTCCCACAAAGAGCTGGTCAGCCAGTGGCATCCAGGCTGGGCTGGCGGGTGCACCATCTTCTAGAAATTTTCTCACCTTGGCCAATGGGCTGGCAGCTGGAGGTGAATCCTGAGGCTGATTCACCCTGCATTCACAGGAGGCCACTTACCTACTTCCTGCTGCTGCTTCCTGCCACTCTTGGGCAAGTGCCCAGGAGGAAGAAGCAGGGAACTTCCTTGTCCCTGAGGAAGGATGTCATAGAAAGGGAGGGGTGCTGGCTTCGCTGATCAGTGGTGAGGACATGGAGGGGACCTGGCATCTCCTGCACTCTTGTAATCCTGCTTCTCACTAGGCCTGTGCAGAAACCTCATGCATCTCCCAGGCTGCCCACCCTGCTCTCACAGGGTCGGCCGTCTCATGTCACAGAGCCACGGTCACCAAAGGTGGGCTGCTGGAAGGGAATGGGCTCCCACGTCTGGCTTCACCACAGAGGTTGAACCCTGAAGCATGGGAGAATCAGAGCAGGGGCTGAGGGTGATTTTGAGCAGACCCCCGGGTCAGATGCGGCACTGAGCTTACAACACACTTGCTGTTGTTTCTTGCTCATCATCTCCTGGGCACCTACCTTTTCTCGATTAGGGGACAGAGACAGGGAGATGACTTGGCCAAAGTCACATGGCTGGATCTGAAGTCAGGAGAGCACACGTGCCCATGTGCTCTCCCCTGAGGCAGCTGTGGGGGGCGGACAGGGCATGCCCTAGGGAAGGACCTGGTGGGTTTGGTGAAGAGAGGAGGGAGAGACCAGGAGAGAGAGGAGATGGCAGGACATGAGGTTGGGGTTGATGGTGATGATGGAGTGTGTGCCCAGAATGTCAAAGGCCTCATTCAGTAGAGTGCTCTTAAGCATCTGACAACCAGCTCTCTGGGAAGGAAGGACAAAGAAAAAGAAGAAGCCTTGATTTGAAGTGTTTTCCCATTTCCATGGTGTAAGTGTTTCCACCATGGCCCACTTCAGCTCATCCATGTGATAGCACTGAGCGCTAAGCTCTTGAGAGCCGGCGTGAGCTGTCCTCAGCATTCTCGTGGCTCATCTCTCTGTCTCTGGTGTTCTGGAGACAGTAGAGAGGTCATAGGAGAGGTGACCTCTCAGGGTTGGCTCATGTTGGGAAAAGAGACTGGAGAACACGGCCAATTAGGAAGCCACTGCTGACCCTTGCAGGCTGAAGGGGGCAGGCAGGGGTGGGGGATGGGGGTTCTTGGAAGAGAAGGGCCAGATCTCATCATAGTCACTGAAGTAGATGTCCTTCTCTGTGTTGGAAACCTTATGGGTCTTGTGCTCTAAAAATGCCTGTCTCCGTGGGAGGCTTCCAGAGGCAGTGAGACCTCGGTGCTCGCATCCCCCTCCAAGGTCAGGGGGGCCTCAAGCAGTTTCACATGGATGTGCTCAGCTTCCCATGTACATTCACTTTGTCCAGCAACAGCATCTATTCCCCCAAGAAATGACCTGGGAGTTTTCATTTGGGGAAAAATAAAAATGGATTTCCTTGGAAATTAACCCAGCTGGGGAGTTCAGGTCAGGGCAGAAGGGCACATGAGAGTCTTACTCAGCTGTGATGAGGCCTGCTGAACTGCCAGGACATCTCTGGGACCGGGGAGAGTTCAGAGAGGGCCGCCCATCCTGATCCCATGTAGGCAAGGGGACTGAGGCCAGAGGAGTGCAGGCTGGTACAGAACCATCTCCCAGGGCTTCCTGAAGGCGGACGGTTTGGGCCGAACTTCAAGTGTGGGCAGGTTCTGGAAGAGTCAGTGTTTCAAGGTGGGAGGCATGGGGTGTCTGTGTGTGTGTGTGAGTCGCTCAGTCGTGTCTGACTCTTTGTGACCCCATGGACTGCAGCCCACCAGGCTTTTCCGTGCATGGGATTCTCCAGGCAAGAATAGTGGAGTGGGTTTCCATTTCCTTCTCTCATTGGCTCAGATCCATTCCCAGCCCTTCCCCCGATGGCTCTGCAACACGGGGGCTGGCCCTGAAAACGTCAGTTTCCAGGCTGCCTTGACAACTGGTTCTGATCGGGTTTAGCCCATGGGAAGCAGTGGCAGGAGACTGGAGGGCCGGAGGGAGGGAGAGAAAAAGGCACTTCTGCCTGCCTCTCCGCCGCTGCAGCTGTTGCCTCTGGGGCTCCCGTCTCCCGTGGTGCAGGCGCCCTTGGCCTAAGGAGGCCTTCGTGCGATGGCTGCTGCAGCTGCAGGGCCCAGCCTCTGGGCTCTGGGAGCACCTCCTCTAGCTTCTCCCCCAGCCCTAGGTCTAGCCATGCCCTCCTCCTGCTAAGGCCGATGGCTGACGACCTCTGCCTCACCTCATTCTCCAGCCCCCTACACACCCCTCCCACCCCCCGCTGTCTTTGCAGCTTCTCCAACTTTGTCATCTTATCACCGCGATGCCTCCTGGGCATGGGCTGTGGGCTCTGTTTACCTCACCGGATGCTGACTAAACCAGTTTGCCTCTTGGCATGGGAAGGGGTGAAGGGCAGGAGAGGCCTCCTGGGGGTGGGGGGTGGGGGTCTTCCCCCTCACCTTGCTTTTGAGTCAACCCTGATGCCTCCATCTGCCCGGGCAGACCCGTGAGGCTTTGTCGACTTCTGAAGCCGACTCCTCTCTCTGCTGTCCCAGCAGGGCTGTCTCTAGAGGCCGGGCACTTGGCTGAAGCTGTGACCCATTATCTTGCGGTTCCTTCATTTGTGTGGTTGGAGCTGGCCCCTCGTGCCAGCACCTACACGCTGACTGGCTGCCTTTCCCTCTTGCCAAGCCCTCTCCCTCACCCTGCCCTGACCTGCCCAGGGTGGAGGGCCCCCTGACCTCCGGCCCAAGCCTGCCATTCTGTAGCTTCCTGGAAGACCGTATCCGAGTGGGCAGAAAGGGTGAGGCCGGGGCCCAGCCTTGTGAAGAGGAAGCACTTGTCCAGGGTTACGCAGTCAGGGCCAGGAGGTCTCGACTCTGAGACACTTCCAGGCCACAAGTGTGGCCACAGGGCTTCCTGGAACCAAGCTGGGAAATCACCAGTCTAGTCCTGGCTTCTGTTTTACGTGTGAAGAAAAACAGCAGCCAAAGGGGAACAAGGCTTTGCCCAGAGTCACAGTACGCCAGTGGTGGAGCAGGCGCTTGGGCTGTGGTCCCTGCCTGGCACCCGCTGGGCACTGCCCCCAGGTCCTCAGTGGTTTGGGGAAGCACAGCAGGTGAAAGCAGTGCCTGTCTGCTGACAGAAGAGGCCTCAGGCAGGCCAGGGTGGCCCCAGTGCTCATTCCCCAGGAACCCCTGCATCCGGCAGCCCATAAGGTCAGCAGAGGCCTCTCCAGGGCCCAGGTGTGCCCGGCCACCGCTGTGCGCGTGTGTGGCTCCCTGCCCTGGGAGTGGGTGCAGCAGTGCAGAAATCCCCGAGGACCTGCCACCAGGCCAGTGCCGGGTTGTGCAAGAGCTGTGTGCAGTGGTTGTGCTTGTGCGACTCTGTTTAAAACAAAACAAAACTGGAGGGTTGTGCTTTGCATGGATGAGGGGTGACTCAGCAGTGCCCGGCTCCTTGAAGGAGGTGCCAAGGGAGGTCAATGTGGCGGGGCCGCCCCGAGGGTGCAGGCTGTGTGTGCACAGTCTTGTGGGAGCCCCAGCAGTGGGAATGGGGTGCCCTCTGCCCAGGCTGCTGACTGGCTTGTTGTGCACCTGTCAACTGAAAAAACAGACAATCTACAACATTGGGTTGTATCTTATTCAGCAGACTTTCTGAGGACTTAAGCTCAGGACACAGCATCTCAGATAAATGCTGAGAAAACTGTTCCAAAGAGGCAAGGGAGGAAACCAGATTATATAGAAGTTTTTGCAGCAAATGACCAGGTAGTTGGAACATCAAAGGATTACTGTTAATGAAGAAAAACCAGGTATCTCAAGCTAAGGAATCTAACCATGTTCCTTTCCCTGGTGGCTCAGACAGTAAAGAATCTGCCTGTAGTACAGGAAACCTGGGTTCAGTCCCTGTGTCAGGAAGATCCTCTGGAGAAGGGAATGGCAACCCACTCCAGTACTCTTGCCCGGAGAATTCCATGGACAGAGGAGCTTGGCGGGCTACAGTCCCTGGTGTCGCAGAGAGTCAGACACAACTGAGCGACTAACACTTTCACTTAGCAATGCACCTCAGCTATCCGGGGCCAGTTTCCCGTGCCTTCTCACCCTAAGTCGTCTCAGGGTACACTGTAGTGGGTGGCTGCGGAGGCTGACCATGCCATGGGCATGGCAGTTTGGGTAGCCTGTTTTTTCTCCATCCTGAGTTTTTTCAGGGCTCAGCATCTGGGTGACTGTAATGTGATGGCTTGATGGCTGCAGCATCCTTTGTTTACTGATACGGCAGGAAATACTTTAGTTCTCACACCAACCGGGTCGCCTCCCACACCCAGCCCTCACTCTCCGCTGCCTGACGAGTAATCCCCCTTCCTGCCACCCCCGCCGCCCCCCGCCCTACAGTAGCTCCCCCACGCTTGGGCACACCCGCCAGCTCTGGGCAGCAGTCTCACGTGAGGGACCCAGAGGCAGGCCAAGCCCGGTTCAGCGGGTGGTCCCAGTCCAGTGGGAGGTAGTGAATGTGTAGGAGAGAGTCCTGAAAAGACGTCTAGAGAGAAAGTCGCTGCCTTGTCACACAAGGCCTTCAGTGACTGGCCTGCCTGGACTTTGATGTGTGAAAACAGAGAATCACGCAAGGCTTTGGGGCAGGTTGGTGTGGACGAGGTAGAAATACTTCAGGAAGGTGGGTGGGGGAAGTGGGTGGAGCTAGAGCAGGGTGGACAGCCAGGGTGGACACCACGCAGTTTGTAACTCAAGCACTGAAGAGGGCTGGCTCAGGGCAGTGGCCACAGAGGGGAGAACCAGGCTTGGTCAGCCTCGCTCAGCTGGCCCCCTGGGCCTGAGGAGGTGGTGCTGTCCCCCATTATAGGGGGTTGGGGATCAGGAATGCAGGGTGGCAGTGGAGAGCACCCTGTTGCATCCTAACCAGCATCATGGGCAAGTTACTTAATGAGCCACTGTGTTGCTAAGTTATTCACTTATTAAGCAAACGGAGATCCATTCCCAACCTGCTAGTTGGAAATGACCCTACTAGTGTTGCCATGGGGAAAGGATGTATCCAGAAGACCTGGCATGCCAGCTGGTGTGTATCTAGAACATGCTGGGCCCTGGAGGCAGGGCACATGACTGATCCACATGCTAATTGTTGCTTTCTCCCAAAGGTCGGATTCAACACCCCAACATACACCCTCCCAAGGCTCCTTCCTTCACCACCTCTGTGAGGTACCCTTGGGTCAAGGTGGGGTTGCTGCCAAGGCCCCTCCCCACTCCCCCTCTCATCATGCCAATAACTTGATTGAGGTAGGAACTAGCCTGCCCTTTTTACCCACTGAGGTCACTGGGGGGTCATGGCCCAAGATGCCCCAACTCCCACCATGGGCCCAGCATGTTTCCCCTAAGCCTCCTGGCTTGGGGAGCCGGGGAGGAAATTTGCCATAAGGATGGGTGGCTGACCAAGTGGCTTCCACCCGTCATTTTAAATACCCCTTCCTTTAAAGGCGACAATGGTCAAGAAGCTTCTCAGGGAAAGGCCTTGGTTTCTGTCCCACCAAAAGTGGGGCTAGGTTGGTGGGTGGCTGGACAAGTCCCTCTTCCTCTTGGGACCCCAGTCTCCTTACTTGGGCCCTTGAACAGAAAGTTGGGGCCTGTTTGTGGGCGCACTGGTGGCCACTGGCAACATGGAAGAGCGCAGAAGCCTCCCTGAGGTCAGGTGAGGGGAAGAAGGTCATAGAGCCAAGTCCTGGGGGCCCTGGCAGGGGGGGTCCTCCCTGAGAGGTGGGCAGAGTTGACACCAGCTAAGGAGCTAGTCCTGGGCCTGTTCTTCCCCATGGATGCCACTCCCAGGGCTGACTGGCCGCTGGCGTGGTGGGGCTACTAGGCCTTTGTTTCTGTAGGTTCCTGGCTTCACCCTCACACCTGAGCAGTGAGTGGAGATGACTGATACAGAACATGCTTTCTCAGCAAACAGGGCACTCCCTCCTGTTGGAGACTGGGTAGGAGGCTGCGTTAGCTCGGGTGGAGGCTTTGTGTGTGTGTGTGTGTGTGTGTGTGTGTGAGAGAGAGAGAGAGAGAGAGAGAGAGAGAGAGAGAGAGAGAGAGAGATCAACAGGAGGGGAAGGGGCTGGTCCTCCTGTCACAGGGACAAGCAGCCTGAGGCCTTGGAGAGAGCCTATGAGAACTGCTTCCTCCACCATGTGAAGGAATGGGCTGAGGAGAGGTTTTCCTCCCCGGACTGCATACCACTGATGCACTGAATACCGTCCTCAGCGTCTGAAGAGGCTGGGGGGCCATGTGTGTGCATGCTAAATTGTGTCAGTCGCGTCCGACTGTTTGCAACCCTATGGAGCCCGCCAGGCTCCTCTGTCCATGGGATTCTCCAGGCAAGAAGGCATGAATAAGGAGAGTTGTTTTTGCTCTAGGCTGATGCCCTGGGGAGCTGAGCCAAGTCCCATCCCACGGTTGTGCTGGGGGCCTGTGTGTAGGCAGGAGATTGGACCAGGTGACCCCTTGGCCTGCTGAACTCGATGTCAGACCTCCGGGGTGGCTGGTCTTGGCTGGCACCCACCCTGAGGATGCATGCCAGGCCACGGTGAGCATTTGGGTAGGGTGCCAGGAGCCCTGTCACATTGCAGAAGGACTCCCCTTGCAGGCACACCCTTTACTAGGCAGCCCAGCACTTAGAGGTACCCTCATAAAACAGAATCATGGTGCTCTTGTCCATATTGGCAAGGGAAACAAGACCCAAGCTGGAGAGAGAGAGTGGGTATAATGTTCTCAAGTGTAAGTTTTTCTCCCATAAATTTTTAATTAAACCTCTGGCACCCATTATGTCTTCATCCCTGGAAAGCCCTTGCTGATGCCAAAATTACAGAATCATTTCAGAACACGTGTGAATCCAGTGAACTGACTCGCAGTTCCGTGTGGGCACTGCTGTGACTGGAACTTTAATAGTTTCCTGGTGGCCTGATGGCTGCATTTCCGACTGGTAAGATGGTACTTAGTCCCTGGGCTGGAATTCAGCACCTCAGTGCTCCGCTGTGTCCCTTGGAGGGGCTTGGTGACAAGTGCCAAGGTCCTCAAATAGGTAGAGATCAGTGCCTCAGGGCTCTGGTTTGTCATTCTCAAAGGTCTGCATTTCCATTTTGATCGCCACCTTTGGAATTCATATGATCTTATCTATACTATCTTGATACCCACATTATAGCCTGGTATTGCTGGATGATTTAAGAAATATTTACATGTCTTCGTGATGGTGTCAGCATATTTGATGGTTCAGGTTTGCTGCAAGGGAAGGTGAAATACAGCCTCAGTCCACCGTATGGAGGAAATTCTGTTTGGTTGCATCAATTTAGATGGAGAAAAGCCAGGGCAGAACAAGACCCACGCCAATGGGCAGTGCCAGAGGCCAAGATGTCGGTGTGCTCGTGGCCAGGGCCACATGCATATGGCAAGGGGATCTTCAGCAACAGGCTGACGTTCATTGGCAGTAATTGTGCTGGGAAATATGTGAGGAAGAGATGGCTAGAATTAGGATGAGGAGATTAAGAGTTTATTTAAGGCAGGTTTTCAGTGTGATCATAAGGTTGATGTGGCTTCAAGTGAATAAGATACCTCTGCAGAATTATCAAGTAATCCCTTGTTAAAATGGGTGCTGCAGGCCTGTGTGGTGGATTTGGGTTTTGTATGAAAGTTGGTTATCCTTGCAAACAAAGCCTCAAAGTTATTAATGCCACTTTGTTTGCACACATCTGTTTGCAGGCATTCGCTCTCCGTGGTGGTATTAATTACATCAAAATACAGCAACAGAACTGGCTTGAGGCCCTATCTCTCTCCTATTAAACCCATTCTTGGCAATTGAACTGGAGTAAAACACATCATCTAATTTTGTCGGTAGTTTTGTTTGGATTTAATTTCCAAGTTTGCCGGGGCGTTTTATGTATTCAAGAGTTGCTAAAAACGAGGAGTGGACAGCCCTGATTTTGGTTTCTCTGTATGCATGCACTCATTTACCGGTACACCGACTGAGTTCCGACTGTGTGGGAGGCGTGTGCTGGGCACTGAGCCTGCAGCAGTGAATGGATGAGATCCCTGTCCTCATGAAGTTGATAGCCTAGAGAGGGAAAAAGACCCCAAACCACACAAAAGCTGCAGAAACAAATGAGTAAATATATAATAACATTATGAGGTGGAGACACAAAAAGTTATCTGGGTAAGAAGACAGAGCAAACGAAGAGTGACCTTAGATAGGCTGGAAAGGACCGGCCTCTCTGAAGAGTGACATTGCTCAGAGACCTGAGTGAAGTGTGCCGGTCAGGAGAAAAGAAATCTGGCTTTGTTGCTGTTGTTCAGTTGCTAAGTCATGTCTAACTCTTTATGACCCTGTGAACTGCAGATTGCCTGAGTATCTCCCGGAGTGTGCTCAAACTCATGTCCGTCGAGTCAGTGATGCCATCCAACCATCTCATCCTCTGTCATCCCCTTCTCCTCCTGCTGTCAGGCTTTCCCAGCATCAGGGTCTTTTCCAGTGAGTCAGCTCTTCGTGTCAGGTGGCCAAAGTATTGGAGCTTCAGCTTCAGTTCTAGCTTAGGGAGTAGCAAAGACTCCTGAGATGGGGATGTGGTCAGTGTGTGTTGTATATTATTTTAATTTGTGATGTGAATAAACAATGGATAGTCATCAACTCATGACGAGTTTGGGTTCTTGGAGTTTGGGGGTCTGCAGTGAGAAGTGGGGTAACCTTTCAGCCTCCTGAGGGTGAGAGGGCCCAGAAGGAGCCCAGGGCCACAAAGAGGAGCAGCCCAGGAGAGCAGAGGGGTTCCTTCAGGCTTCCTAGCTTGGTAAGCAGCTACAGTGGGTTGAAGGAGAGCAGAGGAGCTCCTGGCCCCCTGTCCTGTCCCCCTGCCACACCCACCCCAACAACATAGCCATCCAGAGTTGCATCACAATCATCTAGAAGGCTTGTTAAAACACACACGGCTGTGCCCCACCCCCAGATTTCTGAATGAGGAGGCCTGGGGTGGGGCTTGAGAATGCGTTTCATCCAAGTTCCCAGGTGATGCTGCTGCTGTTGGTCCAGGGACCACACCTTGAGAATCACGGAGAGCAAACTGAAAACTATGCTGGGATCTGTCCAGAGTGACTAGAGAAAGAACGAGGCCCAAGCCTTCGAGAACGGGTCTACCCAGGCTGCACACAGATGGTCCTCTGGCTCAGTGGGCCCTGCTGCAGAGTGACAGCCTTGATTCTGGGGCCCCCAGGGGCAGGACCAGGTCGGCCCTTGCTGAATGCTGGTGCACGTGTGTGACACATGTTGCCCAGGCATCAGCGCACCCAGGCCGGCTGCTGTGGCCAGGACAAGTCAGGAGTTTCCCGGGTCAGGTCCTGCAGCTGAGGAGGGTGGGGTGGGGTGGGGTGGGGTTGGGCACAGTCTTGGCCCAGGGCCTGGCGCAACCAGCAGACTGATGCTGAGAAAGCTCCAGCACTGATGTCAGTGCCCAGAGTTTCTTATCTCTGCCCTTTGGTTCCAGGGTCCAGCAGCTCATCTACCATCCCATCCCTGACTTTAGTCTGGTCTCCCAGCGCAGCTGTGTATGAGGGTCCTCTGCCAATGGTTTGGTGTTCTGGAAATGGGAGCACTTCCTTCCTTCCTGGAGGAAGCCGGCTCCTGGCCTGATTTTCCCAGATGAGGCCTCTGTTCTTCGCCCTAGTGCAGCCGTGGGTGTGGGTTTGAGAGTTTAGGGGAAAAGAAGGCGACAGGTCGTGCTGGGCGCCCCAGAAGCATGGCGGGAGCTGATGGGGAACAGTTGAGCCAAGGGTTCCGCACACTTGGAGAATAAGCCCCAGCTTCCGAAGAAGCGGCAGAAAATTGATTTTTCACGGCTTCCATAGTCATCCTGAAGGATTTGGTAGGGTGAAAACTGGGCCCATTTCTCAGCTCTCTGTGCCCTGTGCTGCCAGGTCTGGTGCTGAACAGGCTTGTCCCAGAGGCAGAGAGGCCCCTCCGGCTCCTCCCACCACCCCGTGTCCCAGGAAGGGATGTAGGGCCTGTCCCACTCGGCTGCCCATGGCCAGCTGCTGCTTGTCTGGTGCTTGCCTTTCGGGGCTGCTGCCGCAGATGTGAAAGGTGTGTGTGAACCCGAGCCCAGCTGGGATTAGGGCATCTGTCTAGGGATGCGGCTGCGGCCCTTTGCTCTCTGGGGTGGGGTGGGGTGGGGCGGGGCTGGGGAGCTCAGCATCTCCGTGTCTGTTCAGTCCCCTTGGTGAGTATTGTTGTCAGCACTGGGAAGGCAGCAGCCAGCTAGAGGAGGTCTGGGGTGGCCATCCCCCTGGGTGCTGGGCAGCCTTGCCAGGGGTGGGCCTTGTCTGGGAATAGCGGCCGGTTTTCAGCATGTGTCCTCTGTGTGTGTGTGTGGAGAGTGGAGCTTAGTGCAGGCCCCAGGGAGCTGAAGATGCCTACAGCCAGGGAGGAAGCCACAGCTATGGCCCGACTATTCCTGGAGCTCCTGTTGGCTTTGGATGATTTCATGGAACGCTTGGCCAGGGTGCTGTGAGTCAGAGCTGCCAGCTCTTGGCCCAGCAGCCAGCACACGGAGTGTTTAGCCTTCCAGAGATGTGTGGTGTGGGGTGCCACACCCGCCCCCAGCCAAGCATCCAGGAAGCAGAAGACCTGGCTCTGTCCCAGCTCTGTCCCACAAACTGAGCTGCCTCGGGGAACATCTCCGCACCTCTCTGGTTCTTAACCTGCTCCCTGGCAGGAGAGACTAATCTCTGCCTTGCTGGGCTGCAGTCCATGGGGTCACAAAGAGTCAGCCATGACTTAGCGACTCAACAGCGAAGTGCCACGCCCCTATCCACATTCAGAGGGGGAGAATCAGGTACAGAAGGAGTGTGCACTTGGGCAGTTGCTTTTGTTGAGGTTTGGAATCTGGAAATGGGTCAGCTTTGCTGGTCCTCCCTGACGTGGCATTATCAGGGCCTCCCCCTGTGAACAGCATGGCCTTGCATCGTTTTAATGTTTCCATCCTGGTGGACTTGTTGGAAGGACATGTGAACATGCTGCCAAAAGATCTCAATTCATCAGAGGGTTTCATGCTCAAACCCCTGAAAAGTGGCAAGTGTTTCTTGTTCCTTGTCTTGTTTCTGGTGGCGGTGTCTGTTGTCCATGACCAGTGGCACCAGTGTTTGAGCTTGAGGTTGTGGTGGGGTTGTAGGGGAGGGGAAGAAAAGGGGAGTGTCGCACAGCTTATCCGGGATAGGGAGTAAAGATACTTTCTTTAGATAATGTGTGGAATGGGAGCCCCATTGGGAATAATAATAATGGTATGGATATAGTATTATAAATATGGATATTTTCCCCCAGCTTTGGCCTGATCAGGGCTTATGTGCCCTGGCATTGTATATATCACATATTAATACCTATAATTACTAAAGAGTAGCTAACTTTTACCAGACTTTTAAATTAGTTAATTTATTTATTGAGGCTGTGTTAGGTCTCAGTTTTGGCATGTGGGATCTTAGTTCCCTGACCAGGGATCGAACCCAGGCCCCTTGCACTGGGAGTGTGGATTCTCAGCCACTGGACCACCAAGGAAGTCCCAAGGACTTTGCATTTATCTGCAAATGCCGTAAAGCGCTAAGCCCTTTAATCTTCACTGTTTCGTGTAATTATCTCGAGAACTCGAGATATGGGTAATTATCATTCCCATTTTAAAGTGAGGGAAGCAGAAGCTGAGAGGTTGCAGATCTTGTCTGAGGTCCACTGAGGCAGGGCAGGGGTCCAGCAGGCTGAGCCCTTGCCTCAGACCCTGGGTTTACTTAGACCCTGAGGGTACCACTTCCTGGGGGCTAGGCTGTGCCTGTGAAGGATCAGCAGGCAGGACAGCACTTTCGTTATAATACTGATGAGGACAGTGATCCAGTGGTGGTCAGGGCAAAGGTTCTGGGGCTGGATTGCCTGACTCCAGATGCCCAGCTGGGTGACCTTGGGCAAATGACTGAAACCTATGGCTCGGTTTACCCATCTGTGCCTCTCTCAAAGGTTGTTGTGAGGATGAACACCTGGGAAGGGCCTTGAAGAAGGCTGCTAATATGTGATCATCATTGTTCCATCACTGTCCCCTGTGCATTCTCCCGGTCCACACTGGGAAGGTAGGTGTCTATGGGTTAGGATGGAGACTGGCATGAAACAGGTGCCCAATATATCTTCTCTGTATGAGGGAATGGAGTTTACCAGGCAGTCTGGAGGGCTTCTCTAGTAATCAGTCTTCTCTTCAAAGGGTCTTCCCTACAGTTTACTGTCTGAGACCAACCCACAAGTAGGGCTGACCCTACTTCTTATCCATACTGGCCAGCACGAGCTCCCTGGGTCTGCCAGGTGGGAGAGTCCTGGTGGACCCCAGTGCCTGCTGGAGGCACAGGCTTCTTAGAGAGGCAAGCGATGGCAGATGCCAGCTCTCTAGCCTGCAGGGGGGGTTGGGGGAGGGTTGGGAAGCTGTCTGTTTTCTGAACAGTGGGGGCCACTCCGTGTGGCTATGTGAGCGGCGGAGCTGGAGCCCTTGCCTGAGCCTCGTGGGAGGGGGCTCAGAGGGCCAGGCCAGCCAGTGCAGCAGGCCTCAGAGCCTGTCAAGGTTAACAGATAGGCCTTGCCTCTCCCCTAGGAAGTCATTCAATTTCTCCCTTGACTCAGGCCACATTGTTTCAAAGCATGTGGTATAAACTACTAACCACTGGGGAATCGCTTGAATTAACAAACTCATTTTTCCTGAGACCTGAGTTTGAACTTGAGTGAGGAGTTCAGGGCTCTTTTGCAGAAATCCAATAGATCAGGAGAACTCATGTTACACCATGTTTTCAACCTTGATCAAATGCACATTTTGCATGGTGGGGCCTTCTCCACGCCTGCACACTTCCAGCTGCACGGATAGCTCAGGACTGTGGCAGGCCAGGGCAGGAGCTGGCACGAGGGCCGGGCTTTTGGGGAATCCAGCCCTCTGCTTGGGTTGGAAGGCGCTTCAGAAAGGTTCCTCTCTCCCTCTCCCCCTCCTCTCTTCCCAAATCCTGCCTCCCCCATACCTGACCTTCTGAGTGCCGTTACTTAACAAGAGGTATGAAGGTTTTGCTGGAATGAGCCTGGATTCTGGACTGAGTCATGGGGCCCCAGCTCAGGTCTCTGGTGTATCTTGTCTCTGCCTGTGAAGACCTGCTGGGCCAGTTTCCTCTTCACCCAGGAGCCTGGCTACAGGGGCCACCATTGATCTGTGAGGTCAATAAGGAGTCAGTCAGCCTCCCACAGCCAGCCCCACCCACGTAGCCCACGGCCAGGCCTGAACCTAGAGCTCAGGGGAGGCCTGCAGATAGCTCCACATCCTAGAGGCCAGAGGCCAGCCCCAGAAGGCCAGGAGCTCCCTGGGGACAAGGATTCCATGTGTGGTATGGACTGGAAATCATAGAGCAGATGGATGGCCGAGTATGGGGAAGGTGGGGCTCAGGGAGGAGCTCACATAAGAAGGGTAGGCTCCCTGGAGGAGGCTGGGTGGCATCTGGAGCTCCAAGAGAGAGGAGAGCAAGCTTGGCCAGTCTGATGAGGAACTTCCCAGAAAACACCATTACTCCCCAAACCTTGTCCTTTGCCATCCAGATATGGGGGATTCTGTTTTTGTGAGGCAAGGGGTGTATGGCCCAAACTAGTTGTTCTTAAGCCAAGCCCAGAATCCTGATCACCTGGGGGGCTTTGTGACACTGTCAACGCACACCCCCACCCCAGATCTATGTAGTCAGTTGCCCTTGGGTCTGTGTTCTGAAGCTCCCCAGAGGATTACAGTGCTTGGCTAGATTCCAGAGACCCTCCCCCTGTGTGGGGTGATCAGCCCTCCTCCTTCCCTGTTTGGGCTTAAAGAACATAAGTCTATGGAGACATGCTTGGTGGAACCCCTGTGGGTTTCAGTGTCCCTAGGGCCCAGTAACCAACTCCCAGCTCAGCTCAGGCTGTAGGTGGCAACCTGTGGGTCACAGGGTTGGACTACTGGGCCCCACAGGTAGGAGATGATGGTTCAGGTACTCCCCTCTGCCTGCCTCTCTCCACCTGACAGTGGAGGGCCCTCACCCTCTCCTCTGCCTTCTGGCTTTGTCTCTCAGCCTAGGGAGAGCTGGCTTTGGGAAATATGATTTGCAGCTGTAACCTCTGCTGTTCTGCAGTTCTCTTGGGGTTTTCTCATTCCAAGTTCCAGCATAGGGGATCAGTTTGGCGTAGACTTCTAGGTCAATGGGAGCCCATTGATTATTGCCTTGGGGACAATACAGAGGGCAGACAATAGAAAATACGGCAGTCGGTGCTCCTGGGGTGGGGCCAGTGTTGTTCCATCGCTCAGCCGTGTCCACTCTTGGTGACTGCATGGACTGCAGCACGCCAGGCTTCCCTGCCCTTCCCTAGCTCCTGGCGTTTGCTCAAATTCATGTTCATTGAATCCATGATGCCATCCTACCGTCGCGTCCTCTGTCACCCCTTCTCCTCCTGCCTTCAATCCTTCCCAGCATCAGGGTCTTTTCCAATGAGTCAGCTCTATGCAACAGGTGGCCAAAGTATTGGAGCTTCAGCCTCAGTCCTTCCAATGAATATTCAGCACTGATATCCTTAGGATTGACTGGTTTGATCTCCCTGCCGTCCAGGGGATTCTCGAGTCTCGGGAGGGGGCCAGTAGGTCAGGGCCATGTCTGGTACAGTTTCTGGGTGTTGAGGCAGAATCTTGTGGGAAACTGAAGCCTGCCAGAAGTATCTTCAGCAGGGAGAGCTGGGTGGACAGTCCTGGCATCTAATGTGCAGGTGGAAAAACTGAAGTTTGAGAGGGTGCCCCACTAGGATGCTGACAAGCCGAAGTCTTCATTTTCGTTTTGGCTGAGAAGAGGTCAGGGACCCAAGTGAGGCCCAGAGTGGGTCCTGGACCATCTTCTGACCACAGGTATGGCTCTTTTCTTGTGTATTTTAGAGCAACAGGGGCTGGGAGGCTAAAAGTTGCCTGTGGGTCGCTTGGCTGCCTTGGTTTTCTTGTGTTGAGGAACTTTTATGGTAGAACGTCTTCATCTGAGCTTCCTATGACACTGGATGAAAAGTGTTGTGTGAACTTTTCTGGGCAGAGGGTCCCTATGTTCAGTCACTCAGTTGTGTTTGACTCTTTACAACCTTATGAACTGCAGCATGCCATGTTCCTCTCTCCTCCACTATCTCCTGGAGTTTGCTCAAACTCATGTCCATCGAATTGATAATGCCATCCAACCATCTCACCCCCTTCTCCTCCCGCCTTTCCAGCATCAGGGTCTCTTCCAATGAATCAGCTCTTTGCATCAGGTGGCCAAAGTTTTGGAGCTTCAGCATCAGTCCTTCCAATGAATATTCAGGGTTGATTTCCTTTAGAATTGACTGGTTTGAGAGTCCCTTGCTGTCCAAGGGACTCTCAAGAGTCTTCCCTAGCACCACAGTTCAAAAGCATCATTCTTTGGTGCTCAGCCTACGTTATGGTCCAACTGTCACATCTGCACATGACTACTGGAAAAACCGTAACTTTGACTATATGGACCTTTGTTGGTAAAGTGATGTCTCTGCCTTTTAATGCAGAGGGTCCATACCTCTGTAAGATTCCCCCAGGGTCCTAGACTCAGCCATGGAAGATCACTGCTTATTGGAACTTATCAGTTAAACCAATTCCTTGTGTCTTCTACTGTGGAGCACATGGCCTGGCTCTTTCTCACCAAAGGCTTGAGGAGGTGCCTTCAGAGTCTTTGCTGGTGCCGTTGGCACCAGTCAGGGATATTCTCACCCGGGAGAGGGAGCCTAGGGCCTGGGCTGTGTGTGCATACTCCCCACTGCCAGGTCAGTACCTGGCTAGGGAGAGAATTTTGACTCGGGTCCAGAAGTGTTTTTTTGTGTACCTCCCCCTGTTCCTCCAAAAGATGTTCCCTCCCCAGGGCTGGGGAGGCATGTGAACTTCTTAGAATGTGTGCCCGCTGGGAGAAAGAACTGCCTTCCTTTGGTGCCTCTTTAGGGATCATCATGGCTCAAGGTGGTTTAGCTCATGACCAGAGTGTTTTCTCCGTGGCTTCCTGTCCAGGTCACGGCCAACTTTCCTGTATGCTAAGGGGCTCTCTTAAAAGATCAGATCAAGCAGTGAATGTTGCTGCACCTTCCTGAAAGCAGCCGTCACACAAGGTATTAGTTATGTGCCCAGAGCTCCTGACAGAGACATGCCAGTCCCCCGGCTGGAAGGCCTGAAAACAATCTCAGGGGTGGGGCGGGTGCTGACAGCGGGTGCTGCCACCCGCCCACAGCCTGTGCTTTGCGTGGACATGTGTGCACTGTTGATGTGGCTAATAGGTGTCTTTACTGAGGGTGACGTTTACATGCTATAAAAAGTCCATTAACTGAATTTAAGCTTCTCCAGAGATGGTAGGGCCTAATCTGTATTTGGCATGTGACATGGCGGGAACTGAGAGATGCAGAGACCCCTTCTGCTGGGCCTTTGCTGGGATTTGAGACATGGGCTTTGCCAAGTGAGTAGGTGAGTGAATGAACGCACGAGTGTGTGAGACAGTGAGAGAACGACATCTTCAGGGCCAAGCGTGACTCGTGCACAAAATGAGGCTGTTTTCCGAAGTTTTCAGTAAACAGGCTCTCGTTTCAATGCCAAGTGGCACAGTCGAAATTCTGTATGGGAATAAGACAGCGTTGTTATTTTTGCAGATCAAAGTGTTGTAAAATACTGCTCTCTGTTTTTAAATCAACTGTTCAGAAAGTGTTTTTGTTTTTAAGCTGAAGACTTCACAGGTTGAGCATCTACAGGAGTTTACCTTTTCCCGGTGCTGTGTTTTAAGCCTGAGTTGAGGATTGTCTGTGCACCAAGCAGGGCCCTTTGGTCCATCGGCCAATGGACCAATCAATGGACCAGATCTGCTGGGTCCCTCTCCTGCCCTTTGAAAGTTACCTGAGCCCCTGAGCCACAGGTGGATGCAGATTTGTTTGAAGCAAGGTCTCTGCTGCTCCTCCTGGGCCACTGCAGAGTTTGAGTGATTCAAGGACCCCTGGCCTGGAAGTGTTCCCCAGTGACCCCCTCCCTGGACTTCCTAGAGAATGTCCACCTCATGCTTCTTGGGGCTCACACCTGAGAACAAGTGAACTGAGAGCTCCTGGGGGCAAGCATGGACCCCTCTTTTCTGAAGCCCTTTACTAGTCTATTGCTGGACTTTTCTTACCCATTGAGTGCCTGATGGCACTGTCCCAAACAACTCAGTGTGGGTGGTGAGTTGGCACTCTGGGTCCTCAGAGTCACGTGCCGTGGGAGAAATAGACACTTCAGAACCAGAGCATCCTAAGCTTGAGTCCTGGCTCTGCCACCCACTAAAAATATATTTGGAAAAGGGACATGACTCCTCTGAGCCTCAGTTTGCTTATGTGTAAAATGGGGATGCTGCTACATACCTCACAGATTGTTTTGAGGGTTCTGTGAAAATGATGATGATTAAGTGCCTCGCTCAAAGTAGATGCATGAGAACAAAATCACAACAGCTTAGGTTTGAATCCTGACTCTACCTCCTACGTGAGCCTGAAGCTCAGCAAGAACAAGTGACTTGCCAGATTTCTCTGTAAATGGTGAGCCATCTCCTCTCGCCTCCTGGTGACCCACACATTGAGCACCAGGCAAGCCTGTGGGTGCTGATGATCATGAGACTGACCCTCTTTGCTCGCTGGTCAGGCCAGCCAGCAGAGGGTGAACACCGCCCCCTACCTCCTTTCCATGAACTGTGGGTGCTGCCAGGCTCTTGCCTGCATGGCGGGGTTGCAATGATTTCACGACCATCCTCCAAGCCTGGGTTTGGGGAGTTTGGAGCAGAAAGGTCTTAGCAAGCACCCCCTTTCCCAGGCAGGCCCCCGAGCCCACCCCACCCTACCTCTTGATTGCTAGCAGGCCTCAGAACTGTCCAGGCTGTGGAACGCGGCCCAGCCCTGACCTCGGGCCCTGAGCCCCCATGGTGCCCTGCTTGTCATGCATGTGCAGCCCCGTCAGGGTTGGCTCCCTGGGCCCGGGGGCTGCCCCGTGCTCCTCTGCGTCCCTGGCCGAGCATACCGAGTTATGTAATGCTGCTGAGCCAACATTTATAAGTCGCGGCCAATTTGCTGGCTTCGAGTTACACTGTGCAGATGCTCTGCGGTATGGTTGGCTTTTGTCTCGGAGGCCGTAAGCAGATAGCATAACTCCGCTTACCATTAGACATTTCGCAAATCATCTGGGCTCGAGCGTGCTGCAGCCAGACAGTTCATTTATGTTGCGAACGGTATGATTTGTAAAGTAATAAATTTCCCGTCTCTCTGCCAGCAATAAAGTACAGCAAGCAGGCAAGGCCAGAGCCCTCCAAAAATACCCTGGCTCCCAGTGAGACCTGGAAGAGGGCTCTGTCAGGTTCTGTCTCTGCTCCTGCCTTCACTGGGTTCTGGGAAGTCAGGTTTGGGCCATAAATCCCCTCTACCATCTGGGTGACTCGGGGCCCTGGCACGAACTTGTTATTAGCATGTATAATTGGTCCCCTACCATGACACATTTGTCACTTCCCGGGCCCCTCTGCATCCTGGCATGAAAGGGCGGCGTGATGCAGTGACGGGCAGTTGTTGCCCACCCCTCCCTCTCTCTGTCAGCACATCTGGCTCAGGGCCAGGTCAGGGCTGTTTGTCCTGGGAAATCAGTGGCAGACAGAGAGTTGTGGGGAGATGTGCTGTGACAGCATCTTTCGGCCTCCGGGGAAGGTGTGAGCAGGCCTTGCTCTGCCCAGGGTGCAGGGCTCTCTGTTGTGAAGATAGTTGCTCTGGGCAGAAAGTCAAGGACTGGTTTGCAATGAGCCTTGGGATGTCCGAGTCCCAGTTCCCTTCCTGGGGGAGGGCACCTGTGATTGGTAGATGCTTCCACATCTGCTGGAGTTGTCAGGGGGACCCCAGAGCTGCAGCCCAGAGCGCCAGATGTGGTCTGGGACCCCAGAATACAAGTGCATGGCTTGGAGTCCCACATTTTTTTTTAAAAAGTATTTATTTATTTGGCTGTGCTGAGTCCCAGCTGCAGCATGAGGGATCTTGAGTTGTGGCGTGCGAACTCCTAGCTGCGGCATGTGAGATCTAGCTCCCCAACCAGGGATCGAATCCAGGTGTCCTGCTCTGGGAGCTCGGTGACCCAGCCCTTGGGCTACCGGGGAAGTCCTTGGAGTCCCCATTTTTGAGCAGCCCTATCTTCTTGTCCTCTGTGGTGGCTTCTGTGTAGAGACCTGGCTCCGTCTCTGACCTCTGCCCTAGGTGATCACAGCACCTGCTCTGTTAGATACTGTGCTGGTCAGTGATGTCTCTGGGGACATCGGGGGCATGTCACGTCTGGGGAAGTGGAGCCCGGGGAATGGTCCACAGGCTGCGAACATCCTCGTGCTTAGCTGCAGGATGCTCCCCACCCACCTCAGCTCCTTCTTCCTCCTCTACCTCTGCCTCCTCTTCTTCCACTATTGATATTTGCTTTTTAAAAATCCCATTGAAAAATAAAATAACATTTAAGAACTACATATAGAAAAGGGAGTTCTCTGTAGTGCAGTCACAAAAACATAGTCACAGGGATGGTTTTGCTGTGTTTCCTCCACGCTGGCCTTTGGTAGTCCCTCGAGGGACACCCTCCCTCAGTCAGGGCAGCTTTGCCACCTTTGAGGATGTCCTGGGCTTGCACAGGGCTCTTTGGAGGGGAGTGGGGGTGGGCAGGTAGATTCACTCCTCCAAGCGGGTCGTGAGGAGGGTATGCTTCCCAATGTCAGAGTCCTGCCTTGGAGGTGGGCCAGTGGGAGCACAGGAAGGAGCCAAGGCCTCCAGGGTCCCCCACGACCTCCTTGGTCCTCCTGTCTTGCACCACGGCCTCCACGGATAGTCCTGCCCCGCTGTTTCCTTCCAGCCGAGGTAGGTCCGTCCCTTGGCGACTTTACTCCTGACCTGTTGACCTTGGGCCACTTGCCTTGCCTGTCTGGGCCTCAAGGTACCCTGAAGTGTGGGGCGTGATCCCTGCTGGGCGGGGTTGTGTAAGGATGAAAGGAGACGGCCTGGCATCCGGAGGGCTTCAGCAGTGCCTACCAGCTGTGCGGATGTAATGCCCCTTGCCTACAGCGGGCCCAGGGCTGTCTCATGGCTCAGTCCTAGGAGAGGCCCACACACTCTCATGCCTGTGAATGTCTCCCTGCCCTGCCCTGACTGAGCAGTGCATAGCCTTGGCCTGGAGGCGATGTTTCAGGGCCTGGGACTGAATACTGAGAGTCCAGGAGGAAAGCCTGCCGGGGAAGTAGGAGAGCGAGGAGTGACTATTAAAGGGAAGAGTCTAGTCTTTGGACCTTGTTCTAGAGGAGAGTGGGCAAGGGTGGTGGGGTGACCTGGGCCATGGGGAGGAAGTTGCTCGTTGCCATCTTGGTCTCTTTGGAGAGAGGTGAGGGCTGAAGGCCGAATGTGGGGTCAGGACCTACTGGCCAAAGCCCAGAGGAGAAAGGCTGAAAAGAAAGAAAGGTGGCTACAGATTGCCAGGGAAGATCACCTGAAGCTAGTGCTGAGGCTCCAGGGGCCAGGAGTCCTGAGCAGGAGACCTAGGACGGAGTTTTGCCGTGTGGCCAGAGCTGCTGGGGTACCAGTACACTGCCCCCAGGGAACTGAGCCTGGTGCCCAGACTCTGGGTTGTTTGGGCACAACCGGGAGGGTCGGTAGGGATTGGTGGAGGGCCCTTGGTAGGATGCCGCCTGCCATTCCCTTCTTTACAGAAAAATGGCAGATGCCGGTTGAGCAGGTGTGATGTGCCAGGCACGATGGAGGAACTTGATGTACACGAGCTCTTTCATTTACTCCTCACTGCAGCTCTGTGAGCAGGCGTCAGAATGGGGAAACTGAGGTTCAGCGAGGTTTAGTGATTTGCCCCACTTTTCCCAGCTAGGAAAGAACTAGAAACAGGGTTCCAATCACTTCAAAAACGTCTACTAGACCATAAGCTCTGTGAAGGCAGAGCCCAGGCCAGTCCTGTTCTCTCTGCCCCGATACACAACCAGCTGCCTGGCCCAAGCAGGATGGAGCGGATGTGGCCACGAGGGTGGAGACGGGCCCAGATCTGCATGGTTCCTCGCGCGCACCTGTCATCTCAGGTGCTCCAATGGCCGTTTCTCTCTGCCCTGCCCGGGGTGGTTCTGTTCGCCGGTAGGGCAGACCTTGGGTAGACAGCACCCTTCTCCCAGCTGTCTCCCGGACACTCTAGACCCTGAAAAAATTGTCGAGTCACATGTTTTCCTTGGGTTTCGATAATTGGTGATTCATGTTTGCAAGGAAGGCAGGAAAGTGACTCATGTTGATTTAATAAACCTACGCATATTCTCAAGAATCAGCTGATAAATCGCAGACTGGCAGCCCACTCCCCCATGCCTGCCAGCACCAAGCACTCAGAAATCACCAAGTTCAACAAGCCTGCAGAAAATTCAATCTCCCCAGCAGTATTTTCCTTATTTGAGCTAATAGCACGAGGCGCCTCTCTTCTGGCACCACGAGGTGGGCCAGGGGGCCCCACTGCCTTCCCTGGGGTCCTGTGGGAGGAGGAGCGCAAATGCTTCACATGGGGCAAGTTCCTGAGGCTTTGACAGCGATAAGAGTTGCTGGGACCTCCCAGGGTTTACCTTGTGCTCTTGGATCCAGCGGCTGAGCCCCTGGGGAGCCAGCCTCATGCCCCAGCTTCTGAACGCTGGGGTAACATGAGCAAGGAGCCCTTCCCCGCAGAGAAATGAGAACAAGGCCAACAGCCACCACCCTGGCCTCTCTGGGCCGTGTCAGGACTAACACACCTCGGTCAGTTGTGTGGAGCTCAAGTTACTCGATATAAACAAGCGGAGGTGAAACGTGGCAGCCCAGAGGGGCAGCCCAAGGTGGCAGGGAATGCGTCATTTCAGACAGCTCTCCAGCAACAGAGATGATTCCTGACATCTAGCAGGTATTAACTCGGGAGTTAATCCTCCTGGGTTATGGTTCTGCGTGGTCTCCACATACCTCTGTTCCAAAGCACTCAGGCCAGTGGGCTGGAGAAAAATTTCAGAGATCCACTAGGTCAGCATCAATGCAGAGATCCTGTTACCGTCCGCATGCTCTCATTCAGGGCTGAGTCCTCACAGAAGTTCCAAAGGAGGGGGTGGGGGTGCCAGGCCATGAGGAATGGGGGTGCCCTCTTTGGATGTTAGGGGTTTCCTAAATCTGGTGGCTTTTCTGGAAGTTCTTTGGTATTCCCTCCCCATGTTTACTGAGCCCCTAGTGGGGAGTCAAGCTCCATGAAGAGTCCAGCCAGAGGAACCAGGATTCTTCCTTGGTGAGTCTGGTACTTGGTTAGGGTCCAGTCTTCCCCTCCCTGCTCATTCCTCCCTCTTTCTATTCATCTATCAAAAAAAAAAAAAAAAATGGATTGACTGTGATAATGTAAAGCATTATGTATGTATGTATGTAAAGCATTTAGTGTCATGTCATGACTGGCTCGGTGTTAGTTTTTATTATCAACATTCATATCATTGCTATTATTTAATATCTATTGCATGCCAGGCAAAAAAAAAAGGTGAATAATGCTACAAATTGGTGAAAGGACTGCACGAGAGCTGGAAATCATCAAGACAGTCTAACCTCACCCCTCACACTGCAGGGGGGCCTAGCGAGGCCCTGAGGGATGCAGAAAGGCTGAAAGGGGTTTCCCCAGGAGAGTGCGGCTGTGCCTAGAACACAGGCCTCCTGCCACAGCCTGCAGCTGCCACGCTGGGATGGCGTGGTCTGAAGACGCTTCCTGAAGTGAGTGGGTCTTAGGATGAGCTTTAGAATAAGAGTAGGAATGAGACCAGCAGGAGAGAAGAGAAGAGAAGGGGCTGAGTGCCACCTGGCCCCCATGGAGGGAGGGGGCTACAGGTGGAGAAGGGCCTGGACAGTGGGAGGGGTAACCACAGCCATCTGTGTAGCATCATTTGAGGACACCCAAGGAGGCTTCGTTGTCCCCACGTTACTCTGTTATTACCAGCAGGTGCTTCTTTCTGGCCTTTGCAAATCAGAACTGTTGGGGTTGGGGCTCAGCCTGCTCGCCTGTGTCTGCTCATGCTCGGAGGGGCTGCCCATGGGTCCCGGCTGCAAGCCACAGGCCAGGAGTGGATTCCTTAGGGAGAGGAAGCCCATTCAGTCCTAATGTGCCATTAACCCCTTGCATTTGTTTCCTCGGGCTGTTGCAACAAATTACCAGGAATCTGGTAGCTTAAAACAACAGAAGTTTATTCTGTCACAGTGTTGGAGGCCAGGAGCTCAGAATGCAGGTGTTGGCAGGGTTGGTTGCTCCCCCAGTCTCTGAAGGAGTATCTGTTCCATGCCTCACATGTAGCTTCTGGGGGCTGCTGGCAGCCATGGGCTTTCCGTGGCTTGGAGTTGTGTAACTTGTCTCTGCCGCATCCATCTTCATGTGGCCTAAGTCCCTTCTGTCTGTATCTTCTCCTATTCCTTTAAAGGCACTAGTCATTGAACTGTGTGCTTACTGATGGATCCAGGGTGACCTCCTCTTAATTGGATCTGCAAAGACCCTTTCTCCAAATAAATATGTTCACAGTCACAGGTTCTAGGAGGCCACCACTCCATCCACTACCCCTCTAAAGAAGTATGGAAGTGTGGCTCCAGAGATGGGTTACATGGTAAATTTTGATGGCATGAGGGGTTAAGTCTGGTTCAGACACAGATCTGGGGGTACCAGGAAAACTCCCAGAAGTGTTTGGCCTTGGGTGTAGGGATTTTTTATTTTTGAGACTGAGAGTGCAGCTTAGAAGTGCTGATCAGGGGCATATGGGCATCCAGCAGGGCCTGTTGACAGAGTCCACCATGTTGGGGATGGAGTGTTGTGACCACAGCCTGCTCTTGGAATGGTCCAGAGCAGTGCAGTCCAGTAGCACTTTCTACGATGATGGAAATGTTCTTTATAATCCTAGGCATCTGACACAGTGGCCACTAGCAGCATGTGTCTGCTGAGCTTTTGAAATGTGGCTAGTGCAATAATGGTCTTCCCTGGTGGCTCTGATGGTAAAGAATCTGCCTGCAATGCTGGAGACCCAGGTTTGATCCCTGGATCAGGGCGATGCCCTGGAGGAGGGAATGGCCACCCAGTCCAGTATTCTTGCCTGGAGAATCCCATGGTCAGAGGAGTCTGGAAGGCCATAGTCCATAGGGTTGCAAGGAGTTGGACACAACTGAGCCACTAACACAACATTAGTGCAACAAAAGGACTAGATTTTACTTCTATCTACTTTTAATATACTGTATTTAAACTCAAGTAGACCTACAGGACTAGTGGCTACCTATTGGCCAGCACAGCTCCAAAATGTCTTGATTTGACCCTTTCCCCTCGTCTGTTCTTCATTTCACTATCAAAAAGACATTTCATCATAAAGAGCTTAAATTGCTCTTTTGCTTTTTTATGTGTGTAATGCTTATGTTTTAACTTTTGGCTGAGGTATAGAGGCCAGATGGAGGTGACTGGTTTTAGACCCAGTACAAGAAAACGTGAGTGGCTCCTTGAGTAAAGGGAAAAGAGCGGTGTTTTCTATGGACACTCTTGCAGTTGACAGTTGCCTGGTCGTTAAGCTGGAGATGCAGCTAGAGAGGCCGTGGTGAAATGTATCCTTGCTGGCAGCAAGGAGGTTGCCTGGCAAGGTTGCTTGGAGCCTGAAGAAAGGGGTGATTGCCCACGTCAACTCCTCTGGCCCACTTTTGGGAGTCTATGAGTTTGGACTGCTTTGCTCCTTTTCTTGGCTTCTGGAAAGCCACAGATGAAATTTGTGTCTTACGAAGCTGTGTGCGCTCAGTTGCTTCTTTGCAACCCTATGGACAGTAGTCCACCAGGCCCCTCTGTCCATGGGATTTCCCAGGCAAGAATACGGAACAGGTTGCCATTTCCTACTCAAGAGCATCTTCCGACCCAGGGATCAAACCTGCATCTCCTGCAGCTCCCTCATTGGCAGGTGGATTCTTTCATCATGAGCCACCAGGGAAGCCCCTTATGGAGCGGTTTCTCCCAACCCCCTCCTTGTTTTCCCAGTTCCCCAGATGGACACTGCATACTGTCTTACTTTAGAGTGAGGATATTTATTTTTGTACACTGTTTAGACATGATCTTAAGCAACACTTCATTTATTTACCCATTCACATGTTTTTGACCTTCTGGGTGAAAAATAAAGCATTTTCCTGAGAGGAGAAAATCTCAGAGGAGGCAGTTCTTGGGGTGATGGGGTCTTGGTAGGACATGTGTGGGCTCACAGCTCATCTCTCCTCTTTCTCCTTGCTTTTTTTCTGGCTCGTGCTCATCTGAGATGGTGGCTCTGGGTCTCGAAGCTTGATCTGCTTGCCCACCTCCATGCTCATGCTTGACGGGAGCTCACAGGTCCAGGCTAGAAGTCACAGGCCAGGCATAGAAGAAGGTTCCAGCGACACAGGCGGGGCAGCCTGTTTTAGGTGGGGAGCTGTGGAGGATGATGGTGCGCTGGGTAAGGCTCACATCGCTCTGTGTACATGTAAGACACAAATGAGGGATTTAAAGGTGAGGAGTCCTGTGAGTGTTGCTAGGCAACCTTTCAGCTAGGTCTGGAGGTAACATAATCTCTGGGAGCAGCCTGGTAGGAGGGCCTCCTAAGGACAAAGCTGAACTTCAGAACCACTGCCTTCTGCGCCTGTTCCCTCCGGGGCTGCCTCTGGGAGGGAGTGAGAAAGGTCAGCAGAGCCACGTTACGTAAGCCGCACGGGTGACTGATGTACCCATGGATTCGTTATTGTTCTGTCTTCTTTTTTTCATGTATTTATTTGTACCCCACCTTGTACAAGAGAGGGTCTGAGGTGGTTTCAGAAACACAGCTGCTATAGCAGGATAAACATTAAATAAGGGCAGAAAGTGGGGCTAAGGGAGAAGAAGGATGAGGAAATGGGTGGGACCAGTCATTCAGCAAGTATCTGCTGAGTACTGAGTGTGTGCCTGCCTGTGCAGATGGAGCAATGAACACAACAACCACAGTCCTCCACTCCTAGAGCTGATGGTCTCATAGGAGAGGGGTGAGAAAGAAAGACCACAGGTCCAGTGCTCTTTGGGGGGTAGACTGTACATTAGACCCTGAGCCTCCTAGTGGGTGAAGCTAGAGGGGAACACAGTTACGAGGGGCTGGGTGTGTTCTCTGTTTTGTTTGTGTGGGTAACAACAGAGCCGCAGTGATGAGCTTCACTCTCCTCTCCTAGAAGTGCAGTCCATGGCAGGGTCCTTCTACCCTCTTGCTTCTCCTCCACTGCCAGCCTCATTTCAGGTGCCAACCTCCTGCCTGGGTTCTGAGAGTCAGCCCAGTGACGGATTTTGCTAAGCAGTTTGCCTGAGGCCCCACAGCTTCATGACTCCACTTTGACCCCTATCTTTGACTTCTTCCAGTTTGGTATTTATTATTATGCCTTCTATAGTGGGAGCCCAACTTGCTTATAGATTCTGAAGAAGCTTGATCATTCAGCCCCGGCATCTCTTTGGGAGGGAGGTGGAATGTCCTTACACCCTTACATCAGCAGACCAGGGTCTTCCCATCATCTCATGGATGGGTGAGGTGGCTTGTTCTTTGAGTAAAAATACTGGCATGTAGGAATCCATCTTTCCAAGGCAGCCCTTTTGTTTGTCTATTTATTTGTTCATTCCTCCAACAAATATTCTTGAGCATGTCAGGTGTTGTGTGTTAACCACCCATCATCTCTCCTGTCAAGGAGTCCAAGCTTTAGTTGAGGAAGAAGGATCAGTACATGTGAGCCTGCTGTGCAGAGTGGGGAGGGTTTAAGTATGAGATGGAGTGCTAATCAATAGAGCAGAAGTAAAAAATATAAGCAGGCTAAATTCATCCATACTGTATAACCACTTTATATGTCCTGGCCACAGATCAACCCTCATCCTGAGCACCCCTCCACAGAACTCACCCTATTTGGGCAAAGTGAAAGTGAAGTTGCTCAGTCGTGTCTGACTCTTTGCAACCCCATGAACAGTAGCCTGCACCAGGCTCCTCCATGCATGGAATTTTCTAGGCAAGAGTACTGGAGTGGGTTGCTGTTTCCTTCTCCAGGGAATCTTCCTGACCCAGGGATCAAACCTGGGTCTCCTGCATTGTAGGCAGATGCTTCTACCATCTGAGCCACAGTCCACCTTAAAGTGCATGCGTTCAGAATGCAGTAGACCCTGTACAAGTTAGCCATACAGAAGCAGAAAGGGCCTCACCTCCTTTGTTCTTGGAAGTGTACTTCTGTTAATGCAACCTTAACTTGTCAGCAGCCTAGTGATATGAGACAGAGCCTAGAACAGGGAAGCCTGCAATACCAGCCTCTTGTACAAGCTGTGCCTTCCCAAGTGAGCTGTGCTGAAGAATGCTGAGGGAATCTTTCTCAAGGACATGAGGGCAAGTGCCTTGTGTGTACTCCATTAATGAATGCCGCCCGTTCTCAGGTTACAGGAGCAGGGCTCTTGGATGGATTTCAATGTTTTGATCCCTCTTTAAAGAAAGCAACCACAGCTATTCCAATTATGAATTCTGAAATACCATTTTGCAACCATTGGGGTGGGAGACGATTGAGCCGCTGTGTTATCATACCATGCATCTCCCAGAGATAGAGACCTGCATAAGTAAAACCATATTTCTGTTTTCCAAGATCCAAGGTACCAATCCCAGGGACTGTCAGGCAGGCTCAGGAAGCAGCGCATGGGGAACATTCTCAGACTTGGTAAGTGGCTGGCCTGCTGATAGAGGAGATTAAGGTGCTTTTGATCTCTTTGGCCCTAATGGCAACGTCTTTAGTTTTTAAAGTGACTTGGGAAAGTCTTCCTTTGAACAGCCAAGAGACTGCTTCAAGAAAGGCAAGCCCTATTCTAGACACATTGTCGGGGAGGTTATGCTGCTGAACTGTAAATGTAGTTGCATGAATTTTTCCTTCCAGTTCCTTAAAAGCATAGATTTAGCCTTCAGATCAGTTAGCTGATGACCCACAGGGCACCCAGGCTCTGCAATCCCTCCCCAAGTCGGGTGGTCAATGGAGGCCTCAGGGCTCTCCCTGGCTAGTCCAGCTTCCCTCTGCATTTGGACTCATTGGCAGGCTCATCTTACTTGGGGCCACTGCTCTGCTGCCACACTCTGCAAACCTCCGTTCAGTCTTGGCCCTCTGCTCACTGGAGGGAGGCTATTCCTGAAGGCAGTAGGGTGATGGAAGGACATTCTGGTGACACGAGTGGGAGAGTGGCATTTCCTGGTGGAGGGTTTGTGTGAAAAAAGGGTGTGTGTGTGTGTTGCTCTGACCCTGGATGTATGGAGAGCTACATGAATTAGAACTCAGATGTCAGATCATGAACATAAAAATCTTAGTTTAAGTAAACATTTAATCCCTTACTACTCCTTTCTATAATGGAAGTTAAAAGTAGACTCTAAAATCCAGACTGCTTCGGTTAAAGTCTTCATTTCTCTAGTTATTAGCTGTGTGGCCTTAGTCAAGTCATTTTTTTCCCTGAACGTGAATTTCCTCATCTGGAAAACAGTATCTAATTCATTGAGTTGTGAGAAATAAAATCATGCATATGTAACACACCACCTGCTTTACCTGCTCTGTGATACTGTGTTACTGGTTACTTAACCCGCTTCATGGTACTACAACAGATTTATAGTTATTCTAATGTTATCCATTCTGTCTTTGATTGCACACAAATGCCTTACCCCATTACTATTCATAAGCTCTATGTGCAGGGAGTTACAGGACTAAAGGAAGAGGGTAAGGATTGATTATAATTTCCCTAGAAAAGAATAAATGTACAAAAAGTGAATTTGTATCTAAGGTCTTATAAATACATACTAAAAGAGAGAGGTTATTAGTTACTCGTATTTATATTTAACGAGGGCTTCTGCCCAGTATTTTAACACTTGGAAGAGAGCATCACTGCCACCCTAACAATAAGAACAAGCCAGTCCATTTATAAAATCATGCATTTTTAAGTCTGTCAGAGAGTTAAGGACATGGGGTAAAGTGATGATTAAAGTCCAAAGGGTAGCAGCCCTTTCAAGAAGAGGTGGGACCCATGAGTGTTTCACTGTGGGCTGAGCTGCGGGAAGAGGAGGTAACCATCACAGAACCAAGTGAGACGGAAAGAGTTTAAAGGAATTTTTAGAGCCACGTGTGGGTTAGCATAACAGTTTAGAATTCTTGGAAGCTCCAGACTTGGGTGTGTCTTCGTACTCACTTTTGTCCATGGACTTCTACTGAGAACTCACTAGGAAGATTGGGGTCAGGACAGGAGAATGGACAGAAAATTCCCTGTGGTATAGGTACATGAGACCTACCCAAGTCTGTAGTTTAAGCAGGAGAACCAAAAAAATACTCTCCCATTTCCTGACCTTTCAAGAATAGGAGGCAGAAGTTATCTGCCACTGGGGGAGGGTAGGAGTGTTAAGAGACCCCCACCCTTGAGGAAGTATCAGACAGTAACTGTAAAATAACCATCATATGTTTGTCAGAGAATCTAGTAGGAAAGGTGGCAACATGAATGAACAGATACAGGATTTCAGCAAAGGGATGGAAGTGTGTGTGTGCGCATGTGTGCACTTAGTCATGTCCAACTCTTTGCAACCCCATGGAATGTAGCCCTCCAGGTTCTTCTGTCCATGGAATTTTCCAGGCAAGAATACTGGAGTGGGTTGCCATTTCCTACTCCCGGGGATCTTTCCAACCCAGGGATTGAAACCATGTCTCTTGTGTCTCCTGCATTGGCAGGCAGATTCTTTACCACTGCGCCATCTAGAAAGTATATTAAAAACAGGTATAAATGGAAATACTGGAGATGAAAAATGGGACGTCAGACATGAATTCTGTTGGTGAGCTTAGCAGATGGGACACAACAGAGGAAAGACTCAATGGAGACATGTCAATAGAAATCATCCAAACTGAAACAAAAAGAGAAAAAAGAGTGAAAAAACAAAACAGAGCATTTGATCTAAGGGAGAACACCAAAAGGCTAACACACTTTAACTGGAATCCTAGGAAAAGAGGATGAGAGCAAAAAGGTCAGAAAAAAATATTTGAAGAGATAGGGACCAAACACTTTCCAAAACTAATGGAAAACAAACAAACAAACCCCAAACCATCACTGTCTGAGAAGCTTAGAAAATCCCAGGTGGGATCATAGTCAAATTGCTGAAAAAGGATAAAAAATTTTCTTATGGATTTATCGCAGACTTAGAGGAACAATGACAAGAATGACAATTGACTTTTCATCAGAAATTGAGGTCAGAGGCAATGGAAATGCCATCTTTAGAGTGCTGCATGGAAAAAACAAACACAACAAAACCTGTCAACCTGGAAACCTATATCCAGTGAAAATAAACCCAAAAATGAGGATGAAATAAAGATATATTGACACAAGTAAAAGCCGAAAGAACCAATCTCCAGAAGAGCAGGACATGCTAAAAAGGACTTCTATAGACTAAAAGAATAATTTCAGAGGAAAACCTGGTCCCATGGAAAGGAGTGGGCCCAAGAAGGAGTGAATAGGTCTATAAATTAAAAGGACTTTTAAAACTTAAAATCAGTCATTTAAAGTAATAATGACAAAGGAAGATGGAGGTTTATGGTCTTTTAGAACTAAAACCAATGGCAACAAGAGTACAAAGGGTGGGGGCATTGTACTTGGAAATGTACTGTCCTTAGTTCTTAAACTATTCAGGAAGTAGTAAAATATCTTTTGAAAGTAAAGTGATAAAGATAAATGTGTAATCTCTGGAGAAATCACTATGATGCAAAAAAGCAAGCCTAACATGTCAATTGTTGTTTAGTCACTAAGTCATGTCAATAGCAGATGTGAGATGAAATACTAAAAATACTAATATTAAAATACTAAAAATATTTGTTTCATTCCAAAAATTCAGGATAGGAGTAACAGAAAAAAAGGTGTAAAGGCCTAATAGTACTCAAAACCTGAATGTGGTATATTTAAAACAAAAATATATAAATAGTTAATTACATGCAAATGGATTAAACTTCCCAATTAAAAGGCAGAGATTGGCAAACTGGATAAAAATGCAAGACCCAGACACATGTACCCCAATGTTCATCACAGCACTGTTTATAATAGCCAGGACATGGAAGCAACCTAGGTGTCCATCAGCAGATGAATGGATAAGAAAGCTATGATACATATACACAATGGAGTATTACTCAGCCATTAAAAAGAATACATTTGAATCAGTTCTAATGGGTGAAACTGGAGCCTATTATACAGAGTGCAGTTCTAATGGATGAAACTGGAGCCTATTATACAGAGTGCAGTAAGCCAGAAAGAAAAACACCAATACAGTATACTAACGCATATATATGGAATTTAGAAAGATGGTAACAATAACCCTGTGTACGAGACAGCAAAAGAGACACTGATGTATAGAACAGTCTTGTGGACTCTGTGGGAGAGGGAGAGGGTGGGAAGATTTGGGAGAATGGCATTGAAACATGTATAATATCATGTATGAAACGAGTTGCCAGTCCAGGTTCGATGCACGATACTGGATGCTTGGGGCTAGTGCACTGGGATGACCCAGAGGGATGGTATGGGGAGGGAGGAGGGAGGAGGGTTCAGGATGGGGAACACATGTATACCTGTGGCGGATTCATTTTGATATTTGGCAAAACTAATACAATTTTGTAAAGTTTAA
This sequence comes from Bubalus bubalis, assembly GCF_019923935.1. Classification (NCBI taxonomy): domain Eukaryota; kingdom Metazoa; phylum Chordata; class Mammalia; order Artiodactyla; family Bovidae; genus Bubalus; species Bubalus bubalis. Next base: position 64,332,538 of record NC_059165.1, on the reverse strand, counting down.
AAATAAAATAAAATTAAAAAAATAAAATAAAATACATTACAAGGATATACTGTACAACACAGCGAATAGAGCCAATATTTTATAATAACTATCAATGGACTATAACCTTTAAAAATAATGAATCACTATAGTGTACACCTGTAACTTACAGTGTTGAAAACAACTATACTTCAATAAAATTTTTTTTAAGTTAAAAAATGCAAGACCCAACTATATGTAGTTTATGGGAAATACACTTTAAATAAGTCACAAATGGAAAGTAAAAGGTTGGGAAAAGATACCATGCAAACACTATGCTTAAAAAAACAGTTGAAGCTCTCCTAATATCAGAATGAATAGACTTCAAGATGATAAAAAGATAAAAGGTGCATTTTATAATGGCATTAAGTGTTAATTAATCAAGACATAAAAATCTAAAAGTTGTTGTATAATAACAGAGCTCCAAAATATGTGAAGCAAAAACTGACTGAGCTGAAGCTGAATCACAGCTGAGGAGTGTGAGACTCTTCTCTTTGTAACTGATACGTTGAAAGATTGGTGAGTGTATAGAGGATCTGAACAGTACTGCCAATAGCCTGACCTAATGTACATTTATCTAACATTCCATCCAACAAAAGCAAAATGCACACACTTCTCAAGTGCATATGGAGCATTCCCCAACATAGATCATAAACTAGACCATAAAACAAGTCTAAATAAATTTCCAAGGATTGAATTTCTAAGTGTTCTCTGAACAAAATGGAGTCAAAGTAGAAATCAGTGACAACAAGATACCTACAGAATTCTTCAAATATTTGGAAATTAAACAGTACTAAATAAAGGACTAAATAGTCCATGGATCAAATAAGTCACAAAAGAATTAGAAAATATTTTAAATTTAATGATAATAAAAAGGTGACATCAAAATTTGTGAGATGCATAAGTTTTAAAGGGAAATGTATAGCTTTAAATGATTATCTTAGAAAATAAGAAAGATGCAAAATCAATTACCTTTGCACCTTAAAATGTTAACAAGAGATAAGCTAATTAAACCCAAGTAAGAGTGGAGATCAATGCAATAGAAAACAAATAATAGGAAAATCAGCAAAGACTAGTGTTGGTTTGTTAAAAAGAGTAATAAAAATGATAACTACCTAGGAACATTTACTTACTGGATACAGAATTTCAGTTTTGCAAGATGAAAAGTTCCAGAGATTGGTTACACAGCAATGTGAATATACTTAACACTGTTGGACTGTAGCCTTAGAAATGATTGTGGGGGTAAATTTTATATTACATATATATTTAACCATAACAAAAATTTTTATAAAAAGGAAAAAAGACACAAATTATTGATAAACCAGGAATAAAAGATGAGCTATCACTAAGGACATTAAAAGGATAATGAGGTGATATTGTGAACAACTTTACAGCAGAAGTTGTACAAAACATCCTGTTTCTATTAATACAAAGTAGCCAACATTCAAAAAACATCCATGTCATCAGTGACGTATTACTTGAGAGGGACATATTACTTGAAAAACATAGCCTGCAAAAGTGACACAAGAAGAAATAGCAAATCTAAACCCTATACTCACTAAAGAAATTGATTTGGTAATTAAAGTTTCCAACAAACAAATGTCCAGACCCATATAGTTTTTCTGGTGAATTCTTTCCAATATTTAAGGAAGAGCTAATAATCAATTTGTGGCACCCCACTCCAGTACTCTTGCCTGGCAAATCCCATGGACGGAGGGGCCTGGTGGGCTGCAGTCCATGGGGTCGCTAGGAGTTGGACACGACTGAGCGACTTCACTTTTCACTTTCATGCATTGGAGAAGGAAATGGCAACCCACTCCAGTGTTCTTGCCTGGAGAATCCCAGGGACAGGGGAGCCTGGTGGGCTGCCATCTATGGGGTCGCACAAAGTCGGACATGACTACAGCGACTTAGCAGCAGCAACAATAATCAATTTTACATACGCTATTTCAGAAACTATGGTATGAGAGTATACTTCCCAACTTATTTTATGAATCCAGCGTTACTTTGATGCCAACACCATACAAGGATATCATAAGAAAGGAAAATTACAGATCAAAGTCCCTTATTAACATAGGTATTAAAATCCTTTAAGTGTTACCAAATGTAATCAACAATATATAGAAAAAGGGTAGAGTTCATCTCAGAATGTAAAGTTGATATACTATTATCAGATCAGATCAGATCAGTCGCTCAGTCATGTCCGACTCTTTGCGACCCCATGAATCGCAGCACACCAGGCCTCCCTGTTCATCACCAACTCCTGGAGTTCACTGAGACTCACGTCCATCGAGTCAGTGATGCCATCCAGCCATCTCATCCTCTGTCGTCCCCTTCTCCTCCTGCCCCCAATCCCTCCCAGCATCAGAGTCTTTTCCAAGGAGTCAACTCTTCGCATGAGGTGGCCAAAGTACTGGAGTTTCAGCTTTAGCATCATTCCTTCCAAAGAAATCCCAGAGCTGATCTCCTTCAGAATGGACTGGTTGGATCTCCTTGCAGTCCAAGGCACTCTCAAGAGTCTTCTCCAACACCACAGTTGAAAAGCATCAATTCTTTGGCGCTCAGCCTTCTTCACAGTCCAACTCTCACATCCATACAACCACAGGAAAAACCATAGCCTTGACTAGACGAAACTTTGTTGGCAAAGTAATGTTTCTGCTTTTGAATATGTTATCTAAGTTGGTCATAACTTTCCTTCCAAGGAGTAAGCGTCTTTTAATTTCATGGCTTCAGTCACCATCTGTAGTGATTTTGGAGCCCAGAAAAATAAAGTCTGACACTGTTTCCACTGTTTTCCCATCTATTTCCCATGAAGTGATGGGACCGGATGCCATGATCTTCGTTTTCTGAATGTTGAGCTTTAAGCCAACTTTTTCACTCTCCTCTTTCACTTTCATCAAGAGGCTTTTGAGTTCCTTTTCACTTTCTGCCGTAAGGGTGGTGTCATCTGCATATCTGAGGTTTTTGATGTTTCTCCCGGCAATCTTGATTCCAGCTTGTGTTTCTTCCAGTCCAGTGTTTCTCATGATGTACTCTGCATATAAGTTAAATAAACAGAGTGACAATACACAGCCTTGACGAACTCCTTTTTCTATTTGGAACCAGTCTGTTGTTCCATGTCCAGTTCTAACTGTTGCTTCCTGACCTGCATACAAATTTATCAAGAGGCAGGTCAGGTGGTCTGGTATTCCCATCTCTTTCAGAATTTTCCACAGTTTATTGTGATCCACACAGTCAAAGGCTTTGGCATAGTCAATAAAGCAGAAATAGATGTTTTTCTGGAACTCTCTTGCTTTTTCGATGATCCAGCGGATGTTGGCAATTTGATCTCTGGTTCCTCTACCTTTTCTAAAACCAGCTTGAACATCAGGAAATTCACAGTTCACATATTGCTAAAGCCTGGCTTGGAGATTTTGAGTGTTACTTTACTAGCGTGTGAGATGAGTGCAATTGTGTGGTAGTTTGAGCATTCTTTGGCATTGCCTTTCTTTGGGATTGGAATGAAAACTGACCTTTTCCAGTCCTGTGGCCACTGCTGAGTTTTCCAGATTTGCTGGCATATTGAGTGCAGCACTTTCACAGCATCATCTTTCAGGATTTGGAATAGCTCAACTGGAATTCCATCACCTCCACTGGCTTTGTTCGTAGTGATGCTTTCTAAGGCCCACTTGACTTCACATTCCAGGATGTCTGGCTCTAGGTGAGTGATCACACCATCGTGATTATCCGGGTCATGAAGATCTTTTTTGTACAGTTCTTCTGCATATTCTTGCTATCTCTTCTTAATATCTTCTGCTTCTGTTAGGTCCATACCATTTCTGTCTTTTATCGAGCCCATCTTTGCATGAAGTGTTCCTTTGGTATCTCTGATTTTCTTGAAGAGATCCCTAGTTTTCCCATTCTGTTGTTTTCCTCTATTTCTTTGCATTGATCGCTGATGAAAGCTTTCTTATCTCTCCTTGCTATTCTTTGGAACTCTGCATTCAGATGCTTATATCTTTCCTTTTCTCCTTTGCTTTTCGCTTCTCTTCTTTTCACAGCTATTTGTAAGGCCTATTTGATATACTATTAAAAACCAATCTGTATAATTTATCATGTTAGTTACATAAGAAAATCATCTTTGCATAGATGCAGAAAAACCTATGGACAAATTTTGGTATTTATTCATGATAACAGCCTTCCCTGGTGGCTCAGACGGTAAAGCATCTGTCTACAATGAGGGAGACCCGGGTTCGATCCCTGGATTGGGAAGATCCCCTGGAGAAGGAAATGGCAATCCACTCCAGGACTGTTGCCTGGAAAATCCCATGGACAGAGGAGCCTGGTAGGCTACAGCCCATGGGGTCGCAAAGAGTCGGACATGACTGAGTGACTTCACTTTCACTTCTTTCTTTTCATGATAAAAACTCAGCAAACTGGGCATAAAAGAGAGCTTTCTTAACCCAACAAATGGTATCAACAAAAAACCTATGACTGATTTGCTAATTGGTAACTGAATGCTTCCTTTCAGAGGCTAAAGACAAAGTGAGGATGCCTCTTTCACAACTTTTATGCAACATTGTACTGGAGGTCTTTGACAAGGCAATACTATAAGCAAATGAAACAAAGGACATACAGATTGAACAGGAAGAAGTAAAATTGTCTTTACTTATAGGTGACATGACTTTATACAAAGAGACTCCTAAGGATTTTTGGAAGATGAGTAGAGCTTTATTAATTAAGTAGTAATTAATTTTGCAGTAGTGAAAGATAAACAGAGTTATGATTCCATATACTAGAAATGAATAGTTGACAGTAAAAAATTTTAAATAACATTTACTGTAGCATAAAAAATCAAATATTTAAGTGGGCAATTTTTCCTTTGACAAAGTGATCTTAAAATTTATATGGAAAGAAAAAAAGGCCTAGAATAACCAAAACAGTATTGAAAAAGTAAAACAAATTTGGAAGACTTATCCTACCTGATTACAAGACTGACTACATAGCTACAGTAATCAAGACAGTGCAGGATTGATGAAAGGGATAAATGGAACAGAATAGAGTCTGTACATGCACCTACAGATATATGGTCCAAAGATTTTTGACAGGAATGTCAAGGAAATTCAATGGGCAATGACAATCTCTTTAACAACTGGTACGGGAACAATTGGTTATACTTTTAAAAAATAAAAGAACTTTGGCGTCTGTCTCTAATCATGTATAAAAGTCAATTCAACGTAGGTCATTGACCTAAATGTAAAAGGTAAAGCAGTAAGATGACTAGAAGAAAAAAAACAGAATTTTTTGCAACCTTAAAGTAAGCAAAGATTTCTTAGAGAAGTCACAGAAAACATGAACCATAAAAACAAAATCTGGTAAATTGAATTTCATCCAAATAAAAAATTTAGGCTCATCAAAGACATTGTTAAGGGAATAAATAGGTTAACACATATGTCTGACAAAAGACTTGAATCCAGAGTATAAAAACTCTTTAACAATTCAAGAATAAAAAGACAATTCAATTAAAAATGGGCGAAACAGTTTTAATAGAGACTTGGCTAAAGGAGATAGGCAAATGTATATCACCCAAAAAGTAAGCACCTGAAGAAGTGTTCGGCATCATTAGGTTTGAGGGAAATGCAAATTAAAATTACAGTGAGTTACTACTAGTTATCCAGTAGAGGTTATCCACTGACAGGGTTAAAGTGAAAAAAAATTGATAACATGAAATGTGAGAGAGGAAGTGGAGGGACTGGAACTCTCCTGCATTGCTGGTGGGAGTATAAAATGATATAACCACTTAGGAAAACTGATTGTTTTCTTTAAAAGTTCAAAATACATTTATCCTACGACCTAGCAATTCCACTTTCAGATATTTACCTGAGAAGAATGAAAACACATTTTCACAAAAATTTTTGCATCAGAATGTTCATAGCGAATTTATTCATAAAATTCTGAAACTGGAAGAGAGCCCAGGTATCTATCAGATGGAATGCATGACTGAATGGATAAACTGTGGCACAGTCGTATGACAAGTTATGAGCAATATAGAGGAATGAGCTTCTAATATACACAGTATCATGGGTGACTCTCAAAACTGGAATGAGTGAATGAAGCTAGATACCAAAATAAATATACTATGCGGTCCATTTATAAGAAATTCTAGAGTAGGAAAAACTAACCTATGGTAACAGATCAGATAAGTGGTTGATTCTGAGGGTGAAAAATTGAGAAGGGGTGTGGTATACTTTCTGGTTGAGAGAAATGTTCCATGTCTTTGTATATATTCTTCAAAATAGATTGAACAAAACACTTAAAACCTGAACATTTCACTTTATGGAAATTATATGCTAATAAAAAATATGGGATTAAAAAATCTTTTTCTTTCACTAGACTTCAAATCCCAGTTACCAGATTTGAAAGTACTGTATTTAAAATAAATCAGTGACACTCTCTAACATAAATCACAGCAAGTTCTATGACCCACCTCCCAGAGTAATGGCAATAAAAACAAAAATAAACAAATGGGACGTAATTAAACTTAAGAGCTTTTGCACAATGAAGGAAACTATAAGCAAGGTGAAGAGGCAGCCTTCAGAATGGGAGAATATATTAGCAAATGAAACAAATTACAAAGAATTAATCTCTAAAATCTCATTCAGCTCACTACCAGAAAAATGAACAACCCAATCAAAAAGTGGACCAAAGAACTAAACAGACATTTCTCCAAAGAAGACACACAGATGGCTAATAAACACATGAATAGATGCTCAACTTCACTCATTATCAGAGAAATGCGAATCAAAACCACAATGAGGTGCCATCTCAGACCGGTCAGAATGGCTGCTATCACAAAGTCTGCAAACAATAAATGCTGGAGAGGGTGCGGAGAAAAGGGAACCCTCTTACACTGTTGGTGGGAATGCAAACTAGTACAGCCACTATGGAGAACAGTGTGGCGATTTCTTAAAAAACTGGAAATAAAACTGCCATATGACCCAGCAATCCCACTTCTGGGCATACACACCAAGGAAACTAGAACTGAAAGAGACATATGTATTCCAGTGTTCATTGCAGCACTGTTTACAACAGCTAGGACATGGAAGCAACCTGGATGTCCATCAGCAGGCAAATGGATAAGGAAGTTATATGTGGTACATATACACAATGGAATATTACTCAGTTGTAAAAAAAGAATGCATTTGAGTCAGTTCTAATGAGGTGGATGAAATTGGAGCCTGTTATACAGAGTGAAGTAAGTCAGAATGAGAAACACCAATACAGTATATTAACGCATATATGTGGAATTTAGAAAGATGGTAACAATGACCCTATATGCAAGACAGCAAAAGAGACACAGATGTAAAGAACAGACTTTTGGATTATGTGGGAGAAGGTGAGGGTGGGATGATTTGAAAGAATAGCATTGAAACATGTATATTACCATGTGTAAAACAGATGATCAGTGCAAATTTGATGCATGAAGCAGGGCACTCAAAGCCAGTGCTCTGGGAACAGCCCAGAGGCATGGGGTAAGGAGGGGGGTGGGTGGGGGATTCAGAATGGTGGGGACATATGTACACCTGTGGCTGATTCATGTCAATGTATGGCAAAAAAAACACCACAATATTGTAAAGTAATTAGCCTCCAATTAAAATAAATTAATTAAAAAATAAGTTAATGGTATAATTATATTTTGATGGGCAAATGTTATGATAAAACTATTGTAAACCTAATTTGAAATATTTTATGAGAGCTACATCCTGTAAGCCTGTTCTTTAGCAGCAGCTCTGCTCAAACCCTAGAGAAGGTGATGGCACCCCACTCCAGTACTCTTGCCTGGAAAATCCCATGGACAGAGGAGCCTGGTAGGCTGCAGTCCATGGGGTCGAAAAGAGTCGGATAAGACTGAGCAACTTCACTTTCACTTTTCACTTTGATGCACTGGAGAAGGAAATGGCAACACACTCCCGTGTTCTTGCCTGGAGAATCCCAGGGACGGGGGAGCCTGGTGGGCTGCCGTGTCTGGGGTCGCACAGAGTTGGACACGACTGAAGTGACTTAGCAGTGGCCACAGCAGCATGCTCAAACCCAGATCTGCCCACTCAGCCTTCCCCTGAGGAGAGGAGAACTGGGCGGCAGGTGAGAGGCAGCCCCTGCCGGCCTCATGGTGAATAGGCAGTGTCCACAGAAATGAGCTTCAGTTGTATCTGTTAATTATCTGCTGCTGAATCTGGAGCTTATGAAACCCTGTTCACTAGACTTCAAAAGCTGGTGAGTCGGCTCGGTTATCTCTTTGAGGAACCCACTTTATCCCTCTCGCCAATCTGTGACAGCAAAGATTTGGTTTCATTGCAAAATTGTCTGGCACGATGGCGTCAGGCTGACTTGGGAAGGGTTGGAAAACAGTGATGACTCAGAGCTCTGCTGAGGAGCATCGAACCCACCTATCTCCTCTGCATGCCTTAGCCTGGTGAAGGAGGGGGCAGGGTGGACCTGGCCCCCATGCGAAGGAGGCTCCAGAGGCCTTGCAGAGGAGTGGAGCTAAGTCCTCCATGCTTCCGTGGGAACAAACCTCTCAACCTAGGCTGGGAAGGGTAGGGTTTGTTTGCTTGCTCGCCTTTCTTTTTTGGTCTTTGGTAATAGTTTTCATTGACTTTCATTGACTGGGGAGTCAATGAAAACTGGATTCCTTTCCTCAGCTGGTCAGGGTCAGCTTTGATTCTGGGTTTTCCTTTTCCTATCCTTTTATTAGAGTGAAATGAGGTTCTGTATCAGGTTCTTAGGTGAGAACATATTTCTGTTTGTTCTGCTTTCCTTGTTTTCCTTACTGGAGTAAGTGTTGTTTTCCTAAAATGACATATATATTAATTCGTTTACATGTTTCTAAAACTAAGGACATTAGTCGAATTTATTTGTAGACAAAAACGGAATGAAAGATTGCTTTCCTACTTGTTTTTCTGCTCCCTGGCATTAATTTCAGAAGTTAAAAATCTGGGTTGTTGCTTCTTGTGCTAACAATTCCCATCTCACTAAATCATGGCACAGATGCAAAGTTTCAGTTTAATTTGGATTCTGGTATTATGCTTACGGAGGTAAAGGAAGACCCAGGCTTCGTAAATCTTTTTTTGTTTTTCCACTTTTATTTTTACATGTAGCTAGACTCAAAGTTTATGTCCATTTAGCTGACCTTTTCAATAGTGAGAGCTATTTTATAAGGCAGCAGAAGTGAAAGTTATCAGCAAGACTGGGTAATGTACAGTATTTATGAATGAACGTGCAAAAACCAACCTGGGGGTGTAAAATGTGAGGCTGTACTCAGGCAGAACTGCTTGTGACTTGAGCCTTCTTTGCAGTAAAGCATAATTCATGCTGCTGTTAGCCCTTAAAACAGGAAATAATATACCCATTTAACTTAATCACAATTTATATTACATGTGCATATTTCTAAACAAATGTTGTAGATGGAGAGTTTGGTAGCAATAATATTTATGAATTACACTTTTAGTTAGCAAAGGAAATGTGTGACCTCTTACATTTGGTTTGACATTTGAATTTGGTGTTCAGTGCATTTGACAGGGGTGATGGATTCTCATTAGCTCAATGTATAAACAGGAAATGCTTCCTTGGTGAACAGTTATTAATGTGGGACATCCCTGAATTTGAATTTTTAGTTGCTTATTCTGGTCCAGACTGTGAAACTTATTTAATGTCTCCCTTTCAAAAAAATAAAAATAAAAGGAAAAAACAAGCTTTTAATATTGTGGCTTGACAACCTGAACACGTGAATGCCAGGTTCTGAAAAACAAAATGTTTGGTGAGCGGGTGGGAAGTGAGGCTGCAGGGATCTCACACGCAGGGAGTAGCCCCAGCAGCGGGCGGCCCCCACGTGGCTTCGGCTTGCCTTAATTTCTAAATAAGATAACCTATAGGAATTAGAACATGACGTGGGGGCAGAATGGAGTAAGCTCCTACTTAACCTTTATCCAAACCAGGATTAAAGCTGTTCGTGCAAACCGGGAATCAGAGCCCATTTGCAATGTGACTTCAGACAGAAATTTCATCTTGAGTTTTCAGTGCTAACTTGCGATTCAGCAACAATCCTACGAAACAGGAGCTGAAGGGAAAGATGCAGGAAAGTTGGGAGAGGCATCCAGCTTCTGATGGGTAGGAGGAAAAGCCAGGCCAGTGTGCCAGCGCCCGTGGTGGGCCTGGCTCTTCTGAGTCATGCTTCGAATCTAATTAGAAGTCGGTTAGAAACCCGGAAAGTGAAGCTGGCAGGCCCTTAATCTGTATTTCAGGTCTGCAGAGGGGGAAAGTAGCATTTTTATTGTTGGAGGTCAAAGTTTAAATTTAGTTTATATCAGATTACCAAAATATGCTTTCGGTAAGGTTAGATTCTCATGCTCGGAGAGAGTGGGACTGTAATGAAAGCAAACAGGGCCGGAGATAATCCCATTACAGATGAACTCTTCACTCGAGCCTCAAACATTTGGGAACCATAATAACACCATCTCAGCAAGAAGATAAAGCCGAGCGGGTGGGAGCCGAGAGGGAAGCTCACTGAGCCCCCCTATTCAACATACCCCCCTTTCCCTTATTCCCAGAGCACACCCTGCTCCAGCTTTTTAGCTCACAGCACTTGGAGAAATGACTTACTTATTAGTTTTTCTGCTACTTCCACCCCTAAAATTTAAGCCCCGTCTATGGGGTCGCACAGAGTCGGACACGACTGAAGCGACTTAGCAGCAGCAGCAGGGTAGAGATTGTTTTTTTCTATTTTGTTCCCTACTGTACACCCACTGTATAGATCACAGCCTGGCTCATAAGAATCTCTCACTAAACACTGGTGGAATGAATGAAGGAAGCTCATTTCCTCTGAGCAGAAAGTGAAGATTTTGAAACCAAGATAGGGAGCCAGCCCCTTTGGGTTCTGAAAGAAGTGACAATTGCCCTAGGAGGAGGAAGGCGTCATCATTCCTGTGGGTTCTAGAAGGAAAACCATGAGGCTCAGATCAGAGGTTGCCAGCTCTAAGTCTGTGAGAACAGGAGCCATGCCTGCCCTGGTATCCAAGGCCTTGCACCCTGCTATGGAGGCTCAGTATCTGGGGATGGAGCTGGACAGAATTAACGAGGAGTTGGGGTTGGAAGAGCCCTCAGTTGCACGTCTGGGAGGTAGTGTGTGTCCCTGCCCCAACCTTTCAGGACAGTGAATCAGTACAGGCTGAACGGGACCCCATGAATACTGCCGGTCACAGACTGGACACAGATGGGGATGAACCATCCAAGAGCTGAGAAAAGAAGCTGACAGGGCGGGATGCATCTCTTTGGAGCCAGCTTTGCTATCCCTGCTTAAAGTCCCGCCAGGACATTCCTGAGCTTGAGACAAAATAAAGCGTCACCCTTCTCCACTAAGGATGTGCCCGTGGGAAGACCACGTCCCTTCCTCATGCCTTCTTTTAGAAATCATGTGAAATAGACCGACGACTGCTTCTGCCTCCAGTGAACATGATTTGCAAACTACCCTTTCTCCTCCTTCCCCCATGGAAATAATGGACAGCCTGTCCTCTTCCTTCTTCAAATACTCTCTTAAGAATATTGGTATGGATCCCTGTTTTCTTTTGGCCTCTCAGAACAGAACCTTATTTATCAGTTTGTGAACTCCAGACCCCAGCTCTTTCCTCCCAACTCCTGGCAATGTTATCATTCTACCAGCCAGCAAGGGGGAAAGCCAGAGGCTTCTGCAGCAAAGACCAAGTATACAAAGCAATATGAAGGGGTCACTTACTCACTGAAGCCTCTGACAGAGGATTGTGAGCCACACAGGGCTGGTTGCTACCCTCAAGCAGCTTAGATACCAGCTGGGAAGATCGTTGCCTCCACCTGTGTGCTTCTGAGGGAGGCAGGTTGACCTGAGGTTGGCGTGGTGATAGGAGCCAACCTGGTCCTGGCATGAATACCATGCTGTGACCCCAGAGGTGAGCCCTGCTCCCTGGTAGGCCTCCCAGACTTTCAAGAGCCTCCCTTTGGCTCAGCTTTTGGGACAGAGAGCAGTCTTGCCTTGAATCATTCCCCACAGACCCGGTCCTCTGCAGGGAAACTGAAACCTGTCCTCTGAAGAGGCAGCGTTCAGACTGATGTGCAAACTCTCGATGGCCACTGCCACCTTCTGAAGAGAAGGGGGTGCAGCAGGCCGAGCTCAGGAGGCACTTACAAGCATCCACAGAGTGCCAGGCCTTTTCCTAGACCCCAGCCTCTAAGGGCCAGGCTCACTCACAGCCCGGGACCTTTCGTTTGTGTTGGCACTACTCTTGCACTCCCTAGTCCTCCATTTATCCAAGGCCTTCCATCCTGAAACCCTTGGAAACCTCCACCATGAAGCCCTCCCTGAACACCCCAGATCCTGTCTGCTCCCCGAATCTCTGTGGATTTTAAAATTGTTCTCTAAGGACTGTGTGAATTTTGTCCCCCTGAGCTCTGTGAGCTCCCTGAGTTCAGGGGCAGTGCTACTTCTCTGACCATGCCTTAGTTAATTAGTACATGCCTTAGTATTTATCTGGCTTCCCAGGTGGCTCAGTGGTAAAGAATCTGCCTGCCAGCGTAGAAGACTCTGGTTCGATTCTTGGATCAGGAAGATCCCCTGGAGGAGGAAATGGCAACCCACTTCAGCATTCTTGCCTGGGTAATACCATAGACAAAGGAGCGTGGCAGGCTACAGCCATGGGGTCCCTAAGAGTCAGACACGACTAGGCATGCACATACATTAGGATTTATTAAGCGTGTCTTGAAGTTCAGCTATCACTTTGCCTTTTTGGACTTTGTTTTTGGAGTGATTAAAAACTTTTCTACTTAAAAATATCTTAAAAGTTATACATGTTTGCACTAAAAAAAAAACCAAACTATTCAGAGTTGAGTACAGAAAAAGTTAGTAGCTCTTGGGTCCCACTGCCAATCCCGTTCCTGAGGTTATCAGACCTAACGGTATAGGACATCCTTACATCTCTCTCCATGCACCGACAAACTTAAAATGTATGTATACACACATATTGAAATTTTAACTTTTCCTATTCTAAATTATTTCTTTTTAAAAATAAAATCTGGCTCGCACTAACCAAACACTACCTTGACAGTGCTTTTTTAGTTAATGCCACCTCATGGTATTGTGCTGGCTAGTAAATTTGCCGAGAAAAGCTTGCTTTATCAGTAAGGGACATAAACATGTTCAAACCTTCTGACATTCATGGATCACTCTTAAAAATTTTATTAATATAAAGGAAAAATAAAAAGAGATAGACTGAGTAGTAGGACAATAGATGTTCATGGATGCTGCAATATAATATATGAGTAATTAAAAAGGAAAAAAATCCAGCATGGCTTTTTCTGTTAGTACATGTAAGATGTTATTTATTCTTTTTATTCTCCTAATAGCTGCATAATTTACATTTGATGGTATAAACATAACACAATTTATTCAACACTTTAACTGATGGACATTCATTTTGATTTTACTTTTTGCCCTGATAAACAGTGCTTCTGTAAACATTCTTGTAGATATGCCCTGCAGGACATAATCCTATAAGTGAGATTGCTGGTATTTTAAATTTTAATAGACGGTGCTATACATCTTTTCTAAAGATTATAGCAGTTTATCAGACCCTAGGAATGAGTGAGCACTCCTGTTTCCCTTACTAGCCCTAGGTATTACTATTCTATCACTCTGATGGGTCAGATTTGTTGTTTTAATTTGTATTTCCCTAACTAATGAAGTTGCGTATCTTTTTCAGTGCTTACTGGCAATTTACATTTCCTTGTCTTTAAATTGCCTTTTCATATCCTTTGCCTCTTTTTCTGATATTCTTTCTTTTTCTTATCTGTAGAAGTCCTTTATTAAGATAGCATATAAACCCTTAGCAATAAGTGTTGCAGTTTTTTCTCCCTTCTTTTAATTTTGTCTATGATAAATCTGGCTACCTAAAAATTTAAAACTTTGTATTGTCATGTATTAAAACCTCTCTTTCTTTATGGCTTCTAGTTTTTATGTCTTCTTTAAGAAGACCTTCTCCCTCAGAGTTTATATATACATTCCCTTAAGTTTTCTTCTACTATTTTTTTTATAGTTGTATCTTTTTCATTTAGATCTTTAATTCACCAGGAAGCCAGGTATGAGATGATGTGTAGAGGGGTCTAGCTTTATTTAACAGGTGATGTTGGACTAACTGCCTATCCATAAAGGAAAAAACCAAACCGAAGCAAAGTTTCCTTTCCCCATTGACTACATCTGTGTCTTGTATGGAGTTATTCTACTTTTAGGATACGTTAGGTTCCCAGGCCTTGCTTTAGGGTGGACGACAGCTCCCATTGTCCCAACACTGTAAAAGAATCAGCATGAGCACTGGTTCCCTGCTTGGGTAAATCTCTCTTTTCTTGACTATTAGCTATCAACAGGGAAAGGGGAGGGTTTCGATTACACATTCCCGAACCCAGGCCTATGTGAAGCTCTCAGAGCAGCAAATATCCTTCTTTTGGCTTGTGGGGTGGTGGGGGGTGGTGGCGGGAAGGACCGAATTTTGAATGATGACAACCCCAAGTGGTGCCCTAAATCACCAGGTTCTACATGCTGGTGACAACATAGCCCCTGATATAAGAGGTCCTGGTCAGAGACACCCTTGTCCTCGGCAGGCTTGGGGGCGGTGTCTGTCTGGCTTTCTTTTCAGTATCTACTCGCAGGCTGAGATTTTCTTTAGGCCAAGTTTCAGCCTGGAGCAAATTTTTTATGGCTGTGAGCTAATCCCCTAGCAAACCCTGGTTTATGTAGAAACGCTGACACAGTGCTAGCTCTGGTGATTCAACTGGGGCGGCTGGGCTATTTATGGCTCCCTGATGCCAATAGGGGATAATTCTCATTTAATAGATTCCGTTTCTGTGGGGACAGGGATCCCACTTTTTCTCCCCAGTGGAACTTCTTGCACCAGGACCTGAGCAAGTGGACGGCTGCCTGGGGGCAGGGGCAACCATGGGAGTAGCTCAGGCTGCAGTAAGTTTCAACCAAGGTGGGCTTTTCATGCTGGGATTGCAAGAGCCTTAGACACAAATAAATATTTTCATCTCCTGTTTTGTCTCTGGGCAGTGGGCCCGAAAAGCGTCTTGATTCTTCTCAGTGAGACTTGGGAGAAAAGCTGAGGATGACTTAATTCCGTCTTCCCCTTTCCCTTTCTGCACTTCTTTCTTTGTCCTAAGGACCTGCAGCAAGGGTTCTACGCAGCCACTGTTTGTGGGCGTGAGCCAGGCAGGGCTGTATTCAGGGTCCCCCGGGAGGTGAGGCCGTGTGCATGGCTGACCCCTCCTGAGACAGCTCCTTTGCCCCAGGTGGGGGCTGACGGGACCAGGGGATGGGTTTGGGGCTGGCAGGAGGGGGCAGTTCTTGGTTTAGCTTCATTTCTATTATCAGCCAGTATGAATCTTGGATTCCAGCTTGAGCTCTTAAAAGACCTAGGGAGTGCCTTGTTTCCATTCCTCTCAACTGCCTCCTTACATAGGGTCAGACTTTTTAAAAAATTGTGGTAAACTATTCATAGCATAATATTCACCACTTGGAAGCATACAGTTCAGTGACATTAGGTCAGTTTGTATTGTGCAACCGTTTCTATCATCCATCTCCAGAATTCTTTTCATCTTACCCAGCTGAAACTCTGTGCTCATATTAAACAATAACTCCTGCTCCCTGGGGGGAGAAACTCTTGCCACTATGGGATGAAGGGTTTTGGAGCTGTGATCTCTGATGACCTGGGCCCTGTTAGGGTGGCTCTAGGGAGTTCCAAGAAGCAGCCAAGCCCCTACAGAAGGGAGTCCTCTTCACCATGCCGGGCCTGTCCCAGTGACATTTGGAGGGTTAGACAGGTGAACTTCATCATCCCCGTTTGCCAGAGAAGCTTCACAGCAACAGGGTTAAGCAGTCCAGTAACCCAGTGGCCGAACTGGGGCTTGAACTGGGGCTGCCTGGCTCCAGAGCCTGTGCCCTTAACCATTTCTGTATATTTATTGCTAAGCTCTGGAGCTCCTAGTGTCATTCCCAGACCAACAGAGTCATGGCAAGAGCACCGAGCATTGGTCTCAACTCAGCAAAGCAACCAGATCGCGCCCACCTCATCTGTGGCCTTTGAAGTCAGCGATGTCAAAAGCGGGACAGCCTTGTCTTTTACCAGCTTTTATGGGGCCTGTCAGGGGGATGGAAGCACTTAGAGATGGCAGGCAGATAAAGGATGGGCCAGGCCTGCCCTGATAAGGTGGCCTAGGACTGGGGGAGACACCGAAGCTGCCAGGACTGTGGTTTCTGCATGGGAGTAAGCACGATTTCTGGCAGAGCCAGAGAAGCTGTGAAGACAGGCTGGCGGCCACAGGATTTAGTGGTTTAGCTTTGTTGAAATCCTCAACTTCAAGGACTTCCCCTGGTGACTGAGTTTTGTCAGGCTAATTAAGAGCAAGCCTGGCCCTGCAACCAGCCAAGCTCTGGGAATAGAAGAGGGAGGGGAAGGGTGGGCGAGGGATGCCCAGACATGGCTGGGGGGCAAGGATCTGGTGTCAATCCTGATGGATGGATGGGGCCCCCCTTGCCATGCCTGGCAAGACAGATGGTGAGGAAGATCCCAGGGTGAAGCCTGTTCCGCTTTTCACAGCTCCTCTTCCAGCTCTCCCGCCCCAACTTTCCCAAAGGGACAGGCCTGGAGCTGGGAGGACTTGTGAACTCGAGCCTGGAGGATGGTGGGGGGTTGGGCATCCTTAGATTCAGGGTTCATCCATCATCTTACTCTCACATGTGAGCTTGGCTGGAGACTAGAACTTGAGATGTATCTCATGAGGGATTGTAGGCCTGGAAGGAGGGGAGGAGACATGGAAGGGGCTGGTGAGTGTGCTCCTGGATAAAGGACTCCTCAGGGCTCTCCCAGGACTGTCTCCATGACACAGTGAGAATACCTGCCCAGGGCCTGTGCACAGCGCAGTTTCAGGGAATAGGTGGGGTTTTACTAATTAGCTAACCCTCCCCAAGCTCCTGAGATGGGAGAGGGATACTATTATCCCTATTTGACAGCCAAGGAAACTTTGGCTCAGAGAGGTTGAGTAACTCAACCAGTGTCACACAGAGTATATTTGAACCCATGTCTGACACCAGAGCTTCCCAGGTATAGCTAGGGGTAAGGAATCTGCCTGCCAATGCAGGAGATGCAGGAGACACAAGTTCAATCCCTGGGTGGGAATATGCCCTGGAGGAGGAAATGGCAACCCACTCCAGTATTCTTGCCTGGAGAATTTCATGAACAGAGGAGCCGAGCGGGCTACAGTCCACGAGGTCGCAAAGAGTCAGACAGGACTGAGCACGCACTCACCTCACTGACACCAGAGCCTAAGCTCTTTAGCACGAGTTACCATGGACTTTACAGTCCATAGGGTTGCAAAGAGTCAGACACCCCTGAGCAACTTTCACTTTCACTTCATTGTCACAGAACTGGCAGCAAAGCCTCCCTGGCTATCTGCCCTCAGACCGATGCAGACAGACTGAGATGGGGCCCAGATCACCTGCGGCCTCATTCAGTTCCTTCAGCATGAGAGGCTGTTGGATGCGAGCTGGGTCCCTCAGCCAGACATATGACAGGAAGTGTGGAGGGGCCTCAAGAGCCCCCTTGGCCACTGCACAGTGCTGGGAGCAGACCAGGGGGAACACTTGAGGGCAGGGGCCGTGTGGGGAATCTGTGCTCATACCCTAAGAAGCTGAACAATGAGCCAGGCAGTTCCTGCCTTTGCTCACAGAGCAGGAGCACAGGCTGAGCGGCACGGGGTGGGAGTAGGGCTCAGGAGTCAGGAGCCCCAGCTGAGACGGAGGGGGCGCTGGGTCTGGGAGGATGAGTGGGAGTTGGGGGGGTGAGCTCTTCCTTCCTCAGGGAGTGGAGTGAAGAGCACTGCTGCTGGGCAGAGGAGTCCAGAGGTCTGTTGGGTGAAAACCCCAGCTCTGCTGAGTTCGTGACCTTGAGCAATTTAACCTCTCTGTGCCTTTCTGCGTCCTGCGAATAAAAATAGTCCATATGGCATGTGGTTGTTTTGAAGATAAATTAATGCAGACAGAAAGCTAAGTCTGTCCTCAGTAAACTGTGAAATGACCATGCAGGCTCTGGGCTGCTGCTGTTCTCCCAGCTGAGAAATACTAGCAGGCACAACCTTTGCACAGAGGTGGAAGAAGGGGGCCAGCTGCATGACCTGCGAGTGGGCAGGTTGCCATGTCTTACCACCCTGGCTCCCCTGACTCCCTCACTTCCTACTTGTTTACATGGGTCTTCCCAGTGTGACATGTCAAGTGTTATCCAATAGAACATTTTCCAGGGTTGGTGGTGTTCCTCTAGCTTGACTAAGAGTTAGTTAAAGCTCGTGGGGAGGACCATCCCAAACAGTGGAGAGGTGCTTGCTTCCTTCAACACACTGTCTTTGATCGGTCTTGGTCTTCCTGGTGCAAGGCACCAAGCTAGGCTCTGGGAGCACAAGCCAGTCACAGTCCTTGCCCTTGAGAGCTCACAGTCCACGGAGAAGACATTATTCATTCATTCATGCATTCACTCAGCCACCATTTTCCGAGCACCTGCTTTGTGCCAGCGACCTTTCTAGATGTTGAGAACTCAGCAGAGAACAGGACAGTCAGCAGCTGCCCCCAGGCTACTCTTGTGGTTTGCTTTTCTGGGATGACATCAAGATGCAATTAGTCTAGAGTGATTGCCATGACCCTCAGTCCCTACTATGCGCTGGGCACTGGGAATCCACTGTGGGCAGTAGGGCAGAGTGGTTAACAGCTGGGTCTCTGGGTCCCATAGCCTGGGTTTGTATCTTAGCTCTGTTTACTGGCTGTGAGACCCTAGGCAGGCTGGATCTAAGTCTGCTTTGTCTGTAAAATAGGGATGCTAATGGTACCTTCCTCATGGGGTAAGGATGAAATGCAATGAGGTGTGAAAGGCACTCAGCACTTGGCACGCTGGCTGCACTTACACGATTCCCACCTGTCGGGACTGTTGTCATCGCCCTCCTCCAGCTTTCAGGGGCTCACCTGAGACCCTGGGAGGACTATCCTCTCTTCCCCGTCAAGTGTAGGATTTAACATGCAAGTACTGTTAGAAAAGTCATGAATGTAATTCTGGTTCAAGGTTAACCAATCTCCTTTTCTAAGTAACCTTTAAAAATCAATTAGACTCTGTAAATGAACTATATGGGAATAGAATCTTGACAAGTGTGGATACATGTATACGTATAGCTGATTTACTTTGCAGCACAGCAGAAACTAACGCAACATTATAAATCCACTATACTCCCCCAAAAATTAATTTAAAAATTAAAAAGAAATAAAAACCAATTAGAAAAAGGCAGACAGCTCAGTGGAAAGATGGGTAAAGATTTGAGCAAATAGTTCACAGGAAAAGAAATAAGAACAGCTTATTAGCAAATGAAAAGAAGTTCAATCCTATCTATATTTTAAAAAATATCTATTAACATAGCAAGATACAATTTTCACCTTTCAAGCAAATGAAGGTTTAAAAATTTGCTGATACCTTTTGTTGGAAAGGATATGGGGAGATAGACATATTCACATAAGTGAGTGGGGAATGTGAATTGGTGCAAGATCTGTGGAGAAAGTTTGGAAGGTTCTATTAAAAATGCACCATCCTTTTGACTTAGCATTTCTATATACAGGAACTTATCTTATGGATATGTTAATAAATGAATGCAGTGATATGCATCTAAGAACGTTTACTACCTCCCTGTTTATTGTAGAGAAAAAAATAGAAAGAACTATAAACATCCACCAATGGAGGACTGGTTAAACTAAGGTACCTGAATACAATGGTATACCCCACAGCCGTTATAAGGTACCTAGGGCCCTAAAATGTATCTTGCAGATCTTAACATATTGCTAAGATAAGTTTTTTTTAAGGTATAGAAAAAGGAAAGTGTAGAGCAATATGCCCATTTGGTTTACTCTCATTTGGGTTAAAAAGTATAAGCTGATACACATGTTTATATGTACAGAATATACCCCAAGGAATGCATAAGAAACCACTCACGGTGGTTTCCTTCAGACAGAGGTCCCGGGAGCCTGAGCAGGAAGGGAGGTCTTCATTCTACCTTCTTGTATTCTCAGATTTTTTTTTGTATCTGTGAATTACTAAAATAATTACAAGGAAAAAATCAAGCCAACTGAAGATACTCATTGCTAGTTACAACATTCATAGTTAAAAGATGAAATCTTGTTCCAAGTTTTTCTGGTTTGTGTTTTTGTGTGCGGACTGATATAGTATTCTTCCTCTGAAATCCTCCTGATTAGCTAAGAGATGGCTCTCAGGCAGGGCTGCCCATTTAGATGGTTTCAACGTAAACCAGCGTCCTGCCATTGCTTTGATTGAGGTGGAGGAGAAAGCCCAGGGGTTGAGCCTGACCTAGCTGGTGACAAGGGACCCCTGTCCTTCCTGAGTGTTTGATCCTGCATTCTTATCTCCTCCTGTAGAATCAGAATCCAGAAGCCACTAGGGTGAGGCTTGAGGTTCTCAGAGCATCCTCAGTACCAACCTTACCCCTGTACTGGTGAGTAGGTAGGTGTTTTCTAGCAGCGAGACCACACACCCAGGTGGCCCTGGAGTTGTTGTTGAGTCGCTAAGTCATGCCTGAATCTTTGCAACCCCATGGACTGCAGCACATCCGGTTTCCTGTCCTTCACTACCTCCGGGAGTTTGCTCAGACTCAAGCCCATTAAGTCAGTGATTGTCATCCAACCATCTCAACCTCTGTGCTCCTGCTCTCAATCTTTTGCAGCATCAGGGTCTTTTCCAATGACTCGGCTCTTTTCATCAGGTAGCCAAAGTATTGGAGTTTTAGTATCAGTCCTTCCATTGAGTTTTACGGGTTGATTTCCTTTAGGATTGGCTGGTTTGATCTTGTAGTCCAAGGGACTCTCAAGAGTCTTTTCCAGCACCACAATTCAAAAGCATCAACTCCTCGGTGCTCAGCCTTCTTTATGGTCCAGCTCTCACATCCATACATGACTAATGGGAAAACAATAGGTTTGACTATATGGACCTTTGTCAGAAAAGTGATGTCTCTGCTTTTGAATATGCTGTCTAGGTTTGTCATAGTTTTTCTTCCAAGAAACAAGCGTCTTTTCATTTCGTGGCTGCAATCACTGTCCACAGTGATTTTCAAACCCAAGAAAATAAAATCTGTCACTGTTTCCACTTTTGGAGATATGGCTAAAATGAATCCTTCCAATCGGTGAGAAAGTCTATTTTTTGTGAGGGCTATTAGCACAGCTTTCATGTGTATGGAACTTGGGGCACAATCTACTGTTTGTCCCTGAATCCTTGGTAGCTAGAGGTGACATCTGTCAGGAAGTAGAGAGGTAGGAGCTTTTGGAGCAAGCAACATGCAAGCTGACTTGTAACTTCTAATAATTCAGAAGCCAGAATGCCCATACTTTTTTCTCCCTCATTCCCTCTCACCCCTTCTTCTTCCTTTCCTTTTCCTCTTTCTCGTTTTTCTGTTTAAAATTTTTATTAGTTTTTGTTTTAAATTTCATGTAAAAAAAATAAAGATAACATTTTCAAATGGTTTAGAGAGTCAGATGTTACTAGACTTGTGTAAACACACACAGGCACACACCCCCCATATCCTGGTCCTGGACTTTTGCCCACCTCCCTTATTTTCTACTTCTCAGAGGCAATTATTGATACTTTTAGTAATCTCGTGGATTCTTTTGATATTTCCCTCTGTGTCTCTAAATAATGTACTTATTCTCTGCTTGAATTCTTCCATTTTTGGCATTGTTGATTGACTTCCTACTGTGGAAATGAGGATTTAACTCTCTTTTCATCATCACTTGCACTTCCCCTCTTCCATTGTTCCAAAATAGTTAATAGCATAATTTCATTATATTGATGTTTGGTGATTGAATGACCCTTGAAGTTCTGTTCATAGCTGAACTATGATGACTCGTACTCTCCTGACCTCTCGTCAGTTACCTTTTTTCCACCTCTGCTCAGTGTTTTGTTATAGGTCACTAGTTCAACACCAAACTCTTCTCTAGTTGAATAAAGTCTGTCTTAAAATTGTTTTCACAAACTTTATTCTATCGTGTCCACCTTCTGAGAAAATCTCTCCCACAGCCTCTGAACTTGGTCGGGTGCTTTCTAGATCTGCTATCCAGTTTTTGTTTGAGGTTTCTTCATTAGCATATTGGCGATTCCCTCAGTTTTATTTTTCTGCTGATCTTCTATTTCCTGGATCCCATATCCTCCTCTTTCTTTGGTTTCTTCTTTGCTTTAGTGGAGTGCATTTTTTTCACCATTAACTTATAAAGAAGTAAGTATTTTTTGTACCCTTGGATATTTGAAAATGTATTTATTCTAGCCTCATGGTTACTTGATGGTTTGGCTGGGTATAGAATTCTGGGTTGGAAATAATCTTTCAAAACTTTGATGGCCTTGTGCCATTGTCTTCATGGCTACAGTGTTGCCAAGAAGGCCATTAGTGAAATCTGTTTCTCTCTCTCCCTCTCTACTATAGGAAATTTTCTTTGCCCTGTTGTTTTGAAATTTTGTATGCAGTTCTTTAGTGTAGATATATTTTTACTCATTGTGCAGGGCACTTTGTGAGCATTTTTGAAACTTATATCCTTCAATTCTGCTGCTAAGTCGCTTCAGTTGTGTCCGACTCTGCGCAACCCCATAGACGGCCGCCCACCAGGCTCCCCCATCCCTGGGATTCTCCAGGCAAGAACGAACACTGGAGTGGGTCGCCATTTTCTTCTCCAATGCATGAAAGTGAAAAGGGAAAGTGAAGTCACTCAGTCGTGCCCCAACTCTTCGCTATTACCTATGAAAATTGTTTCCTTGATTATTTCCACTTTCATTTCCCCTCTTTTTATTTTCTACCTCCCCACCTACTCCCTGAAACACCTATTATTTAGAGGTACATGTATTGAACTATTTCCTCAATATTCTCATTTATTTCTCTTCCATTTTTTTTTTGTTTTCTCTATTTTCTGGGCTGTTTATCTTTGAAATTTTTATGCATTGTGTTTCTTCCATCATTTAAAAAAATTTCCAAGATTTCTCTCTTGTTTTCTAAACATTCTTTTTTTTTTTCTAAAATAACATCTTCTTCTTGATTCATAGATACAATATTTTCTCTAAGGTACTGTGATTTCACTTAAGTTTTCTTCTTCTTTCCTACTTATTTTGGTCTCTATGTTTCATATTATATAGTCTCCACAAGTGCCTTGTTATTCTTGATTGCCTGATCACATTTAAGAGTAGAGGTCATTTAAAAGCTGACTTGAAAGCTCTGTGTCCTTTAGGTGGGGCTGTTTAAACTATGAACTTCATGTAGCATAATCTAGGTAGGCTGTTTTCAAGAGAATCCTCACTGTTGATGTCTTTTGAATTTGTCTCTTGCACTAGTCAGATTGTTCAGAGAAACTGTCTCCAGGCTTCTGCCTAGAAGATATACATTTGGCTCTCAGCATTCATGGACTTTAGGAGGGAAAGAAGGCTAACTATCTCTTTAGTATGTGTATTACTAGTCTGCTCAGGCTGTCATAACAAAATACCACAGTCTGGGTGGCTTAAACAACAGAAATTTATTTTCTCACTGTTTTGGAGACTAGAAGAGCAAAGATAGAGGCTTGGTTCTGGTGAGGCCTCTCTTCAGAAGGCCACCTTCTCGCTATACCTCACATGATCTTTCTACTGTGGGCAGGAGGAAGGAGAATGCTTTGGTGTCACCCCTTCCTCTCCTTATAAGGACAATAGTTCTATTGAACAGAACCTAACTTATGACCTCATTTAACCTTAATTACCCTCTTAAAGGCCCAAACTCAAAATATGATAATGTGGGGAGTTCAGTACAGTCGCTCAGTCATGTCCAACTCTTTGTGACCCTGTGGACTGCAACATGCCAGCCTCCCTGTCCATCACCAACTCCCAGAGTTTACCCAAACTCATGTCCATTGAGTTGGTGATGCCATCCAACCATCTCATCCTCTGTCGTCCCCTTCTCCTCCTGCCTTCAATCTTTCCCAGCATCAGGGTCTTTTCAAATGAGTCAGCTCTTCGCATCAGGTGGCCAAAGTATTGGAGTTTCAGCTTCAGCATCAGTCCTTCCAGTGAACATTCAGGACTGATTTCCTTTAGGATGGACTGGTTGGATCTCCTTGCAGTCCAAGGGACTCTCAAGAGTCTTCTCCAACACCACAATTCAAAAGCATCAATTCTTCAGCACTCAGCTTTCTTTACAGTCCAACTGTCACATCCATACATGACTACTGGAAAAACCATAGCCTTGACTAGATGGACCTTTATTGGCCAAGTAATGTCTCTGCTTTTTAATATGCTGTCTAGGTTGGTCATAACTTTTCTTTCAAGGAGTAAGCGTCTTTATTTCATGGCTGCAGTCACCATCTGCAGTGATTTTGGAGCCCAGGAAAATAAAGTCGGCCACTGTTACTCCATCTATTTGCCATGAAGTGATGGGATTGGATGCCATGATCTTTGTTTTCTGAATGTTGAGCTTTAAGCCAACTTTTTCACTCTCCACTTTCACTTTCATCAAGAGGCTCTTTAGTAGTCCTTCATTTTATCTGCCATAAGGGTGGTGTCATCTACATATCTGAGGTTACTGATATTTCTCCCAGCAGTCTTGATTCCAGCTTGTGCTTCATCCAGCCCAGCATTTCTCATGATGTACTCTGCAAATAAGTTAAATAAGTAGGGTGACAGTATACAGCCTTGACATTCTCCTTTCCTGATTTGGAACCAGTCTGTTGTTCCATGTCCAGTTTTAACTGTTGCTTCCTGACCTGCATATAGGTTTCTCAAGAGGCAGGTCAGGTGCTCTGGTATTCCCAACTCTTTCAGAATTTTCCACAGTTTATTGTGATCCACACAAAGGCGTTGGCATAGTCAATAAAGTAGAAATATATGCTTTTCTGGAACTCTCTTGCTCTTTTGATGATCCAGCACATGTTGGCAATTTGATCTCTGGTTCCTCTGCCTTTTCTAAAACCAGGTTGAATATCTGGAAGTTCATGGTTCACGTATTGTTGAACCCTAGCTTGGAGAGTCTTGAGCATTACTTTGCTAATGTGTGAGATGAGTGCAATTGTGTGGTAGTTTGAGCATTCTTTGGCATTGCCTTTCTTTGGGATTGGAATGAAAACTAACCTTTTCCAGTCCTGTGGCCACTGCTGAGTTTTCCAAATTTGCTGGCATATTGAGTGCAGCACTTTCACAGCATCATCTTTTAGGATTTGAAATAGCTCAACTGGAATTCCATCACCTCCACTAGCTTTGTTTGTAGTAATGCTTTCTAAGGCCCACTTGACTTCACATTCCAGAATGTCTGGCTCTGGGTGAGTGATCACACCATCATGATTATCTGGGTTGTGAAGATCTTTTTTGTACAGTTCTTCTGTGTTTTCTTGCCAACTCTTCTTATGGGGAGTTATGCCTTCAATATGTGAATTTGTGAGGGGTATAATTCAGTTCATAACAGTATGTAAAATTTCACTTAACTGTTCTGTTTTCATTCTGATACTTTCATCTTCTGCTGTGTTTGATGATCTCAATTCTGTTTCATCCTCTCTAGAAAATAATCTTCGAGTCTACTGCTGGAGTGGGGATGAGGCTGCCACCCAGGTACATTGAATGAGAATGGGTCTCTGAAGGTCTGACGGTTCTTAAGTAGATTATAAACCAATTCTTCTTTTAATAGGTGCACATTCACCGCCACTTCTAACATTGCTTCTAGTTCCTGACTAGTTGACTTTTGGCCTGCATTACTGTTGACTTAGGACTCAGTTTTTCAGGTCTGCTAAATTGGTTACCACTTATCCAGCTTCCAAAATGTTCTTGCTTTTGTAATCTCTCCTGTTTTCTCTGTCCATGGGAATTATATCATAAAAATATCTTTCTGTCGTCAGCTTGTGTTTCTGGAGGAAGTAGAGGTAAATATATGTTTGTCTAATTCTCCATCTTTAACTGGACACC
Source organism: Bubalus bubalis (assembly GCF_019923935.1). Lineage (NCBI taxonomy): Eukaryota > Metazoa > Chordata > Mammalia > Artiodactyla > Bovidae > Bubalus > Bubalus bubalis. The sequence goes on along the minus strand of NC_059165.1, from coordinate 64,306,475 downwards.
ATATGTCTCCTTCCCTTGAAAGCAGTGGAAGCCCATCTGAGGAGTTAGCTTTGGTTCCCAGTCCATTTCTCCACCAACTCTGATGTTTCCACAAAACATATCTGTTGTATCCAAATGCATTTGATTTTGATGTGTTGAGTGATTTCTGGGGACCAATAGTCTGACATCACTTGATCAAAAGATAGAAATATACTGAGCTCATCACAAGTATGCCAACAATTTTAATACACTCAGAAAATGATTTGTGCTTCAAGTTCAACGAAGCTTCCACATTTTCCTGAACAGCATTTCCTTACATTTAAAAACTTGATATATTTCCAGGGGAATCTAATCCATATGTTTCCTATTTTTTTTTTTTTTTGCTTTTAATGCATCTTAATATTGTTTCATAAAGCACTATTTAAGCTAACATTCTTTATTAGCTTTTTTCCCCTTAAGTAAGCCTTTTCCATTAGCTTTTATTTAGAACTGTGTTTTTTTCAAAACTTCCGACCACCAAGTTGAATTGAACCCCTAAATGTCTGAGTTTCACTTGAAAGTTTGACTTGTCTTGGCGTCTAGTTAGGGCAAACCCATATTTTCTAAAATCTTGTGTTTTCTGTCTATGTTTCCCAGCTAAGCAGATCTGTACCCAGAACCCATTCCACAGAATCCTATACTCCATGGTAATCTGGACCAGAAAGAAAGTACCTACATGCAGCATACCTCTTTTTGTGGTCAACCATGCATTGGATAGATAAGAGTAAGAGGAGATATTCCCCTGCCTTGGGGAGTTCAGTCTACTTAGGGAGATGAGTAAGAAAAGAAAGTCTTTCATTTCCTACCTGTATGTCAGATAATGGACACTTGGTCATGATTGTCCTATTTAAACCCAATGATACACATGTATTTTATCTAAATTAATCCTCTTAATAAGTCTTCAGGATGAATATAATTATTACCCCAATTTACAGAATAAGGGCACTTGAGACTCCAAATGTTGCTGAGCTTGCCCAAGATTGTACAACTATGAAGTGGTAGAGAGGCTGGTTTAGAAGGTAGGCAGAATTCCAACATATGAAAAGCAGGAACATGATTTAGGTACCTGGTTTGGAATGAGTATTCAATAGTGGTTGTGAAATTAATATAACAGGGCCAATGATACATCCTGTAAAGCTGAGAGAAGACTTATGAGGGCTGCCACCACTAAGAAAGATGTCCTAGAGGAGACTGTTATCCCAAACCTGTCTTCATTTGCTCTGCTGCCATGTCCAGGTGACTGTCGTCTGTTACCTGGATACCTACTTTGCTGTTGTTGTTCAGCCACTCAACCATGTCTTGACTCTTTGCGACCCCATGGCCTGCAACATACCAGGCTTCCCTGTCCTTCACTAGGATACCTATTGGAGCCTGTCAACTGCTCTCCCCACTTTCCTTCTTGCCCCATTACTAACTGTTCTCCACACAGCAGCCAGCATGATTTTTTTTTTTTTCATTCAAGGTAAAATTTATCTACAGTGAAATGCATACAACTTAAGTATTTAATCTGATGAATTTTGACAAAATGTATATACCCATGTAACCAACACCACATTCAAAACATAGAACATTTCTATTACCCTGTGTTCCCTTTTTGTCAATACCTACCTCTGATAGGCAACTAAAATTCTTGATGCTATAACCATAGATTAGTTTTGTATGTTTTGAGTTTCATGTAAATGAAATTACACATTATAACTCATTTGTGTCTATTTTTTTTTTCAATCAGTGTGTTTTAAGATTCATCCCTGCTGTTCTGTGTAGTTGTACCTCATTTCTGAAATAGTATTTCAGCTATAAAAATATCAACTTTATTGATTGATTTTTGTGTTGAAGGAGATTGTTACAGTTTGGAATTATTGTGAATGAAAGTGATACATTCTTGTACAAGAGAGTTAGTGAACATACATTTTTATTCTCTTGAGTTACTAAGAATGCAATTGCTGGTCATACGTAGATACACATTTAATATTTTAAGAAAATGTAAAAATGTTTCCAAAGTTCTTTCACCGTTTTATACTTCTATCAGCAATGTATGGGGGCTCTGTTTGTTCTTTTTTCCCCTGAGACACTAGGACAGTGAAAAATAAAAAAGGTAACAACCCAATGGTGGAGAGACAGAGGGAGCTGGAATAATTGGATATGGACATGGGGAAAATACAGCTTGGCCTATTCTCTGAGTGAGGTAGAAGTTAAGGCTTACTTTTTTCTCATTAGCAATATACAGCTGTTCCAGCATTATTATTATAATATTACTATGTAGCATTAGTCTTTAAAAAGACTTTACTTTTGCAATGGAATTGTCTTGGCTCATTTGTCAAAAGGCATGTATGTTAGAGTCTATTTCTGGGTTATCCATTCTATTCCACTGATACATTTGGTGATCTTTATGCCAACACTGAAAGGACAACATTGGAAGGACTGATACCTGAAGGTGAAGCTCCAATACTTTGACCACCTGAGGCGAAGATCTCACTCACTGGAAAAGACCCTGATGCTGGGAAAGATTGAGGGCAGGAGGTGAAGGGGGCAACAGAGGATGAGATGGTTGGATGGCATCACTGAGTCAATAGACATGAATTTGAGCAAACTCCAGGAGATAGTGAAGGACAGGGAACCTGGCGTGCTGCAGTCCATGGGGTCACAAAGAGTCAGACATGACTTAGCGACTGAACAACAACATGCCAACACTACACAATATTAATTTTTTTTAATTATTTTAACCGAGTTATAATTGATATATTAGTTTTGGGTATACAACATAATGATTTATTATTTGTATGTATTGCAAAATGATCACCACAATAAATCCACGTAACATCCATCACCATACATAGTTACTATTTTTTTCTTGTGATAAGAACTTTCAAGAGCCATTCCCCTAGCTACTTTCGAATATGCAGTATAGTATTATTAAGAACAGTCATCATGCTGTGCTTAACATTCCCATGACTTACTCATCTTATAACTGAAAATTTATACTTTGTGACCCCTTTCACTCAGTTAACAACCCCTAACCCTCACTTCAGGCAACCACTAATGAGTTCTCTACATCCCAAACTTGGGATTTGTTTTTCATATTTCATGTATAAGTGAGATCATATGATGTTTGTCTGTCTCTCTCTGACTTATTTCACGTATCGTAATGCCCTCAATGGTTTCCCTGGTGGCTCAGACAGTAAGGAGTCTGCCTGTGATGTGGGAGACTTGGGTTCGATCCCTGGGTCGGGAAGATCCCCTGGAGGAGAAAATGGCAACCCACTATTCTTGTCTGGAGAATCTCAAGGACAGAGGAGCCTAGAGGGCTACACAGTCCATACAGTCACAGAGAGTCGGACACAACTGAGCGACTAACACACAATGCCCTCAGTGTCCACCCATGGACCTTGTTCCAAATAAACCTTTTTCGTGGCCGAATAATATTCGTGTGTGTGTGTCCCCTTTATCATTATGAAATGACTCTCTTTTTCTGGCATCATTCATCACCTTAAAGTCTACTTTGTCTCTAATTAAGTCACTTCTGCTTTCTCCTGATTAGACTTTGCCTGATATACCTTTTTATGTATTTTTACTTTTAGTGTATCTGTGTCTCATTTTAAAGTCCATTTTTCCTTGAGAATACATGGTTGTGTTTTATCTATATTGAGAATCTCTGCTTTTAGTTGGACTATTTAGAATAAAATTTAATATTAGTATAGATATAGTTGAGTTTAAGTATATCATCTAACTATTTATATTCTATTTGTTTCTGCTGTTTTAATACCTTTTTAATAGTATATTTTTTCCTGCTTTGTCAGAGTTTTTAAATGATTCTGTTTTCCCCTACTCATGGCTTATTATGTTAACCTTCATTTTACTGTGGTTTTTCACTTGTAGTAATGCTGGGAGAGATTGGGGGCAGGGGGAGAAGGGGGCGACAGAGGGTGAGATGGCTGGATGGCATCACCGACTTGATGGACGTGAGTCTCAGTGAACTCCGGGAGCTGGTGATGGACAGGAAGGCCTGGCGTGCTGCAGTTCATGGGGTCGCAAAGAGTCGGACACGACTGAGCGACTGAACTGAACTGAATTAATTTTAGTTTTTAAATGTTTGTATTTAACTTGCCACAGTATATTTTAAAATAATTTTATATCATGTTATTTATAACATAAGAACTTTACAACAGTATAGTTCAATTTACCCACTCCTATTTCTTTTGTGATTTAAAAAAAAAATTAAACTTCACTTCCAGATATGTAATAATGCCAAAATCTCTCTTCTCTCTGCATTAAACAGTCAAGTCTCTCTTAAAGGAAATTTGAAACCTTTTTATTCTGTAATAACCTGAGACTTACAGGAAAGTTATAAAATGAGGATGGAGATTTCCTATGTACCCTCCACCCGGCTTCCCTTAATGTTCACTAACATCTTACAAACCATAGTACATATGTTAAAAACTAAGAAATCAACACTGACACAATACTGTTAAGTAAACTAGATTTTATTCACATTTCATCAGTATTTCTGATGTCCTTTTTCTGTTCCAGGAGCCAATCCAGAGTCCCACCACACACTTAATTATCACCTCTCCTGGGACAATAGTGTTAGTCTCTCAGTCACGTCCTAGTCCTTGCCAATCACCTCCCCCAGTCCTTACCGATCTGTGACAGTTGCTTATCTTTACTAGTCTTTCATGGTCTTGACACTCTTATAGAGTTGTTTTGTAGAATGTCCCTCACTCTGGGCTGGCTGTTTGCTCATGATTAGGTTGAGGTTGTACAAAGATACCCCAGGAGTGATGTGCCCTTCTCAGTTACCCCATCAGGGGGCACGTGATGTTAATACTACTGGTGGAGCTAACAGTGATCACCAAGCTGAGGCAGTGTCTGCCAGGAGTTTCCACTGGAAGTTATTTTTCCTTAATATCTGGAAGAAATACTTTGAGACTATGCAAATATCCCATTTCTCCTCAAACTTTCTCCCACTAATTTTAGCATCCATCAATGGATCTTATCTGTAACAAATTTCAGGATGTTCTAATGGTGGTTTTCGGTTTCCCTTACCCCTTCTAGACTTCCCTGGTGGCTCAGACGGTAAAGCGTCTGTCTAGAATGCAGGAGACCTGGGTTTGAGCCCTGGGTTGGGAAGATCCCCTGGATAAGGAAATGGCAATCCACTCCAGTACTATTGCCTGGAAAATCCCATGGACAGGGGGGCCTGGTAGGCTACAGTCTATGGGGTCACAAAGAGTCAGACACAACTGAGAGACTCCACTTTCACTTACCCCTTCTGCTTGTGTTAATTGGAATTCTTGAAAGAACCATTCCTTCTCATCCATGTCTCTCTCTCTCTTAGTTTTGGTCCTTGTATATATTTTTTATCCTACAGGTTATTCTGTTGTTATACATTTTATTGCTTAAATTATTTCAACTTTGGCCAAGGAGAACTCTTTGATATTGATTCCTGAGCCCTTTACAGGTATCCTCATTTTTTTTTTTTTTTTTTTGAGTACCTTGTCACTTTCTGGCACACAAGAAGCTCCAGACTCCTCTTGTATTTTCTCTGATCCAGGTTTGGATTTAACTACTTATCTAAGAATGCTTCCCTGGTAGCTTAGTTGGTAAAGAATCCGCCTGAAATGTAGGAGACCCTGGTTCGATTCCTGGGTTGGGAAGATCTGCTGGAAAAGGGATAGGCTACCCACTCCAGTATTCTTGGGCTTTCCTGATGGCTCAGTCAGTAAAGAATCCACCTGCGATGCAGGAAACCTGGGTTCGATCTTTGAGTTGGGAAGATTCCTAGGAGAAGGGAACAGCTACTGACTCTAGTATTCTGGCCTGAAGAATTCCATGGACTGTACAGTCCATGGGGTTGCAAAATGTCGGACACGACTGAGCAACTTTCCCTTTCACTTTCCAAGGAGCCCTGGTTGTGGTGGTGGTTGTCTTGGGGTTTTTTGCTTTTTAATTGAAGAGTGATATTTAGAAGCTAAAATCTGTGCAGTGAAGTCCTCAGTGGTATTGAAATGTCATTGTTTCTAGTGTCTGTCAGCACCAAACTTGGATATATATACACACTAACTTATTCATAGACTCATTTATGTTTATTTTTGTATCTGTCAGAGTGAATATATTTTTAAAACAATTGATTTCTTATTGAGTTCTTATTGATTCTCAAACAATTGAGTTCTTATTGATACTTCTAATTGCAGCCCAATACCAGTGTCCCTTCTGACCTTCCCCATTTGCTTCTTTGTAACTGCTTTTATAGAAAGTTAGAAACAGAATTTTCATTATTTATCCTAAATCTATTTATTTGTTCAACTCTAGTATACATTGGAAGTTGCTTCAAAATTGTTAACCCATATCTCTGTGAGAAACAAATTTACCAAATACAAACTGTATTTGAGTACAGTTCTTTTTCTTTTTAGCTCTATAGTACTTAATTCAAATATGGTTTTTGAAAGTTACTAAGGTTAGTTCTTCACTTTTCCATTCTCTTCAGTGTGCTTATGCTGTTCTTAGTAACACTTAGATTATATATTAAGATTACAATTTATATTCCATCATGTGTTCCCACCACATCCTGGTTGATTGTATTTTATATAAATTTACATGCAGTGAAACTTCCTCGCCGCCACAACTGGTGAAAGTCCGTGTACAGCAACGAAGACTGAGCACATCCCAAACCAAACAAACATATACAGAAAACTTGCTCTTTGTAGTGTGCAGTCCTAAGGGTGCATACAGTCATGTCTTCACCACCAGACTTGTGATACAGAACAGAAAAGTTCTAGCAACCCGTACATTCTCTCTTAATTTGCATTATATCAGCCCCTTCACTGTCCTCTATCCCTGACAGCTACTGATCGTGAGTTTGTTTGCCTTTTTCAAAATTCGTAAAAATGGAAGTGTAGGATATATAGATTTTAGGTCCGACTTCTTCCATTTAGCCAAATGCATTTAAGATTTATCTATGTTGCATGAATCAGTAGTTAGTTTCTTTTCATTGTTAGCTTTTATTTATTGTTTTTTATTGTATGGATGAACCATCGGCATGGTGATTATCCATTCACTAGTTTAAAAGTGTCTGGGTTGTTTTCAGATTTCGGTGATTATGAGTAAAGATTGTATATAAATGTATAGGTTTCTGTGCGAAATTAAGTTTTTACCCAAGAGAAATAAAAACTCCTGGACTGTTTGGTCTTATGGTAGTTCTACATTTAACTTTATATATTAAAAAAAGCTGACAAATTGCAGCAGTGGCTTTCTTATTTTGTATTTCTACCTTTAAGGTATATAAGTTCCAGTTGTTTTGACCCTTGCCAGCAACTGGTTTTGTCATAAAAACAGAGCAAACAAAAACCCATAGGCATTCTTAGTATGTAGTGATTTCACTGTGGTTTTAGTTTGTGTTTGCCTGATGACTAATGATATGGAGCATCTTTTTATATGTTTATTTTCCCTTTGTATATCTTTGATAAAGTGTCTGTTTAAATTTTTGGCAATCCTTAATTAGATTGTTTTCTTTCTAAGTTAATTTTTATTGGAGTATAGTTGATTTACAACGTTGTGTTAGTTTCTGCTGTACAGCAAAGTGAATCGGTTTTACATGCACATGTATCCACTCTTTTTTAGATGATTTTCCCATATAGGTCATTACAGAGTACTGAGTCGAGTTTCCTGTGCTGTACAATAGGTCTTTATTAGTTATCTATCAGTTCAGTTCAGTCACTCAGTTGTGTCTGACTCTTTGTGACCCCATGAATTGCATCACGCCAGGCCTCCCTGTCCATCACCAACTCCCGGAGTTCACTCAAACTCACGTCCATCGAGTCGGTGATGCCATCCAGCCATCTCATCCTCTGTCGTCCCCTTCTCCTCCTGCCCCCAATCCCTCCCAGCATCAGAGTCTTTTCCAATGAGTCAACTCTTCACATGAGGTGGCCAAAGTACTGGAGTTTCAGCTTCAGCATCATTCCTTCCAAAGAAATCCCAGGGCTGATCTCCTTCACAATGGACTGGTTGGATCTCCTTGCAGTCCAAGGGATTCTCAAGAGTCTTCTCCAACACCACAGTTCAAAAGCATCAATTCTTTGCACTCAGCCTTCTTCACAGTCCAACTCTCACATCCATACATGACCACTGAAAAACCATAGCCTTGACTAGACAGACCTTTGTTGGCAAAAATGTCTCTGCTTTTGAACATGCTATCTAGGTTGGTCATAACTTTCCTTCCAAGGAGTTAGCGTCTTTTAATTTCATGGCTGCAGTCACCATCTGTGGTGACTTTGGAGCCCCAAAAAATAAAATCTGCCACTGTTTCCACTGTTTCCCCATCTACTTCCCATGAAGTGATGGGACCAGATGCCATGATCTTCGTTTTCTGAATGTTGAGCTTTAAGCCAACTTTTTCACTTTCCTCATTCACTTTCATCAAGAGGCTTTTTAGTTCCTCTTCACTTTCTGCCATAAGGGTAGTTTCATCTGCATATCTGAGGTTATTGGTATTTCTCCCGGCAATCTTGATTCCAGCTTGTGCTTCTTCCAGCCCAGCGTTTCTCATGATGTACTCTACATATAAGTTAAATAAGCAGGGTGACAATATACAGCCTTGATGTACTCCTTTCCCAACTTGGAACCAGTCTGTTGTTCCATGTCCAGTTCTAACTGTTGCTTCCTAACCTGCATACAGGTTTCTCAAGAGGCAGGTCAGGTGGTCTGGTATTCCCATCTCTTTCAGAATTTTCCACTGTTTATTGTGATCCACACAGTCAAAGGCTTTGGCATAGTCAATAAAGCAGAAATAGATGTTTTTCTGGAACTCTCTTGCTTTTTCCACGATCCAGTGGATGTTGGCAATTTGATCTCTGGTTCCTCTGCCTTTCTAAATCCAGCTTGAACATCTGGAAGTTCACGGTTCATGTATTGCTGAAGCCTGGCTTGGAGAATTTTGAGCAGTACTTTACTAGCATGTGAGATGAGTGCAATTGTGAGGTAGTTTGAGCATTCTTTGGCATTGCCTTTCTTTGGGATTGGAATGAAAACTGACCTTTTTCAGTCCTGTGGCCACTGCGAGTTTTCCAAATTTGCTGGCATATTGAGTGCAGCACTTTCACAGCATCATCTTTCAGGATTTGAAATAGCTCAACTGGAATTCCATCACCTCCACTAGCTTTGTTCGTAGTGATGCTTTCTAAGGCCCACTTGACTTCACATTCCAGGATGTCTGGCTCTAGGTGAGTGATCACACCATCGTGATTATCTTGGTTGTGAGGATCTTTTTTGTACAGTTCTTCTGTGTATTCTTGCCACCTCTTCTTAATATCTTCTGCTTCTGTTAGGTCCATACCTTTTCTATCCTTTATTGAGCCCATCTTTGCATGAAGTGTTCCCTTGGTATCTCTAATTTTCTTGAAAAGATCTCTAGTCTTTCCCATTCTGTTGTTTTCCTCTATTCTTTGCATTGATTGCTGAGGAAGGCTTTCTTATCTCTCCTTGCTATTCTTTGGAACTCTGCATTCAGATGAATATATCTTTCCTTTTCTCCTTTGCTTTTCACTTCTCTTCTTTTCACAGCTATTTGTAAGGCCTCCCCAGACAGCCATTTTGCTTTTTTGCATTTCTTTTCCATGGGGATGGTCTTGATCCCTGTCTCTTGTACAATGTCATGAACCTCATTCCATAGTTCATCAGGCACTCTACCTATCAGATCTAGTCCCTTAAATCTATTTCTCACTTCCACTGTATAATCATAAGGGATTTGATTTAGGTCATACCTAAATGACCACTAGAATGGTCTAGTGGTTTTCCCTACTTTCTTCAATTTAAGTATGAATTTGGTAATAAGGAGTTCATGATCTGAGCCACAGTCAGCTCCCGGTCTTGTTTTTGCTGACTGTATAGAGCTTCTCCATCTTTGGTTGCAAAGAATATAATCAATCTGATTTCAGTGTTGACCGTCTGGTGATGTCCATGTATAGAGTCCTCTCTTGTGTTGTTGGAAGAGGGTGTTTGCTGTGACCAGTGAGTTCTCTTGGCAAAACTCTTATTAGCCTTTGCCCTGCTTCATTCTGTATTCCAAGGCCAAATTTGCCTGTTACTCCAGGTGTTTCTTGACTTCCTACTTTTGCATTCCAGACCCCTATAATGAAAAGGACATCTTTTCTGGGTGTTAGTTCTAAAAGGTCTTGTAGGTCTTCATAGAACCATTCAACTTCAGCTTCTTCAGCACTACTGGTTGGGGCATAGACTTGGATTACTGTGATATTGAATGGTTTGCCTTGGAAACGAACAGAGATCATTCTGTCGTTTTTGAGATTGCAACCGAGTACTGCATTTTGGACTCTTTTGTTGACCATGATGGCTACTCCATTTCTTCTGAGGGATTCCTGCCCACAGTGGTAGATATAATGGTCATCTGAGTTAAATTCACCCAGTCCATTTTAGCTCACTGATTTCTAGAATGTCGACGTTCACTCTTGCCATCTCCTATTTGACCACTTCCAATTTGTCTTGATTCATGGACCTCACATTCCAGGTTCCTATGCAATATTGCTCTTTACAGCATCAGACCTTGCTTCTATCACCAGTCACATCCACAACTGGGTATTGTTTTTGCTTTGGCTCCATCCCTTCATTCTTTCTGGAGTTATTTCTCCACTGATCTTCAGTAGCATATTGGGCACCTACTGACCTGGGGAATTCCTCTTTCAGTATTCTATCATTTTGCCTTTTCATACTGTTCATGGGGTTCTCAAGGCAAGAATACTGAAGTGGTTTGCCATTCCTTTCTCCAGTGGACCACATTCTGTCAGACCTCTCCACCGTGACCCGCCCATCTTGGGTGGCCCCACACGGCATGGCTTAGTTTCATTGAGTTAGACAAGGCTGTGGTCCTAGTGTGATTAGATTGACTAGTTTTCTATGATTATGGTTTCAGTGTGTCTGTGCTCTGATGCCCTCTTGCAACACTTACTGTCTTACTTGGGTTTCTCTTACCTTGGGCGTGGGGTATCTCTTCACGGCTGCTCCAGCAAAGTGCAGCCGCTGCTCCTTACCTTGGCCGAGGGGTATCTCCTCATTGCAGCCCCTCCTGACCTTGAACGTGGAGTAGCTCCTCTAGGCCCTCCTGCACCTGCACAGCCACTGCTCCTTGGACTTGGGGTTGCTTCTCCCAGCTGCTACTCCTGGTCTTGGACGCAGGGTAGCTCCTCTCGGCTGCTCCTGTGCTGTCGCAGCCTGGCACTCTTGGCCACTGCCCCTGACCTCGGACGCGGGGTAGCTCCTCCCAGCTTCTGCCCTTGACCTCAGACATGGTGTAGCTCCTCCCGGCTTCTGCCCCTGACCTTGGACGCGGGGTAGCTCCTCTGGGCCGCGCTTGTGTGCCATTGCAGCTGCCCGCACCGCCAGCTACTATAGATACTGTTAGTTATCTATAGTAGTGTGTATATGTCAATCCCAGTCTCCCGATTTATCCCTCCTCCTCCTTTTCCCCTTGGTAGCCATAAGTTTGTCTTCTATATTTGTGACTCTATTTCTCTTTTGTAAATAAGTTCATGTGTATCATTTTTAGATTCTTTTTTTGAAGTGTTGATTTTATTACTTTCATGTGAACATCATAAGTGACTCAGCGTTTTTACAGATTGTACTCCATTAGAAGTTATTACAAGAAAGTGGCTGTAATTCCCTGTGCTATACAGTATATCCTTGTTGCTTATCTGTTTATACATAGTAGTTTGTAGCTTTTAATTCTGTACTCCCTCATTTCCCCTTTGGTAACTATTAGTTTGTTCTCTATGTCTGTGAGTCTGTTTCTGTTTGGCATATGCATTCATTTGTATTATTTTTTATTTTTTTTTTTTATTTTTTTTTTTTTTAATTTTATTTTATTTTTAAACTTTACATAACTGTATTAGATTTGCCAAATTTCTACATATAAGTGAGGTCATATAGTAGTTGTCTTTCTCTGACTCATTTCAGTAAGCAAGCTTCATCCATGTTGCTGCAAATGGCAGAATTTCATTCTTTTCTATGACTGAGTAATACTCCATCATGTGTATACATACCACATCTTTATCCATTTGTCTGTTGATGGGTGTTTGAATTGCTTCCATATCTTGAATATTGTAATTAGTGCTACAATGAAGCAGCTCAATATAGAAAACACAACCCCCCAAAATGGGCATAAGACCCATTTTTGATTGCAAAAACAATAAAAAAAATGGGCATAAGACCTGAATAGACTTTTTTCAAAGAATATGCATAGATGGCTAACAGACATATGAAATTATATTGTGTTGCTAATTATTAGAGAAATGCAAATCGTAACAATGAGATATAATCTCACACCTGTCAGAATGACTATCATCAAAGGTCTACAAAGCATGAATGCTGGAGAAGATGTGGAGGAGAGGGAAATCTTTATACTGTTGGTGGGAATGTAAATCAGTGTAGCCAGTATGGAAAACAATCTGGCGGTTCCTCAGAAGCTAAAAATTAGAACTACCATATGATTGAGCTATTTCCACTCCTGGGTGTATGTATGTATGTATGTGTGTGTATATATATATATATATATGTTTGGAAGAAAATGAAAACACTAATTTGAAAAGGTCATTTGTTTTCTTATTGTTGAGTGTTGACGGTACTTTACATATTCTGGGAACAAGTCTTTTATTAGATATGTAGTTTCCAAATATTTTCTCCCATTCCATGGCTTGTCTTTTCATGCTTTTAACAGTGTGCTTCCTATAAAAAGCCTTTTTAACCTTGAAAGAAGAAAGAAAGAAACCCTGACAGCCTTTTAACCTTGAAAAAATCTAATTGGTCAATTTTTCTGTTATGAATCATGCTTTTGGTATAGCTAGAACATCTTGGGGAAAATTAACATTTGAATAATATTGAGTCTTCCAACTCATAAACATGGCATATTTCTCCATTTATTTAGGTCTTTGATTTCTTTCATCAGTGATTTATAGTTTTCATCTACAGATCCTGTGTGAATTTTGTTATATTTACACCAAAGTGTTTCATTTTTTGGTGCTATTATAAGTAGTACTGCTGTGTGTGTGTGTGTGTGTGTGTGTGTGTGTGCGCGCGCGCGCGCTCAGTTGTTTGACTCTGTGTGACCCCATGGACTGTATCCAGAATGAAGCAGGGCAAAGGCTAATAGAGTTTTGCCAAGAAAACGCACTGGTCATAGCAAACACCCTCTTCCAACAGCACAAGAGAAGACTCTACACACGGACATCACCAGATGGTCAACACTGAAATCAGATTGATTATATTCTTTGCAGCCAAAGATGGAGAAGCTCTATACAGTCAGCAAAAACAAGACCAGGAGCTGACTGTGGCTCAGATCATGAACTCCTTACTGCCAAATTCAGACTTAAATTGAAGAAAGTAGGGAAAACCACTAGACCATTTAGGTATGACCTAAATCAAATCCCTTGCAATTATACAGTGAAAGTGACAAATAGATTCAAGGGATTAGATCTTATAGAGTGTCTGAAGAACTATGGACAAGCATTTATGACATTGTACAGTAGGCAGGGATCAAGACCATCACCAAGAAAAAGAAATACAAGGCCTCCTGTCTGAGGAGGCCTTACAAATAGCTGAGAAAAGAAGAGAAGTGAAAGGCAAAGGAGAAAAGGAAAGATATGCCCATTAGAATGCAGAGTTCCAAAGAATAGCAAGGAGAGATAAGAAAGCCTTCCTCAGTGATCAGTGCAAAGAAACAGAGGAAAACAATAGAATGGGAAAGACTAGAGATTTCTTCAAGAAAATTAGAGATACCAAGGGAACATTTCATGCAAAGATGGGCACAATAAAGGACAGAAATGGTATGGACCTAACAGAAGCAGAAGATATTAAGAATAGCTGGCAAGAATACACAGAAGAACTATACAAAAAAGATCTTCATGACCCAGATAATCACGATGGTGTGATCACTCACCTAGAGCCAGACATCCTGGAATGTGAAGTGGGCCTTAGGAAGCATCACTAATGAACAAAACTAGTACAGGTGACAGAATTCCAGCTGAGCTATTTCAAATCCTGAAAGATGATGCTATGAAAGTGCTGCACTCAATATGCCAGCAAATTTGGAAAACTCAGTAGTGGCCATAGGACTGGAAAAAGTCAGTTTTCATTCCAATCCCTAAGAAAGGCAATGCCAAAGAATGTTCAAACTACCATACAATTGTACTCTCCTCACACTAGCAAAGTAATGTTCAAAATGCTCCAAGCCAGGCTTCAACGGTACGTGAACCGTAAACTTCCAGATGTTCAAGCTGGATTTAGAAAGGCAGAGGAACCAGAGATCAAATTGCCAACATCCACTGGATCATGGAAAAAGCAAGAGAGTTCCAGAAAAACATCTATTTCTGTTTAATTGACTACACCAAAGCCTTTCAGTATATGGATCACAACAAACTGTGGAAAATTCTGGAATACCAGACCACCTTACCTGCCTCCTGAGAAATCTGTATGCAGGTCAAGAACCAACAGTTAGAAGTGGACATGGAACAACAGACTGGTTCCAGATTGGGAAAGGAGTACATCAAGGCTGTATATTGTCTCCCTGCTTATTTAACTTACATGCAGTGTATATCATGAGAAACACTGGACTGGATGTGCTGGAATCAAGATTGCTGGGAAAAATATCAGTAACCTCAGATACGCGGATGACACCACCCTTATGGCAGAAAGTGAAGAACTAAAGAGTGTCTTGATGAAAGTGAAAGAGGAGAGTGAAAAAGTTGGCTTAAAGCTCAATATTCAGAAAACTAAGATCATAGCATCTGATCCCATCACTTCATGGCAAATGGATGGGGAAAACAATGGAAACAGTGACAGACTTTATTTTTGGGGGCTCCAAAATCACTGCAGATGGTGACTGCAGCCATGAAATTAAAAGATTCTTGCTCCTTCGAAGGAAAGTTATGACCAACCTAGACAGCATATTAAAAAGCAGAGACATTACTTTGACGACAAAAGTCTGTCTAGTCAAAGCTATGGTTTTTCCAGTAGTTGTGTATGTATGTGAAAGTTGGACTATAAAGAAAGCTGAGCATTAAAGAATTGATGCTTTTGAACTGTAGTGCTGGAGAAGACTCTTGAGAGCCCCTTGTACTACAAGATCAAACTAGTCCATCCTAAAGGAAATCAGTCAAAGCTGAAACTCCAATACTTTGGCCACCTGATGAGAAGAACTGACTTGTTGGAAAAGACCCTGGTGTTGGGAAAGATTGAAAGCAGGAGAAGGGGATGACAGAGGATAAGATGATTGGATGATATCACTGACTCAATGGACATGAGTTTGAGTAAGCTCCAGGAGTTGGTGATGGACAGAGAAGCCTGATGTGCTGCAGTTCATGGGGCTGAAGAGTCAGACACGACTGAGCGACTGAACTGAACTGGATAATTAAAGATGTTAAGCATCTTCTCGTGTGCCTCTTGGCCATCTGTATGTCTTCTTTAGAAAAATGTCTATTTAAGTCTTCAGCCCCTTTTTTTTATAGGTTGTTTGGTTTTTTGATATTGAACTGCATGGGTTGCTTGTATATTTTGGAGATTAATCCCTTGTCAGTTGCATAGTTTGCAAATATTTTCTCCCATTCTGTGGGTTGTCTTTTTGTTTTGTTTATGGTTTCCTTTGCTGTGCAAAAGCTTTTAAGTTTAATTAGGTCCCATTTGTTTGTTTTTATGTCCATTACTGTAGGAGATGGATAGAAAAACATATTGCTGTGATTTATGTCAGAGAGTGTTCTCCCTGTATTTTCCTCTAAGAGTTTTATAGTATTAGGTCTTGTATTTAGTTCTTTAATCTATTTTGAGTTTCATTTTGTGTATGATGTTAAAGAATGCTTTAATTTTACTTTTTTACATGTCCAATTTTCCCAGCATCATTTATTGAAGAGACTGTCTTTTCTCCATTGTGTATTCTTGCCTCCTTTCTTGTGGATTAATCAATCATAGGTGCATGGGTTTATTTCTGGATTTTATATCCTGTACCATTGATCTCTATTTCCTTTTTTGTGGCAATTCCACACTGTTTTGATTCCTGTAGCTTTGTGCATGCATGCGTGCTCAGTCATGTTTGACTCTGTGACCCTTACAGACCTCTGCTCTATAGCTCTCCAGTCTCCTCTGTCCATGGAATTTTCTGGACAGGAATATTGGAGTGGGTTGCCATTTCCTACTCCAGAGGATCTTCCCGACCCAGAGATTGAACTCATATCTCTTGCGTCTCCTGCGTTGGCAGGTGGATTCTTTACTTCTGTACTACCTGTAGCTTTGTAGTATAGTCTGAACTCAGGGAGCCTGGTTCCTCCAGCCCCATTTTTCTTAAAAATTGCTTTGGCTATTTAGGGTCTTTTGGGTCTCCGTATAGATTAAATTTTTTTTGTTCTAGTGAGAATGCCATTGGCAATTTGATAGGGATTGCACTGAATCTAATATTGCTTTGGATAATATAGTCATTTTGACAGTACTGATTTTTCCAATCCAAGAACATGGTATATCTTTCCATCTGTTTGTGTCATCTTCAATTTTTTCATTGATGTCTTATAGTTTTTGGATTTCAGGTCTTTGTCCTCTTAGGTTTATTCCTAGGTGTTTTATTCTTTTTGATGAGATGGTAAATGAGATTGCTTCTTTAATTTCTCTTTCTGATCTTTGATTGTTAGTGTATAGAAATGCAACAGATTTCTGTGTATTTAATTTATATCCTGCAACTTTACCCACTTCATTGATGAGCTCTAGTCACTTCCTGATAGCACCCTTAGAATCTTTTATGTATAATATCATGTTGCCTGCAAATAGTGACAGTTTTACTTCTTTTCCAATTTGGGTTTCTTTTATTTCTTTTCTTCTCTCTGATTGCCATGGCTAGGACTTCCAAAACTGTGTTGAATAAAGGTGGAGAGAGTTACCTCCTTGTCTTGTTCCTAATCTTAGAGGGGATGCTTTCAAGTTTTTCACCATTGAGTATGATGTTAGCTGTAAGTTTTCACAACTGGCCTTTATTATGTTGAGGTATGTTCCCTCCACGCCCACTTTCTGGTGTTCTCTCTCTGTTTGGCTCCTCTGTATATAATTTCATGCCTTCTTTTGGATTAATTGAATATTTAAAAATTTTTACTTTTGTGTTGGCTTATTATATCTTCATATATATCTAACATTATAATTATATATATATAAGTGATTACAAATGATACAACATAAACCTAACTTTGCAGTCTATTTAGAGTTAGTATTTTACATTTTTAAGTACAATATAGAAAACTTACAACCTAAAAGGTACTTATTAGCCTCCCCACTCTGTTATAGTTGTCATAGGTATTATATAAACATACATTGACTCCTTTTTTCAGGGCTCTGTAGATGATCATTTTTTCTTTCAACAGTCGTGTATTTTTGAAAACCTAAACAGAAAACAAAGTAGTCTATTGCATTCATCTTTCCTGTTTCTGTTTCTTCATTTCTGAGGACTGAAATTGTTTGCTTTACCCTGGAAAGCTTCCTTCAGCACACATCTTGGAGCACTTCTGCTGGTGACAACCTCTTTTTGGTCCCTTCTTTGCATTTCTGAAGGTGATTTTCACTTGACACACAATTCTGCGTTAACGTTTCTTTCAGCACTTTGATGATGTTATTTCACTATCTTCTGGCCTCCACAGCTTCTGATATGAAGTGAGCAGTCAAATAACTAATCTCCTACATGTAATGTGCTTTCTGTAGCTGCTTTCAAGACTTTTTTCCTTATCTTAGTGTTTAGTAGTTTGATTTTAATGTGTCTGTATGACCTGTGGGGTTTTTTTTTTTTTTTTTTGCATTTATTCTGTTTTAGATGTATTTGATTTCTTTGTTCTGTAAGTTTATTTTTTTGCCAAATTTGCTAAATTGGACAATTTTTCTTAAATATTTTTTCTCTTCTACCTTGGGGACCCCAATGGCATGAACGTTAGACCTTTCAAAATTGACACACAGATCCCTAATGGTCTGTTCATTTTTTCTCTCAGTAATTTTTGTCTTTTCTTTAGTTTGGGTAATTTTTATAGATCTATATTTATTGATCTTATTCTTTTTTTTTCTTTCATCTCCATCCTACTATTGAACCTATCCAGTAGTTTTTAATTTCAATATCCTTTGTATTTATCCTGTTTTTGTATTATCCTTGTACAAAATCCTGTTGTATTTATCAGTTTCAAATTTTCCATTTGATTCTTTTCATAATTTCTATTTCTTTGCTGAACACATCTATTTTTTCATTCATTTCAAGAGAGTTTGTCTTTACTTCATAGAGAATGATTATCTAGCTGCTTGAAAGACTTGAATATTCTAACATCTTATTCACCTTGAGGATGGCACCTGTTGAGTGTCTTTGCCTTTGAGAATTGGTCAAATTCTCAAGTTCTTGGTAGGTTGAGTAATTTTGTATTATACCCAGGGAGTCCTGTATATTAGCTTGTGAGGCTCAGGTCCTGTTAAAATATGCTGCAGAATGTTGATTGTTTTGTTTTAGCATGCCACCAGTCTGGTTGGCTTCAGAGGACAAGTTCTGCCTTACCTTCTGTGGGGAGCCTTTTCTCACCTTTCCCTAATCCCTCCTCCATAGGATTCCCCCCACACTCTCCAGCTCTCAGAGACGCCCTGGTCTGGTCCTCTGTCTAGAAAGCTGGGGTTCCCTTGTTGCTTTAGCTACTGACACTGTTGCAGCTTTGCATGATTGAGCCTATAGAAAATACTGAGACAGTCATAGAATAGAGAAGAAAATAGCGCACTTTGCTCAACAAGATTCCCCGTGGTCAAAAGGACGGGCTTCTTGCAGGGGGTTCGGTGCCTGCATTATGTCCTTTGCATGGTCCTGAACTTCTCAGACTGGAGCTGGCCTTGTGGTGGGGCCATGAGGGGAAAAGGATATTAAAAACAATGCAGACTCCTCCACACTCTTTGGCTTAATTTAGGAGCCACGTTGGCCAAAAGGGTCATTTCTTAGAGTTTTTGTTTCCTGCAATCACTTTGCAGTCTCCCAGTTTGAATCACCCTTCAGTTAAAGCCAAGAGATAGGACTTCCCTGGTGGTCCAGTGCCTAAGACTCCATGCTACGAACACGGGGCTGTGGGTTTGTTCCCTACTCAGGGAACTAGATCCCACATGCCACAACTAAGAGTTTGCATGCTGCAACTACAGATTCCATGTGCAGCAATGAAAAAAGAAGATCCTGCATGCCACAACTAAGGCTTGAAGAAGCCAAATAAATAAATAAGACAAGAGAGAAAGGGAGAAAAGATAAAAACACATAACTCATTACTATCATACTGATTATACTTCAGGTTTTAACTTTCCTTCCCACACCACCTGCTCTTATTTGCTTTTCAAGATCCTCAGGTAGCTGCTTTCTGAATTCTGTCCAGCATCTTTAGTTGTCATCATTTGGATAGACTGTGGTAGACGCATTCCATCATAGTTGGAATGGGAGTTAAGCCAGTTTTCACTTAGGGGCTTTAACCTCTGGCTTCTGCATTTGACAGCTCATTTTTGGAAACTTACACCTGCATGGTTCATGCAGACTCAGAGAACTCAGGTTGACAGACAGAAAGATTTTGTTTCTGTGCAACAAGGAGTACATTCTTGCCTCCTAGGTTCATGCAGGGTTGATTCTCTGTCTCTGTTGCTTTGATCTGTGTCAGGGCATTAGCAATTAACTGGCATTGGTCTCATTATATTTGGGGTAGATAGAGCCAGAAAGACTAAGTACAGGTCTAGTCTCTGTTATACACTCAGATCAGGTGCTCAGTCGTGTCCGACTCTGCAACCCCATGGACTGCAACATGCTGGGCTTCCCTGTCCATCACCAACTCCCAGAGCTTACTCAAACTCATGTCCATAGAGTCTGTGATACCATCCAACCATCTCATCCTCTGTCATCCCCTTCTGCTCCCACCTTCAATCTTTCCCAGCATGAGAGTCTTTTCTAGTGAGTCAGGTCTTCGCAGCAGGTGGCCAAAATATTGGCGTTTCAGCTTCATCATCAGTCCTTCCAATGAATATTCAAGGCTGATTTCCTTTAGGATAGGCTGGTTTGATCTCCTTGCAGTCCAAGGGACCCTCAAGAGTCTTCTCCAACACTACAGTTCAAAAGCATCTATTCTTAGATACTCACCTTTCTTTATAGTCCAACTCTCACATCCATACATGACTACTAGAAAAAACGTAGTTTTGACTAGATGGACCTTTGTTGGCAAAGTAATGTCTCTGCTTTTTAACATCCTACTAGGTTGATCATAGCTTTTCTTCCAAGGAGCAAGCATCTTTTAATTTCATGGCTGGAGTCACCATCTGCAGTGCTTTTGGAGTCCCCCAAAATAAAATTTGTCACTGTTTCCATTGTTTCCCCATCTATTTGCCATGAAGTGATTGGATTGGATGTCATGATCTTAATTTTCTGAATGTTGAGTTTTAAGCCAACTTTTTTACTCTCCTCTTTCACTTTCATCAAGAGGCTCTTTAGTTCTTCTTCCCTTTCTGCTATAAGGGTGGTGTCATCTGCATATCTGAGATTATTAATATTTCTCCCAGCAGTCTTGATTCCAGCTTGTGCTTCATCCAGCCCAGCATTTCTCATGATGTACTCCACATATAAGTTAAATAAGCATGGTGACAATATAGAGCCTTGATGTACTCTTTTCCCAATTCAGAACCAGTTTGTTGTTCCATGTATGGTCCTAACTGTTGCTTCTTGACCTGCATACAGATTTCTCAGGAGGCAGGTAAGATGGTCTGGTATTCCCATCTCTTGAAGAATTTTCCACATTTTGTTGTGATCCACACAGTCAAAGGCTTTGGCGTAGTTCAGTAAAGCAGAAGTAGATGTTTTTCTGGAACTCTCTTGCTTTTTTGATGATCCAGTGGATGTTGGCAATTTGATCTCTGGTTCTTCTGCCCTTTCTGAAACCAGCTTGAACATCTGGAAGTTCATGGTTCACATACTGTTGAAGCCTGGCTTGGAGCATTTTGAGGATTACTTTGCTAGTGTGTGAGATGAGTGCAATTGTGCAGTAGTTTGAGCATTCTTTGGCATTGCCTTTCTCAGGGATTGGAATGAAAACTGACCTTTTCCAGGTTACACACTAGCTGTTTGATATTGCAAGGGCCATTTTACTTCTCTGAGCTGGAATTGCCACATCTATCAAGTATTAGATGAAAATGCCTGACTTGAAGGCTAATTCATTGAACAATTATTTAGTATATGTCATGAGCGAGACCTAATTCTAGGCACGGGGCATATAGTAATTTAAAAAAATCAGACAAAAAATTCCATTTTCATGCACCTTATATTCCAGTAATGGGTGTATAGTTAAAAATATGAATGTGGAAATTACATGTAATTTATTAAAAGCAAGACTAATAAGTGCTCACTATACGCTCCTCATGTAAACATGGAAAACTTAAATAGCACATTTCTTATTAAGCAGCTGCCAGTCAACTTTCCCTGGCATAGTGAGCTCCAATTAGTTTGACTTAAAACGAGCCTTGGCTTACCTCTATGACCATCCATTTGTGCATATGCTTCCTCTTTATGTTCAGTGTTAGAAGTGCTCCAATCCTGGACAGACCCCATTGGAAGCATTGCCCAGTTGTTAACCACTGCAGGCAGAGCAGTTATATGTAAGATATGAGGCTTTGTTTAGAAAAATGGGCCTGGAGTAAAGTCAGACCCTTGATGAGTATGAGCTTTTTAAAACCTTAAGACCAAAAGGTCATCGTGGTTTCATTCTTGTGGCTATTGTAGCTGAAGAATAGATAACCTACATTCCCTAATTTATACAGATGGCAGAGTTACAGTAAGTTAAAATTTTCTATGTGTACACTTTCCTATCCATGATCTCCTTTAAGGCTCACAATATCCCTGGAAGGAGAAGGAGAAAAGAGAGAAGAGGGAAGGTAGGTAGAGGAGGGAGATGACGAAAACGATGACAATGGTGTGATGAGACTAATAATTAACATTTTTGAAGCACTTGCTATGAACTTAGCACTTTATATAGATTGTCTCATTTAATAAATGAGCAGGACCAAGATCACTTAGTTTCATTGCAGGGAAGACTGAGACTTGGGGAGTCACTGGGTGGAATAGTCTGGGCCTCTGGCCCAGTCTGGTGCTCTCTGTGCTGTTCCCTGTCTGCCTGGAGGATAGGCAGTGCCAGGGTCCATTAGTCATGTGACTCCAGCCGCCTCCCAGGGTCCCCCTGCAAGGTTCTGCCAAGCACTCCTCCCCTCTCCCCACCCACCCCCCACCACCTCGGGCACAGGCAGCTTCACAGCAAGGCCCCTGGGATGTACACATTTCCTGGGTGGTGACCTCTCCCCCGATCTGGGAGCCTGGGCTGTGGATTAATGTGTCCGTCACACTAACTAGTTATCACCCAGGAAAGTGTGACATTGAGCATCATGTCATGGCTGACTCAATGTGCCAAACTGATCTGTGACTTGTTGGTTTGGCTGTTTTGACACTGGAACATTTTGATATGGGTATGAAGAAAAACGTTGAGAATGTATGAAAATGTCAGCTTATCGTGTTTGTTTTATTACCTAATGATGTGAAGGATGTCCCTGACTCCTACCCCCTTGCCTAAATATGAGGTTCTAGAATAGATGGGGCCCTGGGCTGGCATGAGGGTAAGGAGGATGTGATTAAATCTTTACAAAGTGTATTTCTTGTTGGTAGGCTGGCATGAAGACTTAGCTGATTTTTTTTTTTAATGCCACCTCAACAAACCCCACATTCTTGTGAGAGGCCACTCTTCACTGGCCACCCAAAGGGCAAGTTTGAGCTTCCAGACACTAGAGGGAACCAAAGCCAGGGTGGTCCCTGACCTAAAGAAAGGAGTCCTCCAGAACGTCACAGCTCTTGCCCCAATTCACCTTTATTTCCATCTACTCAAGCCCCAGGCTCTGCTGCCTCTTCCTCTCCTGGCATTTCCATGAGAGCACTTGGATGGGGTATGTGGACACAGACACTAGGCTCTTTCTTAAAACTGCTCTGGGTTTTGTTTGCTCAAACAGTTTTCTTAAAACTTGTCTCAAGGTTTTGATTGCTCATCTTTGGCTTTCCTCAGTGCTTATGCTGCAGCAGTAAAAGCAGGAGCTAAAATTGAGAGGCTGTCTCAGATTCTGGGAGATACTGTCTACTGAGAATGTGAGCTTTCAAGTCAGGTGGACAAGGGGTTAGCCTGGCCTCTACTACTTAATTGATCAGGCAGGATAACTTCTCTGAACTTTGGTGCTATGGATCGAATTATGTCCCCCCTCCCCTCCCCACCCAGGAAATGGCAATCCACTCCAGTTACTATTGCCCGGAAAATCCCATGGACAGAGGAGCCTGGTAGGCTACAGTCCATGGGGTCGCAAAGAGTCAGGACACGACTGAGCGACTTCACTTTCTTTCTCCCCCCCAATTCACATATTGAAGTCATAACCTCTGATGTGATTATATTTGAAGATGGGATCCTTGGGGAGATATTTAGGTTTAGATAAGATCGGGCTCTAAAATCACTGCAGATGGTGACTGCAGCCATGAAATTAAAAGATGCTTACTCCTTGGAAGAAAAGTTATGACCAACCTAGATAGCATATTGAAAAGCAGAGACATTACTTTGCCAACAAAGGTCCATCTAGTCAAGGCTATGTTTTTCCAGTGGTCATGTATGGATGTGAGAGTTGGACTGTGAAGAAAGCTGAGCGCCAAAGAATTGATACTTCTGAACTGTGGTGTTGGAGAAGACTCTTGAGAGTCCCTTGGACTGCAAGGAGATCCAGCCAGTCCATTCTGGAGATCAGTCCTGGGTATTCTTTGGAAGGAATGATGCTAAAGCTGAAACTCCAGTACTTTGGCCACCTCATGCAAAAGTTGACTCATTGGAAAAGACTGTTGCTGGGAGGGATTGGGGGCAGGAGGAGAAGGGGACGCCAGAGGATGAGATGGCTGGATGGCATCACTGACTCGATGGATGTGAGTCTGAGTGAACTCTGGGAGTTGGTGATGGACAGGGAGGCCTGGCGTACTGCGATTCATGGGGTTGCAAAGAGTTGGACACGACTGAGCGACTGAACTGAACTGAAGATCATAAGGGTGAGATTATTGCCTTTATAAAAAGAGACACTAGAGAGCTTGCTTATGTGCTCCTTGCCAATTCCACACCCCTAATCCCACCCATATGAAGGCACAGTGATAAGGTGGCCATTTGTAAGCCAGAAAGAGAGCTCTCACTAGAACCTGGAAGTGCTGGCATCTTGAGCTTGAACTTTCCAGCCTCAAGTACTATGAGAAATTAAACTGTGTTTTTAAGCTACTC
The DNA here is from genome assembly GCF_019923935.1 of Bubalus bubalis. Taxonomy (NCBI): domain Eukaryota; kingdom Metazoa; phylum Chordata; class Mammalia; order Artiodactyla; family Bovidae; genus Bubalus; species Bubalus bubalis. The sequence goes on along the minus strand of NC_059165.1, from coordinate 64,282,116 downwards.
AGTCTGTGGTTTGGTTTTTTTTTTTTTTTTTTTTTTGGCAACCAGAACAGATCAAGGCACTTGGCTTTCTCACCTGTGGAGTCTTGTAGAATTTATAGTTTGAACTAACTGTATATAAGTGACTAATAGCTTGCATATTACTAGATATTTCTTTTCATTAATATCATCACAATAGTTATCATGATAATTATAATTAAAGATAATCTCATTTTAGGGGATGGGATATTCCACTGAAATGAATTATGGAGTTAATACAATTTTACTTTCTTATGCAACAATCTCTAAAACCAAGCACAGTCAAGACCAAATAACATATATCACTTTCCTGCCTTCTTAAATAGTATAGTGAAAATATTTCATAGTGCATAGCATTAGAAAAAGTGCATAATGTTATATTTATACATAAAATTATATATATGAGTGTACTAAGACATGATAAAATGTATTTTTAATGACTTACAATGTTGAATATATGCTTATTTGCCATCTGTTTATCTTTTTCAGGGAAGTGTCTGTTCAGGTCTTTTACTCATTTTGCAAAACTAATTTCCACCCCCCGCCCCCATGTTATTGAGTTTTAAGAGTTCCCCCAGTTTGTGGCTTTTCTTTTTTATTCTCTTTACAGTGTCTTTTGTAGAGCAGAAGTTTTGAATTTTAATCAACTTACCAAATATTCCATTCATGGGTTGTGATTTTGGTGTTGCATCTAAAAACTCATTGCCAAACCTGAGCAGCTCTATACCTGCCAAAGTCATTGAATATATTTTCAAAAACCTCCACAAGGATAGAACAATTCCATGCCCAGATGATTTCACTAGTAAATTCTATCAAATATTTAAGAGATAAATAGCAGGAATATTACACTAAATCATTCAGAATGAATGAGGAAGGAATATTTCTTGACTTATTTATGAGGACAGCATCATCCTGGTAACAAAGCCTGACAAAAATGTAAGCAGACTATAGATCAATATCTTGCATGAACATGACAACATGAGATGCATTCAGTTCAGTTGCTCAGTTGTGTCCAACTCTGCGACATCATGGACTCCAGCACACCAGACTTCCCTGTCCATCACCAACTCCTGGAGCTTGCTCAAACTCATGTCCATTGAGTTGGTGATGCCATCTAACCATCTCATCCTCTGTCATCCCCTTCTCCTGCCTTCAATCTTTTCCAGCACCAGGGTCTTTTCAAATGAGTCAGTTCTTCACATCAAGTGGCCAAAGTATTGGAGTTTCAGTTTCAGCATCAGTCCTTCCAAAGAATATTCAGGACTGATTTCCTTTGGGTTGATTGGTTTGACCTCCTTGCAGTCCAAGGGACTCTCAAGAGTCTTCTCCAACGCTGCAGTTCAAAAGCATTACTTCTTCAACACTGGCTTTCTTTATAGTTCAATTCTCACACCAATACATAACTACTGGGAAAACCATAGCTTTGACAAGACAAACCTTTGTCGTCAAAGTAATGTCTCTGCTTTTTAATATGCTGTCTAGGTTGAGCATAGCTTTTCTTCCAAGGAGCAAGCATCTTTTAATTTCATGGCTACAGTCACCATTTGCAGTGATTTTGGAACCCCACCCGCCCCACAATAAAGTCTCTCACTTTTGTAAAGTAATTAGCCTCCAATTAAAATAAATAAATTTATATTAAAAAATAAAATCACATACACACACACACACACAAGTCTCTCAGTTTTCCCATTGTTTCCCATCTATTTGCTGCATTAAGGACACAAAAGTCCTTAGTATACCTTGTCAAATCAAATCCAGCAGTGTTTAAAAAGATGATGCATCATGATCAAGCTGTGTTTATTTCAGAAACACAGGTTGATTTAATATTTGAAAAATCAATCAATATAAGTCACCTTAACACAGAATAAAGGAAGAAAACCATATGATTATCTCAAAGACAGAAAAAGCAGTTGACAAAATTCAGTAGCCATCATCATCATAAAAACTCAGCAATTTAGAAATAAAAAGGATTTCTTCAACCTGATTAAAAAAACATCTTTTTATCAGCTTTTCTCATAATGGAAAAGTATGGAACACATCCTTCCTAACGTAAAAACAAGATAATGTTGTCCACTGTCATCTCTTCAGTATTGAACTGGAGATCCTAGCATGTGCAGTAAGTCAAGTAAAGGAAGTGAGACATACAAGGGTGGAGGAATTAAAATTGTCGTCATTGTTGTATGATATGATCATGCATAAAAATCCTAAGGAATCTATAAAGCTGCAACTAGACCTGATAAGAGAATTTAACAAATTCAGAGGATACAAGATCAGTTTACAAAACTCAGTTTTTTTCTATATACTAGGAACAATTAGAAAATAAAATTCAAGAGACTGTTAGATTTATAATAGCATAAAAACCGTAAAATACATAAGATAAAGTTTAACAAAATATGTGCTAGACCTCTACAGTAAAACTGCAAGATATAACTGAGAAAATTTAAAGAGACTTAGATGAATTGAGAGATATGCCATATTCATGGATGGTAACACTCAGTATAGTTAGGATGTCAGTTCTTCCCAAGTAATGCAATCCGAATTTGCTATAGCAAATTTTTAAAAAATAAATCAACAAATTGATTCTAAAATTTATATAAAAACACTGAAGTCTTAAAATACCCAAAGCAATCTTGAAAAATAAGAACAAAGTTGGAGAATTTAAACTACCTGATTTCAAAACTTACTAATATAAAGTACAGTAATCTCTAGTGTGGTGTTGATGTAAGGACAGGCATATAAATTAAAAGAATAGAACAGGAAGTCCAGAAACAGACCCATGTATATAGTCAATTAATTTTCAACCAAAGTTCCAATTCAGTGGGGAGTGGATATTCTTGTCAAATATTGGTATTGGAACATCTTTATACCCATTGGATGGCAATATGGAAAAGAAAAGTCACCTTGACCTGTTGCACCTGACACCATACACATACACAGAGCTTAAATGTAAAGTCTAACATTTAAAATCTTCTGGAAGAATAAATAGAAAATCTACCCCACATTTGGATAGGTTAAAATTTATTTGGGCACACATAAAAAAATCACTAATCATAAAAATGTATAAATTGGATTTGATAAAGATTAAAACTTTCTACCCGGCAAAAGACATATTACAAAGTCAAATAGAGAAGATATTCACAGGTCTGATCAAGGACTTTCAGCCAGAATATGTGAAGAACTTTACAACTCAATAAGACAGAATATTTAGTGCTAAAATAAGCAAGATTTCTTCCTTATTTTATTAAATAAGCAACATACATATATGTTCACACCAGAACATGTATGTGTGAATGATAAGCACATGATTATATGTTCAACACATATATTTAGCAGGAAGATTCAATGAAATGACTCATCCAGTAGAATGATCACAATTTTAACAGGTTTTTTTCATTTTTATTTGCAATTTAATCCCCAAATTGACTTACACTGTTCCCTCCTGAAAATACTAAGATGCCAAAAGGAACAGGCATCTCTATTGTCTCCTTAGTGATAAGTTTCTCAGAAAATTTGTGCAGTCATGATTATTATTATTATATATTTCATCTTTATTACTTTATCTTTAAAAGGCTATTAAATAGGTACATTTTAGATTAATATTCTTTCTGTTGCAATTTTATTGGGAAATAATTGACATACATCATTGTATCATCTGCAGTGTTGAGCATGATAGTTTGATATATTTTATGTTGTGAAATGATAACCAGCAATAGGATTAGTTAAAATACAGCATCTCATATAAATAAAACAAAAAGGGAAGCACAGTTTAAGTTTATAAATGTCATAAGAGATGACGATTTAACATTTCTACCCCTTCTTCCTCTCTCCCAAATTTTATCATACTTTTAATTATATCAATAGTTAGCGTTTATATCATTATAACAATATAAATGTGTTCTCTGCAGAACCTATTAGAGTCCTGTGATTACATGTCTTTTAGAAATGTTAAGTATCAGATCAGATCAGATCAGTCGCTCAGTCGTGTCCGACTCTTTGCGACCCCATGAATCGCAGCACGCCAGGCCTCCCTGTCCATCACCAACTCCCGGAGTTCACCCAGACTCATGTCCATCGAGTCAGTGATGCCATCCAGCCATCTCATCCTCTGTCGTCCCCTTCTCCTCCTGCCCCCAATCCCTCCCAGCATCAGAGTCTTTTCCAATGAGTCAACTCTTCGCATGAGAATGGCCAAAGTACTGGAGTTTCAGCTTTAGCATCATTCCTTCCAAAGAAATCCCAGGGCTGATCTCCTTCAGAATGGACTGGTTGGATCTCCTTGCAGTCCAAGGGACTCTCAAGAGTCTTCTCCAACACCACAGTTCAAAAGCATCAATTCTTCGGCGCTCAGCCTTCTTCACAGTCCAACTCTCACATCCATACATGACCACAGGAAAAACCCAATACTATGTTTGTTCCAGGGGTGCACCATAGTGATTCACTATTTCTATACGTTACAAAATGATCACAATGATAAGTCCAGTTACCATCTGTCACTATACAAACTTACTACACTGTTGTTGACTATATTCCCCATGCTGTACACTTCATGCTCGTGACTCACTGATTTTGTAACTGGAAGTTTGTGCCTCTTAATCCTCATTGCCTCTTTTACTCTTTCCTCTACTCTGTTTTGTTTTTGTCATTTGTTTTTTAATTCCCTCATGTAAGTGAAATCATACAGTATTTGTTCTGCTCTGTTTGACTTATTTCATTAGGGCCATCCATGTTGCTGCAGATGGCAAGCTTTCATTCTTTTTATTGCTGAGTAATATTCTCTATGTGCGTGTGTGCATGTGTGTATGACATCTTTTTCATCCATTCATCTGTCAGTGGGCACTTCAATTGGTTCTGTTTCTTGAGTATTGTAAATATTGTTGCAATGAACATAGGGGTGATTATAGCTTTTCAAATTGTTGATTTTGTTTTCTTCGGAAAAATATTCAATAGTGGAATTGCTGGATTGTGTGGTAGTTCTGGTTTTAATTTTTTGAGGAATGTCTATACTGTTTTCCATAGTGGCTGCACCAATTTACATTTCAATCAACAGTGCACAGAAGTTCCCTGTTCTCCACATCCCTGCCTGCACTTATTTTTTATCTTTTTGATAATACCCATTTTGACACATGGGAGGTGGTATATTGTGCTTTTGATTTGCATTCCCCTGATGACTAGAGTTGTTGAGCATTTTATCATGTGTCTATTGGCATCTGGTCCCATCACTTCATGGGAAATAGATGGGGAAACAGTGGAAACAGTGTCAGACTTTATTTTTTTGGGCTCCAAAATCACTGCAGATGGTAATTGCAGCCATGAAATTAAAAGATGCTTACTCCTTGGAAGGAAAGTTATGACCAACCTAGATAGCATATTGACAAGCAGAGACATTACTTTGCCAATAAAGGTCCGTCTAGTCAAGGCTATGGTTTTTCCAGTGGTCACGTATGGATGTGAAATTTGGACTGTGAAGAAAGCTGAGTGCCGAAGAATTGATGCTTTTGAACTGTGGTGTTGGAGAAGACTCTTGAGAGTCCCTTGGACTACAAGGAGATCCAACCAGTCCATTCTGAAGGAGATCAGCCCTGGGTATTCTTTGGCAGGAATGATGCTCAAGCTGAAACTCCAGTACTTTGGCTATCTCATGAGAAGAGTTGACTCATTGGAAAAGACTCTGATGCTGGGAGGGATTGGGGGCAGGAGGAGAAGGGGATGACAGAGGATGAGATGGCTGGATGGCATCACTGACTCAGTGAACGTTGAGTTTGAGTGAACTCCAAGAGATGGTGATGGACAGGGAGGCCTGGCGTGTTGCAATTCATGGGGTCGCAAAGAGTCGGACATGACTGAGTGACTGAACTGAACTGATTGTCAATCTCTATGTCTTTAAAAAAACATCTATTCAGGTCCTCTGCCCATTTTTAAATTGGATTGTTTGAGGGTTGTTATTATGTTGAGCTGCATGAGTTCTTTGTATATTTTGAATATTAACCCCTTGTCAGATGTATCATTTGCAAATATATTCTCCCATTCAGTAGGCATCTTTTTTTATTTAGTTGATGATTTCCTTTGCTGGGCAAAAGCTTTTTAGGTTGATGTAACTCACCTAGAGCCAGACATCCTGGAATATGAAGTCAAGTGGGCCTTAGGAAGCATCACTACTAACAAAGCTAGTGGAGGTGATGGAATTCCAGTTGAGCTATTTCAAATTCTAAAAGATGATGCTGTGAAAGTGCTGCACTCAATGTGCCAGCAAATTTGGAAAACTCAGCAGTGGCCACAGGACTGGAAAAGGTCAGTTTTCATTCCAATCCCTAAGAAAGGCAATGCCAAAGAATGATCAAACTACCACACAATTGCACTCATCTCACACGCTAGTAAAGTAATGCCCCAAATTCTCCAAGCCAGGCTTCAACAATACGTGAACCATGAAATTCCCAGATGTTCAAGCTGGTTTTAGAAAAGGCAGAGGAACCAGAGAGATTGCCAACATCTGCTGGATCATCGAAAAAGCAAGAAAGTTCCAGAAAAGCATATATTTCTGCTTTATTGACTACATCAGAGCCTTTGACTGTGTGGATCACAACAAACTGTGGAAAATTCTTCAAGTAAAGGTAATACCAGACCACCTGACCTGCCTCCTGAGAAATCTGTATGCAGGTCAAGAAGCAACAGTTAGAAGTGGACATGGAACAACAGACTGGTTCCAAATTGGGAAAGGAGTACGTCAAGGCTGTATATTGTCACCCTGCTTATTTAACTTATATGCAGAGTACATCATGAGAAATGCTGGGCTGGAAGAAGCATAAGCTGGAATCAACATTGCCAGGAGAAATATCAATAACCTCAGATATACAGATGACACCACCCTTATGGCAGAAAGTGAAGAGGAGCTAAAGAGCCTCTTGATGAAAGTGAAAGAGTAGAGTGAAAAAATTGGCTTAAAGCTCAACATTCAGAAAACTAAGATCATGGCTTCTGGTCCCATCACTTCATGGCAAATAGATGGGGAACAGTGGAAACAGTGGCAGACTTTATTTTGGGGGGCTCCAAAATCACTGTGGATGGTGATTGCAGCCATGAAATTAAAAGATGCTTACTGCTTGGAAGGAAAGTTATAACCAACCTGGACAGCATATTAAAAATCAAAGACATTACTTTGCCAACAAAGGTCCATCTAGTCAAGGCTATTGTTTTCCAGTAGTCATGTATGGATGTGAGAGTTGGACTATAAAGAAACCTGAGCACCGAAGGATTGAATCTTTTGAACTGTGGTGTTGGAGAAGACTCTTGAGAGTCCCTTGGACTGCAAGGAGATCCAACCAGTCCATCCTAAAGAGATCAGTCCTGGGTATTCATTGGAAGGACTGATGCTGAAGCTGAAACTCCAGTACTTTGGCCACCTAATGCGAAGAGCTGACTCATTTGAAAAGACCCTGTTGCTGGGAAAGATTGAGGGCAGGCGGAGAAGGGGACGACAGAGGATGAGATGGTTGGATGGCATCACTGACTCAATGGACATGAGCTTGAGTAAACTCCGGGAGTAGGTGATGGACAGGGAGTCCTGGCATGCTGCAGTTCATGAGGTCACAAAGAGTCGGACATGACTGAGCAACTGAACTGAACTGAATTCTCTTTATTTATTTTTGCTTTTGTTTCTCTTGCCTGAGAAGGAAGATACAAAAAATATTGCTAAGATTGATGCCACAGGGTAAAATTGTCTATATTTTCTTCTAGGAGTTTTATGGTTTCAGTCTTACATTTAAGTGTTTAATCCATTTTGAGTTTATTTTTCTGTATGGTATGAGAAAGTAGTGCAGTTGATTGTTTTGTATGCAGTTGCCCAGTTTTCCCATCACCATTTATTGAAGAGGCTGTTGTTTCCCCATTGTATATTCTTGCCTCCTTTGTGATAGATTAATTGACCACATAAGTATGGGTTCATTTATGGGCTCTCTCTTCTGTTCCATTGATTTGTCTGTCTGTTTTGTACCTGTAGCATACTCTCGATTACTCTAGCTTTCTAGTATAATACGGAACTGGGGAACATATCTCCAGCTTTGTTCTTTTTTCTCAGCCTTGTTTTAGCTACTCAAGGTTTTTTGTGTTTCTGTAGAAATTTAGAATTATTTATTCTAGTTCTATGAAAAATGCCATTGGTATTTTGATAGGTTTTGCACTCAATCTGTAGACTGCCTTGAGTAGTGTGATTATGTCAACAATAGTAACTCTCCCAGTTCATGAACATGGTATATCATCCCATTTGTGTCATGCGCAATTTCTCTCATCAGTATCTTATCGTTTTCCAAGTACATGTATTTTACCTTGTTAGTTAGATTTATTCCTGGATATTTTGTTATTTTTGAAGCAGTTTTAGATGGGATTGTTTTCCTAATTTCTCTTTCTGATAGTTCATCGTTAGTATATAGATTTTGTGTCCTGTGACTTTATTGAATTACTAGTTCTAATAGTTTTGGGGTGGTATCTTTAGGATTTTCTATATGTAGTATCATGTCATCTGAGTATAGTGACAGCATTACTTCTTCCTTTACAATTTGGACTCTTTTTCTTATCTGATTATACTATGTTGAATAAAAATATCAAGAGTGGGCATCTTTGTCTTGTTCCTGATCTTTGAGGGAATACTTTAAGCTTTTCACCACCAAGTAGGATGTTGGCTGTAAGTTTGTCATATATCACCTTTATTATGTTGAATTATATGCCCTCTATATATACTTTGTTGAGAGTTATCATAAAGAGATGTTGAATTTTGTAAAAAACTTTTCCACACCTATTGAGATGGTCATATGATTTTCATTCTTCAATTTGTTAATATAGTGTGTCACAAATCATTGTTTTGTGAGTAAAGTAAGTCCTCTACATACTGAACCTTCAAAGATGTGAATGTGTGTTCACATATCCAATCATGTAAGTTAGTTCACGTGTCTGACGTACATCTCCATACGTGCATCTTCTACAGGTGGTGGTGCCTTTGTGTAATTTACTGTAAATTACTGTATAGCGAATGGCAGGACAGTATCTTTATTTCAAGCCTAGGAAACAAGGGTACAGTCAGTGTCAGTGTAGTTGGTACTGCTAAGAAACACTGAGATAATGATGGAAACCAAAGTGAAAATAATTGAGTTAGTGGAGCAAGGCAATAATATGGATTTGGAGGCCCAGAGCAAAGATGAAGAGAGACAAGGGGAAGAAGGAACTGAAGAACTGAAGGAATTCATGCTGCAGGAAATGGCAAGGGGACTTTCTTTATTTGAGGAGGCACTGTTTGTGAGGCACTGCTGCTGCTGCTGCTAAGTTGCTTCAGTCGTGTCCAACTCTGTGCAACCCCGGAGATGGCAGCCCATCAGGCTCTCCCGTCCCTGGGACTCTCCAGGCAAGAACACTGGAGTGGGTTGCCATTTCCTTCTCCAATGCATGAAAGTGAAAAGTGAAAGTGAAGTCGCTCAGTCGTGTCCGACTCTTAGTGACCCCATGGACTGCAGCCCACCAGGCTCCTCCATCCATGGGATTTTTCCAGGCAAGAGTACTGGAGTGGGGTGCCATTGCCTTCTCCGTTGTGAGGCACAGGACCTGAATATAGAATGGTACATGAAGGTTGCAGCAGCTGTTGAGAATGCAATCCAGTGCTGCCGTGTCATCTGTGACAAGGAAAAAAGAGCTACTACCCAGACAACACTAGATCACTTTTTCCAAGAGGCTAGCTGTTATTTCATTGGGTAAGTTCTTTGTCCCTTTCTCTCCTCTTCTTATGGGACCCATATAGTATGTACATTAGGGTTAAGCCTCTTGATGAGAGTGAAAGAGGAGAGTGAAAAAGTTGGCTTAAAGTTCAACATTCAGAAAACTAAGATCATAGCATCTGGTCCCATCACTTCATGGCAAATAGATGGGGAAACAGTGGAAATAGTGGCTGACTTTATTTTTTGGGGCTCCAAAATCACTGTAGATGGTGACTGCAGCCATGAAATTAGAAGACTCTTATTCCTTGGAAGGAAAGTTATGACTAACCTAGATAGCATATTGAAAAGCAGAGACATTACTTTGCCAACAAACGTACGTCTAGTCAAGGCTATGGTTTTTCCAGTAGTCATGTATGGATGTGAGAGTTGGACTGTGAAGAAGGCTGAGCGCCGAAGAATTGATGCTTTTGAACTGTGGTGTTGGAGAAGACTCTTGAGAGTCCCTTGGACTGCAAGGAGATCCAACCAGTCCATTCTAAAGGACATCAGCCCTGGGTGTTCTTTGGCAGGAATGATGCTAAAGCTAAAACTCCAGTACTTTGGCCACCTCATACAAAGAGTTAACTCATTGGAACAGACTCTGATGCTGGGAGGGATTGGGGGCAGGAGGAGAAGGGGACAACAGAGGATGAGATGGCTGGATGGCATCACCAACTTGATGGACATGAGTTTGAGTGAACTCCGGGAGATGGTGATGGACAGGGAGACCTGGCATGCTGCGATTCATGGGGTCGCAAAGAGTCAGACACGACTGAGTGACTGAACTGAACTGAACTGAAGCTTGATGTTGTCCCAGTGGTCTCTTAAGCTGTTCTGATTTGTGAAAATGTGTTTCTCTTTAAGGTTCAGCTTGAGCGATTTCCACTACTCTGTCTTCCAGTTTGCTGATCTGTTCCTCTGTATCATCTGTTGTCGATTCTTTCTAGTGTATTTTTATTTCTGTTATTGTATTCTTCAGTTCTGTTTGATTCTTTTTATATTTTATAGCACTTTGTTATACTCACTGTGTTCACCTATTCTGAATTTGTTGAACATCTTTATGATCATTACCTTGAACTCTATCAGGTAGATCGATTATCTCCACTTCACTTGGTTCTTGTAAGATTTTATCTTATTCTTTCATTTGGAACATATTCCTCTGCCACCTCATTTTGCATAATTCTTTGTTTTTATTTCTATGTATTAGATAGGTTGGTTATGTTTCTCGGAGAAATGGCTTTATGTGGAAATTCCCAGTGGGGCCCAGCAGCACATTCCCCTCTGGCCACCAGAGCTGTATGCTCCAGGGATGCCCCCTATGTGGGATGCATGGGTCCTTCTATTGTGACAAGGCCAGTTACTCTGGATACACTGGTAGGTGGGGCTGACCCTTGAGGTAGCTGGATGATGGGCTTAGAGGTGCTTAGGGATGGTGCTGATCTGGTGTTCATGGGATTGAGTTTCCACATGTCTATGCAGCAGGATCCTGGGACGAGTGCTGACTAGCTAATGGGAGGGTAACCCCCAGCACTATAGGATAGAGGAAGGGCTCCAGGACGGCACTTGCCAGCACCCATGTCCTTGTGGTAGGACAAGTTCTCTAAAATGGTTGCTGCCAGCATCTGTATCTCAGGGTGATCACAGCTGTCTTCTCACTCTTCAGGAGACTCTTCAAGATTAAACAAGTAGGTCTGACCAAGACTCCTCTCAGATTACTGCTTCTACACAGGGCCTTGGAGTGTGTGGGATTTTGTGTGCACTGTTTAAGAGTGGGCTTCTCTGGTGGCTCAGACAGTAAAGAATCTGCATGCAAAGCAGGAGATGCAGGCTCAATACCTGGGTCGGGAAGATCCCCTGGAAGAGGGCATGGCAACCCACTCCAGTATTCTTGCCTGGAGAATTCCATGGACAGAGGAGCCTGGTGGGCTACAGTCTGTGGGGTGGCAAAGAGTTGGGCACAACTGAATGACTAACACTTTCACTTTAAGAGTGGAGTCTCTGTTTTTTAAAGCCATCTGGTTGTCTTGTAAGCGTGCTCTGCTGGCTTTCAAAGCCAGATATGCTGGGCCCTCATCTTCCTGGTGTAGGGCCCATGGGCCGGGGAGTGTGATGTGGGGCTGAGACCCCTTACTCCTTAGACAGAACCTCCATAATTGTGGTTGTCCTCCTGTTGTGGACCGCCTACCCAGGGGTGTGGATCTCGACTATACCACGTCTTCATCCCTCCTACCCGTCTCATGGGATTCCTTCTTTACATCTTTAGTTGTGGAAAATCTTTTCTGCTAGCCTTCAGGTTGTTCTGATTGATAATTGCTCTGAAAATAATTGTCATTTTGGTGTGTCTGTGGGAAGAGTTGAGATCAGAGTCTTCCTATTCCATCATTATGGTCATTTCCCTGAAAATTTTGATGAGTGACGATGCCAAATGTTGGTGAAGATGTGGAGCAGTTAGCATTGCTCTGCATGGTGATGCAAAATCATGCAGCCGCTTTGGAAAAGAGTTTGGCTGTGTAAGTTTAACATATGTTTACCATGTGGCCCAGCAATTAAACTCCTTGTTACTTACCCAAGAATAATGAAAATATGCACCCCCTTTAAAAAAAGGAGTTGTACAAGAACATTCTTAAAGGAATTATTCATAATAGCCCCAAACTGTAAATAATCAACTGGTCATCAACTGGTGAATGAATAAACAAATTGTAGTGTATCCATGGGCTTCCCTGGTGGTTCAGCAGTCAAGAATCTGCCTGCCAATGCAGGAGATGCAGGTCCAATTCCTGGGTCTGGAAGACCCCCTGGAGAAGGAAATGGCAACCCACTCCAGTATTCTTGCCTAGGAAATCCCATGGACAGAGGAGCCTGATGGACTATAGTCCATGGGGTCACAAAAGAGTCAGACGTGTCTTAGTGACTAAACAACGGCAATGGAATACTACTTGATAATAAAAAGGAGTGAAATATTCATACATACAACAAAGCAGATGACTCTCAAACAGCATGAAGCTGAGTGAAAATACTACATACTGTATGATTTTATTTGCATGCAATTCTGGGAAAGGCAAAACTGTAGTTACAAAATGCAGATCGGGGTGACTGAAAGTCAAGGTACAAGGGAGGGGATCGACTGCACAAGGGCTCAAGGGAACCTTTTTTGGTGATAAAAATGTTCTGTATCTTGATTCTGGTTGTGGTTACATGACTATATATAATTACCAAAGTTAATCAAACTGTATCCGTAACATAGGTGAGTGTTATTGACTGTAATTTATGCCTCAATAAATCTGAAGAAAAAGAAAATATGTCAAATACCAAAAAAGCTGACATTTTCAAGTGCTAGGGAGGATGTAGGGTAAGTGTAACTCTCATATATGGTTGGTTGAGGTGTAAAATTGTACAGCCTCTCTGGGAAACGGGTTGGCAGCTCTTTTAAAGTTAAATATGCACTTAACAGTATCCCGTTCCTAGGTGTTTATTCAAGAGAAATGGAAACATATGTCCACCATGAGACATTTATATGCATATTAATAGCAGTTTCACTCCTAGGAGCCCCAAACTAGACACAGTCCAAATGCTCATCAGTAAGTGAATAGATAAACAAGTTGTGGCCATTCATACAATGAAATAAATACCACCTAGCAATAAAGATCAGGAAGCTACTGAAATACACAGTCTTGTGGATGACTCTCCAAAACATTATGCTGAGTGAAGGAAGAACACATCTTCCAGGATTCCATTTACATGACGTTTTAGCGCGAGTAAAACTATCGTGATGGAAATCACATTCATTGCTGGCTGGAGGTGAGGGAAACTGACTGTAAAAAGGGTACCAGGGAACTTTTGAGGGTGACGGAATTACTCAAGGTCTTGACTGCAGGTTTACGTATGTGTGTGTATACATACATATATAAATATTTTATATGTATATATAAAATACATGTATAAAAATGCCATCTCTCTCTTTATATGTATGGCCTAATATAAGTTCTGACTAAAGATCCCTCAGTTTGAGTTTTTAGGCTTTCTGAGTTATAAATAGTAGAAAAAAATTTTTTAACCTTTTTTCTCCAAAGACATAGTTGTGTGCACCCTTTAAAAGTGGGCTTCCCTGGTGGCTGAGGGTAAATTCACACTCATTACAACCTTGAATTGTTACCATTTTAATGTGATTGTTTTACTTTTTCAGGGATTCTCTTTAGCTTGCTTCCCTGTACTGAGAGAGTATTGTGAGAATTACATTTTTAGTTCTCAGTAGTCATCTTACTCTCTGCCAAGGCTAAGTTGTCCTTCCGGCTTCTGGAAATATGATTAGGGGCTGGCCTTTCGTCCAGGGCCACTAAGTCCCTTGTTTACCAGTCTGTGTCTGCTGTACATGTCAGAAACTTGAGGCCAGCTAGATAATTTCCATGGGACAAAAAACCAAAAAACCTTGTTATTTCAATTATCTAGTGGCATTCATTAAAAAAAAAAAATGGTTTTTGCTCTATCTAAGCAGTTGATCCACTGGCCCACTTTGAGAAGAAAGGTGCAGATTCAAAAGTGCACACTGTTATTGGGAGCAGGGGATGCATATTATGAAGTACCAGGGATGTGCCAGGCACAGGGCTCAGTCCTTCACGAGCATTAGTTTTTGCCCTCATATCAGGTACTCAGGAAGCTCCCATCAGCTCCATCTTTTACCAGTGCCTGAGGGGGTCAGCTTAGGGAATTAATGCTGCTTTCAAATTGTGGAACAGAATTGAAACCTAGAATTTTATCCCCAAATCCATGTTCTCTCTGCAGCATCTCTCCATCAAAAATAAATCATGGTCCACAGATGGCCAAGGAAACTGTCCCACTTTATTGTATCTGAAATGGCATCTTGCCTTCGTTTGTCCAGAGTGCATGTTCCTGCCACATGTGAATGACTGAGGACCGTGGCAGGGGACAGGTCCCCGCTGTCACCATCCAACAAGCAGCCAGCAGGACTGGTTTCTGAAGTCCCTGAGATTCTGGCCTGATCTGGCTCCCCTCTAAGTCGGCAGAATGCATGCCTCCTGACCTCTCAGCCCACCTGGAAGATCCCACAGTTGTGAAAAGATCAACCCAAAGTTCTCAGGGTTTCAAGGGCTTGTGTTACCCACTGCTCTACCAAGCACATTTTACACTGGATTGAATTTCCCCTGCTTTATGCAGGAACTCTGCCCTGTGTATGAGCACACCACCGGAGTCATAAATATTAAGAACAAATTTTTCTTTCTTTTTTTCCCCACTGCCCAGTGGTGATAAGAGTCAGCGAAAACAGGCAGGTGGATAATTCTGCATGGATCACCTCAGTTCTGCGGGCTCCCCGTGGGCAGGGTGCGCTGGGCTGGATGGCGCTTGCTTTGCTGAGGCAGAAGAAATGCTTTTGTGCGTGTTGGAGACTGGGGGAAGGTTCATGGCCAGGTCACGGCGCCAGCATTCTTGCCTCGGCCACAGAGGCAAGGCAGCGGTGGGCCCCAACCCGAGAAGCCCAGGCCGGGGCGGGGAGGGGGCACGGGTCCTGGGAGGCAGAGCTGCAGCTGCTGTGTTTGGTTTCCCTTTGGTCCCAGGGATTTAGATAAAAGGGCTGCTTTTATTGATTGGGGAGATTGGGAAAGGGAGGGAGGGGGCTCTAGAATCAGTCTTTGTCTTTTTGTTTTTCTAAGCAAACATTTATTGAGCATTTACTGTGGACCAGGCATCGTGGTGAATGCTTTTCATGCATTATCAGGTGGAATCCACGTGACAGCCTTGCTGTTAGAATCTCATTCCAGCGAGGAGGCGACTAAAGCTCAGAAAGGTTAAGTAATCTGCCCAAGGTCACACAGCTTGTAAACGGGTGAAGAGTGTGGGCCCTGGAGCCCTCTCTCACCTGAAATATTGCAGTAGTCTCTTTACTGCATTCTTCTTTCTATCCTGCATCCCCAATCCACTTACCACTCTGCCCCCAGAGTGATCTACTTTTTAAGAATTTTTTTAATTTTAAACTTTTCATTTGGTATTGAGGCATAGCCAATTAATAATGTTGTGATAGATTCAGGTGAACAGCAAGGAACTCATCCACATACACACACACACACACATATCCATTCTTCCCCAAACCCCCTCCCATCCAGGCTGCCACATAACATTGAGCAGACTTCCATGTGCTGTACAGTAGGTCCTTGCTGGCTGTCCATTTTAAATATAGCAGTGTGTACATGTCCATCCCAGAGTCCCTAACACGATCTCTTCCTCCTGGCAACTGTAAGTTTATTTTCTAAGTCTGTGAGAGTCTTTGTCTTGTAAGTTCATTTGTGCCATCTCTTTTTCGATTCCACATATAAGGCTGTCACGATATTTCTCCCTCTCAGTTGGACTGACGTCACAGAGTGGTCTTTCCAGAACTCAGGCCTGCTCTCCAGCTGCCAGTGGCCCTGCTTTTCCCATGGTGCAGAATTCGCAGTGACCAGAGCACTACTTACCCTGCCCCTGGGACTCCCACTGAGCTGGGCCCTTCCCTGCCCCAGCTTCCCTCCCTCACACCGGGCCATCCCCTACAATACCCCCACCTCCTGCCCAGCGCTCAGAGCACCTCCTGAGGGCCCTGCTGTAGGGAGCCCCTTTCCCTGCCAGTCACCGCTCCTCCGCCGGCTCCTCCTGGCCCTGACAAGCTTGGCTGTGGTCAGACAGGGTTCCAGAGGGGACAGCCACGTGTTGTTTGTCTTCCCCCATGGCCCGTGTGGGAATGGGCCATGCAATGGGTATTCTGCTACTCCTAGTTACGATGACTCTTGTGGGAAAACCTACCTTTTCGCCCCTTTGTCCTCAGCACCCAAGGTGCTTCACAGTCTCGGGGATCTCCAAGACCCTTCTTCCACTTGGCAGCAGACCCATCCCTAAAGCGGGGCTGGCCTTAGTGGCCATTTCCTGCCTACTAATAAAGTCACAGGAAAAAACTAACCATTGATTTGAAAGGAAGGTGCTGCCTCTGGGTGAGATGAGGCAGGCAGAAAAAGATGACAACCGAATGGGCCACCTGGGGGAGGGTCTGGGTGGTCCTGAGAGATGCTGGGGTAGCGTATGGGGACATTTAGGGACAACATCAGGCCCCCACAGGGATGCAGCAAGAGAGCAGGTGAGGGGCCTCTGAGAACCCAGGTGTTCCCTGGCCAACAGGAAACCAGAGGGGCAGGGATTATCCCATCTGAGATCACAGAGACAGAGGTGCTTTGGATGCCATTTGCTAAAATGAATTAGGGCCCCAGCTGGGTATTCAAGTTGTATAAAAAATACCTCCAAGAGGTATTTCTGGGGGATCAGTGTTATCCACTCTAGTTAATGAGCAGATAATGCTTCCATGGGAACCCCTCCACTGAGCGCTGTTGAAGAGATCTCGGTTTCCTTGTCTGTGACAAGAGGCCCCAGTGTGGCGGCTTCTGTCAGGCAGGTGATGGTGTCCAGGACATGAGACTCTGCCCCTGTGCAGTGGGCAGTGAGAGCGGGCTGCCTGAAAAGGTGGTGTCCTGGGATCTGTAGTGTCAGCACTCACTCCACGGGATAGCACGGAACACGACTTGCTGTCGGATGCTTGCATTTCCTTATAGGTTCCATCAACTCAGAGTTTTCACAGCAGTTTCTGGGTGGGGGCACCTCTCCTGCCCCACCCATCCTGCATGTGGGGCACAGAGGGGCTCATGGTGGATGGTGGGGTTGGTGTTCCCATTTTTCAAGTGGGTGTGACGTGGCTCAGGACAGGTGACAGTCTCAGGTCACACAGAGTTGTGGGGTGGGGGGTAGAAGTCAGGTCAGGCTCACTTGAGCGCTTGTGCCCCCGGCTGCTCTGTTGGTGGCCTTGCTCTGACCTCAGTGACAGAAAGGCCTCCCAAGTGCACGGCGTGGGACAGCAGACTGGGGCTCATCCTTTGTCCGCTCTTTCTGGTCCTCCCAGGACACAGGGCTCATAGAATGTACCAACCATGTTTCTCTGCAGCCACCCCTTGGCGAGGGCCAGCAGATCATGGGTGGGGCGGCCCTTCCCTTCTTGACCTGATGGCCCCCGTGTGTCGCAGGCGGCTCTACCCTGTGCAAGGCTCACTCAGTCTGGAAGGCTCTTGCTGGAGGCAGCATTGCGTGGTTTATAGTTCCTTCCCAAGCTTACTGATTCAGGTAGAAACAAAAGAGAATGACGCTTTGGGCGATGGCACGGGCTCACAGGTGTACATAACTCCTTACAGAGCGCTGCTCCCCCAAGGTCATGTTGAGAGGCTCACAGGCCTGACGTCTTTGCTGAAGGACTCAGGAAGGGCATCTGGGACAATGGCTAGGGCTTGCGGCTGGCCAACCACGGCTGCCAAGGGCCAAGGGAGGACTAGAGTGCGCACAAGAGCTCAGGCCTCTGTGTCAAATGGCCTGGAGCTAGCTCCCATTACCTTCTGCAGTCTGAGCCTGAGCAAGGTACTTCGGCCCCCTGCCCCCTCGTCTGTGCAGCAGGGGGGTGATGGTGGTGGTGATGTTATTGAAGGTGGTGATAGTGACAGGCTCTCTCCACTGGGGCAGGCGAGGCCCTGCAGGGACCCTGGGCTGTGGAAAGCAGCCCCAAAGTGCTGGAAGCGGTTGACGACCACTGTTACGGCTCTGGTGGAATCAGGTCCCCCCAGTCCCTTCCCTCGGCAGGCCAGGAGGAGGCCGACTGGCTGCTGACCCCGCAGGACAGGTTCCTCCACAAGGCGGGTTCTGCGCCTGTCCAGAGCCCTCTCTGCACGGGAGACACATGGAGATCGTGTTAAGGCCCCAGCGTCCATTGTTCAGTCAATCAGACTAATCTGCCTGGCCCTCGATAAGGGCAGGGATCAGGTTTCAGGGAGATTTTCCTGGGATTACTTCTAGTAGCCGCTCAGTCTAGACAGGCCTCTCAGTTACAGAGGTGCAGACAAAGGCGAGGACCGGGAGTGCCCGGCCACGAGGCGGGCCCAGAGCCCTGCTCCAAGAGCCTTCCCCTGCAGTTCCTGCTTTCTTCCTGGGGGGTCAGGGCAGGGAAGGCGTCACCTCACTGGCAGGCAGCCCTGGTCTGTCTGAGAGAGGGTCCTGAGCCCCTTTTGTGAGTCCAGGTGGGGCCCTAACATAGTATGAGTGCCTGGTGTCCTTGGAGCCCTCGCGCTATATGAAAGCACAGCTCACGCTTTGCCCCATTCAGTCCTGCAGGGGCTCATGAGGTGGCTGCTGATGACAACGGGCTGTCCCCACACCGAAGAGGTGGGCAGGGAAGTCTACCCACCTACTCGCTTCTGGTTCCTAGCCTGGTTTTTTCCCTACTTCCTTGCTCTGAGACTTGGGTGGTTGCTTTTGGACATCAGTGTGCCCATCTGTGGAATGGGCATGATACCTGTCCCACCAAACAGAGTCATTGTGTGAGTCACCAAGAGAACGTGTGTGAAATGGTTTTGGAAATTGTGAAGTGCTGTGCTCATGATGGTCACGGGTTCCTAGTGTGCTGCCTGCCACGGAGTTGACCATAAATAAGTGGATGGATGAATGAGTGAGTGTGAATGACCCACCCTCTAACATAGAATTGCTGAATGTCAATTGCTCCCGTTCTCCGCCTCCCTCACTCCCCCAACCCTGGGAAGTGTGTGGAGCAGCCTGAGGCCAAAAGGGACAGGGAGCTGCAGGTCCAGCCTGCTCCTCAGTTTTTCTGGAAGATGAAGGGGACCCATGTCCTGCCCTCACTGGCATTCTGGGGACATTGTCAGTGTGACCCACTCTAATGTCACTGTGTCCAAATGGGATGTGTCTGCCCTTCTTGAGCCTGGGGAACAGAGCCTGGAGAGGGGCTTTGAGGAAATGTCCTTTGGGGCTGGATGTCAACTTTGGTCACATATGTGTGCACAGGGCATGGGGGGTGGGAGGAAAGGAGGAGATGGATAAACAGTTCTTTGTTTCCTGGCTCATCTACCTGGGGTTTGAAACAGGCCCTCCATTACTTCCTGGTTCTCTTCAGTTATACCTATGCCCTCTAACAGAGCTAGATTAGGCTTAAAAGTACAAAGTATCACTCATTTAATGAATTGGGTTTTCTCAGAGTAGCATTGGAGAAGGAAATGGCAACCCACTCCAGTGTTCTTGCCTGGAGAATCCCAGGGATGGGGGAGCCTGGTGGGCTACCATCTATGGGGTTGCACAGAGTCGGACACTACTGAAGCAACTTAGCAGCAGCAGCAGCAGCAAAACTAAAAGTCAAAACAGAATGGAAATAACAACAGGAAAACTTACAAGTTCAGTGAGACTTTCAGGCATTGCTCTCTGGACACATGGAAACTACCTCTTAGGGTTATTTGATTTAAAGCCTCTGATCCAAAATTGACCTCGTACATGAAGCTTGGAGGGCAGAGGCTGCACAGTGATGACCCTGGTTGGCTGACTGGCACATCCCTTACTCAGTGTTGGGCAGTTATCCAGTCTGTCTGCTCTGTTCTTCAGATCAGAGTGTAGAATGAACACGGGAGAATAGTGAGGTGGGCAGAGGAGGTCTCTATAGCCAGGACCCTCAAGCGAGGCGTGAGGAAGGCATGGGGACCTTAGGGAGCTTTGAGTCTCAATGACCTGAGTTTGAGGCCTGGATCCACCATCTGCCAGCTGTGTGACTTAGGCAAGTCAGTTAACTCGCTGTTAACCTCTGCTTTCTCATCTATGAAATGGGGCGAATGATAGCACTGACATCATGAGGCCATTGTGAAGGTATGTCGGGGACGGTGGGCAGGAAAGGGCGTGTGGGGAGAGCAGGCTCTCAGAAGGGTCTGCCTTTGGGAGGATGAGTGTGGGGAGCTGCCAGCAGGGCTGTGAATCCAGCAGCAATGCCTTCTCTGTGCACTGCGGCGGGTATTCGACTTGTCCGGCCTTGGGTGCCTCGACTCATTTCCACGTTCACAGATGTATTGAAAAAGGCCAGTGGGCTCAGGACGAATGCCAGCTGAACTCTTGGAGTCTGAATCTCCACCAAGGCATGCATGGCTGCTTCCAGAAAGACGAGCAGATCTATAATGAAGTCAGCATGTGTTCACGGCCATCCACTGGGTTAATAGCCTCGTTGGATCTGGTAAACCCAACTCTTTTCCACAGTCCCTGAGCAAACCATGTTGGTGGAAGGGAAGTGGGGAGCGCGCGGAGCAGGAAATGGTAGCGGCTCTGCCACCGTCTCTCGGTAGGACTTTGAATGGACCACTTGACAGCTCTGGGCCTCAGTTTCCATAAGCTGTCACACGCGATCATTCCTGTTCTGTCTACCCTCTGGGCCACTTTGAAGACCAAGTGGAAATATGTACAGAAAAGATGTCAGAATCTTATGCAAACATCTTGAGTTGTTATTAATGGAAGAACACGGTGATGTATGGATAGTCACTGGCAACAGTTGATTTATAAAATTCTGTAGTTAAATATTAGGTTTCTGAGCTCCATGGATGACTTGGAAAATATACCGACCACAACAAAAGTTTGCCTTTTGAGGAGTCTACACGTTGTGTGTTTTACATTTAATTGCACATCCTTCTATCTTCCTAAATAGAGCAGAGAAGACAAAATTTAACCTTTTCTTGTTGACCTGGCCATTATAAACATTATCAGCAATGGTAGCTCAGATCAGATCAGATCAGTTGCTCAGTCGTGTCCGACTCTTTGCGACCCCATGAATCGCAGCACACCAGGCCTCCCTGTCCATCACCAACTCCCGGAGTTCACTCAGACTCATGTCCATCGAGTCGGTGATGCCATCCAACCATCTCATCCTCTGTTGTCCCCTTCTCCTCCTGCCCCCAATCCCTCCCAGCATCAGAGTCTTTTCCAATGAGTCAACTCTTCGCATGAGGTGGCCAAAGTACTGACGCTTCAGCGTCATTCCTTCCAAAGAAATCCCAGGGCTGATCTCCTTCAGAATGGACTGGTTGGATCTCCTTGCAGTCCAAGGGACTCTCAAGAGTCTTCTCCAACACCACAGTTCAAAAGCATCAATTCTTCAGTGCTCAGCCTTCTTCACAGTCCAACTCTCACATCCATACATGACCACAGGAAAAACCATAGCCCTGACTAGACGGACCTTTGTTGGCAAAGTAATGTCTCTGCTTTTGAATATGCTATCTAGGTTGGTCATAACTTTCCTTCCAAGGAATAAGCATCTTCTAATTTCATGGCTGCAGTCACCATCTGCAGTGATTTTGGAGCCCAGAAAAGTAGCTACTGGAGGCCAATTAATGAATATGCATTTCCCATGTATTATCTTAATTCTTGTCACAAATGTGGGAGACAGAGCACATTATTTATTCTGTTTTATACTGAGAAAACTGAACTCATAGGAGTGAGATAACCCACATCACACTGCCAATAAGAAGAGGGACAGGTGTTCGAGACCCTGAAATCTATTGCCCTCTAGTATTGCCAATAAGTCATTTAAAAATACTTTGCCTCTCTTTCCTTCCTCTCTCTTTTCTTCATTCCTTCCTTCATCAGTACCTCAGTCAAAAACCCATCAGGCATTGGTATGGTGGGAATGAGAGCCTTGGCAAATCCTTTCCCCAAATAACACGGGACCAAATTGTCAAAAACAACCATTTCAGGGCTCTAAAACTGACCAAGATTACATGTTTCCGTTAAGAAGGTAAAATGTTACAGCAGCTTTGAAAAACAGCGTGGCAGTTTCTTAAAAAGTTAAATGTAAACACACTATGCAACCCAATTAGGTATCTGCCTGCATTGGTTTCCTGTCATTGCTGTAACAAATTACCACAAGCTTAGTGACCAAAAATCACACAAATGGATTATCTTACCGTTTAGGAGGTTAGAGGTCTGCCAGAGCCTGACTGGGATACAGTCAAAGGGTCCACAGGGCTGCATTCCTTAGAAAGTACTGGAGGAGAAACTGTCTGGCTTCTGGATGCTGCCCACAGTTCCTTGGTACATGGCCGCCTTCCTCCACCTTCAAGCCAGTCAGTAACAGTGGGTTGAGTCCTCCTCACATCACTCTGACCTTCTCTTCTACCTCTCTTACTTTTAAAGACCCTTGTGAATTAACAGGACCTACCCAGATAATCCAGGATAATCTTGCTTTCTCAAGACCAGTTTATTAGCAACCATAATTCCATCTCTAGCCTAAATTCCCCCTTGCCATGTAACATATATTCACAGGTTCTAGAGATTAGGACATGGGGGCTTCCCAGGTGGCTCAGTGGTAAGAGTCCGCCTGCCAATGCAGGAGACACAGGAGATGGGTTTGATCACTGGGTCGGGAAGATCCCCTGGAGGAGGGTATGGGAACCCTCTCCAGTATTCTTGCCTGGACAATCCCATGGACAGAGGAGCCTGGCAGGCCACAGTCCATGTGGTCGCAAAGAGTCGGACATGACTGTGTGACTGAGCATGAGCATGCGGGTTTAGGACATAATATAAAATAATCTAGGATAATCTTGCTTTATTAAAGTTGGCTGACTAGTAAATTAGACTTCTTTGGAAGCCATTATTCCGCCTACCATACCACCCAAGATAATGAAAATATGTATCCACACAAAGACTTGTGCATGAATGTTCATAACATTATACATAATGGCCCCAAACTGGTAACAACCTAAATGTCTGTCTACTGGTTAACAGCAGATAAACAACGTATGACACATTCTTAAAATGGAATATGATATGGTAGTAAAAAGGAGCTATGGATGTCTGTTACCTCATTATGTAAAAACATTGTGCTAAGTGAAATGATATGCAAAAGATATATAATTCCCCTTATATGACATTTCCAGAAGAGGTAAATCTACAGACAGGAAGCAGATCTGTGGTTGGTCTGGGGACGGGGAATGGGGTCTGGCTGCAAATGAACACTGGGGAGCTCCCCAGAGAGATGGAAATGCTCGGAAACTGAATTTAGACGATGGTTAGGTGATGGTTACACAGTTCTATGAACTCCCTGTACAAACCTTTGAATGATATAAGGTGGGTTAATTTTATCGTAATTTATAATTCACTAAAACTGTTCGGGGAGAAAAGTGTTTATGCAGGTCCAACAGGGTCGTGGCCTGGTAGCGGTTCAAGGCCAGGTGAGGAAGGTGGCTGAGTCTGGTAGCAGCCTAGTAGACCTGAGGATTTGATTATGCACGGGATGACTGAGCAGATAAGTAAATATATTAGGATAATCGAGGCTGGTTTTCTCACTATTAGAGGAAGGAGTTACAGATAAGGAAAGGGGAAAGTGAGATTGAATCCAGTGTTGTTAGCCTAGAATTGGAGGTGTTGGTATAAACACTTGGTTTTAAACATAGATAAGTTTAGAAATTAGCATATATGTAAATATGATGTATATATATGTATTCACATATGTATATATTACTGAGCTCTTTCTACTAGGAGGGCATAGAAACACCCTCATAGCAAATAGCATACCTGGTTGCTAAGGTAATGGTTTCTAATGCCAGTTTTCACTAAAGAAGACCAGGACTGCTTGGAGAAATGGCTGATTCCAGGGGTGGGGCAGGAAAAGAACACAATGAGTTGGAAATACCTCCTACCAGAAAGTATGGAGGTGATCAAAGAATGATGTGGACATGTCCAAAGAACATGGACGTCAACTTGAAAGGACTCCCACTGGTGCAATCTGGGACATTTGAGCATTATATTATATAATAATAGTAATGGGTTAAAACCTAATAAATAGCATTCCATGAGTCCACACTGGTTTAAATTAATGCAGAAAAGAAAGCTCTTTATCATGGTAGAATGCCAGCTGATCAATGTAGAAGGAGTGATGGGGTTAGAAAAAAATCTCCACTCGGCATTCATTATAGTGGTAATGATTTCAAGTAAAACTCATTCATTAAAGTAGTTTCCTATTAAAACATTCAGGGACTTCCTTAGCAGTCCGGTGGTTAAGATTTCACCTTGCAATGCAGGGGGTGCCAGTTCTATCCCTGGTTGGGAGCTAAGATCCCACATGGCTTGTGGCCAAAAACCAAAATATAAAACAGAAACAATATTGTAACAAATCCAATAAAGACAAAAACAAACAAACAAACAAACAAAACATTACAAAATATATTTGCATGCAATGATGAGCCAGACCTTGTTCTGTGCTAATCGGATATGTAGCACCGTCCGTTCCTGCCTTGAATGGTCACAGGCTACTTTTTTAACGTGGATCTGTTTCATGGCTCTGCATTCTTTTCCTGGGTGTCTGCTGTCAGTTAGTAGCTGTCTTTTTTTTTTTTTTTGCTGTGGCCTGTATTCCACCTGCAGGTGGTCCTGCTTGATCTTATTGGCAGCTCCCACCTATAATTTGCAATCTGTTGTGGCTTAGGACACCATAGGAACAAGCTTGTTAGGGGCAGCACCACTGGCTCTGAGGGACTTGTGCATGAGGAGAGGGCATGGGCTTTTGTACATGGAAGCTGGGACGGTATTTTGGCTGCTCAGAGACCTTGTGGCCTATTTCCTGGCTCCTACGATACTTTGAAGAGGTAAGATTGCCTGAGCATTGGATATAACTAATGACCGCCTTTGGTTTGGGGGGACATCCGCTTTCTTTTCCTAAAGCAGAGTCACTTGACAGGTCAACATGAGAATACACACTCTCTGGTCAACACTGGAGCCGGTAGGTTGCCCAGTGTTAATAATTGGCTGAGGCCACCTGCAGAGGGAGTCGTCCATAGACAGACGCTTGGGAGATGGCTCCGGGGGGAACACCAGTCAGATGATCCTTTTAGTGAAAATGAGCAAACTCTTGGCTGTTAATGAGCCGAATAATTGCCCCAGTCACCTATCCAGACTCAGACCCTTTTGCTCAGAGACAAATGCTGTTTCTTTACTTGCCAGTCCACACATTCCACAAGCCTCTTCACTTTCCTGTAGGCTGGGTCATCATGAACCCTGCAGCTGTGTCTGTCTTTAGCTGTCAGGGCCTGGGAGGAAGATATTTGCGGGGGCATATCCTCAAGACAGCTGTCATGGGGCCAGAGCCCTCATTGCCAGTGACACCTCTGGGACTGGGAATGTGGACAGCGCAGATAGCCCTGGGCTATGGGAACCTGTCCCAAGATGTTTGGTCTACCACCCACAAATAGACATCCATCATCCTGAAGCTGGAAATTTGGTTTCTGTACTCATTTTTATGTGTGTTTATGTTGGCTGCTCTCCTCAGAATAACCTTGGCTAGCTGAGGAATAAGGGAAGTCATGCCGTGTCCACTCTGAGAGGGTAATTCCAAAGGGATGGGTGGGATGGTCAGGGACTTTTCTGATAGGGTACGACATGCCTCTGCTTGGCTGAGCTTGGTTTTAATGTGGGCCGAGTGCTCTCTTGGGAGTGGTAGCGAGGGTATGTCATGCCAGGAGAGGCCCCAGAAGCCAGCTGGCACCACGTGGAAGGCAGTTTCTTCCAAGGAGCAGCCATCATGGGCCAAAGAGGGTCTGGGTCTGGGGCCCATGCATCAGAGCCCTCAGTGGCCCTCCTTTCTTCTTCTGAAAGTGAAAGTTGCTCAGTCGTGTCCAACTCTTTGCGACCCCACAGACTAGAGTTTATGGAATTCTCTAGGCAAGAATACTAGGGTGGGTAGCCTTTCCCTTCTCCAGGAGATTTTCCCAACCTAGGGATCAAAGCCAGGTCTCCTGCATTGCAGGCGGATTCTTTACCAGCTGAGCCACCAGGGAAGCCCAAGAATACTAGAGTGGGTAGCCTTTCCCTCTCCAGCAGATCTTCCTAACCCAGGAATCGAACTGGGGTCTCCAGCATTGCAGGGAGATTCTTTACCAACTGAGCTATCAGGGAAAGCCCTTTCTTCTTCTAGGCCCTGTCGTATGGATTTGGGAAGTACCTGTTCTTTGTGTACCCCTCTGTACCAGGCTGGACACATTCAGCCTTCTCTGGTAGGAAACACAGGCTGGGAAGTGACGCTCTGGACTCTCACATCCGCCAAGAGAAGGAGACAATCTACACAGTCACTTCCTCTCTTTGCTTTGGAGCCCCGTGTCCCCATCTGTCATTGAGGGGCCAGATTAGAGACCCTGTAAGGTTCCTTCCAGATAACATGATACCTGCACAGCCACCTGCCTGGAAACTCTCCTCAGTGAAGGGTGTGTCTGTCCCCATATGTAGACCTCTAGGCATGGAGTTCATGCAAGGCAGGGGATGAATGGCATCCTTGCTGGCAACTTTTAAGATTTTTTTTTTTCTTTGAGTTTATACATTGTCACTGTGGTAGGTCTAAGTGTGAGTTTCTTTTTTTCTGTTCTACTTGGGATTCATTTGGCTTCCTAAATCTGAGGGTTAATATCTTTTACCAATCCTAAAAAAGGATCGGATGAGATATACAATAAATAAACTTTCTCAATCGATCTTCCATTAAATTTTGCAAGGAAGTACTTATGACAGAACCATTTACTTTTTGCTTACAGATTCGTAGGTTGGGCTTTGGTGGCTCCATTCCACATGGAGGGTTAGATTTGGATCTGATCCACATATTGTCATCCCAGGATCCAGGCAGAGGGGACAGCAGTTACCGGGGACATGTGAGAAGCCAAGGCAAACCACAGAAGCACATTTAAACTCAGTGTACTTCATGTCCACTCACAGTCCATTGGCCAAAGAAAGTCACATGGCTACGCCCAGAGCAGTGGGTGAGAAGTCTTGTTCACTCAGGGAAGGGGCTGAGGAAAGATGATTTTTTTGCTGAGCAACAATGCACTGTATCACAGTCTGTCCACCTAGTCACGAATACCCACTTTAAGCCTCAAGCAGAGCACACTTCCTTTCCCCCCAAGACTGTTTGAAGTTTTACCCAATGATAGAATCTGGCTCCGAGTCTTGTAATCTCCATCAGGTCTCTTGGTCCAGAGTCTTGTGAACTAAAGAGACAAGTATTTGCTGTCTACCCCAGCCCGTTCCCCTGCAAAAGGAAAAACTACACATTGTATAATTGAAAAATGGGGACAAAGTGCCACAATTATTCCTGTTGACTAGGGGAAGAATGGGAGGTGCAAAGCAGTGGCCCTTGGTAGATTCCTCTTTCTGGGAAAATACAGAGATCCTCTTCTTGGGAGGGTAGGCAATAGTCCTTGATTCTTTCCTGAATATTCCTGGATTCCTTGATTCTTGGAGCAGTACCCACATCCATTGTTCTCCGTGGCTCCTGGTTTCACCTCCTGGGATTTTCTCCCTCTTCCATTACCCTCCTTGCGTCCCTCCAAAGAGAGTGTTAGAATGTATGCCTTCCTTCCGTGGCCGAGAAACTTTCTATGGAAAGTGGGGGTGGGTGGAGACAAAGGCTTTTTTAAAAATCTATCTATGTTTGGCTGCGCTGGCCTTTGTTGTGGTGCGCGAGGCTTTCTCTAGTGGTGAGCAGGGGCTGCTGTCCAGTCGTGGTGTGGAAGCGTCTCACTGCAGTGGTTTCCCTTGTTGCAGAGCATGGGCTCTAGGGCTCACGGGCTTCAGTAGTTGCAACACATGGGCTCTAGAGCGCAGGCTTAGAAGTTTTGGGACACAGGCTTAGTTGCTCCGTGGCATGTGGAATCTTCCCAGACCAGGGATCGAACCCATGTCCGCTACATTGGCAGGAGGATTCTTAACCACTGGACCACCAGGGAAGTCCCAGGTGCATTTTTAATGGTAATATAACACTCTCAGAATCATGTTTTAAAATGTGTTTGATTTTATTGTATTTTTATTACTTACCTCTAAAAATGTTTTTGAGTTCCAACTGCATACGCCACAAGCCTTTGGAGGACTGCCCCTCCTTCTCTCCTTCCCTTTCCCTCTGCCTCTCTCTTTTTCTCTCTCACTTTAATTATAGGTATGCTGAGTTAATCAGGCTTCCACAAGAGGAAAGCCTGATTTTGTTCTTTATCTACCAGGTATGATCTTAATCCCCTCAGATTTTAGCAAATGCTATGTGATGGTCACATCTGTGATTCGATCTGTGCTCTGAGACAGTGTCTTAAAGCCTGTGCCCTTGATTTGGTCTTTGACCTAAGACTGCATCTTTATGGCCATACCCTCAACTTGGTGAGAAAGCAGTTCCATGTTGCAACTTTGCAAGTCCGGGGATTTCGGGAGCCTCTCCATTCTGCGTGCAAACTGGTCCCATGGTCAGTTCTTCCCTGCGCTCACTTCTCTCCTGTGTCACCCTATGAAATGCAGTGAGTAACATCCAACTCACTCACAGAATCATCTTTTATGACACTTCTTCACGGGAAGCCATCAATACTCGAGGTGAATCTCTTTCCGGGTTTCCAGGGCAGCAGTTTTCCCACCACATAACGCAAGTGCCGTTTCTCCAGCCCTGCTTAGTTTTCCTTACCACCTGCTGCCCGGTCCCAAAGCCAGTGCCACAGAGTTTAGGTTGTCATAGTGGCCCTCACCTAGGCACCAAGTTCTGTATTAGTTCTAGCAGCAGCAATACTTTCTGATAACTTTAGGGCTTACAGCAAAAACAAATGCTTCCTTTTAACTCTGGGATGTGCAGGACTTTTGTTCTGCTCCAGGCTGTGGGTCAGGTCTGGGTCCATGCCACTCTTTGAATATTCTGGGCTCCAGGCTGAAGTGCCGACCACTATGGAGGGTGTGCTCATCTCATGGTGTATCACAGAGTGTGAGCACTGGCTTATTTCTGCACAGCGGTTCTTTCATTCCCCGCCCCCGCACCCACCATCCCATTCTATCTTTGTGCCAGTCTCTAAGTTATTTGTTTAGATCTTTTCCAGTGAGTTAATTCTCACATCATCTGTGTTTTAACTGTTCATTGGGCATTTAATTTTATGTTTCATTTCTGGAAATTCTAAGTTGATTCTTTTTCAGGTATGCCTGGCCAGTTTTGAAATGTTCTTTTTCCATTATGTTTAAGCTCACTGGTCTTAATTTCGGTTTCATATCTGCAAATTTAGTGTCTGGTCCTTGGGGCCCAATTTTGCTGCCGTTGTTCTTGCTGACTCTCACTCCTGGTGCCTTCTGTGGGTCCTTGGTAATTTTTCATGGCGAGTTCATAGCTGACTGATTGTAATCTGCAAGCTTCCTGAGAGGCCTGGGCTGAGCGTGCATCCCCTAAGGAGCTTTTGTGGGTGCTTCCTCTTGCTGCCTGAGGATACCACTCTCTGAAGTCACTTTTCTTTTGTTTTTCTTTTTCTTTTATTTTTTTAATGTGGGCCATTTTTAAGAAGTCTTTATTGAATTTGCGACAATATTGCTTCTGTTCTGTTTTTGGTTTTTCGACTCAGTCCAAGGCATGTGGGATCTTAGCTCCCCAAACAGGGATTGAACCCGCACCCCTTCCATCGAAAGGTGAAGTCTTAACCATTGGACCATCATGGAAATCCCTGAAGTCACTTTAAATCAGCATACCTTCCAAAAGTTTCCCAGACTGAGAAGGTGTTGTAAATTCCTGTTCAGAGCCAAGCCTGGAGACGGCCACATTTCCCAGTTCTCTTGTCCCAGGGATCGAATTGGAGGAAGTAGATCTCTTGCAGAGTCCTGGGTCTGGGCAGAGGTCTCAGTTCAGACCTCCTGCTTGTGTCTGCTTCTGGGTTTGGCAGAGGCCCAGGGACAGCTCATGGCTTTAGTGTTCACATGGCCTTGGCCTCCATACAGCACTGTCCCCACATCTGTTCCTTGCCTCTCTCCCTGCCTTCTTGGTTTCCTCTGCTTCGTCTTTGCATTTAAATTTATCTTTATTGTGTCCAATCCAGCATTTCTGGATGTTTATAGTGGGAGGGTGGTCGGGCACAAGGGTAGAAGGTCTCCCCTCCGTGGGATACTTACTGCTTCCTGGGTGCACAGCAGGCCCTGTTTCTCTAGAGGCCTGGGGGGCACAGTCCTGGACGCAGCCCAAGGACCACCCAGAGGAAGGAAAAGGCCCACGTGCCCTGCATTCTCGTCAGAGGACAGGGTGGATGGGCAAGGAGGGATGGTAGAGGAGTACTGACTGTGAGTTTATTGAGTGCCTCCTGTGTGCAAAAGTCCCATGTTAGTGCCTCTCTACTCATATTTAATCCTATTTAAATATGGATTTAAATCCTATTTAATCCTCACATCAACCTTTTGATAGGCTTATTATTTAAGCCTTATATAATCCTCACAACAATCTTTTGTTTAATCCTTCGTATTTAATCCTCACAACAACCTTTTGAAAGGCTCAGAAATGGCAAGGGAGGTACCCAAGGTCACACTTGTAGTGGGCAGCCAGGTTGAGAAGCCAGGCCTACCCCATTTTCACTTCTTTAGAAACCAAGGCGCAGGTGGGCCTGGCCGTCTGTGACGGGCCGCAGGAGAAGCAGCCTGACCCGTCATGTACCGCCCTGTGCAGCTGGGTCTGAGTGTGCGTGTGCAAGCTGACAGGGGGCACCCATGAGGGGGGCCTTGAGGGGACATTCCCCCTCGTCCCTTTTCGTGATGGTTGTAGAAACTCAAAAGTGTGCTTTTTAAATGAGGTAGAGAGATGCTGTATTCTCTGGGGGCAGGGGGCGGTGGTGTGGTGGGGGCTGGCAGGACAGCCCAAACCCTGTCTTCTTTAAAGTCAGCGTGTGGAGTCACTGGTGACTCCAGCATGGACTCTTCAGGTTGAGAGGCAGGGGTGGGGGGTGGTGTGGATGGGGCTTGGCCATGTGGTGCTCCCTCTGCACAAGTCCTGACTGCTCCCGAAACATTCGCCAGCCAGGACTCAGGGGGCCCAGGATCCTCAGGTGTTTTATTATTTTTGAAATCTAGATTATTTTCCAAGGATGACAGCAGCTTTAACACACAAGTCTGGCTCAGACTTTCTCCCCCAGCCCGGCAGTGTCTGCGTACACCTTTGTCTCTGAACAAGCCACATTTCCTGTCTCCTCCTCGGCACTGCCCCAGCCCCCAGGCAGTCTGCTCCTTTGCAGCAGGGTGTCCCCCTCACTGAGAGGGAAGGCTTCAGCAGATGTTGGAGGCAGAGCAGAAGGAAGCTGCCCTCAGTGGATACTGAGACCTGTGCGGTGCTCACCTTGGCTTTCCCAGGCCAGCAGGGGCAGGGTGCTCTGTCTAAGGAGGGGGTGGCCTGGGGGCTGAGGGGCAGGCTCAGCTGCTGCACAGTAGTGCCCTGAGCTGACTGTAGGTCCACAAAAGCTTTCTGGGCAGAGCAGCCTGGATGCTGGGCCTCTGGGCAGAGTTCTGTGATGGGAGGGCAAATGCCAGGGCAGGGAGCAGAGAGTTTCAGAAAGTGGATCCAGGATACAGATGAGCCTATTTGCAGGGCAGAAATAGAGATGCAGATGGAGAGAATGAACATGTGGATATGGGAGGTGGCGGGGGGAAAGATGAGGAGACTGGGAATGACGGATGTGTGCTGCCATGAATAAAACAGACAAATAGTGGGAAGCTGCAGTACAGCACAGGGAGCTCAGCTTTGTGTTCTGTGGTGACCTAGAGGGGTGGCATGGGGGTGGTAGGAGGGAGGGTCATGAGGGAGGGATGTATGTATCAGTTCAGTTCAGTCGCTCAGTCGTGTCCGACTCTTTGCAACCCCATGAATCACAGCACGCCAGGCCTCCCTGTCCATCACCAACTCCCAGAGTTTACTCAAACTCATGTCCATCGAGTCAGTGATGCCATTCAGCCATCTCATCCTCTGTCGTCCCCTTCTCCTCCTGCCCCAATCCCTCCCAGCATCAGAGTCTTTCCAATGAGTCAACTCTTCACATGAGGTGGCCAAAGTACTGGAGTTTCAGCTTCAGCATCAGTCCTTCCAATGAACAGCCAGGACTCATCTCCTTTAGGATGGACTGGTTGGATCTCCTTGCAGTCCAAGGGACTCGCAAGAGTCTTCTCCAACACCACAGTCCAAAAGCATGAATTATTTGGCACTCAGCTTTCTTCACAGTCCAACTCTCACATCCATACACGACCACTGGAAAAACCATAGCCTTGACTAGACAGACCTTTGTTGGCAAAGTAATGTCTCTGCTTTTGAATATGCTATCTAGGTTGGTCATAACTTTCCTTCCAAGGAGGAAGCGTCTTTTAATTTCATGGCTGCAGTCACCATCTGCAGTGATTTTGGAGCCCAAAAAAATGAAGTCTGATACTGCTTCCACTGTTTTCCCATCTATTTCCCATGAAGTGATGGGACCAGATGCCAAGATCTTAGTTTTCTGAATGTTGAGCTTCAAGCCAACTTTTTCACTCTCCTCTTTCACTTTCATCAAGAGGCTCTTTAGCTCCTCTTCATTTTCTGCCATAAGGGTGGTATCATCTGCATATCTGACGTTATTGATATTTCTCCCAGCAGTCTTGATTCCAGCTTGTGCTTCTTCCAGCCCAGCGTTTCTCATGATGTACTCTGCATATAAGTTAAATAAGCAGGGTGACGATATACAGCCTTGACGTACTCCTTTTCCTATTTGGAACCAGTCTTTTGTTTCATGTCCAGTTCTAACTGTTGCTTCCTGACCTGCATATAGGTTTCTCAAGAGGCAGATCAGGGGGTCTGTTATTCTCATCTCTTTCAGAATTTTCCACAGTATATTGTGATCCACACAGTCAAAGGCTTTGGCATAGTCAGTAAAGTAGAAATAGATGTTTTTTCTGGAACTCTCTTGCTTTTTCGATGATCCAACGATGTTGGCAATCTGGTTCCTCTGCCTTTTCTAAAACCAGCTTGAACATCTGGAAGTTCACGGTTCACGTATTGCTGAAGTCTGGCTTGGAGAATTTTGAGCAGTACTTTACTAGCGTGTGAGATGAGTGCAATTGTGCAGTAGTTTGAGCATTCTTTGGCATTGCCTTTCTTAGGGATCAGAATGAAAACTGACCTTTTCCAGTCCTGTGAACACTGCTGAGTTTTCCAAATTTGCTGGCATGTTGAGTGAAGCACTTTCACAGCATCATCTTTCAGGATTTGAAATAGCTCAACTGGAATTCCATCACCTCCACTAGCTTTGTTCGTAGTGATGCTTTCTAAGGCCCACTTGACTTCACATTCCAGGATGTCTGGCTCTAGGTGAGTGATCACACCATTGTGATTATCTTGGTCGTGAAGATCTTTTTTGTACAGTCCTTCTGTATATTATTTCCACCTCTTCTTAATATCTTCTGCTTCTGTTAGGTCCATACCATTTCTGTCCTTTATTGAGCCCATGTTTGCATGAAATGTTCCCTTGATATCTCTAATTTTCTTGAAGATCAGTGGAGAAATAACTCCAAAAAGAATGAAGGGATGGAGCCAAAGCAAAAACAATACCCAGTTGTGGATGTGACTGGTGATAGAAGCAAGGTCTGATGCTGTAAAGAGCAATATTGCATAGGAACCTGGAATGTTAGGTCCATGAATCAAGGCAAATTGGAAGTGGTCAAACAGGAGATGGCAAGAGTGAATGTCGACATTCTAGGAATCAGCGAACTAAAATGGACTGGTTTGGGTGAATTTAACTCAGATGACCATTATATCTACTACTGTGGGCAGGAATCCCTTAGAAGAAATGGAGTAGCCATCATGGTCAACAGAGGAGTCCAAAATGCAGTACTTGGATGCAATCTCAAAAACGACAGAACGATCTCTGTTCGTTTCCAAGGCAAACCATTCAATATCACAGTAATCCAAGTCTATGCCCCAACCAGTAACTCTGAAGAAGCTGAAGTTGAACGGTTCTATGAAGACCTACAAGACCTTTTAGAACTAACACCAGAAAAAGATGTCCCTTTCATTATAGGGGTCTGGAATGCAAAAGTAGGAAGTCAAGAAACAGCTGGAGTAACAGGCAAATTTGGCCTTGGAATACGGAATGAAGCAGGGCAAAGGCTAATAGAGTTTTGCCAAGAGAACACACTGGTCATAGTAAACACCCTCTTCCAACAACACAAGAGAAGACTCTACACCTGGACATCACCAGATGGTCAACACCAAAATCAGATTGATTATATTCTTTGCAACCAAAGATGGAGAAGCTCTATACAGTCAGCAAAAACAAGACCAGGAGCTGACTGTGGCTCAGATCATGAACTCCTTATTGTCAGATTCAGACTGAAATGGAAGAAAGTAGGGAAAACCACTAGACCATTCAGGTATGACCTAAATCAAATCTCTTATGATTATAAAGTGGAAGTGAGAAATAGATTTATGGGGCTAGATCTGAAAGATAGAGCGCCTGATGAACTATGTATGGGGGTTCATGACATTGTAGAGGAGACAGGGATCAAGACCATCCCCATGGAAAAGAAATGCAAAAAAGCAAAATGGCTGTCTGGGGAGGCCTTACAAATAGCTGTGAAAAGAAGAGAAACAAAAAGCAAAGGAGGAAAGGAAAGATATATTCATCTGAATGCAGAGTTCCAAAGAATGGCAAGGAGAGATAAGAAAGCCTTCCTCAGCGATCAATGCCAAGAAATAGAGGAAAACAACAGAACGGATGTATGTATGCATATAGCTAATTCACTTTGTTGTACAACTTTATAAAGCAACTACACCCCAGTTTTTCAAAAAGAAGAGAAAATGGACCCTGGGTTCAGGTTGTGGTCCATCGCTTGCCTGTGTGACCTTGGGCAAGTTGCTTGACTTCTCAAAGGCTCACTCTCCCCCCACCTTGTGAGTGAGAGTAACAGCAGTGCCCTCCCCCGTTGTTGCTGCTGCCTTTTGCACAAGGCCTGACACATGCTAAGCAGTCAGTCAGTGCTCCCTGTTGTTGGTGTCATCGTGGTCGGTGTTAAGGAATCCTGGAGTCCATGGTGCTGACTTCCGTTGGCTCTGGTCTGAGCGTCAGGATGACAGCTCAGACCATAAAGCTCAATAATTCAGAGCACCAATGTAGAAAGTGAGTTGCCAGCCACCAATACTGGCGCAGTGATGCCCCTCACTCTGGGAGGAGGGCATCTGAAAGGCCAAGTGGGATGAGCAGGTGGTTGAAGGGGGAGAGCCCTCCTGGTAGGTTCTCCAGCAAGCCCAGCAGGTGAGCCAGTCTTCTCCTGCTCCTCACTCAGAGGCGGCTGGTCTACCCTGCCTGCCTCCGGGAGGTCAGGAGACAAGGGCCTTTCCTGGAAGAAAGCTGCAGAGGAGCCTGGGCTGCCAGGGATGAGAATCTGGAGAAAGAGCAGGCATACCAGGACCTCAGAGAGAATTAAGAGAAAGCCACCATGTCTGACATTTGGGGGAGGGTAGATACTTACCCACTAGGCTGCACTGTGCCTGGGACTGGGGTTGGGTCAGGATCTGCAGGCTCAGCCAGCTGCAGAAGTGGGCATTGATCCTGGACTCATGGACTCCAGAGCCTGTTCTCAGCCTGCTTGCTGTGTGTATCCCACGGGAGCTGCAGTGTGTGGCTGCTCAGAGCCTGCTCCTCCAGCCCTCTGTGGCTCTGCATCCCCTACATCACCCCCTGGCATGGACTTCACAGGGTCAAAAACTGGTCCAAAACTAAGTGGCTGGAGCCCATGCTTGGAGCTTTGTTAGGTGGCACCATGAAAGATTTGAGTGGGGGCACAGCAGCCTGATGGGGGAAGGTTTGGGTTAAGTAGTGGAGGGCCTGGGTTCTATTTCCCAGTAGGGCTAAGGGCATGCCTGACCCTGGAGCCAGCCCTGGCCCAGGAGAGGGGCCTTGTGCCCCTGGGCCCTCAGAGTCATGTTCATCGGGTGATGCTGGGAGAAAGCACTTTGCAGGGAAAGCTATGTTTCATCTACTGGATTTCCTTCCTTGCATGACACACATGATTCCGCTAACCCTTTCTTGATGGCAAGTCCATCTTTCCCTGTTCCTGGGGGTGTGTGGGCCACTTATGCCCCCGAGATCTATGAGGACAGACTCTTGTAGATGGAATACAATACCCTCCTCCCACCCAAAGGTGCTCAATCCTAATCACCTTTACATGGCACAAGAGACTTTGCAGATGTGATAAAGTTCAGGATTTGGAGATGAGGTTACATGGCTGGGTCCAGTGTAATCATAAGGCCCCTTATAAGTAAGGGAGGAAGGCAGGAGTGTCAGAGACAGAAGGGGTGGGATGACAGAAACAGAGGTCAGAGAGAGGCAGAGAGCAGTTGGAAAGTGCTACACGGCCAGCTTTGCAGATGGCAGAAGAAGCACGAGCCATTCATCTGCTGATGGACATCTAGGTTGCTTCCATGTCCTGGCTATTATAAACAGTGCTGCAATGAACGTTGGGGTACACGTGTCTCTTTCCCTTCTGGTTTCCTCAGTGTGGTGCACTGGGACAACCCAGAGGGATGGTATGGGGAGGGAGGAGGGAGGAGGGTTCAGGATGGGGAACACGTGTATACCTGTGGCAGATTCATTTCGATATTTGGCAAAACTAATACAATTTTGTAAAGTTTAAAAATAAAATAAAATTTTAAAAAAATGCATAAAATACAAAAAAAAAGTTTGGGAACCACTGGGATAAACAAATTATGATACATTTATTAATAAAATACAACTGAACAATAAAAAAAAAAAAAAGCACGAGCCAAAGACTGCAGGCGGGCTCTTGACACTGGAAAAGGCAAGGAAGTAGGTTCTCCCTCCGCCCTCCCCACTGCCCCCAGAAGAAACACAGCCGGTGACACTTTGATTTTTCATATAGTGAGACCCACTGTGGACTTCTGACCTCCAGAACCGTAGGATAGCATGTGTTGTTTTAAGCCACTAAGTTAGAGATAATTTGTTACAGTAGCAATGGGAAACAACTCCAGACACTAAGGCCTGAGGGGGCTGAATGAGACGATGAGCATGGGGCCTTCCTGGATCCGCCCCAGAGCCTCTGCCTGGGGCCCTGGACACTGCTGTCTGCATTGGTTTCCACTTCTTCCCTTGCCACGACCGGACACTCCGCTGGCGTGTCTTTGTGAGCATCTTATATCTTCTCAGTGTTCATTTCCTTCAGAGTTGCGTCCAACAGCCGATCAGAAGCAAACAGAAAAGATAGCAGGCCCCTGAGGGAAGATCAGGCCTCACTGACGGGGAATGGAGCCCCCTTTTCCTACCAGGTCATAACTGTGAGCTTTGTGACAACAGTTTCTCTCCATTTGGCTGCACTTCATCAACAATTTCTGGCTTTATATCAGTGTTCCAGAGGGCAGAGCTCCCAGAAGGCTGAGTGCCAGCCAAAAATGGGTTCCATGTGCTCTCAGGGAAGACAGGACAGCTCACTCCACTCTCTGGCCTTTAGAGAAAGCTAGCACAGGAGTGGAATCTGTGAGTTTTTTATCAGAAACGCCTTTGGCTTTGGTGTAGTCAGAGAGCAAGCCCTAAAGACAGCATGCGATTGGCAGCTGGCTTTGTTAGAGGAACTGGCAGGCTGTGGTGATGGACAGGGGATGGGAGGGGGTGCATCAGCTTTGGTGTTTTGCTTTTTTCTAAGGCCTTAGGAATCTTCTATGACTAGGCCAGCCTTTGCTCCTAGGGGGGGCCTCCTCCCAGAACCTGATTGATCCACACATTCCTTGACATTTTAGAAACTTGAAAAAACAAATCAGCTCTTTATCTAAAGAAAAATTTAGCACAGACAATTAACCTTGGGATATGGGCATTTCATGGAGAAGGCAATGGCAACCCACTCCAATACTCTTGCCTGGAAAATCCCATGGATGGAGGAGCCTGGTGGGCTGCAGTCCATGGGGTTGCAAAGAGTCGGACACGACTGAGCGACTTCCCTTTCACTTTTCACTTTCATGCATTGGAGAAGGAAATGGCAACCCACTCCAGTGTTCTTGCCTGGAGAATCCCAGGGACAGGGGAGCCTGGTGGGCTGCCGTCTATGGGGTCGCACAGAGTCAGACACGACTGAAGCGACTTAGCAGCAGCAGCAGCAGCATGGGCATTTCAAGGCTGTTATAAAGGAGAGTGAGGAAAGACAGAAAGGTGGATGGACCAAGACAGTGGCACTTACCTCCCCAGAACTGACATGAAGCTGGTAGCTGGGTCTTGAGTGGTTTCTCTGCACTGGGGCCTCAGTTTCCCCATCTGCTACCCAGGTGGTTCCCCATGCACCCAGCCACTGACTTCTACCTCATACTGCCAGTTGATTCTAAGCCTGAGTATTGCCACAGGCCTGTGTTTTACATGACTTTACAGTGAGGAGGTCTTGCTTCATTCAGAAACAAGGAGAAAATAGTTCATGAATGATTCTAAGATATTCTCCTAGAAACTAAGAATTCCCTAAAGGTGGTTAGCAGACAGTTCTCAGAATTTGCAAAGAGATAGTCAGTTTTCCAGGTGCTTCCAGACTAGGATGTGGCAGAGAGATGTCAGACCTTTAAGAGGAATGCCAGGCAGCCGGACTCCTACCTCAGTCCCTCCCCACCCCACCCCTTCCTGAGGGCACTGCCAGAGGACTTCTGTTGGCCTGGCCTCCACTGCTGGCTGCAGGGCCTAGGCTCTTGGAGCCACGGTTAGTTAACTCTGGAGTTTGAGCCCACAGAGAAAGTTTGATTTTCTGCAGCAGGTAGTAAACTGTCCCCACACACTAGACCAACTCCCTGAGCCCGGAAAGCGTTATAAAAAAACCACTACCTCCCCTCCCCAACAACCATCGCCAACTCAAATGAAAATGATTCCTTTGTAGAGTTGCTGATTACAAAATTCCAGCTCAGTTTCTTGACACTAAGTGTTTCTTACTGATTAAAGGGCCTGCTTGACTTTCCAGCCTGGAGTGTTCTGTCCTAAAGAGTTCATGGTCATGGCCTTTGGAGTGTGAAAGAACTGAGATTTAAACCCAGTTCTGTCTCTTTCTCCCATGTGAGCTTCTCACTTCTCTTGTTCTCCAGAAGGGGAGACTGGTGTCCTCCTCATGGGCCTATTAGGCTTGAAGCTACCATTTATGGAGTGCCTGCACTGTGTGTATGCTTGGTGGTGTCCGGCTCTTTGTGACCCCATAGACTGTAGCCCGCCAGGTTTCTCTGTCCATGGGATTTTCCAGGCAAGAATACTGGGGCCGGTTGCATTTCCTACTCCAGGGAATCTTCTCGACCCAGGGATTCAACCCGCGTCTCTTATGTCTCCTACATTGGCAGGTGGGTTCTTTACCACTAGTGCCACCTGGGAAGCCCAGGTGGGAAGCCTGCACTAGGGCATAAGAGTCACAGCAACCTCATGGTGGGTGTGTGTGTGGTGGGGACATCACTGTTCCTATCTTAGAGACAGATTATAGAGTCAAAGAAGCTAAGTGACTTATCCAGGGTTAAAGCTTATAAGTGGCAAAGCTGGAACTTGATCCCAGAAATTGACTCAAATGTCTGCGTTCTTGACCACTGAGTTCATGCTTACCAAGTGCCCAGGAGGCCTTGTACTTAGTAGGTGCTCATGCAGATGAGTGAATAGAGAAAGAGCTGTGTGCATGTCTGCAAACCTGACCCGAGAAGTCCTATCACAGGCGTGAAACCGTGGCTTCTGTGACCTTGGCGTGATGGCAGGCAGACGGTGCCCTTGGGGATTGTTCCAGGGCGAGGCTGGGCAGGAGAAGGCCCTCTGGGATGCCTGAGCTGTCTCGTCCTCTTCCTCCTGGGTGAGCATCACTGGAGCTCGAGTCCACATCCCGGATCCTGGAGGCGGGCACAGAGGTGCTTAGATTTAAGGGGTAAGTTCAAAGCAGAAAGGAAGCTCTCTTAAAAATGAAGGGCAGTGTGAGTGTCGGGGCCAAGGGAGGATGGTTGAGAATTCCTAGTAAAACTTTACAGCTTCCGCATTTCCCCTCCTCTAAATCTTCCCATGAAAACCGTGCGTCTGGGGGGCCGTCTCGGCTGAGTGAGGGCAGGAGCCACCCATTAGCCCAGCTAGGGAGGGCTTTCCGGCTTCATTAGTGCTGCCCATGGTCTGGTGGACAGTGGCATGCTAAGTGGGTGCCCCGCTGCAGGCCCAGAGGTGAGGAGAAACAGCTACAGATGCCCGCGGCAGCCGGGTGGCACCCACGCTGCCCTCCAGCCCTGCTGGACCGCATCTGTGCAGAGGAAGCTCAGCTGTTGTCCCTTTTATGCGTATTGACTTAGTGGAGTGCAAACATGTTAAAAGTTCACTTTCTCCTTTATAGAAGTCTATAAAAAGGCTCTTAAACTGGAGTCCTAGGGCTTCAGCGAGACACACGTAGGCTCGGGCCCTGGGGAGGGCAAGGTCCATCCCTCTGCCTCCAGCATGGGGGTGTGATCCTCTCAGCTCGAAGCCTGAAAGCCCTGGTTTAGCCAGCATGGCTGCGGTGGACGCATGACAGTGGGCAGAGAGGTCCCGACTCAGGGGCTGCCTGAGGCCTGTGGGCTGTCTGAGCCCAATGCCTGGCAATTGTTCAGTGACTTACAGACAAGTGAACGAAGGCTCTGGGGCTCATGCCAAGGGCCCAGCCACCGTTGCCCTGTCCTGCTCCCTGTGCCTCGGCATGGGCCACAGCTAGGGCTTGGGGCAGGAGCGCCTCCTGCTCGCAGGTACATACAGTGGCATGTCCACCTGACACCTGCTGCCCCTTTGCACCCTGCTGACCTGACCCTGCAGAGGGCCACACTCCCTGCAGAGGGCTGGCAGCACAGCTAGGGGCTTCATCCATTGTCTGCCCACATGGTCTACTGAGCTGGTCCCTCTAGGAACTTGGGGGCCTGGTGGGCTGTGGCAGCCCCCCTGGCCAGGAGGGGTCTTCGCAGATAAGGCTGAGCTTTCCTGAGAGGAAGAAACATTCAGAGCTACGTGAAAGGCCAGAAGGGAACTGGCACTTTTGGGAAAGAGCAAGCATTCCTCTGGGTGCAAATCTAGTCAAAGCACAGAGGGTCAGACGGAAATCCGCACCTGAGGGGAGGCTGGCCGTGCAGTTGGAGCTGGTTGTGCCCCTCTGCCTTGCTTGATTGAGCTCTTAAGTCCATTTTGTCTTGAGTAAAATGGAGATATGGCACTAACTGCAGCACGTTTGGAAGGTGGGGGTTAAATGTAATACAAATATGAGGCATGCAGCAGTGCATGGGTTTTACTGTCTCCACCATCACGACTATCAGTCCCTGTCCCTGTCATTATTGGCGGTATAGAAACACTTGCTGGTGGAAATGCCTCGGCCACGGTTGTTGCTCCACACACTAAACAGTCTGAAAAGCTTGGGGTGTTGCTCGGAAGTGCGCCGTGGACTGATGTTCTAGAACAGAGCTGCCCGATGCAGTGGCTACTGAGTACTTACA
Organism: Bubalus bubalis; assembly: GCF_019923935.1. Lineage (NCBI taxonomy): Eukaryota > Metazoa > Chordata > Mammalia > Artiodactyla > Bovidae > Bubalus > Bubalus bubalis. Next base: position 64,240,275 of record NC_059165.1, on the reverse strand, counting down.
AGGTGACCAGTGAAAACAAGGAGCTGAATTCTTAATTTTATTGTGTTTTAATGAATTTAAATTTAAATAACCACATGTAGCTAATGGCACAGCTACATTGGATGGCACAGTTTTAGAAGGTTCCCCCCAAACTGGGCATTGCCCAGCTCCTCTCTGTGCTGTGGTAATACAAGATGGGGAAGGGCTTGCCAATGACACCAGCCCCTCAGCCATACACAATGCTGGGTTAGAATTGACCATGGTATTGATAACCACGTGGCCACGTTCCCTTGAAGCTGGCCACATGGAGATGAGCTGGCTACTGTCAAACACTGACCCTAGCCAGAGTTTGGATTCTAGCCATGACAGCCATGAGGCTTCTGACCTTTATGGGAACCAGAGCAATAGAAAGAAGCAGCTCATTTTGATGGAGCATCTGTCCCTGACACTGGGCTGCCAACTCCATTTTAACAGATGAGACCACCCCTGGAAGAGGCAGGGTGACTTGTCGGGGCTTCATCCCCTAGCAGTTCCTCAGACCACAGAGATAAAGACGAGCCAGGTTTTGCACTGACTGAGGAGACACCAAAGTACAGAGGCTCAAGGTCTCAGGCTGCAGAGTGGAGCTTTCCTGGCCAGGCAAGGCATGGTTTCCCATCAACAGCTGTGGGGATGCAGGCTCAGAGGGTCAGGGGGACCAGCCCAAGACCCCACAGGGAGGTGGACAGTCACTGGCGGCAGGATGGAGATCAGGGGCTAGGTCTCTGAGCCCACTTCTCCCATGCCTCCCTCCCCGGTACCCCCCGCAACCCTGCTTCCACTTCCTGCGGCCACCCTCAGCCCCTGAGTGGACAGGCCCCACCCCGGGGCGCATTCTCATGCACTGGAGGGTGGGCGGGGCCCAGAGTGGGGTGGTCCTGCCTCCAGGGGGCGCGGTGTTTGGTGGGGTGGGGGGCTGACAGCTGACAGCCTTAATGGGCACATTGTCCCCTCGCTGCTGAGAGCGCCGCCCGGCCACTTCCTCACACGCCGCGCGCTGGATGAGCTCATGTCTGAGGCCGCGGGCGGCGCGGGGCGGCCGAGCTGGGCTGCAGGGAGGCCCGGCGGCCGCGAAGCCCGAGCGGCTGGGGCGGCAGAGTCGTGAAGCGGAACGTTGTAATGAGCGACGCCGGCTGGATTTATGGGGCTGCGCACGTGCGCCTGGCCTTCCAGCGAGGGCCTCGCCTGGGAACAAAAACAAGCCCTGGCCCAGGCACGGCGCGACTGGGTCTTAACAAGAGCCCACTAATTACTGGAAGGCCTCGGCCAGGTCCCCGGCCTGCAGAGGAGCAGAGTCGGTGCTGCTTCCTGAGTCAGTGTAGGCTTCGCTGGAGCCGGTCTCTTCCCAGGAGGACGTCCAAGGCCAGCCTCTCCCTGGCTCTATGGCCTCGTGGAAGGGGCTGATTCCCGCCCACCCCCCCCCCCCTTCCTCAGTTTTCCTCATCTGTGAAATGGGATAATGCACCTTATGAGGCCATTGTGGGGCGTTCTAGAAGGAGCAAGAGTTGACTTGAGAGGGACTTATTCCTGGTTTTGAATCCTGTTCAGCCAGGTTCCTACTGTGTGGTCTGGCCAAGTCACTGCACCTCTCTGGTGCAAGTAGCCTCACCTTGAGTGTGGGGATAGTCTTGTTCCTTGTCAGGGTCATTGGGAAGGTCTGACAAGAGGAGGCATGCAGGCTCCTTGGTGCTCCTAGCATTCATACTGCTGCCGCTTCTCTGTGCATGATCGCATCCCTGGTTGTGTTGTTAGTGCGGTTTCCCCCGATCATGGAGGTGGCAGACAGGGTCTTGAGCGGCTGGCATCAGGTGATCCTGCCCTGCACCCTGGTGGTGTGAGCAGTTCAGGGTCGGACCCACGTCCTGTCCAGGGCATTTGGAGATTCACCAGGGCCGACAAGCGCCATGAGCTTGTGATCACAGCCTCTCTCTGCTGGTGTGGAGCCTGACGGGACCAGGATCCAGGCCTTGGACTGAGCTGCAGCCTGTTGTCCTGTCCCGGGGCTGGGGCTGTGAGAGGCTTCCTGACTCAGGCCTGTATGTCGGGGTCATCAGGAAATGCTGCCCATGGCCCACCCAGGACACCTGCCCGGGTTAATACCCTTGCCTGTGAAAGGTGTGACCTCAGCCTCACTGGCACACAGGCCAGGGCTCTCGGCCGCCGTAACACAGAGGTTTCTCCTGCACACATTTCCTGCTGCTGTCCCTGTCTATTGATACTGTGGATTTAGCATCTAGCCAGAAAGTTTCCATGTCCACACCCTTTTGAAATCAAGATCCAGGGAAGCGGAAACAGCAGATACCATGAGATCCAGGCTGCCGTTAGCTGTGCGGCCGGCTGGCTGGTGTCAGCCGAAGTCTGGTGCCAACATCAGACTTGACTCTGAAGCCTCTCTGTGCACACACGGAGCCAGAGACCCAGTAGGGTGTTGCTCCAGAACCGGAGCTCCAGGAGTGGGCGTATGCACCTGGGTCTTCCTCCTTCTTCCCCTCTGAGTCAGGCACTCTGACTGCTGGCTTCCGAGGGTCCCAGCAGGCTCGGCTTGACCGTGATTTGTGCAACCCTGAGAGAGAGTCCCTCTTCCCTTCTTCTTCCCTGGGGTGAGGCACTGAGGATGCCGCAGGGCACTCAGGGAGGGTGGGGTCTTCTTTGCTTGCTCACTGCTGTATATCAGAGCTGAGTGTGGTGCTCAGCCCAGAGGGCTCCAGGGGTGTGTGTGAATGAACAGTACTTGCTGTCTGATGGGGAGATGGCCGTCAGCGCCAGACAGCTGTCCAGCAGGTACAGTGCTGTCACTGGTGAGTGTGCAGGCTACACCCAGGAAGGACACCCAGCCAGACGGTGGGGTCAGGAGGGCTTCCTGGAGGAGGTGGAAGGGCAAGAGAAGAGACCCAAAAGGTCGAGCAGGGTTATACAAAGGCAGCAGTCATGTGTTCGGGGCCAAGGAACTGACACATGCCAAGTCTTGCAAGCAAGATATGACTGGCCTGACACAGAGTCAGGACAGGTATAAAGAGGGGCGGAGGTGGAAGGTGGAGCTGGAGAGAACAACCAGCCTTCCTCCATTCTCAGGCCTTTATCGACTTCGAAGACAGCTTTTAAAACTTCCATGGATGGTCTCATATCCTTAACCATTTTATAAATGGAGACATTGACCATCACCCCAGGTGTGTTAGGATTGAACCCTCTGTGTGTATGCAAGTTTTGCGTGCTGGAAAGGGCCAAGTGATGGGGTATGGTGATGGTTTCGGGGTGCTGCCCTCTGAGTAGCCCTGGGGTTACTGGGGACACTTGAGGCAGAGGAGGGTTCAGCTGAGGGGCCCCTGGAAAGTGAGGCTCCCTGGGGTCCCTCAATGGATGCTGTCTGCATCCTCCAGGTGTTAGGGTCTGCTCATAATGAAATCCTGGAGGGCCATCAGTGGCTGTTGGCAAGCATGTCGTAAGTACTTGGCTGAGCCTAAGTTCCCTGAAGTTGGTCCAGCCTTTGCCCAAGGTGGCATCTCTTTACAGAAGCTGTGTGGCAGGACCAAGTAAGTAAGTGGCTTCTCTTCTGGGGCTCGGAGGCCGTCTCAAGGTGGGAATCCGTAGCTCAGACCTGAGGGGCCCTAATGAGGAGCTGCCAGGGTTCAATTAGGCGCACGGCCCCAGCTCTGCAGTGTTTGACTGACAGCTCATTACCCTGCTGCCATTTTGGGGCAGTGGAATTTAATCTCCCAGATGGGAAGCAAATCAATTTGCCCATCGCCGCAGCTGAGCCTCCTTGAACTCAACTCTAATTTATTCTCCTAAGCTTAGGAAGCTTTGTCGTTTCAAGGTACAGAAATATCAGGTTTCCCAGCCAGCCTGGGCATGGTGTGCATAGGTGAACATGTCGAGAAGGTCAGGCCTGGAGCCCAACCTCCTGTTGGTTGGTGGGGACTGTGCCATCAGCCTGGCTAGGAGGAGACCAGGGTTCTTGCCCGGGAGGCCAGGCTCATCTGTAGGAAGGTTGTGTATGGAAATTGAGGGCCATGTGACATCCCAGGTCATTGGGATCAAGGTCGCCTGCCCAAGAACTCAGCCTGGAAGGCACTCCTGCCAGCAAGGCACATGTGACTGGCTCACCCGGGCCGCCTGCATCCTGGGGCCACGGTCTTCTGTGTTGGGGTCGTGGCTCTGGTTTCCTAGATTTAGACACAAGAAGATTCGGAGGGTGTCGTCCTGGGACTCTGAGCTTTCTGCCCTCCCTAGTGAAAAGTGAAAATGTTAGTCACTCAGTCGTGTCCGACTCTTTGCGACCCCACCAGGCTCCTCCATCCATGAGATTCTCCAGGCAAGAATACTGGACTGGGTAGTCATTCCCTTCTCCAGGGACTCTTCCTGACCCAGGGATCAAACCCAGGTCCCAGCAGATTCTTTACCATTTGTGCCACCAGGAAAGCCTCCAAAGTGTCATCATAAACCCACAGTGCAAACAGGGACCTTTACCTTGTAATACCAGGTCTGTGCTCAGGACTCGGGTGGCCTCTCGCCAGTGATGACATTACCTGCGGCATGTGCGCCAGGACATGTGACGGTGCCCCCTTTGCTGTGGGTGCTGGGCCCCAGCGGGCTCTGGCAAGCAGTGGGTGCCCCTTCTAAGCATGCTCAAGGGAGAGTTAGCAGAAGCAGCACATTCAAAGGGTGAAACAGGCCAGCGAGGTCTTTGCTGAGCAGGAAGGTAAGCTGTCTTATAGAGCAGAGAGTCCTGGCTGATTCTGTTCAAGGTGGATGTTTCTCTGTTTGTCCCTTGATTTTGCCCCCTCTGACACACAGGGCCTAGAGTCTCCTGCCTTAGGTGGGTGAGAGTGAGCACATGCACGTGTGTGGGAGGGTGTGTGCATACACATGTGAGCATGGGTATGAGTGAACATGTGCGTGATGGTGGGTCACTTGAGTGGGAGTAGGGGAGTGAGGGGAAAGTGCCGTCTATGGAGAGAGAGTTTCTGAGATTCTTTCTCTGAGTTTGACAAAGGCGCCCTGCTGGGTTGGTTTTCAGGGGTCAGGGAAAGGCCAGTCTATTTACACACCTTTGCTGAGGAGCATGGAGGGGCGGTGATGGGGGCCGGGATTAATGAGCAGTTTTATTGCCTTGCCTGTCAGGAGGGTCATGCGATATTATTTTGATATCGGGGCCCCCAGAAGCAAACACAACGGGCCAGGTTATAAATGGGAGAAAAGCCAAAGAAAAGGCGGCCTCACCCTTTGCCATTGAGCGTTTCCCTTTCTTCTCGGCCAGGGTTGGCCTGGGACCCTCCTCCCGCCCCCAGTGCCTTCAGGTGGATCACTTCGAGGCGGCACTGAGGCCAGCTCCCAAGATAACACCGGTCAGTGGCGCCTGGCCATGAAAATTAAACACCATGGTTGCTAAAGAATAAATGGGCCACGCCATCCCCCAGCCACCGTGGCCTCTGATGAGAGCTGGACCACTCAGGGTGACTGAGGATGCAGCCTGCATGACACAGAAGGAAACAAGGAGGCTACCAGCCCCCTGAATTGACTGGTCCAGGCTGCTACCCTCTCCAGGAAGGCCAGACTCAACAACAGACCAGCCGTGGGGCCTCAGGGTTTTGAGGGATGTGATGGAGTGAGAGAGGGCAATTACTGCGCATCTCTTGTTCTCATCCCTTCCCTTTCCTTTTTCTCTTCTTTCCTTCTTGCCTTTTTTCTCTGTCAGGGCTAACTGTATCTAGGACCAAACACAGTCACCTGACCCAGGTAAACACACCCATGGATGGACAGCTCCACATGCTGGGGGCAGGGATGGGGCAGAGCTAGGGCTGGCGTGGCTGCCTGGCTCTGAGCAGGCCGCAGACCCGGGCTTCCCAGCACAGGGACATGGCGAGCCTCCCCGGCTGGGACAGAGATGCCTGTGTGCCGTCCTGCCACTCGTCCCTATCTCCTGGCTGTCTTGGCTTAGAAGATTCCAACCTTCTCCACACAGCCTGGCTGTAGGTTGTCTGCTCCCAGAAAGTCTCCCTGAGCACTGTGAGCCCATGGGTGCAGCTCCCCCTGCCAAGCCCCTGCCCATACAGTGGCTAAGTCCGTGGGTCACCCACACTGCTGGGCAGAGGCAGCGTCTCACCTGTCCTTACAGGAGGCCCTGGCCTGAGCCTCATTCAGAGTAAGTGCCCCGTGAGTCCTTGAAGCCCACTGCGCATGTGTGCTATGTGCTCAGTCGTGTCTGACTCTCTGCGACCCCGTGGACTGTAGCCCGCCAGGCTCCTCTGTCCATGGGATTCTCCAGGCAAGAATCCTGGAATGGGTTGCCATTTCCTACTCAAGGGGATCTTCCTGACCCAAGGAATGAACCTGAGTCTCTCGCATCTTTCTGCATTGGCTGGCAGATTCCTTACCACTATGCCACATGGGAAGCCACTGGATTGTTTTAAATACATGTTTCTGTTTGCCTATCATCCGGGTTCTGGGTATACCCCCAGGCCAGCTGCATAGGACCTAGAAGTTGAATAGGCAAGAAGCCATGTCTCACTGGAGTAAAATTTGGGAGTGCATACCATAGGAGGGGCCAGTCCCCAGGGCAGAGGGGACGGGAAGAACTCTATCTATAGACATAGACAGCTGAGTTCAAACCCCATTCCACACTGATAGCTTGGGGGATACACTTCACCTCTCTGTTGTAATTTTTTCATCTATAAAATAGGGAGGGTATGATCAACCTCCTAGGCTTGCCACGAGAAGTAGATGAAATGATGGATATAGAGGACCAGTACACACACGTGTCCACATGCACACGCATACACACACACACTCACACAGTAGTTGTCAGTGTGGTCCCAGTTGGAGCCATGGCACTGTGTTAGATCTCAGATGTCATTTAAGGAAGCTCATAGGCTTTCTGAAGAAATTGTCTGGATTATTCGGGGCAGAGCCCAGCTGCCGAGGGCAAAGGTTGCTCCTCAGAAATAAGCAGGAGGGGGTGTTGTCTGCCCAGCCACCGGCACAGGCTGCGTTGCCGGATGCATCCTGAGGTCGGGCTGGGGCTCAGGCGTGGTGGCCGTGGGGTGAGTGGCTCCCTCCCTGCTCACTGCAAGCCTGCCTCCAACACAGCTCACAGCACCAGGGAGACAGGGACAGCCCTTACCTCTGCAGAGGCTGCAGGTTTCTCCCTTCCCAGAATAATCTCACTTCTGGTAAATTTTACTAACTGCAGACTTTTCATTTGAGGTCTGTGTACGTTTCAAGTGGTTCCTTGCACTCATACCATTTTTTTTTTTTAAGTAATGAGCTGTTTTCTTTTTTCCCTGTAAACATGAGGCCGACATCAGAGAACAGTTTTTGATCTCAGTTTTGAAAACAGACAGGGTGGTTTAGAGATGACGGGGATCCCAGGCGAAGGGCTGGCGTGCTTTCCCTCGGTGTCACTGAGAAGAATTTCTTCAGTGAGCCCACATTTCAGGGGCACAACGCACTCTGGATTATCGCAAGTTTAGAGACACTTAGGTGATTATGGTAAATAATTCACACAAATCCTGACGAATGCAGTCTATTCTTTTGTGCACACTCGAAGAGCAGAAACCTGCAGCTCTCCCGTCTCTTGGCTTCCCATCCTTTGAGTGACATCTAGTGGCCGATCTCTGGTAAACACAGGACTGGGTTTTAAGGTGTTCCTTTTCCAGGGCGAAGGAAATGCCATTTACCTAGAAACTACTTAAACCTCTGTTCCATCTGTGTTTCAGTCTCTGAGTTGAAAATGGCACTGAGGCCAAGTGGCCTCTCTTTGTTGCTGATTAGTGTGCCATCTTGGGCCTTTCTGGTTATCACTAATTAGCAGTGTGATCACAAGGCACTCAATCTCTCCCAGTCTGTGTTCTCAGCTGTAAACTGGCTCTAACAAAAGGACCTGCCCTTCAGGGCTGTCACAAGGGCAGAATGGATGATACCTGTAAGAGACTCAACACAGTGCCTGACACACAGCAAATAAGCAGCTCCTGGAAGCCAGCGTCCACATCACAGATGTCATCTGCGCAGACAACACTCTTGGATGAATGCTACTCAGTAAGGTTTGTCCAGGCAGACGTATGCAGATATTACTGATGAAATGATATCATTTTTAAGATGCATCTTCTTTTTTTCTTATTATTTTAAAATTTTTATTTTATATTGGACTATAGTCGACTAACAATGTTGTGTTTCAGGTGTTCAGCAAATGATTCAATTATACATGTATTTATTCTTTTTCAGATTGTTTTCCCATTTAGGTTATTAGAGCATACTGAATAGTTCCCTGTGCTATATAATAGGTCTTTCTTGATTATCTGGTTTATATATGGTAGTATGTATACGTTGATCCGAAGATGCATCTTTAAAAAAATAAAAACCTTTTTGCCAAAATATAATTAATAAGTAGGAATATGTAATCTAGACACAGTAAAGATCTTGGGGGAAAAATGTAAGTCTTAATAACACCTTATGTTTAGGAAAATTTCAAAAAAGCTTTCAGGTTTGAGTGAGAAGTGTCATGGTTGGTTTTTCATTGAAAAGGCTGGTTGTGTGATGGCTTAGGAATTCTATTCTTATTTCATTAGGCACAGTGTGGAAAGGAAAAATGATCCTTTACATTCATCCAAGATATGCAGCGTGCTATGTATTTCCTCCTGGGTAAAGTCTGCTTTAGAATCAGGCACGTTTCTTTTTTAAAGTGACAAAAGCAGTCTTCTGTGCCTTTTAGGCAAATTGAGATTAAGGTGAATGTACCTTCTGAAGCACAGAGTGTCTGCATTTTGCTAACAAGCTGAGATAGCCAAAGTTTCGCTACTCTAGTGTGGCAGGGATCATCCCTAAACACCCACAGCTGTAAAAGCTGACAGCATGATGGGGGCCTTCGTGAGAGCACCTTCCTTGCCTTTGGAAAGCTCCCAGTAACAGGGACCCCATCCTGTAGGAAAGAGCATGGCGCGGGTTGAGGGCTGAAGGCTTCTGTCACTCCATCTGGCAAGTAAGTGGCCCAGGGGCTCTGGGTCCAGCCATGAGTCAGAGAGATGGTCAGGAGGGAGGAGGTGGCAGGAGAAAGCAGAGCTCAGAGTCTAGAGATCCAGGCTGGAGGACCAGCCTGCCACCTGCCACCCACATGGCTGTTGGAACATCTGCTTTCTCATCCATGAAATGGGATCTCACCCTTGCCCGGTGTCATGGGATGAAAGGAGACTTTATACGAACTCCCCCCTAGAGACCATCAGGGTCTGAGGCTGCTCTCCCTACCCCAGGGTGCAGTGACCACTGTAATATTTCTCAGGGTGGGCTGCCCCACCCAGGGTCCCCCATTCCTGTGATAAGAGAAACCGACTTAGGACTCAAGGGCACAGTAAGTTGGAACACACCAGTCAGAACAGTTTAACATTTTACTAAATCAATTCACACAAATTCCAAATTGCAAATATAATTAAGGACAACAGATTCTGTTCTGCCTTTTAAATCTTTCATTTTTCAAATCCAACATTAAGACAAAAAGTAAACAAAAATTAAGTCTGGGGCAAATTCATGATTCTTCTTCTTGAGGGGAGGAAAAAAGGAACATTATAGTAAAAAGAACGCCACTGGGTGTACAATAAAGCACCACGACACACGGTTACAAAACGGGCTTCCTGCGCTCTGCCCCACGTAGAAGACTGCTCTCCCCACTGCTCTGCGTCAGGCAGGATTCCATTAAAATAAAACTATAAAATCTCCTAGGTTACACTAAAGTCAGACACGGTCTGGAACAGTGCTTAACAACAGTAATGTCAACTATCAGTGCTAACATAAAAACATTTTAGAAGGTCAAACACAATTAAACTGGAAACCAAAACCTTATTTTCCCTAGATGAGCAAAACGGGGGGGGAAAAAAAATGAAAGGGTTCCCGCCTCCCACTAGGAGTGGAGGGGATTTCTTTTTTTCTTTTCTTTCTTTCAAATTGGAGGCGGGGGCATGGTGCGGGCTGGCCTGCAGTTCCTCAGCCTAGTTGGCGTCCAGCTTGGCCATTTCCTGCACGTATATGCCTATACTCTCACTGTCGAAAAGCACAAAATACACCGTTTTGATGGAGGAGGACATTGTGGACACGAAGTAACTGGAGATGGCCTTCAGGATCAGTTGAGCTGCCGTCTGCTTCGGAAAACCGTTCCTGCGAGAGAGAGAACGAGGGCTCAGCAACTACAGGGCCACAGCGGCCACCGGTCCACCCTCCCCAGCCACCTCCTCCCTCCAGGAGCCCCTCGAGTTCCCTGTGCCGTGGTGGCCTGGTGCTGTGTCAGGGTTCACGAGCGGCCCTCAACCTCTGGCTGCTCAGACACAGGTGTGAGAGCCCAGGGCCACCGGGCAGGGGGAGGATGAGGCGGCGGCGAACTGTGTCCTGCAGGAGAATACGCTGTGTGCTCCAACAGGGGGCGTGCCATGACGCTTTCTGAGAGGCAGTTAGCAAGGGAACAGGTCTGTGTTTTGCGGCGTGTGGGGTGTGTGCCGTCTCTTGTGGGCAGTGTGAACACTCACGGTTCTCTTCCCAGCATCACTGGGACTAGCATGGGGCTTGAGATACAGCCCAGGCTCCCAAAGGCTCCCCGGGGGGCTCAGTCTCAGGGGTAATGGAGGCTGGAGCTTCTCCAGGAAGCACCAGCCTCTGTCTTGTCCACGGTAAAGGGCTGCACCCTCCCCATGGGCCTTCCGATTTCATGGGTGCTGAATATCCTCCTCCCAGTACACACCAGCTTGGACACCCCATGGGCCTGAGTGTCAGGGAGCTGTGTGAGGGAACAACCCTGAGACAAGTAGGCTCTTCATCCCAAGGGACAGCATCCAAGTCTCCAGGCCAAACTGACGTGAATTCACATACAATTCCATTTAAAGTAAATGTCACGTGGCTCAGAACTCAGGCAAGAATCTGAAAGGCATAACTAACAGGATAAGCACTCTTTGCTCCGTGTGTGCCCGGGGCCGTTCCTGGGCAACACTGCAGGTGCGGGACCCACAGGATCCAGGACTGTGGCTAGGCTTAGTATAGGGCAGATAATGGCCCTGGATTCAAGCTCTTACTGACCCGTCTACAGTTCAGGATACTGAGGGCAAGAGTGAGGGGCTGGAATCCACGGGGATTTCTTTGTTCATCTGCAGGTCTACCGTCTTCCATCTGACCTGACCTTGGAGTGTGAAGTGTGGGGCCAACTTGACTTTGCTTTGAATGGTGTGCCTGCTGCCAGGCGAGAGGCTTTCAAATGTGTCAGGTACAGGATTTCTCCCCGGCTCACTCACTAAGCGCTGTGAGACGTGCACCACCTTAGCTTCTTTTGGAGGGTCACACTTAATCTCGTCAGCACTCAGAGCCTTTCAGGGCCGAGGAGAAAACCATTCTTGCAACTTGCTTTCGATCAAACAGGGCTTCGCTCAGCTTGATAATGGACCCCTACTAACTCCTGAATGCTTCAGAAGTGAAGTTCACTCTTAGATGACACAGGCATCACCCCAGACCTGTTCCCAGTCTGTCTGTAGTAGGTGCACCCCAGAGTTGGGGCTCCCTCACAGGTTCCCCCGCCCCAAGCACAGGGCACTCCTGGAGGCAGCCAGCATATATGAGCCTGTGACCAGACCACGGTCAGAAGCTGAGGGAGAGCTGCAGAGGTGTTCTGGCCAGGACGGTGCTCCGGACAGGCAGCCTCCACCTGAGGACCCCCTGGGGGCTCTGTGCACCAGCAGAGTTGGGGTGACCAACAGGCGGCCTAGCGTGGAGGGTGGTGGGAACAGTGCAGGAAGTTTCTCAGCCCCACTCCGGGACTTGCAGGCTCAGCCTGGCAAGAAGCTGTTCTCACAAGCCTGGCTCAGCTGCCCTGACTCTCCTCACAGGAGTCAAGAAGCACAGAGGCCATGCTGTCCAGGACAAGACGCAGGCTGGAACGACTGCACGAAGTAAAGCCGACCTTCTGTTTTGGCGCTTCTCTCTGGTGAGTATGCTGTGGGGCACCCAGCTCACACCCTGGAGGGGCTATCCTTCCTTCCCCACCCCCTACTCTTCAAAGGGGGACCAAGCCCACTTTGGGGGCAAGCGTGCAGGCACAGGGTCCCAGGGTCACCCGAATAAGGGCCCCCTTGAAGCATTTCACCAAGAGCAAATGTTTATTTTCCTGCTGTAAATACAGATGCTGTCCGGAGAACTCATCAATTAAAACGATCCCACTTGTTCTGGTCCTGATGAGAAAAGCATGAGGAGGCAGCTGCCGCTGGGCAGACAGGCAGGAGTGGGGTCGCGGGGTGGTGGTGGGGGGTGGCGGCAGGACCGCAGAGCTCCACCCACCGCTGGGGGCAGCCTGCACTCAGGCCAGGAACTCCAGGGGCTTCTGACCAGGCAGAGCTCGGCCTGTACACACCACCTGGCTAGGTAGGGGCCGGGCAGCACTGGGAGGTGTTGCCTCTGCACTGGAAGCCCAAGACCAGGCTCCAGCAGCCCCAGACACCCTACTAACGATGCCCTCCTGGGTGTCCTTGCCTGCACCTGCACAGGTGAGCTGGGCCGAGTTTAGGGCCTCTGTCGTGTGGCCTGATGGTCACAGCTCACCTCCTCTGATATGTGCCCCACTGGAGCTGGCTCTGGGCAGGGCTTCGTGAGCTGCCCTCGTGCCACTCTGAGGCTGCTCTGCCCGAGCCAGGGGAGATGGTGTGGTACAGAGACATGGCGGGGCCTCCCTGGGGCGCCCTCACCAGGCCAGCCACTGCACCTGTGCCCAGCACTTTCTGACACAGACCTTCTCCCCCAGCTTCCCATTCCTCTGCCCTGGAGGATGTGTGACTCTGACTGAAGGGACATTAGTCCCTGTTCCTCTCAGTCAACAGTTCTCCACTTTAGCTTCTATCAGGATTACGGAGGGGTGGCCAACATGCAGTTTTCTGGGCTCCAGCCGGGAAGTCTGATGAGGTGAGCCCAGGGACCATGCTCTGAGAGCCACTGTTCTACACACAGTCAGGGTGGACTTGATAATCTGAGCTTGTATGGTGGGCCCGGAGGTTAAGAACCTACAAGTGGGGAGGTCATAGAGCTGCAGTGCCCAGGCCTATATGCCCCACTGTTAAGGGAGCACAGGCTGATCTGGCTTGTCCTGCAAGGTTGCTGTTGGGTGACTATGAACATGATCTGTTTCCAGGAAACCTCTTGCTGACAAACCCAGACCTGTGTCCGAGGCAGTCACAGCCTGAAGAAGAGACCCAGCCATGGGACTGTGGCCACTCTGGACCACACAGGCCACCAGGAAGGAATGGAGGTGGCAGCAGCTTTCCTCTTGTCTTCAGGAAGGGCCTCAAAACAATTTCTAGTAGGCACACTTAGAAGTATTTGTAATGGAATGGAATGTGTAAGTGGATGCTTTCACAGGCAGAGCCCTGCACCCTTAAGACGGGGCAGCTGTGTGCACGCAGCAGCCTGGAGCCCCACAGGACTTGAGTCTGGGCCCTGGCTCTGTGCCTTGTTTCCCCACCTGGTGAAATAAGGCAGGTAATCAAGTATTTATTACCTGGAGAGGCTGTACACATTGAACAAGATACTACACAGAGCCCTCAATCAATAGTGTCACCTGTAAAGTGGGAACAGGGTCTTTCTAAAGGTACACATGGTGGGAAATGGCCTCCCGGGCCCTGTGACAGCTGGGACTGGGTGACTGCTGCTGTCTCTGCTGACAAAGTTGTAGTCAAGGCGCCCAGAGGGCCGCTGTCCAGGCCTGCAGCGTCCAGTTCTCTCGGAGGGCCGTCAGCCACTGACTGCGGTGGTGTGGGCAGGGGCTCCATCGGCCCTCCTGGTGCAGCACTGACCAGTTGAGAGAGAGGTGCTCGCCTCTGTGTGTCTCACTCATCTCTTGGCTTAGTTGCTGGCTGGCTGGGCTCCCTCGTGGGTGGAATAACCGCTGCCTCTCTGCTTGGCTGGGTCTTCCTCTCCAGTCACTGTGTTCTACCGCTGCCGCGCTGTGTCTGCCTCCTGGCTGAGACCAGTTGCCACCGCTTCTAGAGTGAGGGTGGACACGGGCTCCCACTCCAGTCAGATCCCAGTCTGAATCATGCTGACCTCTCTCAGCACAAGCTTCCTCCACTAGGAAGCAGGTTCCACGTGGTGCTGACGATAGGGATGCAGGTGGGCTTCCCCAAGTGCTGGGAGCCCCCCATGTTCCATGTGGCCCCTCAGTGGCTTAAGGTGCTTTGTGAGAAAGGGCTTCCCACCCCTCAGAGAGTTTGACCTTTTTTATTGCCTTGATCAGACTTCCCTGAAGTCACTCCAGTTGTGTCTGAGGCCTCAGTCTCCATGACTGTTGCAAGTGGACCCCATGGGCTACCTCCGTGTGGTGCCCTCCCGGGTCACCTGCTCAGTGATGGCTGGGGGCTGTCTGTACACACTGGTTTCCTGTCCACTGTCCCATCTGGATGGCAGAGATTCAGGTTCACGTGGCACAGAAGAGGGTTTCCTGCCTCCAGCTGGGCTGAGCCCTCTTCATTTAGGGCTTTGCCAGGCGTCCCTGCTTCCAGAGAGCTTGGCCTCCAGGCCTGGTAAGGCAGGCCTGCAGGCCAGGGGCAGTGCTGAGGAGGCTGACCAGGGACCCAGAGATTCCTGTGGGGAGAGGCTGTATCTTGGGAGCTGGAGAGCCCAGGTGGATTTTCTGGAGGGCAAAGAAAGCTGGAGAGGCCCAAGCCTGAAGGCTAAGAACAAAAGTGGCTTCTAGGTGGACTCTGGTTTTCATGGACCAGGCTACCTGTTTAATTGTCTCGGCTGTTTGGAAGATGGCAGGGTAGCTTGGGTGATGCGGGCAGAGTGTCTGTCGCCCCATGTGGACCCTGTCTGCTGGGAGTAGGTCTACTTCACACTGTGCTCTTGGGCCTTCCTGTGCTCTATCTGGCTTTGAATAACTCTCCAACCAGAGACAACTCTATCCAGAGGTAAAGACCAGGCTCTCAGGGTCTGAGCTGAGAGCAGCAGGTTACAAGAGGGTGAAGCTAAAATACAGAAGGCATTGGCATCCAACACAATGCCTCCAAAGCCAGAGAGAGGCCGGGGCAACACAACCCACCCCAGAGGCCTCTTACCTTCTCTTCAGGGCTCATGTAAGTAATTCTCCCCAATAGAGTTTGTCTCTGTTCTTTGTATTTGTCTTCTAAGGCCCATGCCCAGGGAGCAGGGAGGCTGATGCTGTGGCTGGGCAGGTCAGGGAATTCCAAGCAGTGTTTCCAAGGTTGTCTAAAATCTCCCACAGAGAGTGCGCAAGGAGTGGTGTGATCCTCTGGCAAGGCTGACCAGAGGGGACAGTAGGTGGGGGTTCCATGTGCCTAACATCAAGCGCACTGAAGCCAAGGGCCTTGGCTGAAATGCTGGCTCTGCAAGTACATGCTGTGTGGCCTCTGGTGAGTGACTTAACTGCTCTAAGCTTCCCCTTTGCCTTTGAGTGGAATTAGCAGTTCTGCTCACCTTGTGGGATTGCTGTGAGGATACTGCAGATAGGAGGTTTAGCACCACTCCTGAAACTCAATGAACAGCCATAAATGATAGTTTGAGGAAAACAAACTGGCTTTCTTTTTTAGGCTCATAAATCTAAGGAGAGTTTAATCAAAGCCCCACACTAGCTGTTCCCCAAGTACTGCCCCTCCGGAGAGGGGTCGTCCCCTAATGTCAAACAGAGCAGAGGGAGTGGGGGGGGATCCATAAATACTGTGAGCAGGATGCCCAAGGACAGGAGGGCCAGAGGCGATTTCCCGAGCCCGGGGCTACACTGTGGGGTCTCATTTGCCTTCAGTGGGCTCTAGGATTGGCTCCTACTCTTAGGGGCTGGAGGAAGGCAGTGCAGGGGTGTGGTCAGCCTCCACATGCCCGTGACACCGGGCCTTGGCTGAGAGAAAGTGATCCCACAGCCCTTCACCAACATGTTTGTTTGCATTTATATTGTTTTCATTCCAGCATGACTTTATGCTGGAGACACTGGATGCCACAAACAAGCTGTTTTATTTCCCCTCCTAAACCCCACTGTGATTTACTGGCCGGCTCTGGTGTAATCCCATTCTCTGCTCATGAAAAGGAGGGCAGCTGTTTACACGGCTCTGTGGGGCAAGGTCTGCCCCACAGATGTGGGGCCAGGCGGCAATGCACATGTGCTTGTCTTTGGCATTCTGCCCTCTTAAAAGCTTTCAACTGATTATTTTTTAAAACATTTTACTCTGTGAAAAATGTAAATAAGTTTTTAATAACAGATGCTCTTTTTATGGGCATGACTTTTATGCTTCAATTAAAAATTTCCCAATAGTCATATGAAAGAGCGTGAAATTATTACCTCCAATAAAGACTCCTCTATTGCTTCTCTCCTCGGAAGCACCTTTCATCAGAGTAGATCAAAGTGCATCCGAAACGCTAATTAACTGTGCCTTAGAACCGTCTGTGAGGAAGGGCAGTCCCTTAGCCTCACTAGCTGATAAGGCAGGCCAGGGACAGAGAGGGTGATTCACTTCCCAAAGGTCACACAGCCATGCCAAATAATAGAATTTCTGTGGGAGGATGTGAAAGTGGGAGAAGCAGGAAGCTGGCTAATTATGCTCAGATCCAAGAGCACGTTGTAAAAAAAAAAATCTTGCAAGGACTCTGGGACTGAGTAGGGTCAGTCCCTGGGGAAATTCACTGCTGGGTGCTTGCTGACTGCTTTATGGAGGGTGCATGTCTGCCGGGTGCTCTTAGAACCAGCCGAAAGGGCTGTTAGATGCTCCAGCTCTGTCAGCTTTGCTTTCTTTTCAATATGCATTTACATGGTATTGGCTTTTAAAATGATGGTCAAGTTTTGCTTCTGGCAGAAGAGAACAGAATGAAGACGTATGGCAACTAGACAGACGGCAATCCAAAACACCAACGGCGTCCATTCTGGACGTACCTGCACTTACAGGTGAAGGGGCCAGAGCACGGGGCAGGGTGAGCACGGGGACTCGAGGCTGGGGCGGCGTGCACTTTCCCTTGTCCTCTGTGCAGGGTCCCTCCTCCCACACACCAGCTTCGCTAGTAAGCCCCAGAAGAGAGCCCGCTTCCGCAGTGGGGCCCTTGTGCCCCCTCCCACTGCCCAGAACTGCAGGGCCCGAGGGGAGGTGTGGCACCCATAGCTCAGCTCCAGGAGGGGGATGCGCCTTCTGTCCTTGCTGGAGGGGGACGGGGAAAGGCAGAGGCTCCAGGGAACAGTTTCCCGTGTCGGGCCCTCTGGTGTGACTACTGTGGCCCTGGCGCGCGGTGCCCGTCTGCCTACAGGCAAGGCCCTCTGCGTACAGCGGCTAAGCTCCACTCAGGCAGACATCCCAGGGCCGGCTCTGGCACGTGGGCTGTGGGACCCTCAGTGATGGCGCTGTTCAGGGAAGCAGCATTACAAGGTCTGCACAAGGGTGCACCAGCCAAGTCCACTCTCTGTCCTCCTCGTGGGTTTGGAAGGGGAACGCTTTGAGAAGAGCAGCTTTCTATATGCACAAAGAACGGTTCTGGCCCAGGAGGACAATGTAGCTGGCCGTGTCATGGAGCGTCAGTGTGCCGGACCCATGCTATACTGCACAGCCCGCCCTCCTCAGGTACTGGGAGGCACTGATGGCAGACACCCTGGAAGGCTCTCCGTGTGCGCAGGATGCCCCAGGGACCGATACCTGCCGACACAGTGCCCTGGGCTGTAGCAGCTCTGAAGGCCACTTTCCACTTGCTACTGTGCCCTGTCCAGAGGGTGAGGCTTCTAGAGGCCTGAGGCTCAGACCCTGGGGAGGGAGGAGCCTGGAGATGTGATGGGCAGTGAGACACAGCCTCAGAGGCAGCCATCCCACCTTCTTCATGGCAGAGTTCTCAAAGCATGCTGTTTTCAGAGAGCACCTTAATGTCTGAGCGGTCCTGAGATGCTGCATGATGAGGGGGACAATCACGTTTCTTTTACAGGGTAGGGGGTTAGAGCCAAAGGTGGGGTTCGTCTGCCTGCTATCACTCGGCTGGTCAGCCAGGCCCGAGCGCAGTGCTGCTGACAGGCAGGGACCTTATGGGTTATGTGCTGACATCTGGGGTGTACCAACCAGGGTGGGGGTGGGGGGGTTGTGGTTGGGGGCTTGTGGCTGAGTCCTACCTGCCCCATTAGAGGTTCAACAACTCCACCCTTCCAGGGCTGCCCCTCTGGGTTGTGTGTCTGTCTCAGGGGCAGTTGTACTGTTCCCCACAACCTCTGTAAGTCTCCCTGGGGAGATTTCAGGGCTGGGAAGAGAGGGCAGCCCTGTTTCACGTACCTGCCCAGTCAGATCCACCTCATGCGCAGGGCAGTGAGACACAGGTAGAGAGGAGGGTGGAGAACGCTCGGGAATCCACAGGTAAGGGGCTTTGCCTAGAGAGTGCTGGACGCAGCCTCAGCTGACCGTGTGCACAGAGCTCTCTGCAAGCGTGGCCCACACGCACCGGGGAGAGAGCCACATGCCCTTACCTGCCGCTACCGATGGATGGAAAGGCAATGGACTTCAGCTTCTTGTCATCTGCCAGCGCCAAGCAGTTCTTCACCGTCTTTTCCAGAAGTTCCTCACACTTGTCTGCACCCCAGACGGGACTGTTACAGTGGATCACAAACTTGGCGGGCAGGCCGTGGCCTGCGCTGACAGCAGCTGCAGGGGACGAGCGAGGAGCAGTGAGTGGGGTCCCACACAAAGCGCAAGGGCCACTCTCCAGCACACGCCCCAGACCCTCCTCCCTCTAAGGGGGACGTCCACCCCCACACCTGGGAAGCTGGCGTTAGGACGCATCACCACCAGGAACTTTAGCCAAGGTCACAGTAAACACTCTCCCTACCCTCCCAGAAGGCAGAGCGTTAACCATCTAACTTGACCAAATGTGTCAGAATGTTTGTAGCCTCCAATTAATTGCCTTCTGGGGTCTCCAACCGCCTTTTCCTCAAGTGGATTCATGTGCATTTAATTATGATGTATCTATAAATCTCTCAGACATGGTTCAGAATAAACCTATTGGGAAAGTAAATAGCAGGTCTGCTGTTCTAGTCTTCTGCCTGACTGACCCATCCTGCTGGTTTTGACAGAATTAATTGGACTGTGTTTTTAGGATGGAACCATTTCCCATCTTACTCTCTTCCTCTCCTAGGAGAAGCCTCTCTCCAGCTGAAGATCTCTACGGCAGACCTGCCTTTCCAGGTGTGTGCTCTCTCTCCACCCTGGGTCAGAGCTAAAGACAATGGTCTGGGTCTGCTCCCACCAGGAAATGTGACAGGTCAGCCCCTGGCTCCCAGAGCATGTTCCAGGGTTCCCATCCCAAAAGCTGCAGCGCAAAGAAGGTGGTTCTAGAACCAAGGCATCTGATGAATGCTGCCTACCAGATTTCTGTACAGGAGCACACTCACGTCTCCATCCACCGTTCCACTAAGACACCCAAACCTTTTTGATCAAATGTTCCCTAAACCCAATTTGTGAAGAACACCCAAGTGCTTCCAGGGGTCTTGGTTGTTACTGGGTCTGCTATTTGACTAGCAGAATCCAGAGAAGAGGGATTTGTGAGAAGTGTCTCATGGTGCAGTAGCAACAGTCTGAACCCAAAGTCACAGGTCTGACTTTGAGTCCTGGCTCTGCTGACTGGTTCAAGAACTGCGGGCTTGATTGACACTGTGGGACTTAATTCACGGGTCTGCCCCACATGAGAAGTAACTGCTAAACCATGCTTGGAAAAGATAAAACCTCTGTTAGCAGTGATTATCTATTTCCTTCATACTTAAAAATATTTTAAAACATTTTCTAAAATAGATCTTAGAATAAAGATCAAAATGTGTTCTCATTTTTGGAAACAAGCAAACGTACCTTTAGTTGTGCTAAGTCTAATGGGTTGGCACCAGCTGTGGCTCCTCTGTCGCCAGCTAAGATGGTGTGTGGCAGCATCAGGGCCCCCCTCTCATCACACCTCCCGCTGAGGGCCACCAAACGGGCTTGAACCGAAGTACCAATGGGAAGGACGCCGGGCTGGCACAGAGAGGCGCCAGGAGGGGGCTGAGGAAAGGCCAGGAGCCCCTGGCTGGGTGCTTTATGCTGTGCGTGTCCTCCCTGTTCAGTGTGGGCAGTTCCAAGGGCAACTTCCTGCAAGAGCTTGGTAACTGTGCCCCAACAAACTCTCTGCAGTGCCTTGCCCTTTGTAGGCAAAACTGAAATGAACTGGCAGAGCAGAGGTCAAATGCAATGCCACCCTCTTATTCCTGCTGGGACCCATGACTAGCCCAGGATGAAAGGTCATGTGCAGGCACTGGGGAAGGAGGTGTAAGGCCTGGGGGACCCTCAGAGAAGGCTGTGTGGGTGTGACCTAGGAACCATTGATGCCCATACTTAAGATTCATTTTAAGAATCATAAATAGGATGTGGAATGGGCACTGGGGAACCATCTAGTAAGAAGAGGAAACGAGCCCAGAGAGAAAGGAAGGGAATGGTGTTCTCACACAGCTGGTGGGTGAGCCAGCCTTGCCCCCTGTCCTGCCTCTCAGGTGCTCAGGAAACCCTGTGTCCACCTAAAATCCCCCAGTCCAGGCTGGCAGCAGGGAGCAGTGCCCTGCCTTGAGTTCTCATGAGTAATTCTCCTCATCTCACACTTCATTTTCTTACCCCTCTTATCAGGAAAGGTGTAATTGGCAAATGAGAGATGTGTATTTATATTACTCCCATTAAAAACACAGATGGCTGAATGGAAATGATTCATTTGCATCTCTCATCAGCAATTTTGCAGATGGCTCAGTATCACTATAATTCTCGGCTCTCAGATTTGCCAAGTTTGGCTTCTGTAACTGCTTAAAATTTGAGGACTAGACATCAAACATTTAGAAGCTATTTTAAGTAATAAGGAAAAAACTTTAGAAAGGCAATTTTCACAACCCTTAACTCTCCTGACAATTAGTGTGTGATAAAAAGTCTACCAGGCTTTCTTCTGCCTCCATCTTGGAGACACCCCATACACTTCTGAATTCTAATCTGTCCTGTAAAATGGTTTCTGTGATACAGCATGTACCACTCCCAGATAAGCAGGGTGCTGCCCCTCCTCACCTCCAGCTACTTCCAAGGGCCCGTTCTTTTTCCGGAGTTCCAGGACAGCTTCCACAAACTCCTTGCCACCCTTCTTCTCTAGCGTGTTTCCTAGACAAGAACAGGGCGAGGTCAGATTGCCATCCCCGGGTCCCAGGGCACACACAGACACTTAGCATGTCAGATGATTACATACTAAAAATGATCTGACCAGCTAAATTCCCAGGCAGCTGCAAGATAGGAACAAAGCTGTGGCTGAGTCAGAAAAGTGGAACTGAGAAGAGATTTATCATCAGTCAGTCACCACTCTGCACGGCTGGTCACTGGGCCACCTCTGCTGCCCCTTTATGTGGGGGTGACTTGGGGTGATCCTGGATGTGCCAGAGATGTGAAGGCGACGCCTGTTCTCTGCAAGCACGCCTGTCTCGCATGCTTTCCATCAGCGTGAGAAACCAGATGGTGCTGGCTTCCAAGGCTGATGCCTCCCCCTGGATTTTCTTCCCTGTCTCTGGGGAGAACCCCCAAATAAGGAGGTTTTAGAGGAAGCATAGCAGGCCCCCATCAGGCAGCTAGCTCTCCTCTTGGCAGCAGGCCCAGAAGAAAGCATTCAGATTTGGCCACCTTTGGGCTAGCCCTACTACCACGCTTAGTTTCTATTTTGCAGCTTTGGTGTCATGTGTGAATTAAAAAAAAAAAAAAAAAAAATGGCCTCAGACAGTATTTCCTTAATCACACTAATGACTCAGAATCGTTTTAGGTAAAGGAGGGCAACATCAGAAACAGAGCTTAAAGATGAACTTAAAGCTTGGAAAGAAGGATATCTGTTCAGGACCAGATTTTAACAATCAAATGGGATTTGGGGAGCACTTCTTCTTGAATTAGGGTACTTACTAAGTAATCAATTCCTCCTATGAAAGCCAAGTTCCCAAATATGATTATCGACACCTGTAATAAGGTCTGTGCGTTAAATGTCTCACTAGGGAGAAGCACTCAGAATCATCCTTTTAAGTTTGGCCAGCATGGGGCCTTGGTCTTCCCTAAGCTCTGCTTCCTCAGCTGTGCACATTTTAAAGTACATTCCTCACAAGAGGATAAAATACTCCCCTTAAGATTCACCGTTTGTCATGGAAAATTCCAGGTGCCCCCGGCATATTCTGTTATGGGTCAGTCAGGGTGCACTGGGATGCACCAGCCCAGATTCTCTTTGGATTCACCCTGGAATGACTAGGTTTGATTATCTTAGAGAAACCTGCCTCATTAGCATGTTATTGTGGAGGGGTGAAGTAACCCCAGGAAGTGTCTAGAAGGAAAAGCAGATGGCCTGGGCACTGTCACAAATAAGTCAGCACAAGGGCTACTGGCAAGCACCGCCTATAAGCCGCCCACTCTACGAAGTCTGGGGGCCTGAATGGTTGTGAGCAGCAGGCCATCACCTACAAGGAGCTCTCAGCTAGCGGAAGGCCTGGCTTTCAGGCAGAGTTTAAGGTGGGATCCCTGAGGTGGGATCCAGTGCCCCTCCTCGTTAGCCCGCACTGCCCACAAGCCTTCACCTGTGCTGGAAAGCAGTGAAGTGGGCTTTAAATGGCAGAGGCGTGCAGAGGTAAAACACGTCCGCCCGCTTCAGAGACTTTCACTGACAGCGGCATCGGCCTCCGGTGTTCGTGACAAAGTTCAGCATCCAGGACAGTGCCCAGTGGGCTTAGGGGAGCAGGCTTGGGCCTCATGGCTCAGCTTCAACCACCGGGAAGTGCAGAGTTTGAGGCTACAACCCAGGTGAGTGAGGCCCAGTTACAGGATCACCCGAAACATCCATGCAACTGAGAGAAATGAATCTGAAGTCTAAAGTCGCTGGATCCCAAACACTGCTGACCAACTACGCCTGGTCTGGCCTTCCCTCCTCATCCGTCCTCCAGCTTGAGGGATGGACACGAACATGCTCTAGGCAGGACTATCTCAGGACGCATTCTCTAGTCTACCTACTCTTTACGAGGAATGGGAAATTTGGAAGATTAAATCAGTGCTGTATTGATACTACTGACACCTTTCTGAAATAGAAAATTTAAGAAAATGGGCTGATTTATAATTAAAGGTGTTTTATCTTAGGAAGAGTGTTTACTTTAAAATTTTTACTTATAATTAAATCTTGCTTTAATTAGAAGTGAAATTTGCACGTTAAATTACACTTAATGCATTTCCCAAACTTAAAAATTGAATCCTAGATTGCAGGCAATCAACCCGGTCAGGACTTGACTCCTACACACACATATGTATGCACATGTTCATGTAGACACACGTGTACTTTTTAACAAGAAACAGGCCCATTTCAACTGTATTGTCAACACTCTTAATGTAAGACTCTTGCTTTTTAGGCTTAACTTCAGGGTTAATCATAAAGCAATTGGCTTATTTGCCCCCAAGCATAAACATGTGTTACTCCCATGAGAACAAGAACATTATTTCATGCTTAGAAAGCAGGCATAAGTATCAGTGTTCAAAACAGCCTAAGCAAAAATTTAGGCTTGGACAAATGTCAGGCTCAGCCTGTGGTCTATTTCACTGTTAGAAAGAACTTTTTGATGGGTAAAAGTTAATCACTGGGGCTAAGCATTCCTGCACTCGCATTCCTTCTTCCAGCAGTCTCAGGACTCGGGAATTCACACCAAATATGAGAAGTGGAGTGATTACATCCTCGCTTCCTCTTTTCCCCTCTCACACATCAAAGTAGGAGCTGGAACCAATTGAGACCATGTGTGAATCTGGTTGACCATTATTTTGGTATTGTAAGAGATCTGGGTTCAGTTCTAGTTTGGACTGGTTCAGAGAAAAAGCACAGAGGTGGGCTTTGGAAGCCCTGAGTTCTAGTCCTGGCACAATCTTGCTCCTTGGCCAGTCAGGTTGTCTGGACCTGTTTTGATAGTGTCTGGGAGTGACGTGCCAGGTAGCCTTGGCAGAGCTTGCAGACCCAGGTTAATTACATGTCACTGAGGCTACTCTTCCCTGCCCTGTGCACATGAGTGAGTTAAGGGCATGTGTGTCAGAGAGAAAAGCACTAGCCCTGTCATTATTCCAAGGAGACCAGTTCCATTCATGGTTTATGAAGGACTGGGCTCTTGTGGGGTGGGGACAGTTGGTTCTGCCTGTTACCCCAGCTGGCCTCAAAACCTCCAGCTCCACCTCCTGGTGTGGCTAATCCTGAGGAAAGACTTCCCAAGCAGCAGCAGGCTGGCCCTTCCTTTCTCTCCCCTGGGCAAGATTTTTTTGCCCAGCAAGTTTCATAATTTCCATTTCACCCAAAGTCCAGGATGGCAGGATGAACCCAGGCTTTAGCCAATCCTGGCTGAAAAGATAAGCCCTTAGCTGTTTGTTTATTTAGTTTCCTCCAAATCAGTGCTTCCCTCCCATCAAGTTTTCACTTGGTTAAGAAAGGAAGTATCTTTCGCTTAAGCTGCCTGATTTAGGAGCTCTTAAACTCCTCCAAAATCTTGAGAAAGGGGAGTTTATTTTAATTGCCTACAGCCTGATTTAATTTGGGCCTAGCAGGTTTGGCAAATCCCGACTTTCCATCCAGTTTGTCTTTCCATCCTTATCCAAAATCCAAAATGCCCAGGAGAGCAATCAGCCCAAATCCCAGTGGCTGGGGCAGACTGTGAACAGCGGGCTTAGTGACTGACACTGAGCAGAGCTGGACAGCGACAGATTGCTAAGCCGCTGTGCTGCTAGTGTCTGGGACACTCAGGCAGATCCCTACAGCCTCATCCTTCAAGATGACTTCACTTCTGTCCTTAATAGAAATGTAGCCAGTTCTCTTTGGAAGCTGGTGTTGGAATCTACACTCAGAAATGCTGCTCTCAGGATCAGCACGCCCACTGTAAGAATCATACATGCACCTGAGAGCAAGACGACAACAGCAAGCCCCTATCACGAGCCAGACGTGAGGCACGGTGCTCTGCTTACATGATTTAACATAATTCAACACAGTTCTCATTGTTCACACTATTATGGATAGGGAAACCAAGGCACTGAGGAGGAGTCAGGTGACTTGCCGAGGCCCCAAATCTGGTAGATGGTAAGGTTAGGATTCAGGATCCTACCTCCTACCTAGCTCCAAACCTGCACTGTTTTGCCATCACTCCCAGATGCCTTCACACCCACATTACAGAAGCCCCTCAACACACTGGCACAGCAGGGCACTGTCTGTGCCAGTCTGCTCACTCTGCCTTGCCCCACCCACAGCTACTTAGGGCCAGATGGCAGCTACTTAGTGCCAGATGCCACCATGTGGGTCAGCTGCTGGGGAGAGGGCGGGGCTCTCTGGGTCCAGAAGAGTGTTTCTCAAGAGTGTCTAGAAACACGACATCAGAATGAAGGGACCTTCGTGCACTTAAGGTCTGAGAACATGAGTGTGGGAGAGGGTTGTCAAGTTCCCCCAGCGTGCACTTAAGGTTGAAGGCCACTGTCAGGAACTAGTGTGCTTCTGACACAGACCTGTGCACAGGCGTTCCTGCGTGTCTGGTCCATAGAAGGGCACAGAAGCGGTCATGGATGCCACACAGCCCATTGGGCTGCATCCCCCTGGCAGCTTAAAGCTGTGCCTCAGGAAGCAAGTGAGGACACGATGTTGCTGAACCAGTTTCCAAACCAGAAGTGGGCCCAGCTGGGAGCGGCATGATGTAGCCTGGCTGACAGTCAGCTGTACTTCCCGCATTCACGACCCGGGGATGGGAGACCCGGGGAAGGTCAGGACAGCTGGAAGTGTGAAATGAATGCAGCCCTGCATAGCTGTCAAAGGATCAAGCTGTCTGCGGCGGCCCACTGACCATGCACACACACACTCGGCAGCACCCGGCTAGGCATTACCTACTTCACCACCGGTGTAGAAGTCAGTGTTTGTCGGGTGAACGACAGCATCACTGTCGATCGAGGCAATGTCAGCCTGTACAACTTGCAACTATAACAGGTAAACAAATGTATATCAACTGTGTTGGACCGAGACCCACGCACAGGCACATTTACTAAGGCCCCAGTGGCAGGGCTGGCCTACCTGGTCGATTCCAACATACGAGCCAAAGGGCAGTCAGTCCACGAGGTGTGCGCACGTGTGGGTGGGGGTGAGCGGAGGAGGGGGAGGGATATCAAATGTGACATGTTTAAATTAAACATTTGAATGACAGGTCCAAAAAAAAGAGAAACACACACGAGATCATTTCCAAAGGTTAAAAGAAAGAACAACGAATGCCCCGTTTCACTTCGCAAAAGCCTGTAAGACTGGCACCCCACTGAGAAGGCTACTAAACATGGCATCTGGTTTTTTTTAAAATGTGGACTATCAGGCCGACCAAAACAACAAGTTTCTCCATTTTCTCGGCAGCAGTCACCGTTTAGGGTTTGATTTTTATTCCTGTGAAGTTCATCATTTTGTCTACCTTCAAGGGACATTTCTTGAAAACGGAGAAAACAGTATAGGTGTGCACAGAGGAATTTTTATTCTTTATTCTTTCCCTTAGATGTGTAAAAATATTTTTCTAGGCCTACCTCTTATTCTAATCTTGTTTTTATGTATATTGTGAATAGATGAATCCTCACCTTTTCTAGCTTGTGGGCATTTTTTTTCCCCCCTAAAAAAAGAAAGTGTCTGTTTAAGGCAGTTGGAAAACAAGTTCAAGCAGGGCATTTTTGAGTCCCAGTTTTCACGTCTTCAGCCCATTACTGCACCCAGTTTGTGTGGGTCGGGCCTGGGCTCTGGCATGGGCGTCTCTCCCGGTAAGGAAATCTGCCATTTTACAAAGGTGGCCAAAAACGAAAGCTAAAGGCACACAAAACATACCTAAGTCAGTATCAGATAAACGGCTGCCTTGGTGGGTGCCTGCTGCCCCCGCAAGGCTCACAGCTAAGGAGATAGAAGCCTTCATTGTGCCCTGAGCCGACGGCTCCTCTCTGCAAAGGTGAGACCACAGAGTGGGACTCCTGAGGGCTGCCTCTCAGCTTGTCCTGAACCGTCCACCCTCCTGGACAGGGACTCCACAGCTCTGGCATAGTTTTCCTGTGGAGGAACTCACTCAGAAAGAGAATGAGTGCCTTCTCTCTAATATCATCTCAAGCCAAATAATTCATGAAGGTGGCACCCAGTCATATACTGTTTTCAGTTGTAGGAAAAGTTGAAGTGGCAGTACGTGGTAAATTTGGGGGAATCCAATTTGCTGGTGGATGAGACACCTAATAATATCCTGATGTGCAGTTTAACCGTCTCCCTTCTCAAGTGTTTTCATGCTTTAACTGTCATTTCTAATTAAGGCTTAAATGGAGAAACTCATTTTGTAGTGACCTGAGATGTTTCAATTCTTAAAAAAAAAACAAAAACCAAAAAACACAGTTTTAAAAAAATCCCCCCCAAAGTAACCAGCAGTCAGTGTGATCATTATGGAAGAGAATTTAGATGGAAATATATTTATAATCAAGGGGAAAGCAGCCAATAGGGCTTAACAAAACATAATCACATCATTCCCAGTTGGAAGGGCTTAGAGTAAGTAGACATTCAGTGTCTACTCTCAAATATTAATCTCGGTTTTGGGAATTTAGTTTGACCATCTGTAATTTGAGAAGATGAAGAGCCTAAATTCTGGGTTCCATAACTTTTCAACTGACAGCTGATGGTGCCAAACCCCATCCCCAATTACCTAGGTCATCTTTAAGGTCAATGTCAGCATTGGTAGGATTGATTATGGCCTCCACCTCAAAGCCGGCTAAATTACTGATTTCACTGTGAATAAGGTTCAGCTGAAAAGAAAAGCATGAGGTGGGAAATAACAGGACAGCTGGGAAGTCACAGAGATGGGAGCCTTGGGATATAGATGAAGGGCAGGGGCTACTCCAGGTGCACTGGGCACAAAGGGGAAGAGGGACTCTGGCTAAAATGAATCTGTTTCAAACAAAAGACTCAAATGCCACTCAGGATGCTAAAAAGAAGCAAGCTAGGCTGAGGGTCCAGAACCTGTTTGGTGATGCCTGGGGCCAAAGGGAAGCCTAAGCCAAGTCAGACTGGGGCGTCTACCTTCATTTAAAAGGTGGGTGCCAAGATCTGGGTGCCAAGGTACAGCAGCTGTCAGGACCCAGAGTCAACTCCTCAGGGCTGGGTAGGGTCAGGAGGTATATGGAGCCATCCTCTTTTTTGAGCACTGGGATGCTGCAGAAGTCCTAGCTGGTCTGGGCAAACCCCTAGCAGCTCTGCCCTTCTCTTCCAAGCGGCCATGGGTCTCTCAGGCTCTTCATGTCACTGTGAACACTGGCTAAGTGGCTCCCGTGCCCTGCTCGGGGGTGGTGAGGAGCAAGAATGGTCTGTTATTTAGTAATATCTAATTTTATATGCCTGTTAGCTATGTGATGCTGAAGATCTGGCCAAACCCAGGAAGAAACACAGCAGTTCTCCATCAAGACAGTATGTCTTTTAAACTGGGTTCACTTGTTGGTGAGGCTACTCCGAGGCGCAATGGGTAGTGTTTTCCTTGAGTGGCTTTTATGAATACCCCACCAGCCGAGTCCTTGTAAAGCGCCACTGCACGTCCTGCCTCCCCGCTGCTATTCTGGTGCCACAGCCACCCTCACTCTGAGAGGGATCTACGTTCTAGACTGGCTGTCAGAGGTGCAGGGGGATTGAGCTGGCCCAGGACTCCCCTTCCTGCTCTCAGGCCCAAGGGCCTGCAGCGGAGTGCTCACTCTCTCCCAGGGAAGATGGCTGTTCTTCAGTGACAGAAATTCCGACCAGCTACACAGAGAGCCATGCCCAAGCAGCCCCCAGAGGAGCTGCTGACCAAGACAAACTGCAAGCCTGGCTTGGGGAGCTGACCACACCCCCTGGGCCCAGTGGGGCAGGCGTTCACCCCCCAGGAAAGGGCCGTATGCAGACACTCGGCCGGGATGCTCCTGGCCACAAGCTCCAAGTGACTGAATTTCTGGGGCCAGACCATTTTGTGCAAACAAAACTAAACAAACAAACCAAACCCTGGCATTCTATAAGCAATAGAAATATTGCCCCCCATTTCTGATTCCCAGAAGCAATAAGCAGATTCTCAAAACAGGGACCTGCTTAGACTAAAAGTTGTGGAAATGAACTGGTCTTATTGTCAGGGAAGGACCCTGGCTAGGCCTCGCCACAGCGAAGGGAGGCCCATCTTTAGTTAGGGCTCAAAGGGAGAAGAGGCCCAAGTTCTCTCCACTTACACTTTCTGCGGTGCGATTCTCAGCACTGCAGGGTGATCGGGGGCCCTGACATTCCTGCAGCTGGAGGATGCCCACTGAGGCGACCTCACATAGTGATGCACTCAGAAGCATATGTGGGCCCTGGTGCCAGGACAGAGGCACAGAAGGGATGGCATTGGGGCGAGGATACTCATGGTTGTGCTCAAGGGGAAGGGGTGTGGGTGGGGTGTGATCTCAGAGTAAGGCAAGTGAAGCTTCAGGACAAGGCAAAGGGTTTGATTATGTATCATGTACGTATTGCATATGACATCAAGCAAAAGCTGTTTATAAAAGCTCAAATTAAGCCAATATTCCCTGCTCCCTCCACCGAAAATAAAAACTCACACTGTGTGAAGCAACAGGAGGTTCTAGCAGGAGGAATGGAAAGGAGAAAGGTGGGGTGGGCAGGGGAAACAGTCCACTTGGTTTTATGGGTGAATACGCTTTAAAGACATCTAGGAGATTTTTTTTTTTTTTGGTTTGTTTTAAAGTCATACATGTTTAAATCTTTAAAACTCATGCTGTTTTTCCCCCTAGTTGTATAGGTACTTCTGGATTTGTATTCAGAAATGCCTCAATGGAAAATCAGCTATTTCCATGGGCTCTGATTCAACTAGCCAGGGAGACCCTGGTAAATTGTCTCTGCCTCTGCCTCTGCCTGGGGAGAACTGCCCCCTGCTCTTTAGGGGGAGGAGTGTTCTGGGGAAACCATAGGGCTTCAGGGCCTTGCTGAAGTGAGGGAGAGGTTGCAAACAGAATTCCGAGTTCTCTCTGGGCTCACCTTCCCTCTGAGTGGAAGCAGCCCCTTCTTGGAATCACAGAATCCTGCCTGTCAGGGAGCCACTGCCCCTAGCATGGAAAAGCCCTAGCTAACCAAGTGCACCTTCAGTCTCACCCACAACCGAGCCTTGATTTCCCAACTCTGTTCTGCCAGGTGCCAGGCTCAGCAGAAGTCCTCAGGGTGAGGGGCTGAGCCACAAAACAGTACTGCTATTAAAAATGTTTGTGCCTGGGGGAGGCCCAGTCTGTGTTTGTGTCGGGGAGAGGAATGGGGAGGGGAGAGGACAGATTGCTTCAGGCACTCTGGAAAGGTACATGGGCAATCAGCTTGGCTTGGGCAGGCTGGACCAGGTGCAGAAGCCGACAGTGATCTGATCATCTGATCACGAACAAGGACAGAAGCTCCCCTGGACAGGAGGACAAGTAGAGGCCGCACATGCACATGCCTGGAAAGGATCTGGATGTGCAGAGGACATATGCCAACAGGCCTGGCAGGCCCAGAATAGATGTCCAGTAGTAGGAGGTCCCAGGACCGCCCCCCCAAGACCCACCCCGGGTCAAATCCACTTGGGCCTCTCACCCAAAGGGGTGCACAGCTGTTTGAAGCACATGGCAGAGCAGGGGTGTTTGTGGGCTGGGAAATCAGATGTCTGGGGCACTGTGAACATTCCCAAGTTGAGTCTGATTTTCTGGGAGTGGGGAGGCTTGTTAATGATTTTGGAATGTGAGTAAGGTGACCACTTCCTTGTCTTAATATTGCAAAAGATGGAAAACTAAGTTTTAAATCCCAGAATGGTGAATTTAAAATATCTGTGAAGACTACTGGCCACTGGAGAAAGTAACCAAAGAGCATCACTGGGTATACAGCAGAAAGGGGGTCCCACCTGGCTATGGGGCTGGGGAAAGGGGACTGAGCCAAGGGTCCTTCAGGATCTCCTCCACCATGGGGACCTGATGATGCCCAGGTCACTGGGCTCTGCTGGAGCCAGCCTCTGATGTCTAGGGTCCCCAGTCTTCCCTCGAGGAGTTATGCCTAGTGAATCCTTGTTGTCTACTTCTGATGTGAACTCATTAGGGTGTAAGCTCCTTGAAGGCAGAGAGAGGGCCACCCAATGCCTAAGACAGTGCTCGGGTCTCTGTAGGCCCACAAACAGAGCTGGGATTGAACATCAAACATCCAGACACAACTCTGTGATGAGATGAACAAACTGCTTCCCTGAAAGCAGGGATACGGAGAGGTCAGAGCTCAGAAATTTCCCTTGTCCTGGCTGGGACCTGGGGTGGCTCAGAGCTGACCTGGCCATCCAGGAGCTGGCTGGGAGGCAGCCTGCCTGTGGTAAGGAAGGAGCTGGTGGCTTGGTGCTACTGGAAGGACATCTGGGATATCTTGACATGACCTCCTTGGCTAAAGGAAGCAGTACAATCCTTTTTTTTTATTTTTAACATATGTGATCAGAAATTCAATTTTAGGGAATAACAGTATTAAAGATCATCTGAGTGACTCACTGAGTATAGACTGTCATAGTCCAAGCTTTGTCTCTCTCATTCCCTTACAATGGACGAGGAAGAAGACTTCTTTCCCTGTATCCGCCACATAAAATGGAACTCTTCTCCTGTCCTCAGGTCCACTTCAACTAAGGTGGATGTAGAGGCAGAGGTCCTCCACAGAACTGTCTCCACCTCCTCGCAGAGCACAACGTGTCTCCAGGGCCTGCTTCAGGACCCACTCCCGCCCCGGCCTCTCAGGTGAAGGGGCTTCCTCCTCTGTGCTATGCTGCCCAGCCTGCAGGTATGCCTGGTCTGAATCCCCCAGAGGCTCAGGCCTGGTGGTGGCATCTGGTGCATTTCAGGCTAGAATGTGCCACCCGAGGATAAGGACTCAGGACACTGCCGGAGGAAAAGCATGGGATCGCCCGTGTCCTAAACTGTCTCAGAAGCCAACAGTCTGCCGTAGGGTGGAAGGGGGTGGTGGGCCTTTCCTCCATGTTGCTGCTTCAAGAGCCCTCTCTCTCTTCACTATTCCCTAGCCCCCGGGACTAGGGTGTCTGGATCTGAGGAAGAAAACCCCTGGTGCCTACCCCTGCCTCGAGCAGCCTACAGGGGTTTGGCTGCAATCCTGATAGTGTGCGGTGTGGGCGGGGAGGGCACGCACACATGCCCTCCTGACACCGCCTTCCCAGCCGCTTCTAGTAACACTGACTCTTCCAGGGAAGTCTACAGCACTTACTACCACTGACCAAGATTTATAATAGCCCTTGGAAGTACTGCTTTTGAACATAAAGCTTTTTAAATCTCTGAAAAGACGCTGAGAATCTCCACTGAATCACAAAGCAAACACATCTAGTCAACTTGGATTCGCAGCACCGTTTCCCTTTGGAAAACAATTCAACAATGTGTGTGAACACTGGGTAAAATCAAAGAATAATGAGAGTGATTACTCCTGAGACAGCTGTATGTGAAACACATCATCATCAACAATTAGAGCCCCGGCTCCTAAGCCCCGGGCCAGCTTCTCCTGCGCGTAGCTTAGCAACTGTGCCTGTGAGGACCGGCGTGAGCAGTCTCACCTTTCTGACCTCAGCCTGCCTGCACTACTCTCTGGTGTCACTGTCACAGGCGGAAAACAAGACTCGTAGAACACCGGGTACCATACAGCCATCGCTGTGAAGCACCCTTTCAGAAACACTTCCAAAAATCCAAGTCAAAACTAGTGCCTGCACTAATGACATTTTAAAATGTGCTTTGTGTGAAAATTCCTGTGTGTCAGTCTGACAGCTCAGGCCCCTTTTGCACTAAATGCCATGATTTGCACCCAACAGTAAAAACTAACAGAGGGCCAGAAA
Organism: Bubalus bubalis; assembly: GCF_019923935.1. Classification (NCBI taxonomy): domain Eukaryota; kingdom Metazoa; phylum Chordata; class Mammalia; order Artiodactyla; family Bovidae; genus Bubalus; species Bubalus bubalis. The sequence goes on along the minus strand of NC_059165.1, from coordinate 64,207,385 downwards.
GTACTGCTTCAAAGTAATGCTGCTAACTAGGAACATTTACTCCCTTTCTCACGCTGCAGGGGCTCAGGGTTCCAAGGACACTATTTTCTAAGAGGGTGCCCCAGCTGACTTGAGATGTTGATTTACTCTGTGACAGCACTTTTGGGGAGACACAGTTTACTCTGCTAAAGGGTGCCTACAGGACTGGGTCTGGGGTAGCTCATCCTGGATGTGTGTATCTGGGGTCATGAAGCTGGACGGGAAAGAAGGTGGGTGTTTCTTCCAGCTCTGCACTCAGCCCCTTCTCTCACAGCTGACCATGTTACACTGGGCTCCAGCTCAGCCCATCCTTTCAGGCTTTCCCTCCAAAAGTCAAGATATCGAACAGCCATGTTAGCTTTACTATCAAGCCCACTGCTTCCTTCTTCCTGTATTTCCTATATAGTATTAGATAACACACCTGTAAATTACTCTAGAGTATCAGTGCCTCTCTACAGCATTTTGGACTTCCCCTTCCAACCTAAGTCGGGTGTAGTCAGTGTTCACTGGATTTGTACTTTCCGGTACTTTCCTGCCTGTGGTGCTGCCCTGAGGTCAGAGGCCAGACTATACCCATCACGGAGCAGGTGGCGCTGCTCGGTCACAGCAATGCTAACCATCAATCTGCAGCCTTTGCTGGCTCCCTCCCAGGCCTCATATGTAGCCCATGAGGCCCTGATCCCATGGCCAAGAAGAGCATTGCTATGTGTACACAGGCGCCGTACAGCCGAACACTGCCGCTGTAGGGATCCCGCAAGGGGGTGCGAGGAGTTCCGATCTGAGGCTGGTTTTGGAGTAAGCAGCAGGAGAGAGCAAGAAGAACACAGGGAAGGGAGAGGCACCCAAGGGTGGGGCAGGGGAAGGAGTGAGGGAGAGGGTGGCTCCTGGGCTGAACTGTTGTACCTGTTTAACAGGCTTCCAAGTCCCGGCTAATAGCATTGGGGATCTAAAGCACACTGGAGCTAGTCCTTAAATCGCAGAGCGTTTTCACACTTTAGTTCAAACGAAAGCAATCTGGGTGACAGGTCACATTAACTTTCAATATATTACCCAAAGGACAGGTTAAAGGGTGAAAGTAAACCCAGGTGGTTGCCTTCACTGCTGTGCTGAAATTTTATCAATAAAAAATATTTTACACAAAAAACTCTCAAAGCCCCAGACCTTAAGATGACAACTAGTGCTGCGTATATTTTCCCTTTGAAAAATGCATACAAAATACAGACAATGGTTATAAAATGTACACTGTAATGGTTATTTGCTGGAACACAGAGTCCACCACAGGAATTGCATCATGAGAGCCTGAGTGCAATTAGTGACAGGAAGCGGGAGGGGAGGAGGAGGCTTGCAATGAAGTGAGCAGGAGGACTGTGTCACTGAGATGCAAAAGAAAACTGACGGTGAGCTTTTAAAAATGATGCAGCTTCAGGACCAAGTTGTTCACCACATTCAAACTAAATGCAATTTACGTGGAAGTTCAAATCCATGCCTTTAATACTTTTTAATGTAGGATAAAAAATAAAAAAAATCAGCCAAGTAATTCCCACTGTCTCTCCACCCCCTTTTTTGGTGTTAACAGAGAAATTTAACCCTCCTCCTGAGGTCTTAAAAGCCTTTGCATCATTTTTATTTTCAACAAAAGTGAATCATCTGTTACAAAACCATGTAGTGTCCTGGCAAATTTGCACCACTGGGGCAGCTGAAAACATACTGCCCATGGTTAAAACAAACAAACAACTGGCTTGAGGGCTCCTCAGGTGGCACGGTGTGTCTAGCAACAATCCCGGCCCCTGGATCAAGGCTCCACCTCCAGTATCCACCAGAATGCCTGGGCTGCCAGCTAGATCTTTCTCTTTCCAGGCCCTGGTTTTGACTTTCTGGCCAAGATTATAGGATGGCCAGGTCCTCCCATGTACGCAGCTCCTTCCACAGACCGAGCCCAGGGTGTCTCCAGCCCCACAGGAGCTCCTGTCCCTCTTCTTCACCACCATATCTCCTCTCCCCACCTGCCAATCTCCCCTCAGCACCTGGCCCAGCCCTCCCCTAGTTCGTTCCTAAAGCTGCCCGCCCCTACTCTCTCCGCCAGCCCACGAGGCCAGGAGTGGTCCGCAGGCAGGTTTTCTGCTGGGAGAGGCACCCATCAGTCCCAGGGCACATGAGCAGACTGGGGAGAGCGCTGGCCTACCTTCTGGCCGAGGAAGAGGCTCTTGGTGGAGAGCACGGTGAAGCCGTCGGCCGGTGTGCCCTCGGTCGTGCTGTCGGCGCTGGCGGCCTTGCTGACTTCTCCCTGCTTCTTCTTACACAAACAGAAGAGTCAGTATGAGGCCCGCACAGGTGGAGGCCGCCATGTGAATCTGGGCTTTTCTAACAGGTGAAAAGGAAGCCTTGCCCATAATACTCAAGAGAAAACAGGAACCTAAACCACTACCAGCTCTCAGCATTGGGGGCTGCAGGCCTGCATTCAAGCCCAAGCATTCCATACAGAGTGCTAAATTGTATTTTCATCACTTCAGAATCTTAAAAAAAAAAAAAAAAAAAAAAAGCTGCTTAAAGGCAAAACTTCACAGTGATAATTTACAACAGAAACACTTGTATTAACTGTAGACCAAGTAAATGTCTCTTAATTCAGGGTCTTCACTTTCTAGATGCCTGTACAGTATTCACATCTGAGAGGAAAAAACAAACTGCTCTGGGTACTTAGTTCTCAAAGAGCCAAAAAAGCAGACCAAGGACCATCACCCTCCAAGGCTCTCCAGCTCATGAGGTAAGATTCTCCCACTTTCTTTCACTAAGACCCGCCTTGGAGAAGCCTCCATATGGGGGCCGTTGGTGAGCTGATCTGCCCCCTTGAAATGCTCCAACCCCCAGCAGTGGGCATGACTCTTGGCAGGCTCCTGGGCCTCTTTCTGGCATCATTCACATTGAAGGATGTACACCCTGGGGTTTCCAAGAGCCTTGCAAGGGTATGTTGTGTATGTTTAATTGCTCTCCAGATCCTCAGCTTCCTCAAGTATTTACCTCTTCCTGAAATGGATCAGTCCTAAGAGTGATCTAAGCAGCAATCAAGGCTTCATGCTGGGACTCCCCTCACAGCTACTTCTCAGATCCCAAGAGTGGATACTGCGTGGCGCACCACCCTTCCAGTAGGGGTACGTGCCTTTCTCAGTCTTTCATTTCTCTTAAGGATGAGGCATGTATTAGAAATGGATATTTTGGCTCATTTGGGGATTTATTTTATATTTAGATATATTGTCGAGTGAGGAAGGTGAGCACAATGGCAATTTTTGTTTAGGTACTTCACTTTTTTTCTTCCCCCAATTATTATCAAAAAGGACATCACTCCTGAAGGATGGTCTAATGGGAGCAAATCAAGAAAGTAGGGGGTGAGAAATATAAATGGCTATGCCTTCCCAAAGGAAGGATCTGGACAGTAAATTCAGGGCAAGGCCCGTGCCCTATCCATTTGCCCTTTTAATACTCAAATTCATTAACATATTAACATTTTTTACTGACATTGAAAAGTAAGGTCTAGTTTTACTAAGTGCTTTAAATATAAGGACTGGTTTCGCATTTAGGTTACATGGCTAACCTGGACTATTTTCTATAAATTAAATGAGCTAAATTTGATGCTCCAAGGTGTTTATATAAATGATAAGACAGAAAGCATTTTATTAAGAAACATGGTATTAGCAAAGATGTATTAAAATTATCGCTATTCTGGTTCTCCTAACAATTTGAGTGTATCAAATTTGACAAGTAAAAGAGAAACAGGTATAACCAACAATTACATAGTAAGTCTTAGTAAAGCCTTTTTTGATATACTTTCCAGGAAACAAGAAAGGCAAAGGCTGGATGACAAATCCTTTCACAAGTCAGATGTTTCTAATTCTGTGCTTTCAACAAAACTGAAGAAATACCAAACTGAGTTAGCAGCTGATTCGTCATTAAAGAAAGGACTGATGGAGTTTAATTAATAGTAGAGTACCAGTGCAGGTTTCTCAGTTGTGATGAACGTACAGGGTTATGGAAGATGTTAACAACAGTGAGACTAGGTGAGGGATATTCAGAAATTCTCTATACGCGCTTTGTAACTTCTATAAATCTAAAACAATTCTAAAATAAAACATTAAAACAAATCGATGACAGATTACTATGTGATTGTTGGCATGTAACTCAGAAAGAGTTTAGAGGATTGAGTGATGTTGCTATAACAAAATCCTTTCCATTCCCATTTAATTATTTTTCTGAGCAAGACTTTCCAGGCACTGTACCTGTAAGTATAAAAATATAGGATGATGATTCATTTTTACAATAAGCAATGTTCATCTTAGGGTACTTAAGTTAATTGAAAAAACTATTTCCTTGAATCAATCCTATGACATGATACAGCTTCAAAAACTTTTACTTTCTCAATAGTTAAAATGTGTTGAGTATTTATCAGCTTGATCAACTGTGTATTATTAATAAAGATGATAACTATCCAATCCTGTGCAAACCATAACATTTAGTGCTTTTATGATCACAGGAAATTTTTTCAAAATGAATTTAAATTTATGTTAATTACTTTTGTTGTGCAAATCACTAACACAGTACAAGCAAAGAAAAATGTATTATGTTAGGATAAAATTTTCTGGGGAAAGGGAAGGGAAACAAGGCTCAAAGGAGAAAAATGATGTAGATTTTCCAACTGTTAAAAAAGAGCCTGCTTGTGTATTTTATGGTATATCAAACCATCACAGTAATTAGATTTACTTGGATACATTTAAATGAGTGATGAAAGAGCTTTCTTTTTAAATTTCAGTATTTATATCAAAATTATGCCCTTTATAGAGATTTAAATTTATTAGTATGAGAAGTTTAGTTGTCAAATTTTAGATGTATGAGATATGAAGATTTTCAAAACTGCTTTAGGAAGTATGTGAGCAAAAAACTGTTAAAGCCAATGGTCTACCCAGTGAACACCATTCATACAGGAGATATTCAGTAAATGCTTGGGAATGGAGTGCAGTTGATAAGTAGACAAAGATTTACTGCTTCTGTCCAAGGATACATGAATTTTAAGAGGTCAGAAAGCCCTAAATGATAGAATTTCAGGCATCTGGGAATTGGAACTGGTTTTACTGGGAGGAGGGGCCTGAAAGGCTCCCTGTGAGCCTCATACAAGCCAGCAGCTGCCTATGCAGTCAGGTTACAAAGCTTAGCCTGTGGTGATTAAAACTGGTAATTTTCAGCAAGCATTCATTTGCATACGGTCATCTGCACTAAAACTGTTGCCCCATACTGTAAATTGGTCCAGTCACTACGGGAAAAAAAAATATAAAGATTCTTCAAGAAATAAAAATAGAACTACCATGTGCTATAGCAATTCTACTTCTGGGAATGTATTCAAAGGAAATGAAAACATTTTATGAGGAGATATCGGCACCCCATGTTCAGTGGAGCATTATTTACAATAGCCAAGACATGGGAACAACGTAAGTGCCCATCAACAAATAAATGGATAAGGAAAATGCGCAAACACATACATACAACGGAATATTATTTAGCCATAAAAAAGAAAATCCTGCTGGGAACCTGAAAGAGTTCCAAATAAGATGAATGCAAAGAAATCCATGCCAAGACACATTATAGTTAAAGTGGCAAAAGTTAAAGATAAGGAGAGAATCTTTAAAACAGCAAGAAAAAACAACTTGTTACCCAAAAAAACCCATAAGATTACCAGCAGATTTTTCAGCTAAAACTTTGCAGGCCAGAAGGAAATGCCTTGATTTTCCTAAGTGCTAAAAGTTTAAAAAAAAAAAAAAACTTCCCACTAAGAATACTCTACCCAGCAAAGCTCTACTTGAGAAGTGAAGAATACAGATAACAGTTCTCCAGACAAGCAAAAGTTAAAGGAGTTCATCACCACTAAACTCACCTTACAAGAAATAATAAAGACTTCTTTAAGCTCAATGGAAAGGGCACTAATTTACCAACAGGAAAATCTACAAAAGTATGTGTCACTGGTAATGATTTACAAATACATAGCAAAGGTGGTAGATTATTAACTTATAAAGCTAGCATAAAAGTTAAAAGAACGAAAAATAACTAACTACAGTAATTAGTTAAGGACATACGTAAGAAGAGGCTTCCCAGATGGTGCTAGTGGAAAAGAACCTGCCTGCCAATGCAGGAGACACAAGAGACATGGGTTCTATCCCTGGGTTGGGAAGATCCCCGGAAGAAGGTATGGCAACCCACTCCAGTATTCTTGCCTGAAGAATCCCATGGACAAAGGCACCTGGCATGGACAGAGGAGTCCACAGGGTCGCAAAGAGTTGGACACGACTGAGGCAACTTAGCACGCATGCAAGCACACACAAGCAAAGAAATGTAAAATGGAGGGAAGAGTAAACGTGTAGAGCTTCTGAATGGGATCAAACTTGTTATCAATTTTAAATAGACTGTTATGGTGTTATACATAAGCCTCAAGGTAAAGAATAAGCCCATAGGAGAAGGCAATAGCACCCCACTCCAGTACTCTTGCCTGGAAAATCCCATGGATGGAGGAGCCTGGTGGGCTGCAGTCCATGGGGTCGCTAAGAGTCGGACACGACTGAGCGACTTCCCTTTCACTTTTCACTTTCACGCATTGGAGAAGGAAATGGCAACCCACTCCAGTGTTCTTGCCTGGAGAATCCGAGGGACGGGGGAGCCTGGTGGGCTTCCGTCTATGGGGTCGCACAGAGTTGGACATGACTGAAGTGACTTAGCAGCAGCAGCAGATACGCAAAAAGAAAGAAATGTAAGCATACTACTAAAGAAAATTATCAAACCACAAAGGAAGAAAGCATGAAAATAAAGGAATAGAGGGACTACAAAACAGACAAAAACAATTAAAATGGAAATAAATACATACCTATCAATAGTTACTTAAAATGTAAATGTACTCAATTCTACAATCAAAAGACAATGAGTGGCTGAGTGGATGAATACATAACACCCATTGACGTGCTGCCTACAAAAGACCCATTTCAGATGTAGGAATATACACAGACTGAAAGTAAAGGGACGGAAACACATTTTCCATGCAAACAAAAATCAATAGAAAGCCAAGGTAGCTATACTGCTATGGGACAAAACAGACTTTAAAACAACAACAGACAATGAATGACATTGCAAAATGATAAACAAGTCAACCCAACAAGAGGATATAATATGTGTAAATATTTATACACCTAACATAGGAGCAAATAAGTTTATAAAACAAATATTAACAGACCTAAAGGAAGAAACAGACAGCAACACAATTATAATAGGAGACTTTATATCCTATTTTCATCAATGGACAGATCTGCCTTCCAGAAAATCAAAAGAAACAATCCCATTCACCACTGCAATGAAAAGAATAAAACACTTAGGAATAAATTTACCCAAAGAAACAAAAGACCTATATATTGAAAACTATAAAACACTGATGAAAGAAATCAAAGATGACACAAATAGATGGAGAAATATACCATGTTCGTGGATTGGAAAAATCAATATAGTGAAAATGAGTATACTACCCAAAGCAATCTATAGATTCAACACAATCCCTATCAAGCTACTGAAAGGTTGTTGCTGAACCATGCAAAGATGCTGGGATTCTTGGCCTCAGGAGGAGAAGAATTCAATCCGGGGCCAGAGACGAGACTTGATCGCTCAGAGCTTTTGTGTAATAAAGTTTTATTAAAGTGTAAAGGAGACAGAGCATTATCCTACCAAAACAAGACAAAGACACCACCAAAAGAAAATTAAAGGCCAATACCCCTAATGTACACAGATCAGAAATGCTCACCAAAATATTAGCAAATTGAATTCAACAATACATTAAAAAAATAATACACCATGATCAAGCGGAGCTTACTTCAGGGATAGAAAAATGGTCCAACATCTGCAAATCCATCAGTGTGATACACCATATCAACAAATGAAGGATAAAACTCATGATCACATCAATAGATACAGAAAAAGCAACTGAAAAACTTCAACATCTATTTGTGATGAAAAACCCTCAGCAAAGTAAGTACAGAAGAAGCATACCCCAACATAAGACAGATCATATACACCAAGCCCATAGCTAATATCAGACTCAATGGTGAAAAGCTGACAGCTTTCCCTCTAAGGTTAGGAGCGCAGCAAGGATGCACACTCTTGGCACTTTCACTCAGTGCAGTATCGGAAGTTCCAGCCACAGCAATCAGGCAAGAAAAGAAAAGGCGTCCAACTCAGAAAGAAAGAAGTAAAACTGTCACTATTTGAACATGACATGATATTATACACAAAAAGCTCTAAAGTCTCCACCAAAAAAAAAGAATAAATGAATTCAGTAAAGTTGCAGGACAAAAAAAATCAATACATGGTTTTCGGCGGTGTTTCAAGACATACACTGATAATGAGCTATCATAAACAGAAATTAAGAAAACAATTTATGACCACATTAAAAGGAAAAAAAATACCTAGGATTATTCTTAAACAAGAAGGTGAAAGTCCTGCACAGTGAAAACCATAAGACATTGATGAAAGAAATTAAACACACAAATAAATGGAAAGATATTCTATGCTCAAGGATTGGAAAAATTAATACCATTAAAATGTTCATACTACCCAAAGTAATTGACAGATCCATTACAATTCCTATCAAAATTCCAATGGAGAGAGATCTCTGCGAGATGGTGGCATAGAAGGGCCTGAGCTCACCTCCTCTCATGAAAACATCAGAATCAAAACTGTTGAGCAACCAGTGACAAAAAATACTAGAATCCACCAAAAAAAGGTATTTTCAAAGAAAAGAAGCCACAACAAGATGGTAGGAGAGGTGCTTTTGTGATATTATCAAATCCCAACCTTTAGCCAGACTCATCAAGAAAAAAAGGGAGAAGACTCAAATCAATAAAAGTAGAAATGAAAAAGAAGTTACAACAAACACTACAGAAATATAAAAAATTATAAGAGACTATTGCAAGCAACTATATGCCAGTGAAAATAAACAATCTAGAAGAAATGGGACTATTCTTAGAAAGGTACAATCTCCCAAGACTGAACCAGGAAGAAATAGAAAATATGAACAGACCAATCACAAGCACTGAAATTGAAACCATAATTAAAAACCTCCCAGCAAATGAAAGTCCATGACCTGACTGCTTCACAGGTGAATTTTATCAAATATTTAGAGAAGAGTTAACACCTATCCTTCGGAAACTGTCCCAAAAAGTCACAGAGGAAGAAAACTTCCCAACTCATTTTATGAGGCCACCATCACCCTTATCCTAAAACCAGACAAAGATACCACAAAAAAAGAAAATTACAGGCCAATATCACTGATGAACATCACAGATGTAAAAATCCTCAACAAAATACCAGCAATCTGTATCCAACAATACATTAAAAAGATCATATACTATGATCAAGTGGGATTCAACCCTAGGATGCAAAGATTTTTCAACATCCACAAATCAATCAATGGGTTACACCGTATCAACAAATTGGATATGATCATTTCAAAGACACAGAAAAATTTTTTGACAAAATTCAGCACCTGTTTATGATAAAAAGAAACTCTCCAGAAAGTGGGCATAGAGTGTACATACCTCAACATAACAAAGGCCAGTTACCTGGAGAATCCCCATGGACAGAGGAGCCTGGCGGGCTATAGTTCATAAGGTTGTAAAGAGTCGGGACACAACTGAGAAACTAAGCACAGCACAGCACACATGACAAACCGCCAAACCTACAGCTAGCATCATATTCAGTGTTGAAAAGCTGAAAGCATTTCCTCTAATATCAGGAACAAGACAAGGATATTCACTGTCACCACTTTTTTCAACACAGTTTTGGACGTCCAAGCTATAGCAATCAGAGAAGAAAAAGAAGTAAAGGGAGTCCAAACTGGGAGAGAAGCTAAACAGTCAGAGTTTGCAGATGACATCATACTGTACAAAGAAGACCCTAGAGATGCTACCAGAACACGACTAGAACTCATCAACGAATATGGTAAAGTTGGAGGTTACAAAATTAATACACAGAAATATGTTGCATTCCTATACACTAACAATGAAAGATCATAAAGAGAAATTCAAGAAGCAATTCCATTTACCATTGCATCAAAAAGAATAAAATACCTAGGAATAAACATACCTAAGGAGACAAAAGACCTTTATTTCAAAAACTAAGATGCTGATGAAAGAACCTGAAGAAAACATAAACAGATGGAAAGATATACCATGTTTGTGGACTGGAAGAATCCATACTGTCAAAATGACTGTACTATCCAAGGCAATCTACAGATTCAATGCAATCCCTATCAAATTACCAATGGCATTCTCCACAGAACTAGAACCAAAAAACCCTCAAAATTTGTATGGAGACCTGACCCTGAATAGCCAGAGCAATCTTGAAAAAGAAAAATGGAGCCATAGGAATCAGGCTCCCTAACTTCAGACTAAACTACAAACTCACAGCCATCAAAACAGTATGGTACTGGCACAAAAATAGAAATATAGATCAATGGAACAGGACAGAAAACTCAGAAATAAGCCCATGCACCTATGGTCAACGAACCTATGACAATGGAGGCAAGACTACACAATGTTGGAAAGACAGTCTCTTCAACAAACGGTGCTAGGAAAAACTGGATAGCCACATGTAAAGAAATTAGATCATTCCTTAACTCCATACACAAAAATAAGCTCAAAATGAATTAAAGACCTAAATGTCCGACCAGACAGTATAAAATACCTAGAGGAACACATAGCAAAACACCCTTTGACATAAATCACAGCAACATCTTTTTTGATCCATCTCCCAGAATAATGGAAATAAAAGCAAAAATAAACAAATGGGACCTACTTAAACTCAAAAGCTGTTGCATAGCAAAGAAAATAAACAAAAAGACAACCCACAGATAAGGAGAAAATATTTGCAAAGGATGTGACTGATAAGGGATTAATCTCCAAAATTTACAAACAGCTTATGAAGTAGCACCAAAAAATGGGCAGAAGACCTGAATAGACATTTCTCCAAAGAATACATACAAATGGCCAATAAGCACATGAAAAGATGTTCAACATTGTGTTATTAGAGAAATGCAAATCAAAGCTACAAGGAGATATCACCCCACACCTGTCAGAATGGCTATCATCATAAAATCCACAAACAACAAATGTTGCAGAGGGTGTGGACAGGAGGGAACCCTTCTCTGCATTGTTGGTGGCAATGTAAATTGGTATAGCCACTATGGAGAACAGTATGGACGTTCCTTAAAAAATGAAAAATAGAGCTACCATATGACCATAATCCCACTCCAGGGCATATATCCAGAGAAAAACATGGCCTGAAAAGATAAATGCACCCCTATGTTCACTGCAGCATGGTTTACAATAGCCAAGACAGGGAAGCAACCTAAATGTCCATCGACAGAGAAATGGATAAAGAAGATGTGGTCCATATGTACAATGGAATATTACTCAGCTATTAAAAGCAATGAAATAATGCCATTTGTAGCAATATGGATGGACCTAGAGAGTGTCATATGGAGTGAAGTAAGTCAGACAGAGGAGAAATATCATATGACATCTCTTATATGTGGAATCTAAAAAGAAATTATACAAATGAACTAACTTACAAAACAGAAAAGAGACTCACAGACTTCGAAAATGAACTTATGGTTGCCAGGTGGACAGGATAGAGACTTTGGGAAGGTCGTGTACATGCTGCTATATTTAAAATGGAGAACCAACAAAAACCTACTGTAGAGCACAGGGAACTTGCTCAATGTCATGTGGCAGCCTGGATGGGAGGAGAGTTTGGGGGAGAATGGACACATGTATATGGTGGCTGAGTCCCGTCACTGTTCACCTGAAACAACCACAACACTGTTTATCAGCTATACCCCAATACAAAATGTTGTTGCTGTTAAAATCTTTTAATTAAAAAAAAATCACAACTGCTGAGCAAACATTGACAAAAAATAGAACCTACCAAAAAAAGATATTTTCAAAGAAAAGAAGAAGCCACAACAAGGTGGTAGAGAGGTGCTTTTGCGATGTTATCAAATCCCAACCTTTGCCAGACTCGTCAAGAAAAAAAGGGCGAAGACTCACATCAATAAAAGTAGAAATGAAAAAGAAGTTACAACAAACACTACAGAAACATAAAAAATCATGAGAGACTATTGCAAGCAACTATATGCCAGTGAAAATAAACAATCTAGAAGAAATGGACAATTCTTAGAAAGGTACAATCTCCCAAGACTGGACCAAGAAGAAACAGGAAATATGAACAGACCAATCACAAGTACTGAAATTGAACCTCTGACTTAAAAACTCCTTACAAACACAAGTCCAGGACCACATGGCTTCACAGGTGAATTTTATTAAAAATTTAGAGGAAAATTAACACCCATCCTCCTCAAATTCTTCCAAAAAACTGCAGAGGAAGCAACACTCCCAAACTCACTTTACAAGGCTACCATCACCCTGATACCAAAAACCAGACAAAGATATCACAGAAAAAGAAAATTACAGGCCAATATCACTGATGAATATAGATGTAAAAACCCTCAACAAAATACTAGCAAACCAACCCAACAATACATCAAAAGGATCATATGCCATGATTAGGTGGGATTTATCCCAGAGATGCAAGGATTTGTCAATATCTGCAAATCAATCACTGTGACATACTACATTAACAAACTGAAGAATAAAAACCATATGCTCTCAATAGGTGCTGAAAAAGCTTTTGACAAAATTCAACACCCGTTTATGACTTAAAAAAAAAAAAATCTCCAGAAAGTGGGCATAGAGGAAACCTACTTCAACATAATACAGTCCATACACAAGTTCACAGCAAACATCATTCTCAATTGTGAAAAACTGAAACCATTTCCTCTAAGACCAGGAACAAGGCAAAGGTGTCCACTCTCACCACTATTATTCAACATAGTTTTGGAAGCCCTAGCCACAGCAATCAGAGAAGAAAAAGAAATAAAAGGAATTCAAATTGAAGAAGAAGTAAAACTGTTATTGTTTGCCAATGACATGATAGTATACATAGAAAATCCTAAAGATGCCACCAGGAAACTACTACAGCTAATCAATGAACTTGGTAAAGTTGCAGAATACAAAATCAATGCACAGAAATGTTTTGTTCTTATATACTAACAATAAAAGATCATAAAGAAGCTTCTGCACATCAAAGGAAACTATTAGCAAGGTGAAAAGACAGCCTTCAGAATGGGAGAAGATAATAGCAAATGAAGCAACTGATAAACAACTAATCTCGAGAATATACAAGCAACTCCTACAGCTCAACTCCAGAAAAATAAATGGCCCAATCAAAAAATGGGCCAAAGAACTAAATAGACATTTCTCCAAAGAAGACATACAGATGGCTAACAAACACATGAAAAGATGCTCAACATCACTCATTATCAGAGAAATGCAAATCAAAACCACTATGAGGTACCATTTCACACCAGTCAGAATGGCTGCGATCCAAAAGTCTACAAGCAATAAATGCTGGAGAGGGTGTGGAGAAAAGGGAACCCTCTTACACTGTTGGTGGGAATGCAAACTAGTACAGCCACTATGGAGAACAGTGTGGAGATTCCTTAAAAAACTGGAAATAGACCTGCCTTATGATCCAGCAATCCCACTGCTGGGCATACACACTGAGGAAACCAGAAGGGAAAGAGACACGTGTACCCCACTGTTCATCGCAGCACTGTTTATAATAGCCAGGACATGGAAGCAACCTAGATGTCCATCAGCAGATGAATGGATAAGAAAGCTGTGGTACATATACACAATGGAGTATTACTCAGCCATTAAAAAGAATACATTTGAATCAGTTCTAATGAGATGGATGAAACTGGAGCCTATTATACAGAGTGAAGTAAGCCAGAAAGAAAAACACCAATACAGTATACTAACGCATATATATGGAATTTAGAAAGATGGTAACAATAACCCTGTGTACGAGACAGCAAAAGAGACACCAATGTATAGAACAGTCTTATGGACTCTGTGGGAGAGGGAGAGGGTGGGAAGGTTTGGGAGAATGGCATTGAAACATGTAAAATATCATGTATGAAACGAGTTACCAGTCCAGGTTTGATGCACGATACTGGATGCTTGGGGCTGGTGCACTGGGACGACCCAGAGGGATGGAATGGGGAGGGAGGAGGGAGGAGGGTTCAGGATGGGGAACACATGTATACCTGTGGCGGATTCATTTTGATATTTGGCAAAACTAATACAATTATGTAAAGTTTAAAATAAAATAAAATTGAAGAACAACAACAACAAAAAAAGATCATAAAGAGAAATTAAGGAAACATTCCCATTTATCATTGCAACAAGAAGAATAAAATACCTAGGAATAAACCTACCAAAGGAGGTAAAAACTTGTACTCAGAAAACTATAAAACACTGATGAAAGAAATTAAAGATGACCTAAACAGATAGTGAGATAGTCCATGTTCTTGGATTGGAAGAATTTATATTGCAAAAATGACTATACTACCCAAAATAACCTACAGGTTACCAATGGCATTTTTCACAGACTTAGAGCAAAAAATTTTATAATTTGTATGGAAACAGAAAAGATCAAATTACCAATTGCATTTTTCACAGAATTAGAGCAAAAAATTTTATAATTTGTATGGAAACAGAAAAGATCCCAAATAGCCAAAGCAAGCTTGAGAAAGAAAAATGGAGCTGGAGGAATCAGGCTCCTTGACTTCAGACTATAGCATAAAGCTAAGTCATCAAGACAGTGTGGTGCTGGCACAAAAACAGAAATATAGACCAATGGAACAGACTAGAAAGCTCAGAGATAAAGCTACACACTTAATCTATGACAAAGGAGGCAAGAATATACAATGGAGAAAAGACAGTCTCTTCAATAAACAGTGCTGGGAAAACTGGACAGCTATATGTACAAGAATGAAATGAGAACATTCTCTAACACCACACTGAATGTCTAAGAATTGATGCTTTCAAATTGTGATGCTGCAGAAGACTCTTGAGAGTCCCTTGGACAGCAATTAAAACAAACCAGCCAATCCTAATGGAAATCAGCTCCGAATATTCACTGGAAAGACTGACGGTGAAGCTGAAGCTCCAGTACTTTGGCCACCTGATGTGAAGAGCCGACTCACTGGAAAAGACCCTCATGCTGGGAAAGACTGAGGGCATAAGAAGGGGACGATGGAAGATGAGATGGTTGGATTGCATCATCAACTCAACAGACATGAGTTTCAACAAACTCTGGGAGACAGTGAAGGAAAAGGAAGCCTGGCGGGCAGCAGGAAGTCCATGGGGTCATGAAGAGTCAGATATGACTGAGAGACTGAACAAAAACAGCATACACAAAAATAAACTCCAAATGAATTAAAGACCTAAACATAAGACCTGGCACTATAAAACTATCAGAGGAAAACATATGCAGAACACTCTTTGACATAAATCACAGCAGATATTTTTTTTACCCACCACCTAAAGAAAATAAAAATAAAACTAAACAAATGGGACCTAATTAAATGTAAAAGCTTTTTGCACAAAGATAACCATAAACGAGACAAAAAGACAGCCTTCAGAATGGAATAAAATATTTGGAAATGAAGCAACTGACAAAAGATTAATCTCCAAAATATATAAACAGCTCATGAAGCTCAATAACAAAAAAACAACCCAATCAAAAAATGGGCAGAAGACCTAAACAGACATTTCTCCAAAGAAGACAACTACTGTCGTTTAGTCACTGAGTCATAGCCAACTCTTTTGTGACCCCATGGACTGTAGTCTGCCAGGCTCCTCTGTCCATAGGATTTCCCAGGCAAGAATACTGAAGTAGGTTGCCATTTCCTTTTCCAGGTGATCTTCCTGACCTACAGATTGAACCCATGTTTCCTGCTTGGCAGGCAAACTCCTGCATTGCAGGCAAAGTTTTTTTTTTTTTTTTAACCACTGAGCCACTAGGAAGCCCATACAGATGGCCAAAAGGCACATGAAAAGATGCTCAACATAACCAATTATTACAGAAATGCAGATCAAAACCACAATGAGCTATCACTTCTCATCAGTCAGAATAACCAAGCAGGGAACTCAGCTCAGTGCTCTGTGGTGACCTAGATGGATGGGGTGTGGGAGAGAGGTAGAGGTCTAAGAGGGAAGGGATATATGTATACACAGTTTGTTCACTTTGTTGTACAGCAAAACGAACACAAAATTGTAAAGCAACTATACCCCAATTAAAAAAATAAAAGAACAGGTATGTGTATAACAAAAATAACTTTGCTGTACACCTAAAACTAATACAACAATGTAAATCAAATATACTTCAATATAAAATTTAAAAGATAAAAATGTGCTCTTAAAAAAAGAATGCATACATAAACGTGTGTGTGTAACTGAACCACTGTGCTTTACAGCAGAAGTTAACAACATTATAAATCAATAATACTTCAGTTAAAAAAAAAGAAAACAGTAAAATGTGAAAAAGATTCCAATGGCATTTTAAAAAGAAATAGAACAATCTTAAAATCTGTGTGGAACCATGAAAGACCCTCAACTATCCAAAGCAGTCTTGAAAAAGAACAACAAATCTGGAGGCATCTTGTTCTCTCATTTCCAACTACATAGGAAAGCTGTAGTTATGAAAACAGTATGGCACTGGCAAAAAGCAGACAATGGAACAGAATAACAAGCCCAGAAACAAACACAGGCACATATGGTCAACTAATTCACAGCAAAGGAGCCAAGAATATACAATGGAGAAAGGACAGTGTCTTCAATAAATACTGTTGGGGAAATTCAACAAGCAATGGAAAAGAATAAAACTGCACCACTATCTTACACTATACACAAAAATCAACTCACGATAGACTAAAAACTTGAACAAAGGAGTTGAAACCATAAAACTCCATGAGGAAAACAGACAGTAAGCACTTTGATATTTGTATTGGCAAGGATTTTGGAGTTGATGCCAGAAGAAAAGGCAACAAAAGCAAAAATAAATAAGTAGGTCTATATTAAACTAAAAGGTTTCTACACAGCAAAAGAAACAATTGACAAAATGAAAAGGCAACCTATGGACCTATATAAAAACTCTGACAATGCAAGAGCTAAAAACTCAAGAGCACTTTTCCAAAGAAGACACACAAATGGCCAACCAGTACATGAAAAGGTGCTCAACATCACTAATCATGAGGGAAAATGCAAATCAAAACCATAATGATATAGCACCTCACACCTGTTAGAGTGGCTATTATCAAAATGAAAGCAAATAACAAGTGTTGGTGAGGATACAGAGAAACGGGAACCCTGGTATACTGTTGATGGGAACATAAATTGGAGCAGCCACTACAGAAAACATTGTGGAGGTTCCTCAAAAAATTAAAAATAGAACTACCACATGATTCAGCAATTCCACTTCTGAGTATTCATCCAAAGGAAACAAAAACACTAACTCAAACAGATATAAGGGCTCCCCTGGTGGCTCAGCAGGTAAAGAATCCACCTGCGATGTAGGAGAAATGGGTTCGATTGCTGGGTTAGAAGATCCGCTGGAGAAGGATAGGCTACCCACTCCAGTATTCTTGGGCTTCCCTGGTGGCTCAGCTGGTAAACAATCTGTCTGCAATAGGACATATGCGCTCCACGTTCATTGCAGCATTACGTGTAATAGCCAAGATATAGAAATATGGAAACAACCAGAATGGCCACCAATGGAAGAATGGATAAAGTACGACACACTTTGTAGTATAGTTAATATATAGGGGGTATAGTTAATACCCCCTATATAAACAGAAAAGAGTATTAATCAGTCATAAAAATGAAGGAAATTCTGCCATTCGAGACAAAATGGATGGACCTGGACAGCACTGCTAAGTAAATATGTCAGAGAAATTAAAATGCCATATATACCGTATAATCTCTCTTACATGTGGAATCTTAAAAAATAGTAACAAGAAAACCAAACTCACAGGAAAAAAAGATCAGATCTGTTACTAGGGGCAGAGGGTTGGGGGAGGAGGGATTGCAGGAAAGTGGTCAAAAGGTACAAACTTCCAGTTATCAGATAAGTACTAGGAATGTAATATCCAACATGAGGACTATGGTTAACATTGCTGTATGAAACACAGGAAATTTGTTGAGAGCAGGTCCTAAGAGTTGTTATCACAGGAGAAAAAACTTTTTTTTAATATATGAGACAATGAATACTAACTATACAAATAGCTGAGAAAAGAAGAAAAGTGAAGGGCAAAGGAGAAAAGGAAAGAGATACCCATCTGAATACAGAGTCCCAAAGCATAGCAAGGGGAGATAAGAAAGCATTCTTAAGTGAACAATGCAAAGAAATAGAGGAAAACAATAGAATGGGAAACACTAGAGATCTCTTCAAGAAAATTAGAGACACCAAGGAAACATTTCATGCAAAGATGGGCACAATAAAGGACAGAAATGGTATGGACCTAACAGAAGCAGAAGATATTCAGAAGAGGTGGCAGGAACACACAGAAATGTACAAAAAAAGATCTTAATGATCTCGGCCAAGTCTCATCTGCTCTGATGTTTGAATCTCTGGAAATTTCATTAAAAAGTCAGCAAAATTTTGCAAGGATGGCATCTTCACAAAAGAACCCATCCCTTTCTTTGGCATCCCTTACCAGAACATTCATCCCTCATTTGCAGTTTAAAATATTTCTCAAAAAAGAAAGAGGCACCCTCCCAAAATCATCTTGGGCTTTTTGCCAGGCAAAAAGGAGCAAGTGTATTTTCTTGATCAAGGAGAGTGATTCACACATGAGGGTGGAGTTCAGTTGAGGCAGTAGCATGGATATATATTTGAAAAATCTGAGGTGAGATAACTTTTTATCAGAATTTTTGGCAAAAATTATCTTCCTGGCGATGCCCTAAATATTATCCTGTGAATCTTGGCGAGCCTTCTGACAAGGGGTCTCAACCTGGAAGATTTAGGCACAGTTTCCTTTGAATCTTCAGTGTTCTGTTTTGAGAATGGTCCCCAGGTTTCTATGATGTGCTGGGGACCCCGCACGAAGGCCTGCCCCCTTCTCTCTGGGAGGAGTCAGGCGTGCTCCCGCCCTGTGCCATGAGCTCTCTTCTCTGTCACTGGAATGCCTAGACACCTCCTCCTCCAAGTGTGGCCTTCCCAGAGAAGCCTCCCCTGACCAGCTATGAAAGGCAACACTGCCCTACTTCACTGCACTTGGCCGCGGGCAGAGAGCCACACACCCCCACCCCGCTTCTGTAATGACTCTGCCTCCCTCACCAGACCAGAGCTCACTGAGCACCGAGGTGCTATACCCTCACTACCAAGAAGGGGAACAAGCACACGCTGACGAGAAAACACGCGTGCATCTTCCTTCAACAACTCAAGTATCAAACGGGAAAACAGTAAGGCAACTTTCAAAATTTCTTAATGGGATAATATGCTGCATATGTGAGTAACAGCCATCAAGGTTAAAAATACACTGTCTCCTTCAGCAAGTCCACTTGGAGGACTTTCTCCTACAGATGACTTGCACACGGAGACCCAGGCACAGTGATGGTCACTATGGCACGGTTTCTCCGAATGGACACAAGGAACAATCCACAGAGAACTGGGTACACTGGTTCGGTTTACAGTATCAGTAACCGGGGTCACACCATGAGATACTAAAGCAGCTCACATGCCAAGATGAACAAGAACTGCCAAGGGAGTAAGACAAACAGTTGATGTGTGCCAGACACTGCTGCAAGCATTCCACATGGATTGTCTTTTAAGCTTCCCAACCACCCTGTGACATACCTCCAATTTAGAGATGAGGAAACTGAGATGCTAGAGAAATAAACTTTCCAAAGTCACACAGCCAGGAACTATCAGAACTGGAATACAAAGCTGGCACCAGTAACCACTGAAACCACACTGCCAAATCATTGGGGAATAAGATTCATAAAAGAGAAGTGAAAAGCAAAGGAGAAAAGGAAAGATATAAGCATCTGGATGCAGAGTTCCAAAGAATAGCAAGGAGAGATAAGAAAGCCTTCCTCAGCGATCAATGCAAAGAAATAGAGGAAAACAACAGAATGTGAAAGACTAGAGATCTCTTCAAGAAAATCAGAGATACCAAGGGAACATTTCATGCAAAGATGGGCTTGATAAAGGACAGATGGTATGGACCTAACAGAAGCAGAAGATATTAAGAAGAGATGGCAAGAATACACAGAAGAACTATACAAAAAAGATCTTCATGACCCAGATAATCACAATGGTGTGATCACTCACCTAGAGCCAGACATCCTGGAATGTGAAGTCAAGTGGGCCCTAGAAAGCATCACTATGAACAAAGCTAGTGGAGGTTATGGAATTCCAGTTGAGCTATTCCAAATCCTGAAAGATGATGCTGTGAAAGTGCTGCACTCAATATGCCAGCAAATTTGGAAAATTCAATAGTTTGGAAAACTCAGCAGTGGCCGCAGGACTGGAAAAGGTCAGTTTTCATTCCAATCCCAAAGAAAGGCAATGCCAAAGAATGCTCAAACTACCTCACAACTGCACTCATCTCACACGCTAGTAAAGTAATGCTCAAAATACTTCAAGCCAGGCTTTAGCAATATGTGAACCATGAACTTCCAGATGTTCAAGCTGGTTTTAGAAAAGGCAGAGGAACCAGAGATCAAATTGCCAACATCCGCTGGATCATCAAAAAAGCAAGAGAGTTCCAGAAAAACATCTATTTCTGCTTTATTGACTATGCCAAAGCCTTTGACTGTGTGGATCACAATAAACTGTGGAAAATTCTGAAAGAGATGGGAATACCAGACCCCCTGACCTGCCTCTTGAGAAACCTATATGCAGGTCAGGAAGCAACAGTTAGAACTGGACATGGAACAACAGACTGGTTCCAAATAGGAAAAGGAGTACATCAAGGCTGTATATTGTCACCCTGCTTATTTAACTTATATGCAGAGTACATCATGAGAAACGCTGGGCTGGGCATAGAAGAAGCACAAGCTGGAATCCAGATTGCCAGGAGAAATATCAATAACCTCAGATATGCAGATGACACCACCCTTATGGCAGAAAGTGAAGAGGAACTAAAGAGCCTCTTGATGAAAGTGAAAGAGGAGAGTGAAAAAGTTGGCTTAAAGCTCAACATTCAAAAAACTAAGATCTTGGCATCTGGTCCCATCACTTCATGGGAAATAGATGGAGAAACAGTGGAAACAGTGTCAGACTTTATTTTTTGGGCTCCAAAATCACTGCAAATGGTGATTGTAGCCATGAAATTAAAAGATGCTTACTCCTTGGAATGAAAATTATGACCAACCTAGATAGCATATTCAAAAGCAGAGATATTACTTTGCCAACAAAGATCCGTCTAGTCAAGGCTATGGTTTTTCCAGTGGTCATGTATGGATGTGAGAGTTGGACTGTGAAGAAAGCTGAGCACCGAAGAACTGATGCTTTTGAACTGTGGTGTTGGAGAAGACTCTTGAGAGTCCTTTGGACTGCAAGGAGATCCAACCAGTCCATTCTAAAGGAGATCAGCCCTGGGTGTTCATTGGAAGGATTGATGCTAAAGCTGAAACTCCAGTACTTTGGCCACCTCATGCGAAGAGTTGACTCATTGGAAAAGACCCTGATGCTGGGAGGGATTGGGGGCAGGAGGAGAAGGGGACGACAGAGGATGAGATGGTTGGATGGCATCACCAACTCAATGGACATGGGTTTGGGTGGACTCTGGGAGTTGGTGATGGTCAGGGAGGCCTGTCATGCTGCAGTTCATGGGGTCGCAAAGAGTTGGACATGAGTGAGCAACTGAACTGAACTGAAAGATGTATGTGTGTGTGTACATATGTATTTAAAGCTAGTAGTATCGGGAAGGCTTTATATATCCATATGCTTTCATGTGCTTAGACTTTCTCAAAGGGTGCATGAAAACTCTGCTCTGGGGAGAAGTGGGAGGACTGTGGTGTGAGTGAGATTTTATTACCACATACTCTTTCATACCGTCCAAACTCACACACATTACCCACACAAATATTCATTAAAGTCACTAAACTGTAGGGCTGGAATGGAACCCACTGTTTCACTAGGTGGGGTAAACTGAGGCACAGACTCACCTGAGGCCACCCAATTAGAAGGAGAAACCCCAAGGCACTTGCAAGGGCCCTGGACGCCCAGCACCTGGTGGGCTGTGTCGCCTTCTCTAACAGTTTCCACTATAGCTGACTCAGCTGTCACAACTGCAGACTTTCAAAACCTTCCAATTACATAGAATTGGGGGAAAAATTATGATTTGGAATTCAAGTGTTGACACTTGAAAAATACCAACTCCCTTTCACTACAAGTGCTTTAGCATGTAACTAAGGCTTTTTCTGCATGTCTCTGGAAAGGTTATTTTCAGAACATTCCACTTAAACCTGGAGATGCAGGGTTCTCTGCTGTTTCTGGGAGCTGACACCACAATTTACATTAAACAAATGTTTTGAAAATTAGCTGTTCACGGTTCCAATTTCAGCTTCCCCCAGGGTTTAATGTTAGCCAAATACTGGTACAGTAAGCAGACAATGTGTTTTATTGTGTAGAAGAAAAACAGACCACCATAACAGACTTCCTGCTTTTGTAATCAAGGGAGAAGTTGAGTGTTCAAGTGATTATTGGCATATGGTTATTAGAAACACCGAGTTCCAAATATAGCTACTAGAAGCTAAAGACATACACACACACACACACACACACACACACGCCCTCTGTATTTTGAGTTCAAAAAGAAAGAAAAAGCATTCCCTATGTTTGGTAGGTTGTGAAGTTCATAAACTCACGGGGCAAAAACTATGGCAGTAGACTGGGGATGATAGGGAATCAGGTTCAACCCAGGACTGCCAGACACACTGGAGTTGAAGAGGTGCTCAGACATCAAGAAGCAGTGGCCCACGTGAGCAAAGCCACACTCTGGCCACGGCACAGGAAGGCTACGTGCAGGGACGCAGCTCTGCCCCTAGTGGACCCTGCTCTGTGGGCAGCCAGCTCCCTGAGGCCCACAATCAAGAGATGATGGACTTGGCATCTCTGTTTTCTTTTTTAACATTTAAAAAAGCCAGGATGCACTGGCTTTGCCCTGTCCTGCCCCTCCCCACAAACACAAATGTTGTAAGGGGAAAAAAAAAAAACAGTTCAATCTGTTAATTTTATAGTTAGCAGGAATGAGTAACAGCATTCTGTGAAATCCCCTGCCTGCCCCTAGCCTGCCCCGAGCCTCCTCCAGGACTTGTGGGCTGGGTGGACTGCAGTGTCTGGAAATAACTTATAGGACACTCTCCAGTACTAGGTTTCTCTCTCAAAGAAGTGGGAGTGATTCTGAGCCTGGTGTGCGGGGTGGGGTGGGGTGGGGTTGAGAGGCTCTGTGGGCAAGAAGAATTTAGATTTTGTAGTTTTCAGGAAAGTGAAGAGTGAAGGCCGAAGGGGATAGCAGAGGATGAGATGGCATCACCAACTCAATGGACATGAGTTTGAGCAAGCTCCAGGAGTTGGTGATGGACAGGGAAGCCTGGCATTCTGCAGTCCATGGGGTCGCAAAGAGTCGGACACAACTCAGTAACTGAACTGAGGGAATGAGGGAAGTGACTGTCTACATACAGACGGGTGAACAAAAAATATAGCCCCTTAATACCTTAGCTAAAGAGTCCACGAACTATGTGGGTGGGAGGTTAGAGGTCTCAGAAGGTGCCCCTCCATTGGTGAAGGCCTGCCTGATCTGTGGACGGGCTTGGAGGAGGGGACATGCTGGGAGCGCGGGCTGGTGTGTGGCCCTGGGTCAGGGCTCCTGGACCTGTCCTGGGAAGGTGTCTCAGCATCTCACTCCGGTGAGGGCTCTGGTAGAAACGTCCTGACACTGACACTGCATTAGACCCCTCACAGCATCTCCAAGGGGATGTGACTTACAAAATAGGAAAGCCACCTTCTGCCACAAAGAATTTCCTTAGTCTGGCTGGGGGGCCGGAAGGATGACTCCTGAGACGACACCACAGGACAGGGCAGCCTTCAGATTCCATTTTACTAAACACAGAGCAGCACTGGCCCTAGCTTGCCGGTCCTGGAGTCTGTGACAACAGCAGAGAGGCAGGGCCCAGCAAGGAGGAACAGAGAGCATGCGCCCCAGTTACCCGGGAGTCTCAGACGGCTGAGGACAACCAGTTAAAGGCGTGGGCCTCCAGAGGGCGGATGAGCCAGATCATGGCTTGGGATCAGCTGGCCCGCCCTACTCCAGAAGACATTAGGTCACACTCACGAGAAGGTTTCGCTCCCCACAAGATCAGCACCTATGGCCTAGTCTCAGTTCAAACTGGGTCTGGCAGGAGGAGCCCAGACAACACATCCATTTTCCTCCTAACAAGGCAATCATTTCAAAGAACTAACTGTCTGAACCATTCCTGCTACAACAGGCTCGGAAGAGGACACGAAGCCATGGCAACACAACGACAGTTCTGACATGTCAACGGCAAGCGTTGCAGCCGGCACCTCTGGGCAGGACTTGATGGTTGCTCACACAGGGAAGCTCCTGCACACACAGGTCCCTCCCCACAGGCGTGGGCATCGCCTCGAAGGGCAGGCACCGGCCCCTTCCAGCCTGGGGCTATCTGCCCCGGCACCTCCCCACATCACCTCTGCCTAGGGAAATCTGGTTTCCCACCTGCATCCAGACTCTGGCCACTTGAGCTGGACTAGCTGTCGTCAGCTGCATTTGTTTCCATAGGCCCCACCCCGAGAGGGGAATGAGCCCTCAGCAGGAAGGGGCACCCTTGTGACCCCACCTACCTGCACCTGCCTGGCCCCACACCTCACACATCTCTGCCAAATCACATACTCACCTTGGATTTCCGGGCCCCTTTCTTGCCCCCTGTTTTCTTAGACACGGGCTTCTTCTGGGACGGAGACTTGGCCTTTTTGGCTGGGGGTGGTGTGATGATGGCTTCCAACTTCCCTTTGGATCCTCGTTTCTTCGCTAGCAACTCTGGATGGATGTTTGGTAACACACCCCCACTGGCTATGGTGACTCCTTTTAGCAGCTTGCAGGAAAACCAAATGAGCAGACAGTGAGCCGGACCACCCCGTCCATGACCTTCAAGAAGTCAATCCTCCCCACCCATGCTCCTGCTCTTGGTTGGCAGAGCTCTCTCCTCTATGGCATCTACAGGGATGCTAACAGGACCCTGGCTCACTACACAGGGAGCAGGCCTTCAGACTCCTTCACTCGGGTGGAGTTTCCAAACCATCTTTCTTCCAGGAGAGTCAAATATCTTTCTTTATTCCCC
The DNA here is from genome assembly GCF_019923935.1 of Bubalus bubalis. Taxonomy (NCBI): domain Eukaryota; kingdom Metazoa; phylum Chordata; class Mammalia; order Artiodactyla; family Bovidae; genus Bubalus; species Bubalus bubalis. Next base: position 64,182,024 of record NC_059165.1, on the reverse strand, counting down.
CCATCCCCAACCAATAAAGTCTTGGGGAAAAATTGCCATGGGGGGTGGGGGGAGGGCAGGGAAGTGGCTAACAGTCACAAGCAGTCCACACCCTTGACAGCCAGCCAAACACCACCCTCCCTCTGGATAGACAGCTCTTGGGCCGCAAGACCGCCTGCTGGGGTGTTTGGGTCGGGGAGGCAGAGGAGAGCCCCATACCTGATTCAGCTCTTCATCGTTGGCCACAGCCAGCAGGATGTGCCGGGGCGTGACCCTGCCCTTCTTGTTGTCTCTTGCTGCGTTGCCAGCCAGCTCCAGAATCTCCGCTTTGGGGAAAGGAGAGGAAGGGCGTATGGTCACATTATAGCATCAGAGAGCTGTGTGCACCCTCCCAAATCCCCTGTTCTTGGTGTCGGGAAGGGGAGCAGGTGGCAGTGTCCTGACCCTACCCTGAGCCATGAAGCTGCAGGCGGTCTGCCTGGAAACACTTGGTGGCAAGTCACAAAGGTGTTGAGAGGCAAAGCTGAGGGGGATAAGGGAGACCCCTGGCCCAACCCATTTGTTGTGGACATGCAAAACTGAGGTTGAGAGAGGAGAAAGGACCACCAGCTAAAGGCCCTCAGTGAGGGGTGGTAGAGCTCAGATTTGAACTTTCTTCCCAGAACAGGGCTGCCCACAGCCAGCATGCCAGATATCATCAGCATCAACCCCATGGGGCCAGCAGTGCGGCCCCTGAGCTAGGAGTCATGCAGGGGTTTATGGGACGTCAGGGGGAGGTGGCATGTTACTCAGTACATTTCCGTTAACAGAATCAATGTAACAGAATCAGTGTTGAAGGCCTGCACACTCATATTCAAAACTAGAAGGATATGACTGCACCCTTTACAAAGTCAACATTATAAAAACATAAAAGAAAAGAGGTGGGGTGTAGTAGATTAAAAGAGGCTACACAGACACAACAGCCAGATACAAAGTGTCAATACTCAATGGGATCCTGATTGCAAAAGAAGTTATAGAAGTCATTCTGGTGACAACTGAGATTTGAATGTAGGCTGGATAGTGGACACAAAGGAATTACTGATTTTCTTGGGTGTGATAACAGTATTACCACTCTGAAGGGAGCATCTTGTCCTTAGGAGATACATGCTGAAGTATTTAGGGGTGAAGGGCCCTGGTATCTGCAATTTACTCAAATAATTCTGAAAAAGTCTACAGAGGAAAACAAATGTGGTGACATAACAAAGGTGTTAAAGTTAACACCTGTTAAGTCCAACTGTGACGTGAGAGAGTAAGACGTCAGAGTTCCTCTCTCAACATACTGTATATTTGACATTTTCCACAAAATAATTAAGAACCCAGAAGGAGATGAGCCTGATCTATAGTTGGTGCTAAGTTAGAGGTTACTGACCAATCTTTTGGGACAAGGTCTCAGCAGACAAGACGACAGGTCTCCAAAAGCACCAAAGATGGGAGAAATGAGGAAATGCCCTTCAATAAGAGATATTTTTTCCCTCCTTGGTGGCCTAGTTCTCTTTGTGAACTGTCAACCTTGTTACTTTCGTCTCATTTTCTTAATGAGAAATGCAGACTGTCCCCAGATGTGTCTTACATCCCCACTTCTGCAATTCTGTCCACACCACAGCCCTGCCTGCAACATCCATCTAGCCCACCCTTCTGGGCTCAACTCAAGTCTGGCCTCTTCCTCGTACTAAAGGATTTATAATATTCAAAGTTATGTTGTAAACACTAGACTTGTCCAGCAAAGTTAAAACTTGGCATCATTATAAAATAACTGCGGAAAAAAAATTCTAGCTACATTAAAATCACATATTTAAATTTTACAATATTACATGGTTTACCCTGGAGAAGGAAATGGCAACCCACTCTGGTATTCTTGCCTGGAGAATCCCATGGACAGAGGAGCCTAATGGGCTATAGTCCATGGGGTGGCAAGAGTAGGACACAACTTAGTGACTAAACCTACATGGTTTACAATGTTAAACCACTGTTACAGCTGAACCCAATGCAAAAATGAGTCCGTGTGTCAAACTGAACAGCTGCTTGGCTACCCATAGCTGGATCAGGAGGGTTCCCCTCAATCCAAGGCACGAATTCAATAATCGCTGCACTGATGATAAGTGGACACCAGGGACACTGAGGCTCTGCCTGCTTGATGCTCCCAGGTCATAGGGATCCTTATGTGCATGTGCTTGTCACTAGAGTGAGGCCCAGGGAGGAAGGGGATATAATCAATACACCTCCCACCTTCATCCATTAGCTTCAACAGGACTGTTCCCCAAACAGTCTGAGTACCAGGATCCCCTGTCAATTTTACTGAAGCTTCCCTGAAACTGATGGTTGGCTGCGTATGCCAAAGCCCAGAGGAGATGACCCTATCATGACCAAGCAAGAAAGAGTGCTTGGGATGCTCAAGTGACCTGATGTCCAGCTGCAGAAATGAGCCCAGCTTGAACTCCACTCTGCCCCGTTCATGGAGGAGGCAGTGTACCTACAACACTATTGTCCAACTCACCGCCTGGAGGAAGCCAAGCAGAAGCCCAGAGCCTAGGAGTCAGGGCACAGGAAGGAGAGCCACCACAGGCAGCCATGTGGCAGGAAGGCTGGAGAGGGGCTGCTGGCACCACTGGGCTGCAGCCCGCTTGGCTGGCTTCCTGACCTCTCCCACCCCTCACCTCCCCAGCCTTTCTCCACCGGGAGGCCACAGGAAGCATGGGGCCATCACTATCTACAGCAGGAATACACAGAAGGGGGCTGGGGGATTACAACTTTGTCCCCATAATGTGCTAAGAATCCGTTACCAGGCCCTCATTAAAAAAGAGACAGAGAGAAAGAGACAGAGAAATCCACAGTAGTGCCCTAAGCCCATCCCTGTGGTAAGAAGATCGTTTGAAATTACGGTTTCTCGGGAAAGTGGAGGTGGCCTGTTTCCTCTTCCTGCCCAGAGTACTGGTGCAGGCTCTCCCCAAGAGAAGGCACAGTGGCCGTTGGTGGGGGTAGGGGGAAGAGGGATGTGGTCATTTTATTTTTGGCATCACTACTTTAGCTTTTTTCCTGTGGGGAAGGTGGTAATGATGAATTGCAAAGACCTGGAGGGTGGGGAAGGGTCACCAGAACTCCAAGTGTGTTCCAGCATCTGGGTGAGGGACAGGCAGTATGGAACACAAGCACGAGAAGCAGCGTGCTTCCCACTAAGCAGCACCCACAGCTGAGAAATAAGATCAATTCTCCAGGAAATCCCCTGAACTGCCACTAATTTCACAGCCCCCACACACCCCTACACTCTCACATTATGGGGAAAATCTCCAATGGCCCAAGTCTCTCCACTTGCGAAATCTCAAGGATTGTGCTGACTGCTAATTCAAGGCTTCCCCGGTGGCTCAGTGGTAAAGAATGCACCTGCAATGCCGGAGACGTGGGTTCGATTCCTGGGTTGGGACGATCTCCTGGAGAAGGAAACGGCAACCCACTCCAGTATTCTTGCCTGGGAAATCCATGAACAGAGGAGCGTGGCGGGTTACAGTCCATAGTGTTGCAAAGAGTTGGACACGACGAGCAACTAAATAGTGACAACAACTGCTAATTCAGCCTGGACTCAGGGATGCCAGACGAGATGGACATGGAGGGGCTGGGGAGGTGTGTGCAGTGCGGCGAGGAGCATCTAGCACCTTGGAAATAGCTGGGCTGAAGTGTCCTTCCTGTGTCATTCCTCTGCCTTTTCACCAAGGAGCCAGAAAACCCCTTTCTTTTTGCAAAACTCCAGCTCACTTTTGATCTGTGAAGACCAAGACAGCTGGCCCTCCCACTCCCTATCTTCAAAGAGTGGACCCTCAGCCCTGTTGGGAGGGAGGGAGCGGCATCAAATGGGGTAACAAAGAAGGGCAGAGGTTCACAGTTTGGCTGATTGAGCCAGAGCTTTATCTTCTGTTTACTCCTGCATGTTTTCCAGATGGATAGTTACCATAGCAACTCCTTCGTCAAGGGACACACAAGATGGAGCACCTCAGAGACACACCTTTTATGAGAAGTGTGTTCCCGGCTCCACCCTACCCCTGCACTGCGGCAGGCAGAGGGCTGGGGCAGTTGACAAGAGACCAGAAAGAAGCAGGAACCCAGAGCACAAACTCGCCCCTTGCCAAGGATTCAGTAATATGTTCCCCTCTTTCATCCTCAGTCCAGTTTTAGAAACGGCAATCGTAAAGGGCTTTCCTGGCTAAGAGAGGGCTGCCTGCTGCAGGGGGGGAGGAGAGGTGCAAAATGCCAGCAGCTCAACAAGATGGATCAGCTCCCATCTGCTCTCCAGGGCCTGTTTGCAGGAGGGCGGGAGAGAGGGCGCTGAGTGCTCAGGATTTGGGGCAGGGCACACGCCACTAAAGGAGATTTCCTGATTAAGTTTCCTTCCTAGTTAAGTGATCCTAGGCTTTGCAAATGATAGCAAGGACACATCTGTGGAAGCCCTACGCTCAAGGCTATGCCTGGGTTCCTGCCACTGTACCCACTGCCCAGGGGGATGGGCACCTCCTGGGCCAGGCCAGAGCCAGCTTCAGCTCTACCTAGACTTGAATGGAATCCATGCCTTCCTACCAGGGAGGGTTTGCTGCACTTGATTCATCTTGTATTTCAGAAGGTTTTGTGTGTCTCTAAATTTTTTTTGCTTCTGTCTATTTTGAGAGAAAAGGGATTCTGAGAAAGAGAACTAGACAAGCACCACATTTACAGATGAAAATTCTTTTCTCCATGGTTTGCAGTGCTCTGTGCTTGGATCCTGCCTCAGAGGGAGTTTCAGGAGCCACAGTGCAGAGACTGTAACCGAAACAAATGGAATCTGTAAGAAATCAGCAGAGAGTGGTTAGCAGGAAAAGAAACAGACCCCTGACCAGGGTATGCACCCCCTCTAACTTTGTCACCAATGACCAACGCTGGGACAGGTTTGGGGCTCAGAGCCTGGGGGGTCACCTCTGAGAGGACTCTCAGTTTGGTGAAGTTCCGCAGTGACAGACACTGCAAAGGGGTCAGGTCGAATGATGAGTTACACTAGCCAACTCGTGTGCCAGTTTCCTGTTCTAAGATCTTTTTAAGATCTAATTGGTAAAACACCTGAGTATCTCTGGCTCCAACTCCTGGCCAGTCCCTGGCCAGTGGTGAGCCACTGGCTCCATCACATGCCTAGTGATGCAACCTTATTCTCTCCTCAGAGCAGCAGGCAGGGCAGAGGCACCCCTGGGCCCACCATACCCTGGCCATGAGGAATGTGACCATTTTAGGGCCACTTGATGAGATCCCCACAGCCTTGAGTAACAGCATTATTTGGCAGCCTTCTCGGCTACAGCCCAGCTGTTTGAACGTGAATGCCTCTGACAGGTCTACTTTCCAAGTTCACCCAGAGACCAAAGGCTTAGTGTCTTTTTTTCCTTCTCCAAGCGTCTTGCATATAGTCCTATCTGTTGTACTGAAGCATTGTGTCTATCTTCCTTCAGGGAGATGAAGTCATGGTTTGCAGAATTAGACCCCTAACAACTAACAGGTGATGCGTGGAGGCTGCGCCAAACTTTAAACACAACCCTCGCAAAGGCAAGAGTTGGGGGCTCCTACAGAACTGTTTGAAGCGTCTTCTCTCACAAAAGAAATATTAAAAAGAACAACCAGAAATCAAAGAAAAGCAAATGTTCACGTAATCCCAGGGAGAACACAGATATTTGCTATGAAGCCAACAACATGACAAGGAATCTGTTTATTGTATTTCTTTCCATTCATCAGGCTGCCATCAGCAGTTCATTGAGTTCAGAGCTGTTTTACACTATTCTGGAAGGCCTTAACCCAATCAACCCCAATCGGAGACTGACTGCTAAGTGTTTCCTGCATCTTGACTGCACCAGTTTCCTCCAATTCCCTCGGCAGCCCAGAATCCACCTTTTCGGGTGATGAGTGGCAGGAACTGAAGCCCACTGAGCCATCGGCCTGGAGCACCAGGGCCTCGCCTCCACTCTGCTTGTCCCAGGGGCCTCCAAGGAACCAGTGATTCCACAGGGAAAATAAAATACCTTGTCTTCTGCCCAGAACAGCAGTAACTGGGGGTGTTATGTTCTGGGCAGAGGACAGGGTATTTTGCAGCAATGAGCCATTCTGTCCCTTTTCTGCAGATGTTCTGAGTCTCACACAAACTCAGCCATTGCTGTTACGCCCACAAGACAGACCCCCCTCCTCAGGGTCCAGGTGGCAGCATGTAGTCCAGTATCCCACCTTCCCCACCAAGTCTCCCAGTAAGAAAGAAATGCAGCTTAGTATCAAGTTTCTAAAGTAAGCTAATTCTTGTACACATTTTAAAATAAATAATTAGTAATTTTGCATTATACACATTAACAAGAAAAAGATTATGATTCTTGGCAAATATTACCATCATCTAACCCGCCAACCCAGTCTGGTGCTTGAGTATCTTGCCTTTCAGGAAAGTCTTCCTCTTCCTTCCCCAGATCACTGGAGGGTCTGTGTGAGCTCACCTCCTGGGTCCATCTTCAATGGTGGCTGCAGCCCCACATAGCACCATGGTTAAGCGGGGGCATGCTGTCAGACAAGCTGGGTGCGAATCCCAGCTCCTGCCCTGAGCTGTGAGATTTGCCAAGAAACACCCGTGCCTCAGTTTCCCATTCTATAAACAGGGGGTGAGGTCACCTCTAGGTTTGTGAGAATTAATGAGTTACCAAATTACATGCTTAGAACGCTCGGTAAAAGTCAACTCCAAATACTGACGCCACAACCACACACTTTTATCTCTTAATAGAGTATAGCAGGCTTGATTTCTAGGAGAAGAAAACTCTTTCTTTTCCTCGATGTCCTCTATCAAAATAACTGGCTGTCTGGCTGGCTGGAGAGATGGGATGTGCGTGAGAGCTGAGAGGAGGAGGAGAGATGCAATATGGAAAACCTGGTGTTTCCTCCCCTGATAGTTTACCCTTTGCTGTTACACTTAACAGTTTACATATGTTTGAAAAATGCACTTGAACCTGCTTAACCTCAGTGCTGCCAGACCTGCCTTGATATTACGCAGCACCCAGGGCGGCCCCACAGGCAGCCTCTGCCTAGGGATGGGGTCTGGGGCTTTTGTCTGACCCGGCAGGGGGTGGCGTGGTGGGCAGGAGCAGAGCCAGCTGCTGAGGCAGCACAAGTTGAGGCCCCAGGAGGAAGGCGGGAGGCCAAGGTGGCTGGGGAAGGCCAGAGGAACCTGCTCTAACCGGAGGCCTGGCCGACAGCCGGGCAGGGCCCTCTCCGCACGGCTCACTGCTTTCAAGGACTTGAAATTCATTTACAAGGAGATGGTTAATATGTATGTTTGTTTTTGATATGGAAAATCATAGCCATTTGTTCTTAATTTATCTCAGAAAGGGGTGAACAATCAGAGATGTCTGCTGGAATGAAAAGATTTGAGGAGTGTGATGTAAAGAGGAAACTCATTTAAAGAACCCTGACATGGTGCCATTTCTGAGACAGACTTCTGAAGCGGAAACAAGGAGTAGAGTGGGGCTTTGGTGGGCTGCCATCCTGCGGGGAGGTGCATGCCCGTCACTGGCGATGCCTGTCGCCCGTGCTTACACACGCCATTTAGGAGCTATGGCACAGCTCTGCTGCCTGGGAGTGGAGTTGGCGACCAGGTCTGAGGGAGACATTTTGCTCTACCCACTTGGGCGCTGACTGAGCTTATCTTGTGCGCAATTTATCTTTTCAAAATGTAAAAAATAAACTGAATACATAGCATAAACGAGAAGAAGCGACTATGCTAGATGCCACCCCACTGGCCTTGGCAACTGCGTGTCATAAGCACCCCCCGCCTTGACATCTGTCCTGGCATGCTTAATCATGCTTCTGGGATTAAAAAAAAAAAAAAATCTGAGCACATTAAGACTTTTTAGGTTCTTTCATAAATGACTTTTTAGAGCCACATAAGGGTGTCATAGTAGGGGAGGTCCCCTAGAAGGGGCCTGAGGTCACCTTTAATAGCCCTGCCCCAGCTCTATCTGTCCAAATGGATTCCCAGTGCGAGGCCCACTGGTCTAAGGACTTGTCTAAGCTCTGTCACCCAGGATTCCACCTCTTGTTCACTAAGAGGACAATGAAGGACATCACGAATAAGCCTTCTGGCTCTCAGTTGGCTCTTGGTCCACTCTCGGTGCTGCTGAGCACTATAGCCACCCCACACTGACTGGGCACTGCCCTCCGCTCTCCTCACTGCGGCCATCTGCAAGCCTCTCCCCGAGGACCTCTGTGTCCTGTTGCTGCTATAGGCAGCTCCTCCCACACTGGTCAGACTGCCCCTTCCTAGAGCCCAGCACCCGTCACTCCAACAGCATCACCCCTCTTGTGCTCATGCACTTCTTTCCCACAAGCCCTCAACTTTCCTCCTTCCTGTCAGGGACTACGTGTCCTTCCAGGTTCATCCTTTAGGACCCCTGTCCTCTTCGCCCATGCCAGGCCACGGGGTTGTCTCCCGCCTGGCACATCCACACCACGTGCCCTCTAGCACTCATGTGAAATTGCAAAGGGCCTGCCTCCCCAACTGGGCTATGAGGACGGGAGCCAGCGTGGAGGACTGGGCATATCCCATCTTCTGGAGACATCTGCTGAAGCCAGAGGAGAGGCAAAGTGGACTAAGTGGTCCCAAGTCCAGCGTTCTCCTTTTAACAGCTAAGGTTTCAGCTCCATTGAGAGCCTACAGAAATGCTCTGCTAGAGATGAGTTAGGAGAAGGCAATGGCACCCCACTCCAGTATTCTTGCCTGGAAAATCCCATGGACGGAGGAGCCTGGTAGGCTGCGGTCCATGGGGTCGCAAAGAGTCGGACACAACTGAGCGACTTCACTTTCACTTTTCACTTTCATGCATTGGAAAAGGAAATGGCAACCCACTCCAGTGTTCTTGCCTGGAGAATCCCAGGGATGAGGGAGCCTGGTTGGCTGCCGTCTATGGGGTCGCACAGAGTTGGACACGACTGACACGACTTAGTAGTAGTAGTAGAGATGAGTTACTGTGTTCAGTGACCTTCGAGAAGTACTTCAAACTCCCAGAGCGTCAGTTTCCTCCTAAGCAAAATAGGTGGTTTGTGGATTCAGTGAGTTACTCGATGTAAAGCACTTAGCCAATGCCCGACACACAGTAAACGCTCCATGTATGGCAGATATTTTATTACCTAAACCGCCCTGCCTTTGCCTGCACTCAACCACTGCCCTCTGTGCCCCCAAACTCACATTTTGACAAGCCACAATTTTAATCTGGGAGGGAGACTGCCAGGGCCTGGGGCAGAGGTGGAAGGGCAAAGAAAACAATGCTACTGGAGTTAAGGACTGGCATTTTCTGAATGAACAGCAGACACTGACTTTTGGCGGTCAACATCCAGATTTACAGAGCCAACAGAGAGCTGTTAACCAAAGACTACCTCAGGTACCAATTACCACAGGGAGCATCAATCAGGACACTGCCGGCAAGGGAAACCGAAAGCTAACCTTTTCCAGAGACCCTGGATTTCCATGTGGTTCTCACAGTTCTGCAGGCAAGAAATGTGGGCTCTGGCAGAGATGGAGCCGCCTTCTCTAAGGAAGACATATATAAAAGTCTTCTATCAAGGCAATTCGATACAGGTCCCCCGGGAGACCCCACAGGCCTCTCGAAGTACCAGGGAACATAACGCTTTCTGGCCACTAGATGGAGGGCACTTGTCTGAAAAGGAAAAAGGTAGGGTGGAAGATGAAAGGAGAGAGAGGGAAGGAGGGAAGGTGGAGGCAGGTCAGAGCTGTAGGCTGCTGAGCCTGGCAAACCCGAGGAGAAGGTGTCATCATCGGGCACCAGAGCTGGAGGGGCGGTGGGGAGAGACAGGCCAGGAGGCAGAGGGAGGCCGCCTGCGGTCAGTGCCCCTTGGCGTTTGTCTACTTGCTAGAACTTACTTATAGCTCCAAGGAGTGGCTTTTTGCTCTATAGTATTTTCCGCTGGATTGACTAGACACAGAAGCCTTGAGACAGGGAAAGAAAGTAAGGGGGCTATACATATGCTTTATTAGTTACTGATAATTTTAATAGGAAGATATTGAGAGAAGAGATATTTGTGGAATTCTTACCCACTTCTTCCTCTCAGTAAGTTAGCAGTTCCTTTAAAGCCATTCTTGATGTTCATTCACAGGGGGACCCGGGGGTATGTATACTTTGAGCACCCCTCCTGGGACACTGCCACTTTAACCAGAGCTCCTGGCTCCCTCTGCGATGCGAGGTACAGCTGAGACATCCTTTTCTGGCGGGAGTGCGAGATCAATTCTTGAAATACCCCCAGTGTCTTCCTGTTTGCCACCAACAGCTGCTCTGCCACTGGCCCATCCTCAGGCTGGGCTGGGCCATGATGCCCTGAGGTTAATCCTAATTACTCATCATTAAAAACTCCAGGGGTCTAGTTCAGCTCTCATTCTTACCAATTTCCTGGTAGCATCTGCCATTAGCACCATCCCCTCCCCTCCAGAAACTCATCCTTCCCCTAACTGGTCTTCTTCCCCTTCAACAAAAATCCAAGTGCTGAGCAGCAGAGTATACAATGATGAGAGAGGGGTGAGAACGGCACAGTCCCAGACCTGGGGTCACTAATATGTCCTCTGCAATGTCTGGCCCGTCAGACAGTCAATACACATCTGTTGAAATCAACAGTGATTCTTCAGACCCACCCCCCGGCTCCCCCCCCCCCCACCCCACACGGCACCCAGCTCACAATCTTGTACCTGGTCAGAGCTTGGTAACTCTTTCACAAATAGGTCATTACAGATGAATTACTAAACCACTGAACAAGCATGGCAGCATTTAGAGAGTGACGCAGGATGGAAGTGCAGGGACACTATCTGAGGCACTGGCCTGGTTTCATGGATTAGAACACACACTCAGGATCCATGGCTTGCAGTGTGAACTACAAAGCTGTCACCCCAGGGGAAGCAGCCCCTGGATGGCCCAGGATCCAGGCAGGCCGCCCTTCACAGTCTCAAGTCAGGACGCGAGGTTGGCTCAGGGGGGTGGGGGGTAGGATGGAACAGGGATGCTGGGGCAGGTTAGAGGCAGATGAAACACCCTCAGATTTGGGCTCAGATACACGTACACACGTCAGTCTCTGCATCTCACATGCAACTATTATTTTTTGGCATTACATTTTTTAGATGTATTTCAAAATGAAAAGGGGGAGGGACATATTTAGAAACATATATTGCATATATAAGAAACTGGCAATACTGATTGTCCCCTGGGAGGAGACCTGGGTGTGCAAGAGAGTAGGGAAAGAAATGCATGTCTCACTGTATGTCTTTGGGGAACATGATTTTTATCATTGGTATATATTACTTATTAAAGAAAATAATGTGCTGCGTGCTTAGTCACTCAGTCATGTCTGACTCTCTGTGACCCCATGGACCGTAGCCCGCCAGCCTCCTCTGTCCGTGGAATTCTCCAGGCCAGAATTCTGGAGTGGGGAGCCGTTCCCTTCCCTAGGGGATCTTCCCAACCCAGTAATCAAACCCAGGTCTCCGCACTGCAGGCAGATTCTTTACCATCTGAGTCACCAGGGAAGCCCAAGAATAGTGGAGTGGGTAGCCTATTCCTTCTCCAGGGATCTTCTCCACCCAGGAATTGAACCGGGTCTCCTGCATTGCAGGTGGATTCTTTACCAACTGAGTTAGCAGGGAAGCCCAAAGAAAATAATTACTTTCTATAAAAATTAAAACAGTGAAAAACCTGCCAGATATGAGAAACATCTTATAAAATGTATAACAAGATAAACACACCATTGAAACAGAAAAGAAAGTCCAGAAATAGCCCTATGTATATATAGAAATTTCATGTATGATAAAAGCAGCCTCTTAGATCATCAGGGAAAAGCTGGAATACTCAATTAATTGTGTTGAGATAAATGGGTAACCATATGAAATAAAATTAAGTTGATTCCTCTCTCACACTATATCAGGAAAAATTCCAAATGGGTCAAAGTAAAAATGTAAAAAATTAAACCATAAGAAGTACTAAGCAAGAGCATGAGGGAATTCCTTTGCAGCCTTGGAGAGAGGTAGACACTCTGAACAATAACTCAAAATCCAGCAAAAACAGTCTCATAAAAATTTCTGATACTAAAATTATTCAGATAAAATGGCTAATCATTTCACTCATATTAAGTCATCATTTTGTATGTTTTAAATATATACAATTATATTTGTCAATTATTCCTTAATAAAGCTTGGGAAAAAAGAATTATTCAGATAAATACATAAGAATGTGTGTAAAATACAAAGAAAAATATGTGTAAAATATAAAGAAAAATTTGAAAATGAAGAGAAAACAAGATATCGTGAGGAATGACCAAGTATATTCACAAAAGAACTAAACAGAACTTCTAGACTAAAAAATAACAAAACAAATTAAAAATTTAGTGACTGAATTAAATAACAGGTAAGACACAGCTGAAGAGAGAGTTAGTAAAGTGGGAGATAGTTTTACAAGACAGACCTGAAGTAATTATCCAGAAAGTAATTTGAAAAGACAGAAATGAAAAATATGAATGAGATAAACAGATATGGAGCTTAGAAAAACCACTAACAAATCGTTAATTTGTGTTCCATAGGGAGAGACTAGAGACACTGAAGAAATAACAGCTAAAAACTTTATGGATAAGATATAAAGACATGTTCAAAATCAGAGAAAATTTACCACCAGAAGATCTTAGTCAATGACGTTCTAAAGGATGTATGTAAAGTGAACCCAGGCAGAAGGCCTGAAGTGAAAGAGGTATGCACATTTTGGCTCACACCCTTTTCCTTGCCCACATCCAGAATCAGTTGTGTAGCGCTCTGAGCCTTCCCACTAGCCTAGGCAAAAACAGAACCCCTCATGAGAACTCATCTAAGTACATGCAGACCCCAATGACAGAAATGAAAAGCTGCATACCACCCTTCAAAGAGAAATAATGGAGTAACAGCGAGACTCCTTGACCACTGAGGTTTACTAGGCCACGCAGCTTATCTTCAAGAAAGCAGCAGTTTTCAACCAATGGTGGTAGAACAATTGCACATCCGTATGCAAAAAACTGAATCCAGACACAGACCTAACACTCTCTGCAAAAATTAACACAAAAGGGGTCAGAGACCTACATGTAAAATGCAAAACTATAAAACTCCTAGAAGATAACATAGGAGAAAAATCTAGATAATCTTGGGTTCGGTGATGCCTTTTTAGATACAACACCAAAGGCACAATGCATGAAAGAATTGAAAGGTTTTTTTTAATTAAAAAAAAAGAAAAAAAAACACCCTTCTGCTCTGTGAAACACAGTGTTGAGAGAATAAGATAAGTCACAGAGCAGGAGAAAATATTTGCAAAAGAAAGCAATGAGACCTTTCCTTTCTCTGGTCTAACCCATAGGGCTGGGAGAGCAGGGGACATGGGGCCATTGTTTTGTGAAGGGTGCCCAGATCACACTTACACTCTCCTGGACAACCGCATGGCCTCCTTAGGAGGACTGGGTGAAGGACCAGATAAAAACTCAGGTTTTGGCCTCTGCAGCAGATTCAGGAGGCCCTGGGAGAAGCACGTCCTCACGCTGTGCTGCCACCCCCGTGGATGGAGAAGTGGGGCGCTAGGCTGCCCCACTCCTCAGTGCTTTCCATGCCTGGCCTCGGCCCCGAGGTCCGACTTACCTGGGTAGCTAACAGGCTGGCCATCTGACAACAAGTCACCAGGGGGATGGCAAATGCTAAACCGCTGCTTCTCCAAGCACCTCCTGAAGGTTCATCCACCACGGAATCATCTAGGACTGCCAACGTAGCTCCCCGCTTAATCACTTCATGATTTGCTTCATATGATCACGTACAGTGATCAAGAGCAGATGTTAATAAAAACAGACTAAAATCTAACTCTCTTTCGTGCATGTACACATATACACAAAAGGCATTCGGTGCCAGCTGCTATCTCTAGGCACTGAGATTATGAGTTTTCGCTTCTTAAATTTTCAGACATAAATTACTCACATAACTGGAAAAGGGAACATACATTTAAATATAGTGTGCACACACTGGGTACCCAGCACACTGGGGTTTCAACTTCTGTGTTTCCGATTTTTTTCTGGTTGTAACCCTCTGGCTTATTAAAATCCAGTCCCCCCGAGACCCCAATTTCATCTGCTGACAGGCTTTGTAGAACAGTGAGCCCTGTGGGGTTCTGGGAGCCTCAGGAATACATGAAGTCTCTAGCAAGAAGAGTTAGCTGGGTCCTGGCCAGAAGTCTAAGTCTAAGGTTGGGTGGCCACGGAAACAAGCGAGAGAGACAGCCATTCAGAGGGCTTCGAGCATCACAGAGCCAGCCTGTCCTGTTCTCCCTGCCCTATTTTTAGCTGTGTGAGTACAGGACACACTTGGCTGTTCCGGATAGGAAAGCGGTAACAAAGGCCAGGTAAGTGACAGAGCCAACTGCAGGCTCTTCCTACCCTAATCTTCCAGGCTTGTCGGATCCTTTCTTTCCCAGGCCAGAAATGCCAAGTATGATGGATGTTTGTTGAAATGAATATCTGTGTAACAGGACACACTGCTGACAGAGGAGGCCTCTCCCTGTCATATCTACAAGAGAGGGGGGCAGGGATGGAATGCAGACAATGAATAACACCAAAGGGATATGCAACAGCTGACCTGAGTTATAGATCAGAAAGCAAGCAAACTAAAAACCTGGGATGAGGATGATCACTTTACTAGCTAACACCAGGCAGAGGTGTATCTTTAACACCATCCCTTTTCCCTGGGGTTTTACTACAGGATGTAGTCAGGCACAAGGGCTAGGACACATCCAGTTTGCAGAGTGGCCATAAGGGTCCCCCGGGTGAACCCTGCTTGTTCCCCAGGCCAGGACCTGACCCTGAAAACTTCACCATGGTTAGCCTAGTTCCTACAGACAGCTTGAGAATGGAGCACCTGCTGTGAGAGACGCCAGGTGCCTGCTAGAAGTGTGTGGAGGTCCTTCCTGGTCACTAGCAGGAGATAGGAGAGATTAGACCGAGGTCTGAAACATAGGGTGTGGGGAGGGGCAGGGAATGGGGAAACGGAAAGGGACTGGTAGGTGAAGAATATGCAAACCTGGATGTCTTCATTATTTTGTAGCTTACAGCCAAAGATGACAGAAGAAAAAAAAATTGTAGGCATGGCCTTATCCTATAAGAGGTAGAAATATACTATGACCATAGGTTTTTAAACAGACCAGAGCAGGGTATCCAAATCAACAGATCTCTCACAGTGATCAACTTGAGAGGGTCTACACTTATTACAAAGTGTCGACATTCAGTCTTGAGATGCGAATTCCCATCCTCCTTACTGTCCAGAAATCAACTGAGAATAGATGTGATTTTTGCAAACAGGCTTACATCCCAGGAGGCAGGTTGGCAGCTGTGTGATCAAGCTATGTAGTGTGTCTAGACTCCCCCGCCCAAAAAAAGATGTCATTGCACATCCTTTTGGATTTGATGACCAGGAACCAGGTCTGTCCTCTCAGGAGTTGGGTGAGGGACTCCAAAGGCACTTCCCTCCAGGGTAAGCCCAGTGGGCAAGGACTCTCATCTGGCACCTCAGTGACAAGCACAGCCCTGAAGAGTGGTGGGCCCTCCCCAAGTCAGCAAGTGAGTGGTTCAGCTTAGCAGAATAAGCGCACAGCGTCCCCAGGCCACAGCCTCATGGCACAAACGCTGAAGCACCTTCTAATGTGTTGAGCCCTGTATGGAGGTGGCAGACCTAGCTCTCCTGAGCTATTAGACAAGCTCTGCACCTCAGTGCCACAAGCCAGACCACAGAGCATCCTCCATGGTGGCCTTAAGCTTTGCTTCTTTAGCTGGCATTCTTCATGGTCCCATTTTCACATCCTAAACCACCAGTGTCCCCACACTACATCACGCAAGGTGTTTATAGCATAGCTGTTTCTTGAAAGGCTCTCTGATAAAAGTTTGGGAACCACTATATATCTAAGTTTCTCCCCTTGGGGATTCACAAGGACACCCACATGTTAAAGGCTCCCAAAAGTGCTGCAGTAAAGAAAGCTATTTCCCAGTGGTTCCCAAACTAAAACCAGTTGCTTTACTGAGGAACTCAACAAAAGGTATTCACATATCCATCTCAAAACAGGGAATGTGAATACAGCCATCTCCCAGTTTCACCCACACAGCCCGGTGTTTTGATGGACTACCTCTTACATTTCACCAAATACCTGGGTTCTGCTGAACACCGTTTGAGCAGTGTTGACCCAGGGCGCTTTGCATCCATCTAGTCATGGCATGCTTGCTTTCTACTCTTCCACATATACTTTTCATCCCTCCTACCACCCCCACTGTAGGACTCCAGTGCTTTTAACTTGTCCCTTAGACCTGCCCTATCCCCTTACTGGTCTATGGACTTGTGTGTTCCCAACATCAACTTTCCCTAGGGCAAAAAACATGTCACATGTTCCTATTTCACATCTCCTAAACCTCCCAGCACTGAGCAGGGCTGTGCTGGGCACAGGGAAGAGACTCCAAAGAGGCTTTCTGAGCTAAGCTGAATTCAAGTTCCTCTAAATATCACTTAAGAAAAGAAGTACCACAGTAATACCAGAGCAAAGACAATGCCTCAAAGAAACTACCTCAGTTTCCCCATGATAATACTTCTTTTTATCTATAATTTATTTAGTGTTTACTAAGAATGCTGGCGAAATTCATAAGATGCAATACCAATCTTCACAGCAACCTGAGAGTTGGGGCTACTATCACCACTTGGCTGGAAGGTCAAGGGCCCTGGGGTGGAGAATGGACTGTGCTGGGGCACCAGGAAGCCCAGCAGACAGCATAACATTCCTCGGGAGGCGCTCTGGGAAGAGTCAGCAGGGCTGCAAAGCCAGGCACACAGAGAGCTGGGGAAGGAGCTGTCTGGTCGCCAGACTCAAGCCTGTTCCAGATGTTGCCTATTCCTTTTAAGTTTGGCAGATGATTGGGCTCTGCACCCAAGAGGAGAAACAGACGCCAGCTTCAAGTTTCAGAGAAGACGCAGGCCCCAACCTCCTCCCACAAGCACCCCAGCCTGGAGCAGACCATAAGGAGGAGTACTGCATGGTCCCTCACCCCTGAAGACATGCTCTTCACAGGGGATCGTCTATCTGGACTCTGATGGCCCCTGGTCTGCAGGGCTGCTGTCTGTCCTGATGCTCTTGTGCTGGTCTGGCCTCAGCTCTGGCCTAACCCAGGCCCAGGGCTGGGCATGCTCAGCTCTCAGTTAACTAGAAAACCCCCCAAGGTTTTCATGAGTGTGCCAAGAGCTCAAGACAGAAGTAGCTTTCAACACCAGACAGAGTAAGAGTTTGGTAATAGGGCACCTTGGTGTTGAGGGTGAGTCTGGCTTTAGGCGTGTATGTGTGTTAGCTGCTCAGTCATGTCCAACTCTTTGCCACCCCATAGACCGTAGCCCACCAGGCTCCTCTGTCCATGGGATTCTCCAGGAAAGAATACTGGAGTAGGTTGCCATTCCCTTCTCTGGGGGATCTTCCTGACCCAGGGATCGAACTTGAGTCTCCTGTATTGGCAGGCAGATCGTTTACTGTCTAAGCCAGCTTTAGGAAGTGGAGTCAAATGGCAGCTTGAAATAAACCAGAGGGAGCAGTTCTGTAACAGCCAGGGCATTCTGCAGGTGCCTGGTGAAAGGACACCACGCCCGAGTGGGCAGGGACAGCCCCACCAGCATCCCCAAGGCAAGCAGGCGACCCAAGTGGGCAGGGACAGCCCCACCAGAATCCCCAAGGCAAGCGGGCGCCCTCAGTCACCTCAGCAGCCAGAGCAGGACTACTCCCTCTGCTGTCACCCTAATGTCACCAGGTTAACAGCTGGGCACCTACACTGTGCAGACCCAACAAAGCACTTCGCGTGCACCCTCTCATTCCCACCTCACAGTAAGTCCATGGCACTCACTGTAACCCCCATTTCACAGATAACAGAACTACAGCTTGGGGATGTGAGTGAGCTACCTAGGCCATAATGAGGAAACAGCAGCTCTGACACCAGGGTCCCTACTCTTAACCACCTGGTTCTGCTGCCCCTACCAGATTCTACTGGACAGCATGGCACCCCAAGTGGTGCCGCAGGCTGGCCGGAGATGTCAGCTCCCTGCTCCAGAGCTACCTGGTCCTAGGTGGGCCCTGCAGCTCAGGCACCCAAGCATCCAGACCCCTCCTCAACTCTCCACCAGGGTGTTCTCACAGGAGGCCAGGTCCAGCCATGTCAGAAGAGCACTGGGTCGCACCCCATCACCATGCCTGCAATTGTGTGCCACCTGTCAGAGAAGGAGACAAATCCTCCAGGGGGACCCTTCAGGTGACAACTAGACAAGCGGGGCAGCTCTGGTCAGCAGGTTAACACACATCCTCCAGGAAAAGCTTTCTGAAGCCTGATCTCAGCACATGTGTTCCTGCATCATCACCACCTTTTCCTGGTTTGTACCTGCCTCTGGACAAAGCTTCTGGGGGTCAGGGGAGGTCTTGCTCTGGCTTCACTCTCAGCACTGGACACAATGCAGCTCTCCTGAGGACCTGTGGAATGGGTGGCACTTTGCTCAGATGCCATGTATTGGAGCACAGTGTCTAAGCCCGAAGCTACATTAGCGTTTCCCAGCTCTGGGAAGAGGATGGCACCCAGCAGGTGCATTGTGAAGGTGGCAGAGCTCTTTCCTATCCCTCACGGGGCTGGATGGCACCATCTCCCTCTCCAGATCTCAGCTGATTATGTCTTCTCCTCAAATAAAACCCTCCTGGGTCAGTTCACCTCCAGGCCCCCAGGCACTGGGGCTCCTTGGCCTGTTTACAGCCTCCACAGCACTTGGCACAGTCCGGAACCATCTGGGTTGGCTGGTTCTTCCTTCCAGACTAGAGCATGAGCTCCATGGAGCAGAGACTATTTCTGCCCCAGCCACTCCTGTGCTCTGGAGCTGGCACAGTGCTGGGCACAGAGCAGGCACTCAGTAAGCATGTGAAATGACTGGGAAAGGGTCTTCTGTGAAACAGGAGCAAACAGCAGAGCAGAAAGAGAGCTGGGCCACCTCTGCTTCTCTCTCAGGGACCAAAGCCCAAGTTCTGAGCAGGCAGATGGGCTCCCACAGCCCAGCCCGAGGGGCTCAGGACGGATCACCTCCTGAGAGCAGTCATGGCGTGGGTGCAGTGCAGCAACGCTCATGGGTGGAGTGCAGCAACGCTCCACTGATGCAGCCCTGAAACTCAGCTCCTGCCCATCAGACAACCGGACACAAGCGGCTAGCAGTAATCAAGTATAGCACCGAGGGCCCAGGACATCCCCCAAGGCCCCATCCCACAGACCAGATGACAAGTTGGGGCCCCGGGCAGTGGTCACTCCAATGACTCAACACTGTGTAGGCAGAGAAGATGGCTCAGATTCACCTAACTATAGCTCTTCTGGAAGGACTTGGTAAAATTTCAAAATATGTATTACTTTTTAATACACAGGGGTTAACATGGCTAACGCCAGAGTAAGGATTTGCCTTAAGTGACTTGGCCAGCTCTAGCACTGGACCGCCCTGATCATTCCCACCCCACTTTGGGACCACTACTGCACCCAGGACAGTCAGAGACGGGCACAGTTGGGGGGGGTTCAGGGTCAAGGTGCCCGGCCCCCATGAGAAAAAACCTGCTGACCTGGCCCTCATGTGCGCTGCGCTCAGTTTCAGAGCCAACCAGACATGACAAGGAAAACATACAGATTTTCTGTGTGGCACAGACAGTTGTGGCCTCAAACATGATGGAGCAGCAGTATGCCCCCACCAATGCCCTGCTAACTAACAAGAGGGAGCTTGATGGAAGAAATGAAACTGCTGTGGTACTTGACCTAATGAATGTGTTTGTGAACAGCCCAGTGTCATGCCTGTGCCAGGGGCATCATAGGATTCAGGAGCCAGGAAACACAGGTTGGCTGGATTTACACATCATGTCAGCTTTCCCCATTGCGCTCAAACAAAGTCCCTTTGGATCTCACAGCAGCCTGGAGTTGGTGAAGCAGGGACTGTTGTCTCCAAATGAGTTGAAAGGAAATTGGGATCCGGAGAGGTTAAATGACTCTGGGTCACACAGCAGTAAACTGCTGAGCCAGACCTTAACAGTCTCCTCTGGGTCCCACCCAGTGACTTCTCCCCTGGTCTCCCCTGCCAACTGCCAGCATTACATGTGGTTTTCCTGGGTGTGACACCTATGTTCTGGGCTTCTGTTTCCTCATCTGCATAGTGAGAAGAACCATGCCTATGTCATGCTACCAGGCATGCCACCTATGAGTCTCTGACAAGCACAGGGTCCAAGTTCCAAATACGTGCAAAGGCCTCACAACTAGAACCCCAAATACTTTTTATGCCTAGACACTTTTAACAGAACACAAAAACTCTAGAACCTTCATGGTTGTGAGGGGAAGCCTTGGGTCTTGTCTTAACGAGAAGGCTGGGAGAGCAGGGAGCAACCCAGCCTTGTCTTGCTGAGTCAGGCTCTCCTTTCTCTCTAGAGAGATAGCTGCCCCCACCTGCCACTTGCCCTGATGATGTATGGAGAAAAAATTGGTAAAAGCATTACAAAGGGACAGCAGGATGTGCCCCTTTGCAAGTACTTCCTGGTTATACGTGGCAAATCTTTTTATGCCCTGAGGTTGGTTTCCTCAATACTAAAAATGGCGGCTGGGGTTGCAGGGGGGTGGGCGTGAATCCTGCCCAGCTGACCTCCCACAGTTGCTATGGAGTCACCAATAAGACCAACAACATTTTATCTGGGAAAAGGACCAAGGACCCCCCACCCCCCGCCACCTCGCCCCAGAGGGATGGCTGATTCCTAGACTGGGACAGGGGAAGGTCAGGAGGAGATGAGAATATCTCATTTTGTTGGAAAGAAAAGAAATGTACAGAGTGATGGAGAAGGGGAAGAAGGGCTAAAATCCAGCCTGAAGGTCAAATTTGAGACAATGTGACCAAAATAATGAGTAAAGACATGGCAGTACATAACATGTTAAATTCTAAAAATCCACGAACCAGCATTGATAGAGAAAAAAGACAAGAAGGGAAGGGCAGAAAGAAAGCTCTTCTTAGCAGAAGACTGCCAACTAATAAATGTAGGAGAAAGGACAGAAATAGAAAAACCACTATTTTATAACCACCCCAGTGATAACAGATCCTGGTAATAAGATCATCAAGGAATGCTAACGCCATGGGTGAAAGGCTGCGATCCAGGATGTGCAAAAATGCACAGACACCACCTTAATCCAGTGACCAAAGTGAAGATCAACAGTGACAGGACAAACCCACAGCAGGGGCCTCCTGACACGAGGCCAGAGAAGGGTTCAACATCGCTTACGGAATTCTCCCGCCAAAACATTTAACCTGAATCCAAGCCTGAGGCCCACACAGATTAAAGGGCATTCTGTGAAATATCCAGCCTGTGCCCTCCAAAAACATCCATGTCATCAGAGATTTTTTTTGAAAACTAGGGAATTTTTTTAAATAAACCTAAAGAAACCTGACAGACAAATGCAATGTATGATCCTAAAATGGATCCTGGATCAGGAAAGAAAATAGAACAAATTCATAAAGCACATTATTGGGACAATTGAGGAAATTTCAAAACAGACATTATTATAATAGGTAACAACCAAACAGGTAACAGCCAGAAATAAATGCACACGTGTGCATGCACATGCATGCACACACACTCACATACACACACACACACACACACAGAGTGGAGAGAGAGAAAGCAAGTGGGGCAACATGTTAACAGATGGTGCATCTAGGTAAAAATGTTCACTCACTGTTCTTGTAACTTTTCCGTAGGTTTGAACATTTTCAAAATAAATGAACAAGGTCCTCCCAATCCTTGGAAGCTGTGTGTCCACAGTGACTCAGGCACACTCACCTGTCAGGTACTCCAGGACGGCAGCCATGTACACGGGCGCCCCAACTCCGATCCTGTACTTGGGGTGGCCTTTCTTGATGTACCGCAGCATCCGGCCCACGGGGAAGATGACTCCCGCCTTGGCGGACCGGGAGGTTTTGGTGGACTTCTTCTTCCCACCCCGGCTGGACATGGCGGTGGCCCTGGAGATGGATCAGCAAGTTCACTGTGGAGGCAAGCGAATGCTCGGGTCAGGATTACTGGGGACATCTCCCCTTCCCCACACCCTCTGGGCCCTGGAAGAAACAGGCTGTGCTGGCAGATGCCACCGCCTAGTCGCGGAGCCCTGCGAGCCCAGTTTCTGCATTCCACCCATGTGCTTCAGCCCTGGAAAAAAGAATGGCTTAGCTTTTCACATTTTATACCATGACATCAATTTTATCAGCCACTTCCATTTAAACGTTACTCTGACAACGACTGCTTTTAAGTGCCTCGCCTTTATGCCACATGATGTAAAGAAAATGGGGTTTCTTGGCTGAGATCTATATGCTTGTTTAATAATTGTATTTTCATACACTGGAGACCAGGGCTGATACATTTGCTGAACACTTGATAAAAGAAAACTATGTCACCTGCCTCTACAATGAAGACGTTAAGTCAGACACTTAGGTTTTTTGATGAGAGCAGCCTCTCTCCCTTGTAGTCCTTTATCTGTGAGAGGCAAGAACTGCTCACAAGAGTTAAACGGGCAGCCAGGTTGGAATATGAGGCCCTCTGAGCACTTCCTGACTGCTAGTCAGGCCTGTCCTCAGAAAAGAGAGTCCTTCCTTTCTTCCCCGACCCACTCACCATCCAAAATGTCCCATACCTCTTGTAGGGTCCTCTCTTCTCCACCCCGACTGTAACTGGACCCAGGTCACCACTATCTTAACCAAATGATCACACATTTGGTCCTGAAAAGGCCTTCCCACCACAGGCCACACTCTAATCCACCTGCTCTTCACTGGCTGAGCTGTCTCCATGCACACAAATCTGAATATGCTGTGGTACTGTTCTTAAGTTTTCCCTGCTGCCACAATTCCCAAGACGCAATCAGAACCTTTGGCCTGTCATGCAATGCCCTAGAAATCTAGGCCTGCCACACCCATCGAGCTTCACCTGTGCTTCCTTCCTGAGGTCTAAACGCAAACACAGGGAGTACCCCCAAATGTCCTCCTCCACAGTAGTCGTGCCCTTTAGCCAGGACCTCCTTTATCCTTCACGCTTTCCTGCCTTCTGCCAACCCTCCCGCGTGCTCCATCCTCTGGGTTCCTATGTGCTTCACACCACGGCACTGATGGGCGCACATACACACGCTCCCCCACCCTCCCTCTCTCTCTCGTCACACCGCGAGGTCTCAAAGGGCTGCCCCTGACTATTCCTGGCACAGTACCACACAGCAAGGTCGCAGACGTTTACTAGGAGCATCGAGTCATTCACGTATGCACTTAAGGAATCACGCTTGGGACAGAGACGACAATGCACAAGGCAGATGGGGCCTTGTTCTCCCAGAGCTGGTGGACACAAGAAATACTACATAACCCTCAGTCACTCAAATGGGAACTGTGAAAGGCCAGTGCAGGGCACTGCGGAAGGGGCTGTGAGAGGCCTCAGCCTGTTCCAGGGCACCAGACAAGACTTCCCTGGAAGACACAGATGCTCAGACCACTGAACCAAACGGTCAAGTCTCCCATTTACTGGTAAACTGAGGTCAAGCTCCGTGGAAGTCACAGAGTTAGGAGTCCTTGTTCCTGACACCCAACCCTACATTCAAGATATACATGGTCCATATCTAACATCAGTATGACCCTCAAGACCATCTTGGATGGTCTGCCTGACAGAGATGGCCAAAACAGGAGAAGGCAGAATTTCTGGGTACTCTGACAGGCTCATCAGAATTAAGGGAGCGCAAGGCCTGTGTGATGAGAACCCTGTATTTCACCCTGTCCAGGGAGGTACCTAGGCTTAATTGATCATTGATTGCTAAAGAGAGTCCCAGAAGGGTCTGGTTTTTCTGAAACAAATAGTTGGCTCCACTTCTTCTGTAATGAGCTCTGTTTTAAAACATTCCTGGCAAACAGGTGCCCACGCTCATTCTGAGCAGGAAATGGTATTTGTACTTGTGTGTGCATGTGTTTGTAGGGAAAAGTTGGATCTGGGCTCCCAGCAGTCTTTGGCTTTAATACAAATATGTTGCACAGATTAACCCCAGACCTTTAGACTGAGAGTTTTAATGGTTCCCCTCTTCCAGCAGGAGAGGCCAGTGACCAGGGATGGTTTATGCAGCTCAGCCCTGCTCTTCCTGGTGCACAGACTCCAGCTCTGTCTCTGGGTGGACCTGCCTGGGTATGTTTGGGGCTGACTTTGTGGGAATCGGACAATGTCCTGTCCCAGACCGGAACCACTAGTACCCAGGGACCTGACATGCCTATTCTTCAAAAGTAACATTCCTGGGGATCCCCTCTGATTCGAGCCAAGAGTCTTTAGTCAACAAGCTGGTGACTCCCGAGTCCCTATCCCAGTGTACACCTGGCTGCCGAGCCCCAGGGCTCTGTTCTGACTGCCCTCGGCAGGGCCTGCTTTTAAGTCCCATGTGAACTCCTGTGGGTTTCTCAGCCCCAGCAGTGGCAACATCATGCATCAAGCTACCAATCAGGGGCCAGTGTGTCCCTACCTCTCTGCCCACCTCCACAGCTCCCAGTCATTAGCCAGGCTCTGTTGAACCCACTTCCATAACTTCACAAGCCTCTTCCCTTCTCTTTGCCCTCCCTGCCTTGGTTCAGCTCCTGCTCCTCGCCTGTTCTCCACAGCACTAGTCTCTCTCCATGGATGCCAGAGGATCTCTGCCACTTTGCTGGCTCTCCAGCTCCCAAGCCAGCCACAAACAGCATCCTTTACTTCTTCAGCACTGCTTCCCATCATCCCTGCCTGGGCTCAGATGCCCAAGTTGCCCTTGACTTCCTGACCTGTGAAGCCATGTCCAGAATGTTTTTACACATGCTGCTTCTCCTGCCTGAAACACCCTTCGTCCTCTTGCCAAACCTGAATTGATGCTCACACAACCTCTCCTCTTGGTCCCGACCATGGACTGGATTGTTCACTGCTCCATATTCCCACACTACATACCCTGGCATCTCTATGTGTGCCTGCCTCCCTAGCTCGACTCAACTAGGACCTACTCCATGCCAGGTGCTGCAGTCATCTGCAGGTCCCCAGGTTCCAAGAAAGACCTTATACATCAGTGCTTAAACGTCAGAGCCATCTTCAGGTCTCATTTGGAACCAGACTCCTCTGATAAAACAGCCCTGAGTCTTCATTCCCTCCCCAAGACTGCCCTGAGGAAGTTCTGTTCCTTGCCCCTCCTCATGTTCTTGCTGCACTTCTAGCAGTAAATCCCTAAGCTGTAGCCACAGCTATGAAAGAATTCTACCTGAGCCACGCAGCCTCATGATATCCAATAATGTATGGTGATTTTAAAAACATCATTTGGAAAATCGCCTTGTAGCAGTGCAAACTCCAGATAAATGCATGAGTGTGGCAGGTCCATCCTGCTCTTCAGAAGTCTAGGAGACAAGGTCGGTTAACGCCAAGCACCAGCATGGGGAGGCAGGGTGGGAAGAGTAGCTGTGACAGAAGTGGCTGCTGAGCACTGCGATTAATAACTTGAGTTCCAAAGTCAGACTAACCCAATTCAAGTCACAGCTCTACCACTGAGAGCCTATATATCCTAGGCCAGCTGCTGTAACAAATAAGCCCCTACTTCTTATTTCTCACCTGGGGAAAGTCCTTGACTGGAGTTTCTCTGCAGGATGATCCATGGGTCCAGACTCCTCCCACCCTTCAATGCACAATTTGGGGTTACCACTGGAGGTAAAGGGTCATGGAGGAAAATACCTGGCGGCTTTCAGAGGCCAGGTCTGGAAGTGGAGCACACCACTCCTGATCATGACCTACCAAGTAGAACATGGTCACATGGCCACACCTACTGCAAGAGAGGTTGGAAAATGTCCTCCAGCTATTTCCTACAGAGAAAAGAGGAAACAGCCAGTCTCTGTAACCTGACAAACCAACTTGAGAGCTGACCCTGAAGCCAGGGTCTGAGTGACCAGTCAAAGCCTATTTTGACCCACGTCCTGCGTCGAGCCTTTTCTGAGAGGTGGACAGTCCTTTGTCATGCAGAAAGTGGCTTCCCATGCATTCAGCTTCTCATTGGGGCCCTGACCTTGTTCACAGGAGAAACAGCAACAGTACCCTGCCAAACTGACAAAACTGTGTCCTTCCTTCCTGGATTCATCAGCCAGGAGGGCACCCCATTCAGCAAACCAGAAGCCCTCAGCCCTGCAGAGGGTTCCACATGCTTTGAAGACAGTGATAGGTCTTCAGGCAACCCTGGCATCTGTTCATTACTGAACATTAGCTTGACTGTTATCAGATCAGGAAATGAAGATTTTGTGGTTGATCCTGAAGGGATCTCTGTGGTCTTTATCTCTGCAACTCCTCCAGCTATAAATCAATCACAATAGACATGAACCTTGTTTGCAGAAACCCAAAGTTCACACAGACACAGAGGCGGAGGGGGCTCTACAGAGAAGAGCCAGGCTCAGTGAGAAGCAGGTCTTTGACAACAAGCCCCCCAATGATCAAGATGTGACTGCGACATCGTGATCTGTCCTCAAAGCACAGGACAAATGAGATGCCTGGCTGTGAGGATCCCGTGAATCAGACAGACAAGAAAACAAAGGGAAGGGGAACAGAGGCAAGGAGGGCAAAGGGTCACCCTACTACACTGTTGTTCTCGCCAACAGGGCACCACAACTGGCTCCTCCATGTGCTGCAAACCACCTTCATCCCCACTTCCACCCTTTGGGACATGCCGCTCACTCGGTGTGGAACACTCTCTCCTGCCCTCAGGCTGGGGCGATTCTGCCTAGTGGATCCAACATTTCTCTGATGATGGAGATTTATCAAGGAGCTCCCTCCTCTGCCTCTCTGCAGTGGCTGAGCCATGTGGCCCCCAGTTCTAGTCTAGTGTGCAGCAGCCCCATGCCCAGACTCTGGCTTTGTACAAGACCCAACCAACTCTGGCCTATCTTTCCTATTACCAGCACATGAGGGCTCCACCAGGCTGAATCACTCTATTTACTCAGTAGACATTCCTGCAGCGGCCCCTGAGTCCGGTGAGAAATCCCTTTTAATGAACCTCAGCCACCATTGAAATACGTAAAATTGTTTTTCTCAGTCTTATATAAAAGGCTCTCTACAAGCAGTTTCCAGCCCTTCCCTGACTGTCATGCTGGATCCAACTTATACAAATATTCTAAAGCCACCTACCCCACTCCTAGCACTTGTTACACTGTATCACCACTGTCTCTGTTCTTGCCTGTCTTGATGGGATGGACCAGGCCACTCTGCTCACCGACTGTATCTCTTAGAACCTACCACCCTGTCTGGTTCCTGCTGCTGCTGCTGCTGCTGCTGCTAAGTCTCCTCAGTCGTGTCCGACTCTGTGCGACCCCATAGACAGCAGCCCACCAGGTTCCCCCATCCCTGGGATTCTCCAGGCAAGAACACTGGAGTGGGTTGCCATTTCCTTCTCCAATGCATGAAAAGTGAAAGTGAAGTTGCTCAGTCGAGTCTGACTCCTAGCGACCCCATGGACTGCAGCCTACCAGGCTCCTCCACCCATGGGATTTGCCAGGCAAGAGTACTGGAGTGGGGTGCCATTGCCTTCTCCGGTCTGGTTCCTGAGAGGCCCTCAAGTGCTAGCTGGGTGGTAAATGATAAGTTACAGTGGCTGGGGGCTCTCTTGACAAAAATGAGGGCTGCATTTGCCAGGACCACAGGACTCAAATGTGACAAGTGAGACACCAATCCGGGAGCTTCTCTGGGACCATTCATGTGGGAGCCCAGACCCACAAAATTCAGGAAGCTTGTGGGGCTACCTTGGGGATTCCCAAGAAGGGACCACCACCATTTCCCTGATGGCTGAGGTATGAGCATGCAGAGGCCTTCGGTGACCATCCTATGACTCCAGCAATCTCCCTTTTTGCTGTTAAGACAGGCACAGTAACACAGACCAGCAGAAAAGACTTACCTTCCTCATATCTGTAAGATGCTGACCTCTGTTAAAGCTGCCGCCTAGAAAACTCTCAAAAAATCAGGGCACTCACGAAACCATTGGAATGGTCAATGGTAAAGTCTTTTATATCTAAGCAATGAATGTGTGCATATTGATCTTGAGCAAAATATTGATTAGAACTGCTGGGGGGCTGCTGGTCAGACAGCCCTATCTCTGGCCCCCAAGGATGAAAGAATCTGAGCTATCCGCGCTCAGGTCACTGTTACAGAGTGAGGACTGACCCATCCATTCCCTGCCAGTGGATAAGTGCCTGCATGTCCACATGCATCTGTCTCCTTCCCATCAACTCGAATTATGAAGGCAAACCTGAGACACTCAATTCTCAAGTGCAGGACACTAATCCTGTTTGCAGCATTCTCCTCCATCTACTCCCATCATACCAAACGATCAGCGGTGACACTGCTGCCGTGTCCCCAGAGGCATGCGGATCTACTGCACAACTATCACTCCCAGAGCTGGGGTTCACAAGATGCGCTCTGATTGGCTCAGAACAGAGACTTGTTCTGGTACTTTGGCCAATCACGAAAAACATCTCTCTCCATTCATAAAACACTATACCACAAAATGAAAGGGATTACTAAAGAACTTACGGTCCATCCTCAGTGAACCAAGGGACTGCAAACAAGAAGAAAAGGACAAATTGAGATAATAAATAAACCTTAAACCGAACACTTTGTTCCAGCAGATTTTACTCTTCTCATGTGTCAGGATTTTAGTGGTGGGAAAAAACAAAAGCCAAAATGAAGAGTGTTATTTACTATAAGCAGGAACAGTTAGCAGAAAGGCAGTCTGGGATTAAAATGTTCACCTCTGCAAATCCACTCTGTGGTATGCATCCTGAGTGACACTAAAGGAAGCAGCACTACATTTCAATAGTTGGTATGGCACTGCCTGCCTCCTTCGCAAGGAGATTTTCCTTCAAACCTCCTCTCCCTGTTAAAGGACGTGCCAACTAGGAGACAGTCACCCCAGTGGAAGGCCATCAGAGGAACATGTGAGCTTCAGTAGGGCAAGACCCTCGTCAGGCTTAGCATCTAGAAGCTATTCAGTGTTTGCTGAACAGATGAAGCATCCCCAAGAAAAGACATTTTCCTCCTATCCAGAGCCTTCGCAGCCTTATTATTGCTCTTAGGAAGAAGTTTAAATCCCTCAGTGTGTTTCTGATCAGGATTCCCCTCTGTGATTTGGTCTGTTTTGCCCTCTGGCTTCACTAGTTTCCCTCTAGAACCACAACTTCCTGAGCCTCTGGCAGTTCCCCCATGTGACCTCTATTCTCATTGTTCTCAGACTTCGCACAAATGGGCCAGGTCTCAAACACTTGTCCCTACCTGCCCTCTTTTGCCCAGTCAACTCTTACTTGATCTTTCCGTGCCGAGTAAGGGCTTGCTCCTGGCTAGGTTACTGTCCTGGGAGCTGCTATGAGAGCTACTGTGGCTTCCTGCACTGACCTTGCAATGCACACTTGCCTGCCTTCTGCTCCTCATGTCAGCTTCCCAAGGGTAAGAACTCGACATTTCTTTTTTTCTTTTCAACTACATACCAGTTTATTAACAAAAGGATATAACTTGGGAATAGTCAGATGGAAGAGATACATACATAGGGTGGTCCAGGGAAGGGCATGCATGGAGCTTCCACGCCCTCTCCAAGTGTGCCACTCTCTAAATCTCCACTTGTCCATCAACCTGGATGCTCTCTGAACTTTGTCCTTTGGGGGTTTTACAGAGATTCCATTACATAGAAGACATGACTGACCAAATTACTGGCCACTGGTGATTGATTCAAGCTCCAGCCCCCTCCCCTCTTAGGAGGTAGGGGGACATGGCAAAACTGGACATTTTCTTGATCCAGTTCTGTCCCTAGTGCTTGACCCCCAAGAGACTTGATTCCCAAGAAATATTCCCTGAAGACTGCAAGACACTGATCTAGAAGGCTTGATCCCAGCTAACAAGCTATGCAATTCTCTGGAATGAAGAATTAACCACTTGGGCTCACTCATAAGAGCTGAGGTAGGGCCCAACGTATTTCTAAACCTACAGAACTCGGGAAGGACCTATAAGACAGACATGGGCCCCACTGACCTCTGCCCTTTCCCAGCCCATGTGCCAAGAACAGGGCTCTGAAAAAGCTGACACAAATCCAAGGCCACAATCCAAAGAGAACTAGAAGCTGCTGACATTCTGATGAATACCACATATAGATTCTTGTTGGGTTTTGTCAAGTTGGGCTTTTGTGAGTTTGGGCTTTTATTTAAGTAAACCTCCTTTAAATGGCTTGGGGTAGCATTAACTTTGAAGATATTAGAGGTAGGTCCCAAAATTCATGTATGCAGTCCAAGCCTCTCTTGGAAATAAGAGATGAAAGGGTCTTCCAGAGATCTGCTATCTGGAGGACCAGAAAAAATGGCAGCCTGAGATGTACCATTCTCTGACCCTGGCCCACTGGGTATAGACCAAGCCAGTGACTTATAGTTGTATGAAGTATAGAATGTAGTGTGTGATGGTCTAGACAACTCAAAGTTTAATAAAACATAAGCCACCCCATCCTCATTCTAAAGGCCCTGCCTCAAACAATTTTCACTTATTTAACCCCCTCCCTCCTTCTAAATACCTTTATCGAAGGATCAGTATTAACAATGGTAAGAGATCAAAAGAGTAACAAAGTGGAGAGATTTCCTACTCTCCTCCTAAAAATAGAGTAAATAAGATTTTCAAGTCTTGAGGATTTAGGAAGAGGAAGAAAGAAAAATAGGTTGAAAAATACATCTCTCCTCACTGGGGAGCCTCTTGTGCAAGACTGAGATGCCGCTGCCCAGCTTTGGTTAGTAGTGTACATGGGTATTAATTCCAGGTGCAGCAAAGAAGTGTCCATTTCATAGCTAATAACGCCTCTGAAAGCAGACCAGTAATCTAAAGGTGGCCTGGAGTAGGTGGATTCCCTCTAATTCACAAATAGAGTCTCCCACTCATTGAAATTTAAAACTTCAAAATTTCCTGAGTCCTTGGAGCAGGAAATCTTGGAACAAAGCACTTACCCCTTTTTAATGATGAAACCTCAAACCACATAGGTAGAAGAGAGAGAGAAGCTAGCAGGAGCGCCCCTCTAATTGTCTATTCTTATACGCTGTTTATTGGATTATTAAAGTCTTACAAGGACTTCGTGGTAACTGTAATTGTTGAATTTAAGGCTTGTCTCAGCTGTGTGTCTCTTATTTCCGCACTCGGGAAAGTATCTTTCCCTAACATCTTGTCTAAAACAACGTTTCAAGCAATCTACTGACAAGATCCTTCGTGAGTGATCTGTGGTCCCTGCAGTAGTGCAGGTGGGACGCGCCATCCCGCACACCTGTTGTCAGGTGACATGACCAGCAGCATCCTGCGCACTCACCTCCTCTCTCCACCCCACCCCCCAGCGAGAGACTTCCCTCCTGGCCTTCTCCACTCGAGGAGCCTACAGCCTTCTGGAGTTACCTTGGGAAAAAAAAAACCAAACAACACCTCCCAACCACAAAGCAAACAAAAGGCTGATCATAAAACGAGAGGGCAGCGGGGGTTCCTGTGGCCCCTCTCCAGCCAGTCCCTGGACAAATCCCTCCCCGCCCCGCCTTGGTTCCACTCTTGCAACTATCCCCCAAACCCCCATCCCACTCTCCCAGCACACCACCCAGACGCCTACACCACCTCTACCTGGGGCTCGAGCCCGACTTATTGTGCCCCGGGCAGGCAACTCACGAGCGGGCGGGCGCCTCACCAAGTACAACTCCGCGCACAACAGCTCCCGGGCGCCCAGGCCCAGGCCGACCGGCTCCCGCCGCGACGCCTCCCCCGGCCTCGGGTCCAGCCAGCCCGTTACAGGAAGGGTCGCCGGGGCACGAGCCGGGGCTGTCTCCTGGCCACAAAAGCGCTCAGGCGCGGGCAGGAGGACCCGGTTCTAAGACAAGTTGGCTTCCGGGTTTGCTTTTTGAACAAAACCAGAGGATCCCGCGCGGCCCGGGCAGGGCCTGGGAGGGCCCCGTGCGCGCGCGAGGCCCCGGCGTGGGCCGTGTTGAACCCAGCAGCCCAAGTCGGCAGTGCGCCGCCAGGTGCCCGCCAGGCCCGGCCGCTCCCATGCACCCTCGGCAGTAAGAGCGGGGCAGCCAGACCCGGGCTGCGGGGACGCGGCGCGGCGAGGGGGCCGGGGGGCACTTACGGGGCGGCTCGGCGGCGGCGGCGGCAGCTGCAGCAAGGTGTCCGGCCTGTGCCCTCTCGGCCGCTCGCGCCTTTTCTCTCCGCGCTCCTCGCTGGCCCGCCCGCCCACCTCCTCGCTTCCCGCCCGCGCGCCCCGCGATCGCCCCCTCCGC
Organism: Bubalus bubalis; assembly: GCF_019923935.1. Classification (NCBI taxonomy): domain Eukaryota; kingdom Metazoa; phylum Chordata; class Mammalia; order Artiodactyla; family Bovidae; genus Bubalus; species Bubalus bubalis. The sequence goes on along the minus strand of NC_059165.1, from coordinate 64,149,593 downwards.
CCGGCTCCGCTGCCGAGTGAACTGGAACCAGTCGCCGCGGCCCCGGGATTCCCACAATGCACAGCGCGCCGCTCGTCACATCCCATCCCGTCCCCATGCGTCCGGCCACCCCTCCCGCGCCACCTGGGCGCCCCAGCCTTGACCCCAAGCCCGCAGCCGCGCGCGCGGGGGCCCTCCGTGCTGTACCTCCTGGACGTCGGTGGGTTAGTTCCCCGGCCGCATGGCGGCCCCAGCTCTGGTCCTCTGTCACCTGGCCTGGACGCCGCACGCAGGGTCCCGCCCGAGCCGGGGACTCGCCCTGAGCTAAGTCCTGGGAAAAGGTCGGGACCCCGGGCAGAGGCACTTCTCCAGCGTGCGTCCCAGCCTGTGCGTCTAGAGGAACAGTTATTGAGGGCCTACTGGGAGCGGGTGGGGTGTGGTGGGGAGGGCGGTGGGGGAGGGCGGCTTTCCCTGCCGATCTCTAGAAGCCTTCTCATTGACGCAGGGCGGGAGGCAAAACTGCTGTTATCAGCAAGCATTTTCCCCTCCCCAACCAATGCAAACCTCCCTCGCACCTCAGAACCTCCCGCTGTCTTTGGACCCAAGCCCTTATCAAACCTGGTCTTCCCCACGACCAACTGTTGTGCATCTGGCTCCCCTGGAGTTCTTCGCAGTGACCCCTAGAAGTCTGGATTTGCTTTGTTGCATGGAAGTCTTTTACTTAGATTCAGCAAATGTTCGCTCTTGGACCCAAGTTGAGATTCACTAAACAGTGATTCTCTATCATCACACACATTTTTGTTTGTTTGCTTTTTAATTATTTTCCCTTTCCCTTTATTTTTTAAAATTAATTTAGGTTTGATTGAGACAAGCAACAAGAGGGGCCCGCTGCAAAACCCAACTTGTATTTCTAAATTGGTTTTTGGCCTTAAGACCTTAGTGACCCATCCCAAGAGCCCTCCGGCTCCTCCTCCTCTCCCCTCCATCCACCAAAGGCGGAGGGGGAGGGGGGAGGCATTAGCACCCAGCTGAACCAAATTTAGATAATAATACAGACCCTGCAGAGTTGTTCTGAGGCTGCTGAGTTGGTGGTGGAAGATTATGAGTCATTAATGACCACTCCCTTCCCTCAGGCTGCCCCTGTAGCAACGGTGGTAACCTACCTTCACCACGATGCTCTACACTGTACTGCAAAAGTCTGCAAAGCAGTGTCCAATACATGCCACTCATACATTCATTAATTCATTTAACTACTGTGGTCATACTTCGTGCCATGCATCAATTTGGGTGATGAAGATGAAGCAGTGAATAGACCAGGCAAAAATCCCTGAACTCCAGAAGTTTGCAGTCTAGCTGGGAAAGAAAGATTACAGGCAAAAGAGATGATGTATCAGATGGTGTAAATGCAATACAGAAAAATAAAGCTGTAACTGGGAAGAAACTTTTGTATTCTATTACAAGTTAATCACTAAAGGAGTGTTGCCTATAAGCTTAAATTATACAAAATGGCCCATTTCTGGTAACTCTGTCTTAAGATTTAACTCAAGGGAAATATCCTGACCAGGCCCACCTGTGAATGGCTTCTTGGAAGAAGAAATTAACACATCCCCTTTCCAGGCTGACCAGAACCAGGAAATGTTTGACTTTACTCCCTCCCCTTTTAGTATAAAAGAAGCCTGAATTCTAACTCAGGCAAGATGGTTCTTTGGAGGCAAGAGTCCCCCATCTTCTTGGTTTTCTGGCTTTCCAAATAAGTCACCATTCCTTCTCCCAACATCTCATCTCTCGATTTACTGGCCTGTCATGTAGCAAGCAATATGAGCTTGGGCTCGATGACAAAGCAAGGAAGAGGGATAGGGATATAAGTTGGGATGGAGCTTCAAATTTTAGAAAAGGCCTCATTGAGAAGGAGACATTTAAGGAACGGAGTGAAAGTGAAATTCGCTCAGTCGTGTCTGACTCTTTGCAACCCCATAGACTATACAGTCCATGGAATTCTCCAGGCTGGAATACTGGAGCGGGTAGCCTTTCCCTTCAGAGGATCTTCCCAACCCAGGGATAGAATCCAAGTCTCCTGCATTGAAGGCAGATTCTTTTACCAGCTGAGCCACAAGGGAAGCCCGAGAATACTGGAGTGGGTAGCCTATCCCTTCTCCAGGGGATCTTCCCAACCCAGGAATCAAACTGGGGTCTCCTGCATTGCAAGTGGATTCTTTATCAACTGAGCTATGAGGGAAGCCCAAGGAATTGAGGGAGCAAGCCAAGTAGATATCTGGGGGATTGGGTGGGGGAGGTATTCTAAGCACAGGAACAGCAAATGAGGCAGACAGAAGCATCTCTGAAATCAAAGTACAGTGAGTGTGTTCACAAGAAAAGATAATGTGTAACATGTTAGAGGTGTTAACTATGTAATCATATGGCAGTATATAAGTGTAACAAATCAACAGGTTGTACACCTTAAACTCACACAATGTTATAATGTCAATAATATCTCAACTTTTAAAGTGTGAGGCTGTTGTAGAATGAGTGAAAGGAGAATTACAGGAGATGAAACTGCAGAAATGATGATTCTTCGGGTCTAAAAACAAAACATTAAGGATGTGTGAGGATTCCCCCACGGAAGCTGCAGAGAGGTCTCAGAAGAGGGACAGAGACCACCACCACCCACCTTTGCTCTGTGCTCCCCTTCTCCTTGGGGAGGTCCCTCAGTTCTGCAGGGGCCAGCTACCAGGTGAGGCTTCTGTAGGCCACAGCGAGTCAGGAGGATGCCAGACTCAGTAAGTCATTCAGCAAACACTTGCTGAATGCCTGCTGTGGACCAGTCTCCTTCCAGGAGAAAAACCCTCTAGGTGCACTCCCACACTGCCTAGGTTCTGGTCTGAAATGTAAGCAGTACAGTATTCCTGGAAACCTTAACCGGAGAGACCAACCGGGCTGGAGGAAAGCCCAGGCGTGTGCGGAGAGGGGGAGACACCTATAGCCTGCTGCTGCCCTAGTGGTTACAGACCTGAGGCTTCCTCCTCCCCAGGTCCGTAAGTGATGCTGAAGGCAAAACACAGGGCAAGATTGTCTTAGAGATCTGCAACCCTAGCGGACCAAGAAGTAATTCGCTTACCTCGACCCTAGCTTTGGTCTCTAAGTTTGTTTCCCTGGTGATGTGGAAGTGGGTCAAGCCTACAAGACTGGTTTTTCTTTCCATCCTATTGCACATTCACCATGTGTCAAATCAGATATATCCCATCATTTCTGTTTCACAACAGCCCCAGCAGGCACACTATTTCGGGGACATTTCTATGCCCATTTTACAGATGAAGGCACTATAGATTTGGAAAGCTAAGAAACATCCTGGGGTTAAGACAGTGGGTAGGCTGGCTGCTGCTGCTGCTGCTAAGTCACTTCAGTCATGTCCGACTCTGTGCGACCCCATAGATGGCAGCCCACTAGGCTCCTCTGTCCCTGGGATTCTCCAGGCAAGAATACTGGAGTGGGTTGCCATTTCCTTCTCCAATGCATGAAAGTGAAAAGTGAAAGTGAAGTCACTCAGTCGTGCCCGACTCTTAGCGACCCCATGGACTGCAGCCTACCAGGCTCCTTCATTCATGGGATTTTCCAGGCAAGAGTACTGGAGTGGGGTCCCATTGCCTTCTCTGGGGTAGGCTGGCACTGGGGTTCAAATCCAGGTTCATCCAGGACCTGAGTTTTCATGACTCAGTCCTGAATAAAGCCCTTCTAGGCGTGCCCTTCCTCCGCACCCAGTATCCATCCTCCCCATGCCGCCACCCCCCAGTTCAGAGTGGGTCTTCTTGTCCCCAAAGTCATGCAGCACTGTCCTTGGGTTAGAGTCCTCACCCCTCCAGAGCTGACCTTGGTGCTGTCCTCGCGCCCCTCATCCCTCCACAGTGTGCCATTCACAGAATCACTGGGAATATTGTCCCTGGGAGAAGTTCAAGATTCCCTCTCTCTTCCTCTTTCCCAAAGGCTCCACAACCCCTTTCTCTTCCCTCTAATTTGTCTATCCTGTTCTTCCATGTTGGGGGCATGCCCTCTCCCCCAGTCAGGCTCAGAGTGTTCCATCAGATTTTTTTCTTTACAATTGCAAAATAAATGCATGCTCAGTATGTAAAACTTGGAAAATAAAAATGCACAAAAGCATAAAAATCACCCTAAGTATACCTAGGAGAAAACCACTGCTTCCTTTTCAGTCTTTGTATCCATATCTACTTAATATTAAATGTATTTGTGTTTCTATTGCATTTAGGACTCGTCACCTGCTTTTTAAACTTAATTGCCCTTTATAAACATTTAACCTGTTGTAGGTATTCTCCAATAGCAGTTCTCAAACTATTTGAATTGAAAACACCTTTACTCTCTTAAATTATTGAGGACTGCAAAGAGCTGTTGTTTTTCATGGGTTGTATCTGTCAATATTTGCTCTATTAGAAATTAAAACAAAAATCTTAAATATTAACTTATTCATCTTTAAATGTTAATCTGTAAACAAGTTTCATGCTAAAACAATGTATTTGTATGAAAAATAACTATATTTTCCAAACAACCAAATTTTAGTGAGAAGAGTATTACTGTCTTCCAACTTTGCACATTTCTTTAATGTCTGTTTTAGCAGAAGATAGCTAGATTCTCATGTCTTCTGTATTCAGTCATTGCTATCTATTGTTCTAAGTATATGAAAAAATACAGTCTATATAAAAAAAACAGATATGTATTTGGGAAAAATAGAGGATTTTAAAAACCTTTTCAGATAATTTTGGATATTCTTCTTTGATACTACTCCAAAACCCCAAAAGTAGTAGTTTCTTAAAGGTTAATAACAATATAGACTCTGAGACCGACTGATTTGGTAACATCCATTAATCTACATTTTTATTATTTTTAATGGATTTATTAATCTGTCTTAATTTTTATCCATTATTTTGATGGACCATTTAGCAATGCATGATTTGATATAATCACTCATTGGTTGTTTGGAAAATAGTGGTTCACTGAGTTATACAGATCTCCTAATCTTCCAAATGTGAACTCCTTGCATGGTATAATGAGGAAATCACATTTCTGATATCCTTGTTATCAGCAGAGGTTTTTAAGTACTGAGAAGTTTCCAAGCTCATGGTGGCAGATACAAATTTCCCAATACTGTAATTTTTGGTTGAAAGTTCAAATTTATCATTGGCAACATAACATCACAGTTACTTTTCTTGAAGTGACAAGTTCATTTCATTCCTTTTCAAGAAAATGTCCACCATATTCTCAGGGCTGCATTGTGACTTTCCTGGGCCTCAGGCATTCTTACCTTCTTGGGCTCATTTAAAAACAAAAATCCTCCAGCACTGGTGTAAAGACAAGTATATTAGCATGAAATATACAACTATGCCTAGTGGGGATTTCAGCCTGGTACACACCAGAGTCTGAACAGTTCAATCACAGTTCATCTGTCAGGCAGGCTCACCTTCACCATAAGGAATAGAGCCAAGGCCCGCATGACTTTATGGACCATGAAAGTGTTCCCATTTCTTTAAAATCAGAAGAAGAAAATGAAATTCACTTCTTTTAGATCAAATAAAATATTTTAATATATAACATTCATATATTTGTCCCTATGCCAACACAGTTGTAAAATATAATCTTTATATCTTTTTATAAAGGAAAGGGCCTGCAAAGACAAAAGTGCCTGGAGCCAATGAAAATATTAACATAGCCCTGCTGTCTATTGTCGTTTCAGGTAAAATGGTGTTTTGTGAAAAAACCAGCTAGTTTAGCCCACAATTCAATCACACAAATGCTTTTCCTTAAGGCAACCATCCTAGTGTGTTAAATAGCCGAACATGAAAAGTGAAAGTGGTTCAGTTGTGTCCTACTCTTTGCGACCCCACGGACTATACAGTCCATGGAATTCTCTAGGCCAGAATATTGTAGTGGGTAGCCTTTCCCTTCTCCAGGGGATCTTCCCAACCCAGGGATCGAACCCCAGGTCTCCCGCATGTGGAGGTGGATTCTTTACCAGCTAAGCCACAAGGGAAGCCCAAGAATACTGGAGTGGGTAGCCTATCCCTTTTCCAGCAGATCTTCCTGACCCAGGAAGTAATTCACATATACTTCTCATGTGGTCACAGAGAACATTTTAAAATGTAAAGTATGTTCTGAAGGGTTGAGATCAATAAAATTAGTAATTTTTACTGCTTTATTGTGGAGAAGGAAACGGCAACCCACTCCAGTATTCTTGCCTGGAGAATCCCCATGGACAGAGGAGTCTGGAGGGCTGCAGTCCATGGGGTCTCAAAGAGTCAGACATGACTGAGTGACTAAACAACAACAATTGCTTTATCAAGGACATTCTTAAATGAACTACTGGGATTTTTTTTTCTGGCAGTGCTTGGCAATAAAGGATAAAATGATTATTAGTACAGTTTGGTGTCATTGATGATATGTGCTAAGTCATCAGCAGTTTTACCTACAATTGTTTCTGCACCACTGGTGCAAAGATCAAGACAATGAAAAAGCTAAATATTGTCTTAACATTATCACAAAAAGTTTGAATTTTGTGAACCCCTGCAAAGGGTCATGGTGACCTTCATCGATCAGCAGACCCCATTTTGGGAACCACTATTCCAAACATCCTGGGCTGTACCATCACTTGAAGTGAAGTCACTCAATCGTGTCCGATTCTTTGCAACCCCATGGATTGTAGCCTAACAGGCTCCTCCATTCATGGGATTTTCCAGGCAAGAATACTGGAGTGGGTTGCCATTTCCTTCTCCAGGAGATCTTCCCAACCTGGGGATTGAACCCAGGTCTCCCTCATTGTAGGCAGCCACTTTACCATCTGAGCCACCAGGGAAGTCCAATCACTTAGTTAACCGATTATTATTGATTATTGCTGTTGTTACTGTTTTTCTTTCAGGCAGTTTTGCATTCTATTAGGAAAACCTGATGCATGTCCTTAGCAATACATCTTAGTGCACATCTGATGGCTGAAGGTTAATTCTTAGAAGTGGAACTGCTGGATCAAAGATCCACAGTTTAAAAGCTTTAACGCAGGTAGCCAAGTGGCCCTCCAGAGATCCTGGGACTGGGCTGGTAATGGGCAGGGCTGAGCATTCCTGCATTTTCCCAGCACCTCTTAGCCCCGCCCTGATTATTCTCCAAGACCTTTGATGATCTGAGAGTCAAATGGTGGGGTGTCACCATTCCCCTGGTTTAGGTTGACCTTATTTGTGACCTTATTTGTGGGCAGGGAGAGATCTCTAGTTAGTTCCCAAGCTTCTGATCAAGCCAAGGGGTGGGTGTGGGTGTGTGGGTGTGGATGTGCACGTACGCGCGTAGGAATCCCAGGAAAGAAAGAAACTGCTCTCCACCACCCTCTGCCTCCACAAGCAAACAGATGCACCCTTTTCCACGGAACAGATGCACCACTGTCTCTTCCATTGGAGCCTTTCTTCCTTACTTGATTACTTCAAAGATAAGTTGTCTCGCTTTGATCTGTAATTAGCGGCAACATCTGACTCTTACCCTGGTTCTCAACAATCCCCACCCCCTCCTGTCTTTGTTAAGCAGTTAATGCCTTTCTCTAAGAGAAGTACAGGTGAATATTTACCCTTGATTGAAAGTAACAAAGGGACCAAGGAAAACCATCCTGTGGTGTAGGAAGGGCTGTATTACCTTTTTCCAGACCTACAGGCATCTCAAGATTTAAATATTTTCCCACCCACCCCCAGGTTAGAGCTGGATTGAAAATATGGTTTGAAAAATTCAGGCTACCAGAAGAGCAGTGGTGCTCAAAGAGACCTTTGGGGGTCCCTGAGACTCTTTAATGGGGTCTGTGTGTCAAGACTACGTTTATAATAATACTAAGGCCTTATTTGCCTTTTTCACTGTGTTTACATTTGCACTGTTAGTACAAAAAGCACTGGTGGATAAGACCACGTCTTAGCATAAATCAAGGCAGTGTCCCAAACTGTTAGCAGTCATAGAATTCTTTAACACACACACAGTTTCACTTAAGAATTAAAAGTGTCTTTAAATGAGCAGATTTAAAAATTTTGAAAGCTTGTGTCTGCTACCATGAGCTTGACAGCTGACAGCTTCCCGAAACTTCAGAACCTTTCTGATAATATTGGTGATGGTATTTTAAGTAAAATCATTTTCTTATATTGTATAATAAAAATCTGTTAACATTGGGAAAAATCTTAAATATCTTAGAGATATATAATATAGTACAACTTAGTGAACTAATATTTTCCAAATGACTAATGTATGATGTTACAACATTATGCATTGGTTAAAAAAAATCCATCCAAAGTGAAAGAAAATACAATGGGTTTAATGGCACAGAGTATGAAAAGTCCAGTGATATGTTTTAATATCACTACCTTTAAGAAACTACCATTTGTTGAGTTTGGATGTAGAATCAGAGAACAATATCCATAATTATCTGAAAAGGTTATTACTGGGTTGGCCAAAGAGGTCTTTCAGTTTTTTCTGTAACATCTGATGGAAAAACCCAAATGAACTTTTTGGCCAACCCAATATAATACTCATCTCTCGACTACATTCAAAACAAAACAAAACTGCATGGGAAAAGAAAACCACCATAATAAAGTCAGAAGACAAATGACAAACTAGAAGAAAATACTGGCAAAATATAACACAGGTAAAAGTTATTATCCTTATCTTAATCTGCTTAGACTGCCATAGCAAAATACCATAAACTGGGTGACTTAAATAATATAAATTTTCTCACAGTTCTGGAAACTGGGAAGTCCAAGATCAAGGTTTTGGTACAGGTCAGTTTCTGATAAAAGCTCTCTTCCAGGTCACATGGCCACTTGTCTTCACATGAATTTTCCTCTGTGCATGTATACAGGGAGCGAGGGAGAGAGAGAAGAGGTTACTCTGGTGTCTCCTGTTATAAGGACACTAATCCTGTTGGATTAAAGCCCCATCCTTATGATCTCATTTAAACTTAATTACCTCCTAAAGGCCTTACCTCAAAATATAGCCACATGGGGGGTTAGAACCTCAATATGAATTTGGAGGCGGGGAGACACAATTCAGTCCATAGCAGTCATATAAATGTATCTTCAGAAAACTGGGGGAGGAGATTTAAAATTCTATTGAAAAATGCTCAAATGATACAATCAATTAACAAAAGAAATAAAAATGGTGCTTAGACTTCTCTGGTAGTCCAGTGGTTAAGAATCCACCTGCCAAGGCAGAGGACTTGGGTTCAATCCCTGGTCTGGGGAGATTCACACGCCGTGGGGCAACTAAGCCCATGTGTCGCAACCACTGAAGCCCACGTGCCCTAGAGCGTGTGCTCTGCAAGACGAAGACACTGCAATGAGAAGCTCGTGCACCACTAAGGCAGTCTCTGCTCCCTGCAACTAGAGAAAGCTTGTGCCCAGCAATGAAGATCTAGCCCACCCGAAAATAAATAATTTTTAAAATGGTGCTTAAAATATGAAAAGATGTTCAACTTCACTCATAAGAAAACTATAAATAAATATACACCTAGATATTTCTCACTTATCAGACTAACAAAGGTTCAAAAGCTTGAAACTGCATTCTGTTGGCACAGCTGTAGGAAACAGGCTCTCATACATTCCTGGTAGATATACAAACTATTACAGACCTATGGAGGGGAATTTTACAATATTTAATAAAAGTATCTCTGCATGTACCCTTAACCAAGCAATTCTGCTTTTAGAATTTACCCTGAAAATGCACCCCAGTGATACAAAAATGCCTGCTCGTGAGATTTTTCACTGCTTCATTATTTGTAATTGCAAAATATTGACGAATACCTAAGTATCCAAGCATATAAGATTGGTTGAATCAACTCTGATACATATACATAGTATACAGTACACACTGTAAAAATTAAGGATGAAGATCTCTATGAACTGATTATGGGGTGATTTCCAGGAGATATTGTTAAATGAAAAAAACAAAGAGCGAAGGAGCATATATAGTGTGCTATATTTTGTATAAGAAAGAAGGAAAACGAAGAAAACATACATAGGGGCTTCCCTCGTGGCTCAGTGGTAAAGACTCCACCTGCAAATGCAGGAAACATGGATTCAGTCCCTGGTCCAGGAAGACAGTCCACATGCTGCACAGCAACTAAGTCCGCACCACAACTGCTGAGCCCCTGCTCTGCAACAAGAGAAGCCACTGCAGCGAGAAGCACACACAGCTAGAGCTTAGACTCTGCTCACCACAACTAGAGAAAAGTCCACACAGCAATGAAGACCCAGCACAGCCAAGATAAATAAAGGAAAATAGTTAAAGGAAAAAAAACATACATATATCTCTACAAATAGAAATGAGCATGCATGCCTACTTAGTCGTGTCCAACTCTTTTGCAATCCCATCGACTGTAGCCCGTCAGGCTCCTCTTTCCATGAGATTTCCCAGGCAAGAATATTGGAGTGGGTTGCCCTTTCCTTCTCCAGGGGATCTTCCCCACCCAGGGATCAAACCCATGTCTCTTGCGTTGGCATGCAGATTCTTTACCATTGAGCCACCTGGGAAGCCCACAATAGAAAACACAGAAGGGATAAACCAGAAAACAAAGAACATATTTACCTATAAGGGATAATGGGTAGAAAGCAAGGGAGATGGATATAATTTCTCTGAGTATATTTTGCACACTTTTGGCTTTTGGAACTATGTTAGAGTTCTATATATTCAAAAACTAAAATTATTATTTATCAGAATGAACAAGGAGAACATTCCTAAAACTGAAATCAAACTAATACCAATGAACTCAATTGTGTTCCAAATGAATACCATAATCGTACTGAATGCAGATGCCAAAGAAACAATCAACTTTCCATGGTGGCTCAGTGGTAAAGAATCCGCTGACCCACGCAGGAGATGCAGGTTCGATCCTTGGGTCAGGAAGATACCCTGGAAAAGGAAATGGCAGCCCACTCCGGTATTCGCACAATTGCACTCAACTCACACGCTAGTAAAGTACTGCTTAAAATTCTCCAAACCAGGCTTCAGCAATACATGAACCGTGAACTTCCAGATGTCCAAGCTGATTTTAGAAAAGGTAGAGGAACCAGAAATCAAATTGCCAATATCCGCTGGATCATTGAAAAAGCAAGAGAGTTCCAGGAAAACATCTATTTCTGCTTTATTGACTATGCCAAAGCCTTTGACTGTGTGGATCACATTAAACTGTGGAAAATTCTTCAAGAGATGGAAATACCAGACCACTTGACCTGCCTCTTGAGAAATCTATATGCAGGTCAGGAAGCAACAGTTAGAACTGGACATGGAACAACAGACTGGTTCCAAATAGGAAAAGGAGTACGTCAAGGCTGTATATTGTCACCCTGTTTATTTAACTTATATGCAGAGTACATCATGAGAAACACTGGGCTGGAAGAAACACAAGCTGGAATCAAGATTGCTGGGAGATATCAATAACCTCAGATATGCAGATGACACCACCCTTATGGCAGAAAGTGAAGAAGAGCTAAAGAGCCTCTTGATGAAAGTGAAAGTGGAGAGTGAAAAAGTTGGCTTAAAGCTCAACATTCAGAAAACTAAGATCATGGCATCTGGTCCCATCACTTCATGGCAAATAAATGGGGAAACAGTGGAAACAGTGGCTGACTTTATTTTTCTGGGCTCCAAAAATCACTGCAGATGGTGATTGCAGCCATGAAATTAAAAGACGCTTACTCCTTGGAAGGAACGTTATGACCAACCTAGACAACATATTAAAAAGCAGAGACATTACTTTGCCAACAAGGGTCCGTCTAGTCAAGGCTATGGTTTTTCCAGTGGTCATATATGGATGTAAGAGTTAGACTATAAAGAAAGCTGAGCACCGAAGAATTGATGCTTTTGAACTGGGGTGTTGGAGAAGACTCTTGAGAGTCCTTTGGACTGCAAGGAGATCCATCCAGTCCATCCTAAAGGAGATCAGTCCTGGGTATTCATTGGAAGGACTGAAGTTGAAGCTGAAACTCCAATACTTTGGCCACCTGGTGCGAAGAGCTGACTTATTTGAAAAGACCTTGATGCTGGGAAAGATTGAGGGTAGGAGGAGAAGGGGATGACAGAGGATGAGATGGTTGGATGGCATCACTGACTCAATGGACATGGGTTTGGGTGGACTCCAGGAGTTGGTGATGGACAGGGAGGCCTGTCATGCTGCAGTTCATGGGGTCGCAAAGAGTCGGACATGACTGAGTGACTGAACTGAACTGAACTGGTATTCTTGCCTGGGGAATCCCATGGACAGAGGAGCCTAGTGGGCTACAATCCATGGGGTCGCAAAAGAGTCAGACACAATTTAGGGACTGAACAACAACAAATCTGATACTTTGTCTGTGGTGAGAAAGGGAGTTATGGAAGATTTACAAACAAAACCTGAACCATTTTTATTGACTTTGGTATTTTGCAGTGCTGTAGGAAAATCGATTCTAAAACAATTTTGTATCTATTATAGGTTTTAGGAAAAAGGGTAAATGTGGGTTCTCAGCAGTAGGGAAATGAGGGATGTAAAAATATAGAACGCAAGAAGGCAAGAAACAGCCCTACAGGGATGAATGGGAACTGGAAATACCAGGTGAACTCATTTCTAAATAGGTATATGTAAATGTGCATGTATCTATACCTATATATGTGCACACACATATATCTACATTTGTATATAGATATATAAATGTGTCTTACACATGCATATATTACCTAGCTCTGTATGCTGAAAAGAAACCTCTGGGGCAATTAGCATATCTATCATACAGATCTTGATTCTAATATCATTGCCTACTAAAAGCAACTAGGGCTCCTTGGAGAAATGGTTCATTCTAGAGTTGGGGCAGGAAGTACATAAAATGAGACTGGAATATCTTGTTATCCTTAATATAGGGAAATATACATGCACAGGTACACACACTCAAAAAATGATGGGAGCCAGTTTAAGAAAGAGGCTCCCATTGGCCAAATTTGGGACAATTTGAGGGATTCGTGAATCCACACTGATTATAAAAAGATAATACATGTGCAAATATGTAATATTTATTTATAATATAATATATACATATATTGTTGTTCAGTCACTAAGTAGTGTCCAACTCTTTGAGATGCCATGGAATGCAGCATGCCAGGCTTCCCTGTCCCTCACTGTCTCCCTGAGTTTGCTCAAACTCATGTCCATTGAGTCGGTGATGCCATCCAACCATCTCATCCTCTGTCACCCTCTTCTGCCCTCAGTCTTTCCCAGCATCAGGGTCTTTTCTAATGAGTTGGCTCTTTGCATCAGGTGGCCAAAGTATGGAGATTCAGTTTCAGCATCAGTCTTTCCAATGAATATTCAGGGATGATTTCCTTTAGGATTGACTGGTTTGATCTCATTGCTGTGCAAGGGATGGTCAAGAGTCTTTTCCAACAAATTCCAAAGCATCAGTTTTCAGTACTCAGCCTGCTTTATGCTCCAATTCTCACATGTGTACATGACTACTGGAAAAACCATAGCTCTGACTGGTCAGAACTTTGTTGGCAAAGTGATGTCTTTGCTTTTTAATATGCTGTTTAGGTTTGTTATAGCTTTCCTTCCAAGGACCAAGAGTCTTTTAATTTCATGGTTGCAGTTACCCTTCACAATGATTTGGAAGCCCAAGAAAATAAAATCTGTCACTGGTTCTACTTTTTTCCCTATATATACATATACACATATATTAATAATATATATCAGTTCAGTTCAGTTGCTCAGTCATATCCTACTCTTTGCAACCCCATGGACTGCAGCACACCAGGCCTCCCTGCCCATCACCAACTCCCAGAGTTTACTCAAACTCATGTACATTGGGTTGGTGGTGCCATCCAACCATCTCATCCTCTGTCGTCCACTTCTCCTCCTGCCTTCAATCTTTCCAAGCATCAGGGTCCCTTCAAATGAGTCAATTTCTCGCATCAGGTGGCCAAAGTATTGGAGTTTCAGCTTCAACATGAGTCCTTCCAATGAATATTCAGGACTGATTTCCTTTAGGATGGACTGGTTGGATCTCCTTGCAGTCTAAGGGACTCTCAAGAGTCTTCCCCAACATCACAGTTCAAAAGCATCAATTCTTCGGCCGTCAACTTTCTTTATAGTCCAACTCACACATCCATATATGACCACTGGAAAAACCATAGCTTTGACTAGATGGACCTTTGTTGGCAAAGTAATGTCTTTGATTTTTAATATGCTGTCTAGGTTGGTCATAACTTTCCTTCCAAGGAGCAAGAGTCTTTTAATTTCATGGCTGCAGTCACCATCTGCAGTGATTTTGGAGCCCAAAAAAATACAGTCTGTCACTGTTTCCCCATCTATTTGCCATGAAGTGATGGGACCAGATGCCATGATCTTAGTTTTCTGAATGTTGAGTTTTAAGTTTACTTTTTCACTCTCCTCGTTCATCAAGAGGCTCTTTAGCTCTTCTTCGCTTTCTGCCATAAGGGTGGTGTCATCTGCATATCTGAGTTTATTGATATTTCTCCTGGCAATCTTGATTCCAGCTTCTGCTTCATCTGCCCCAGTGTTTTGCATGATGTACTCTGCATATACGTTAAATGAGCAGGGTGACAATATACAGCCTTGACGTACTCCTTTCCTGATTTGGAACCAGTCTGTTGTTCCATGTTCACTTCTAACTGTTGCTTCCTGACTTGCATACAGATTTCTCAGAAGGCGGGTCAGGTGGTCTGGTATTCCCATCTTTTTCAGAATTTTCCACAGTTTATTGTGATCCACACAGTCAAAAGCTTTGACATAGTCAATAAAGCAGCAGTAGATGCTTTTCTGTAACTCTCTTGCATTTTCAATGATCCAGCAGATGTTGGCAATTTGATCTCTGGTTCCTCTGCCTTTTCTAATCCATCTTGAACATCTGGAAGTTCAAGGTTCATGTATTGCTGAAGCCTGGCTTGGAGAATTTTGAGCATTGCTTTGCTAGTGTGTGAGATGAATGCAATTGTGCGGTAGTTTGGACATTCTTGGCATTGCCTTTCTTTGGGATTGGAATGAAAACTAACCTTTTCCACTCCTGTGTCCACTGCTGAGTTTTCCAAATTCGCTAGCATATTGAGTGCAGCACTTTCACAGCATCTTCTTTTAGGATTTGAAATAGCTCAACGAGAATTCCATCACCTCCACTAGCTTTGTTCATAGTGATGCTTTCTAAGGCCCATTTGACTTTACATTCCAGGATGTCTGGCTCTAGGTGAGTGATCACATCATCATGATTATCTGGGTCATGAAGATCTTTTTTGTATAGTTCTTCTGTGTATTCTTGCCATCTCTTCTTCATATCTTCTGCTTCTGTTAGGTCCATACCATTTCTGTCCTTTATTGTGCCCATCTTTGCATGAAATGTTCCCTTGGTATCTCTAATTTTCTTGAAGATATCTCTAGTCTTTCCCATTCTATTATTTTCCTGTATTTTTTTGCATTGATCACTGAGGAAGGCTTTCTTATCTCTCCTTGGTATTCTTTGTAACTCTTCATTCATATGGGTATATCTTTCCTTTTCTCCTTTGCCTTTAGCTTCTCTTCTTTTCTCAGCTATTTGTAAGGCCTCCTCAGACAACCATTCTGCCTTTTTGCATTTCTTTTTCTTGGGGATGGTCTTGATCCCTGCCTCTTATACAATATCACAAACCTCTGTCCATAGTTCTTCAGGCACTCTGTCTATCAGATCTAATCCTTTGAATCTATTTGTCATTTCCACTGTATAATCATAAAGGATTTGATTTAGGTCACACCTGAATGGTCTAGTGGTTTTCCCTACTTTCTTCAATTTAAGTCAGAATTTGGCAACAAGGAATTCATGATCTGAGCCACAGTCAGCTCCTGGTCTTATTTTTGCTGACTGTATAGAGCATCTCCATCTTTGGCTGCAAAGAATATAATCAATCTGATTTCAGGTTTGACCATCTGGTAAAGTCCATGTGTAGTGTCTTCTATTGTGTTGTTGGAAGAGGGTATTTGCTATAACCGGTGCATTCTCTTGGCAAAGCTGTGTTAGCCTTTGACCTGCTTCGTTTTGTATTCCAAGTCCAAATTTGCCTGTTACTCCAGGTATCTCTTGACTTCCTACTTTCCTACAATTATACATATATTTATTCTTTTATAGATTCCTTTTCATTTTATTTCTTTAAAAAACTAACATTAGTTTTTTTTCTTTTAATAAAGACTTGCTGACAACTAATTCTCTCATATTTTCTCCCTTAAAATCTTAAAATGTCTTCATTTCATTTTCATTAATAAATTCTATTATGTAAAAATTCATACATTTACAAAGTAAGCAGGAAAATACAATTAACTCCAGTATATTCATCACTTATCTACAACAATTAAATTCTGTCATTGTCTATACTTCCAAACTCCCCAACCTGACAGTGATTTTTAAGTTCTTTTAAGGTAAAATACACATGCATAAAAGTGCACACATTTTACTGTGCAATTCTGACAAGTGCATACATCACTTAATTGCTTCCTTTACCATAATACAGAATATTTTCATCACCTTAGAAAATTCCCTTGAGTCCCTTTGCAGTTAATCTCTACCTCTGGAGGCAACCATTGTTTTGATGTTTTTCTTCATATTGGTTTTGACTATTTTAGAACTTCATAAAAGTGAAATTAGAGAGTATGTCTCTTTTGCCTTCGGTTGTTTTTGCTTAGGATATCAATCCATGTTGCTGTGTGCATTGATTGTTTTTACTGTTGAATATCCCCACATTGTATAAATATATCATGATTTGTTTATCCACTCTCCTGTTGATGAATATTTGGTTTTGAAGGGTTTTTTTTTTCCTAATTTTTTGTTATTGTGAATAAAGACATGTGGCACATTCTTATACAAGTTGGTTTATGGATGTATGTTTTTTTATCTCTTGGATAAATAACTAGGATTGGAATTGCTAGGTCAAAGTGTTTAAGTGCATATTTAACTTGCTAAGAAATTGCCAGAGTTTTTCACAAAATGGCCATATTCCTTCATGTTCCTACTAGTGACATGAGAGATTGGGTAGCTCTACATTCTTGCCACTTTCCTGCTGCTGCTGCTAAGTTGCCTCAGTCGTGTCCGACTCTGTGCGACCCCATAGACAGCAGCCCACCAGGCCCCGCCGTCCCTGGGATTCTCCAGGCAAGAACACTGGAGTGGGTTGCCATTTCCTTCTCCAATGCATGAAAGTGAAAAGTGAAAGTGAAGTTGCTCAGTCGAGTCCAACTCTTTGTGACCCCATGGACTGCAGCCTACCAGGCTCCTCCGCCCATGGGATTTTCCAGGCAAGAGACTGGAGTGGGGTGCCATCGCCTTCTCTGGCCGCTTTCCTAATGCCTTGTAATGTTGAGCACTTTTTCACAAACTTAATGGCCATTCAAATATCTTCCTTTGTGAAATGCCTGTTGAGTCTCTCGCTTATTTTTATGGGGTTGTTTTTCCTTTAAATTATTAACTTGTAGGAGTTTTTATGTTTTCTGAACATAAGTTCTTTCCAAGTTATCTTGTAGATATTTTCTTCCAGTCTGTGACTTGCCTGTTTATTTTCTTCCTGGTGTCTTTTGATGAACAGACATTTTTGCTTTTGATAAACTACACTCAATCAATGATTTCTTTTATAGTTATATCTTTCTAGTTCTGAGAAGTCTTTGTCTAGCCTCAGATCATGAAGATATTTTCCTTACTATTTTATAGTTATAGCCGTTACATTTAGGTTTATGATCCATGGCAAATTAAATCTTATATATAGTGTGAGGTAGGGAGGTAAAGTTTCATTTGATCTCATATGGATATTTAGTTGTTCTAACACCATTTGATGAAAAGACTTCTCTTTCCCCACTGGTTTGATTTGGCATCTTTACTGAAAATGAATTGACCACATACATGTCTCTTGAAAATAATGTGGATTCTGAACTCATTTGGTAAAAATTTCTCCCCTCAATGAAATCTTATATCCTTCTACCTCTATTGCCTCTATAGTTCTCTAATGCTTTTGAATATGATTTTTTTATAAGTTGTCTGTGTTTCCAGGTTTTTTGTTTTTTTTTTTTTTACTGGGAGCACTGCCTTGCCACAAACTACTTCATGCATCTGGAAGTGGACCTCTTAGTGTTGAATATGCTGTTGATATTCTAACTTCGTGGTGACAGATGCTCTTACCTCTTCTATGAATTCTGGGTTAACAATTTCCTTCTAGGTCCAGGTTTACTATGTCCCATAACATCTTAGCCGTTCCATAACAGAACTCTATAGCCTGGATGGATTAAGCAACAAACTGTATTTTCTCAAGTTTTGGAGACTGAGATTCCAAGGTCAGGGTGTGAAGAGATTTAAAGCCTGGTGAGGGCCCTTTTCTTGGTCTATACACCTTCCTTCTGTATCCCCATGTGGTGAAAACAGAGAGGGGTCTTGTATCTTCCTCTTCTTCTAAGGGTACCACTCTCACCATGAGAACTCCATGTCACCTCATCTAAATCTTAATTACCTCCCAAAGGCCCTGCCTCCAATACCATCACACTGGGGATTAGGGCTTCAACCCATGAACTCTGAGGAGACACAAACATTCAGTCCGCAGCTCATGAGTTTTAGTATGTTGTATTTTCATTATGATTCAGTTAGTTTCTCCTCTCCCTTGTGACATTCTTCTGACCCAAGATTTATTTAGAAGTATATTGTTTAATTTCCAAACATTTGAGTATTTTTAGTAAGTTTATTGCTATTGATTTTTAGCTTAATTCTACTGTGGTTAGAGAATATCTTCTGTATGATTTCAGTTCTTTGAAATTTGCTTTATGGCTCAACATATGTTCAATTTTGGCAAATGTTCATATACACTTGAAAAGAATGTACAGTCAACCCCTGAACAACCAGAGGGTTAGGGGTGAGGTAGGGAAGAGACTATCTCCTAGGAGCACTGACTCTGCACAGAAGCAGAAATCCTAGTATAATTTTACAGTCAGTCCTCCATATCCAGTCTTACATCCTTGGATTCAACCAACAACAAACTGTATAGTACTGTAGTATGAAGTGAAGTGAAGTGAAAGTCACTCGGTCGTGTCAGACTCTTTGAGACCCCATGGACTATACAGTCTGTGGAATTCTCTAGGCCAGCATACTGGAGTGGGTAGCCTTTCCCTTCTCCAGGGGATCTTCCCAACCCAGGGATCGAACCCAGGTCTCCCGTGTTGCAGGCAGATTCTTTACCAGCTGAGCCACAAGGGAAGCCCAAGAATATTGGAGTTGGGTAGCCTATCCCTTCTTCATGGGATCTTCCCAACCCAGGAATCGAATTGGGGTCTCCTGCATTGCAAGCAGATTCTTTACCAACTGAACAATCAGGGAATATATACATATATATATGTATTAAATTCATACTATAGTATATATGTGTGTGTGTGTGTGTATAAATATACACTATATATAGTATAGGCTATATACTATATATATACTATACTATATACTACTATATACTATATATATATATACTATATATACTATACTATATACTCTCTCTATATATATATACACTACAATATATAGTGAGAAAAAATTCCACATATAAGTGAACCCACACAGTGCAAACCATGTTGTTCAAGGGTCAACTGTGTTCTCAATCTTTCACTGTTGAGAAGTGGTTCAGTTCAGTTCATTTCAGTCGCTCAGTCATGTCTGACTCTCTGTGACCCCATGAATCACAGCATGCCAGGCCTCCCTGTCCATCACCAACTCCTGGAGTTTACCCAAACTCACGTCCATCAAGTCGGTGATGCCATTCAGCCATCTCTTCCTCTGTCGTCCCCTTCTGCTCCTGCCCCCAATCCCTCCCAGCATCAGGGTCTTTTCCAATGAGTCAACTCTTCGCATCAGGTGGCCAAAGTATTGGAGTTTCAGCTTCAGCATCAATCCTTCCAAGGAACACTCAGAACTGATCTCCTTCAGAATGGACTGGTTGGATCTCCTTGCAGTCCAAGGGACTCTCAAGAGTCTTCTCCAACACCAGAGTTCAAAAGCATCAATTCTTCGGTGCTCAGCTTTCTTCACAGTCCAACTCTCACATCCATACATGACCACTGGAAGAACCATAGCCTTGACTAGATGGACCTTTGTTGGCAAAGTAATGTCTCTGCTTTTGAATATGCCATCTAGGTTGGTCATAACTTTCTTTCCAAGGAGTAACCATCTTTTAATTTCATGGCTGCAAATACCATCTGCAGTGATTTTGGAGCCCCCCAAAATAAAGTCTGACTCTGTTTCCACTGTTTCCCCAGCTATTTCCCATGAAGTAATGGGACCAGATGCCATGATCTTAGTTTTCTGAATGTTGAGCTTTAAGCCAACTTTTTCACTCTCCTTTTTCACTTTCATCAAGAGGCTTTTTAGTTCATCTTCACTTTCTGCCATAAGGGTGGTGTTATCTGCATATCTGAGGTTACTGATATTTCTCCCAGCAATCTTGATTCCAGCTTGCACTTCTTCCAGCCCAGCGTTTCTCATGATGTACTCTGCATAGAAGTTAAATAAGCAGGGTGACAATATACAGCCTTGACGTACTCCTTCCTATTTGGAACCAGTCTGTTGTTCCATGTCCAGTTCTAACTGTTGCTTCCTGACCTGCATACAGGTTTCTCAAGAGAAAGTGATAGTGAGAATGAGAAGTGGTAGTATATACATTATTTAGGTCAACTTTGTTTTTTATTATATGGCTCAATTCTTTTAAATCCTGATTTTTATCTACTTTTTCTAACAGTTGCTGAGAGGAGTCTATTAGTAAGTCTCCCATTGTAGTTGTAGGCTTGTCTTTTTCCCTTTTAGTTCTGTCCAGTTTTGCTTTTTATGTTTAGAGCCTCTGTTGTAAAGTGCAGACAAATTTGGAATCATTATATATTTCTGGTGGATTGACCCTTTTTAAAAAAATCATAATCCCTCTTTATTTCCTATAGTGCTTTGTTTTGAAGTCTACTTAGCTACACCAGTTTTATTTTATTTATTGTTTGAATTGAGTGTCTTTTTCCATCTGCATTTTAAAAATACTTCTGTATCCTTATAATTAAAGTATACTATTTAAAGAAACATTTGGTTAATGTTGTTTCTAAATCTACTCTTAGACTTTTACTTGTAGCATTTTCTTCATTCATACTTAATTTTATAACTGATACTTAGGTTTCAGCATTACAACTTACTATTTATTTTCTATTTGTCCTACCTCTTTTACATTCCATTTCTTTCCATACTCTTTCATATTAACTATTATTTTTATTTTTTTCCTCTCTATTGACTGTGACACATTCAATTTCTATTCTGTTGGTGATGAACCTAGAGACTCAACATGTTTTCAGTTCAGTTCAGTCACTCAGTCGTATCCGACTCTTTGCGACCCCATCAATCGCAGCACGCCAGGCCTCCCTGTCCATCACCAACTCCTGGAGTTCACTCAGACTCATGTCCATTGAGTCGGTGATGGCATCCAGCCATCTCATCCTCTGTCATCCCCTTCTCCTCCTGCCCCCAATCCCTCCCAGCATCAGGGTCTTTTCCAATGAGTCAACTCTTCGCATGAGGTGGCAGAAGTATTGGAGATTCAGCTTTAGCATCATTCCTTCCAAAGAATACCCGGGACTGATCTCCTTTAGAATGGACTGGTTGGATCTCCTTGCAACATGTCTTACGATTTATTAAAATCTAACATAAATAAATATTTTAGCAATTTTCCAGGCAATACAAGAATTTTAAGATATCTTAACTCTGTGTATCCCCATCCTTTTATCTTTGAGCTACTGCTGTGCTTTAATTATGTATGTAATATATGTGTTTATTAGTATTTAATATGTATAGAGTTTAATTACAAGTGATGTTAAATGTATGTTTATAATCCCACAAGTCACTATTATTATTCATGTTTTCAACAGAGAAAATTAATTTGGTTTAACCTACCTGTTTACTTTTTTAAAAATAAAATTGTATTTTAGAATAGTTTTAAATTTACAGAAAAGTGGAAATGATAGTACAGACAGTTCTGTATACCTTGCTCCCACTATGCCCTATTGATAACAATTTATACTACTGAGGTATATCTGTAACACTCAAAGAACCAACACTGGCATGTCACTATTAACTACACTTCACACTTTATTTGGTTCCCATTAGTTTTTTCCTAATGTTTCTTTTCTGTTCCAGAATACTACATTTAGTCATCACATCTTATCTGGTCTGTGACAGTATCAAATTTTCCTTCTTGTGGACGACTTCGGGAGTTTTGAGAACTGGTGTTTTGTAGAGTTCAGTATACCCTCCTTTACACACGTTCTCCTTTCTCTGACTCACTACCTTTCTTCCTCACTCCAGCTTCCCCTGCAAATGTGTTTCCTAGCAAAGTGACAGCATGCAAGTTTTTGCCTCTGGCTCTGTCTTCTAGAAAATCTGGGCCAAGACCTTCTTGTTCTAGGGAGTAGATCTTTGAAATCCCCACTGAAAACCTGGGCTGTTCATCGCATCTTCTTCTGACTGGCAGGTCTGAGTCCAACTTTTGTTCCTGCAACCTGGTGAGAGGCTATCAACAGTTCTATGCTTTCTCATCAGTGCTTCAGTCAAAAAGTCCCAACTGGCAAACATCTCAAGGAGATAAGGGATGCCAAATACTGGGCTCAGATTCCTGGCTTCCCCTTCTCTTTGAGATCTTGCTTCTGGAAATCTTTTGTTGCTCTTTAATGCCATCAAACAGTTTAAAATATTATATATATATATAATTTCTGTCTCCTTTTCTAGTTATTTTCAGCTAGAAGCTTGGTCTGGAAAAAAGCTGGCCCCCCACCCAACCACCCATTCCAGGAAGCAGAACTCACAGCCTTGGGTTTTAATAGGAAACCACAGGGTATTGCTAGAGAAACTGCTGTTTCCTTATAAACTCTTGCAGGCCCCCAGCCCAAGTGAAAACAAAATGGGACTCTGTCCTCTCACGTGCTTCTCCTTTTATTTCTGTTTTTTCCCCCCAATGCCTGTTTTCTAACAGCTCTGTATGTTTATTTGGTGGAAGGTAGCTTCAGCACAATTTTTCCTTACGTCATGCAGCTGGATCTTTCAGTTGGAGAATTTTTAGATATGAGGGGAAAATACGAGCAGAGCTAGTCCTTGGAACAACTGCAAGGGAGATGGAGGTGGAGGCATGTATCTCAAAGAAGCTTTCCTGACTGTCCCTCACCCCATCACCCAGAGACCTCCCACAATCCTCGTGTCAGCTTGACTTTTTTCATAAATATTGACTTCACTTCTCCATTTCACAAGGACTCAGTTACTATACGTACATCAGCTATTATATAGTATTGCCCTCTGGTGGTACAGAGCTGTTAGCCCTGTAGTGAACGTATCCAGAATGCTGCTGTTCTGAGAACTTTGTCAACAAAGGAGATGGCAGAACAATTTAAAAAAAAAAGAGAGAGAGGACTTGCCAAGTCTCATATCTTACAATGAATCTTATCTCTTTGCTCTCTTGCCCTAACTCATCTGGGAATCTAGTAAACAGTACCTATTACAACTGTTTCTGAATTAAAAGTCAATTGGTAACAGGCAAGAGGCCACTTTGGCTTCTCAGATTTTTAAAAATTCTTCAGGGATGGCTCTATGTTGCGAAAATAGGGGTGATCTGGAGACCAGGATTTGTCTAGTTTCAGAATGGTTCTTGTCTTATTTAGACTAACTGCTGTAACAAGTAAGCTATGCATTTCAACACTTTACACAATAAAGTTTATTTCTTGCTTGTGCAATGTCCATCATCGGTTTACCTGATCAGGTGACTTTTCTACATGGCTTTCCTCCACATTATGTCACAGGGACCTGGACTCCTTTTGTCTTACAGAAAAGAAAGTCCTCTTCAGCGAACTCTTCAATTAGCCAGTGGACATGAAAAGTAATCAAGGGTTGTACATGGGAGGGTTTATGGGTCAAACAAGGAATCTGTATCCATCACTTCAACCCACTCAGGGTATTCCACTGGCCAGAATCCAGTCACTTGACTGCCCCCACCTGCAAAGGAGGCTAGGAAGTATAGCTCAGTGCTTGCCACAGGCTTCATTTGTATGTGTATGTGTATGTGTATGTGTTTGTTTTTCTGCCTTCTGAAGCAAAAGTAAAAGCAATGTCTTTGCTTTTGCCAAAGAGCCCCTAAACCTTCTTGGCTTTTTCACTCCTCAGTTTTAAAAAACCGTGAATTAACAGCAGCACTGGAAATGGTTTGTTCAGGCTTTTAAGACCGGAAGGAAAATACTTCTAAATTAAAACATGGAATAGTTTCCTGGTCCTGCGTGAAGTCTAATCAGTCAACACTATTTTATTTTTTATTAAGGTAACATTGGTTTATAATATTATGTAAGTTTCATGTGTACAACACCGTATTTTTACTTCTGTATACCCTACAGTGTATTTACCTCCAAAAATTTAGTTTCCATCCATCACTATAAAGTTGGTTCCCTTTACCCATCTCTCCCCCTCCCCTTGCCCCTGTTCCTCTGGTAAGCACCACTCTATTCTCTGTATCTGTGTGTTGTTTTTACTTGGTTTGGTTAGTTCACTTATTTGGGGTTTTTTGTTTTGTTTTTTAGATTCCACATGTAAGTGACCATACATTATTTATCTTCTTCCATCTGACTTATTTTACTAAGCATAATACTCTCTAGGTTCATCCACGTTGTTGCAAATCAGCCCACATTATTTTTTAACTAAACTTTTTCATTGAAATTTATATAATATTAAAAAAAGAAAAGAATCCATAAGTAACCAGCTCGGTGAATTTTCACAGGGTCAATACAGACATGTGACAATCACCCAGATCAAGAAATAAAAAATGAACATGACCATGATCTCAGAAGCTAACAAGTAAGGGTTGGGGAGGATATATTAGTGATGAAGTAATTCTAGTGGCACTGAGTTTGGGCTATGATACCGCCTCCATTAAATATTAGCTCCAAAGTTGAGAAGAAGATAAAGAAGCCTGGGTTCTGCCCTCCCCTTGATTCTAACCAAGAGAATTACCTTTGGCAGGTCACTTCCCCTCTCTGTCTCTTTCTCCATGTGTACAATGGAAGGCTTGACTAGCAAGCTACAAAGGTCTCTCAAGCTGAAACAATGAGGTTTTAAGACTTACCACAAACCCCACAAGATGGGGTGTGGTGGGGGCAATACATGACAGATCACAAAGGAATCCCTGGGGTAGAGAGATGCTCAAGTCCCAAGCTGTCCCCAGACCTGATGGAAGCCACCTCCACTGAGTCCTCCAGATTGACATCCTGGGAGCAGGTCACCACTGCTCTGTTACAAATGGTGTCCACCCACCTGGTGTTCAGGTTTTTTTGCCTTAATTCAGTTCCGTGTGTACTGTGAGGGGTGACCTTGGAGGGTCAGGGAGGTGTACACATAGCCTGTGTGAGCTCAGTTGCTCGGTTGTGTCCGACTCTTTGCGACCCCAAGGATTGGGGCCCACCAGGCTCCTCTGTCTATGAAATTTTCCAGGCAAGAATATTGGAATGGGTTGCCATTTCCTTCTCCAGGGAATAGTCTGGGGCTAAGGATTTCAGAATATGGACTTAGACTTGGGTGCAACTCTAACTTTACCACAGACTGACTATGTGACCTCGGATGAGGCATTTATTCTCCTTGAGACTCAATGTCCTTATCTACGAAATTCAAAGGATACAGTCACCTACCTTAAAAGTTCTTGTGCAGGTGACATGAGCCTAATCTCTGTAAATACGCTTGGCATTATGCCTGGAATCTACATGCTAGTGTTAGTTGGGAGAACTGCCCTTCCATGCTAATCCTCCAACAAGGCTGCTGTAACTCTTCCCCCATGACAAAGGGTCAGAAACCTATAGCCTGGAAGAGAGACATAGGAGGATATAGGTTTGTTCTGCAGTGAAGTCCAAAATAGTCACCTTTATTTTCTCTTACCACTCCCTCTGAACCCTCTCTCCCCTGGTACTGGAACAACTCATTTCTCATGATTGCCAGAGTCATTTTATCCATAATAATCTCCTTGCAATTTAATCTGAGATCTGATAATAACCACTGATGTAATTATAATTAATAAGAATGCTTAGAACATGTAGAGTGTTTTTTCTCCTTTGTTTCCCAGAAAGCAGTGAGAAAAAACAGGCTTCCAGGTCTTGCAATCTTGAGCTTAAGTAATGGCTCCACTACCCACTAGCTGTGTGACCTTGTACAAGCGACTTAACCTCCTTAAAAATGAGAAGGTGAGGCGGACTTATTGTCAATTCAACCGTCCTTCCTTGGAGAGCCTGGGAAGTTCCCCAGGCTCCCTTGCAGCTAAAGTTATGGATGGGAAGTAAGTCCCACTAGTTGGTGGTTCTCATGGGAGGTTTGGAGCTGAAGGAAGGAACCAATTCCTCTTCCAAGGCATGCTTGGCTGTTGTGAGTCTAGAGGCAGTCAAGAAAGAGGGTCATCAGCTTCAGGCTGGGAGAAGTCATGTGACAGTAGCCATGTTGGCAGCTATAGCAGCTTCCTGATGTCCTACCAAGGTAGTGGGTCCTTATAGATACAGCTTTTATCACCCCTTTGCATATGAAGCTCTTACCATAATCTTATTGGCACTTGATTTCTGATACAAAAATCCCCCTTTGCTCAAAATACCTAGAACTTATTTCTTGCACTGAACCTAACATAGGATGATGATACTGCTAATTTTTTAGGATCATAAGGATTATGCAAGCTATTAAATATAAAATACCTGTCACAGAAGGAGTACTCAGTCAACAGTAGTCACTGATACTTATTATAATAAGCCTGTGTAGGTGTTAAAATTTGGGGGAAACCAGTTCTGTAAATTGCATCTTGCCGCCCACTGATGTTAGCAGGATTTAACACACACACACCCCACCCCCCGCACCCCCCTCTTTTTTTCCAAGCAGTCAGCAGGCATCTATAACAAGAGGAAAATGATCCTTGGCTAATGTTGCTTTCCCCTTATGTTCTCGCCAACAATTCATGTTGCCTTAAGAGATTAGGCCTTTTTATTGCTTGCCTCATTGCCCTGCTGTCTGCACCAAAGTTACGTCTTGGCTGGCTGGGCGTGTCCTTCTGATGGAGTCCAGGCCTGCTGCACAGAGAGCAAGGGGGTTATTTGATCTCCTGACTGTGGCTCTTACAAGTCCCATTGAGAGTGTGCTTACCCACAAAGCCCTGCTATGCTAATTGGCCCAGTGTAGCCCAAGAAACAAAATTTCACCTAAAATGAGTGTTTTTTCTGGCAGGATTTGGCATTGGGAGAAGGCAGCCTCTATGGGGACTCAGGGGTTAGCTCTGCAGCCCATCCACCACTTCCCAGACACTCAGAACCCCCATAGCTAATAGGCAGCAGCTTCTCAATGAGGGTGATGAGGGGTCATGGGGGAGGATCCCCTACCTCCAGATAGATTTTCATGCAGCCTGGACTAAAGTCCTGGAATACAAGAAAACTTCTCTGATTAGACATCTCTCAAAATGGATCCAGAGCCTGATACCTTGCCCACTAAGCACTGTTCCACAGACACTGTGGTGGGAAGGCAGAGGAGCTATTCTCTCCATCTCTGTCTCACATGTTTGTTTGCTTTTTATTAAAAAGCTGGATGACATTCTTCCCACTGTTAATTCTCATTATGGTGGTAGTGGTTTAGTTGCTAAGTCACATCCAACTCTTGTGACCCCATGGACTGTTACCTGCCAAGTTCCTCTGTCCATGGGATTCTCCAGGCAAGAGTACTGGAATGGGTTGCCATTTCCTTCTCCAGGGGATCTTCCTGACCCAGGAATTGAACCTGGGTCTCCTGCACTGCAGGTAGATTCTTTACTGACTGAGCTATGAGCAAAGACTATCCTCATTGTCAGTCAGTCAGTCAGTTCAGTCGCTCAGTCGTGTCTGACTCTTTGCAACCCATGAATTACAGCATGCCAGGCCTCCCTGTCCATCACCAACTCCTGGAGTTCACTCAGACTCATGTCCATTGAGTCGGTGATGCCATCCAGCCATTTCTTCCTCTGTCGTCCCCTTCTCCTCCTGCCCCCAATCCCTCCCAGCATCAGGGTCTTTTCCAATGAGTTAACTCTTCGCATCAGGTGGCCAAAGTATTGGAGTTTCAGCTTCAACTTCAGTCCTTCCAAGGAACACTCAGGACTGATCTCCTTTAGGATGGACTGGTTAGATCTCCTTGCAGTCCAAGGGACTCTCAAGAGTCTTCTCCAACACCACAGTTCAAAAGCATCAATTCTTTGGCACTCAGCTTTCTTTATAGTCCAACTCTCATATCCATACATGACCACTGGAAAAACCATAGCCTTGACTAGACGGACCTTTGTTGGCAAAGTAATATCTCTGCTTTTGAATATGCTGTCTAGGTTGGTCATAACTTTCCTTCCAAGGAATAAGCATCTTTTAATTTCATGGCTGCAATCACCATCTGCAGTGATTTTGGAGCTCCAAAAAATAAAGTCTGACACTGTTTCCACTGTTTCCCCATCTATTTCCCATGAAGTGATGGGACCAGATGCCATGATCTTAGTTTTCTGAATGTTGAGCTTTAAACCAACTTTTTCACTCTCCTTTTTCACTTTCATCAAGAGGCTTTTTAGTTCCTCTTCAGTTTCTGCCATAAGGGTGGTGTCATCTGCATATCTGAGGTTATTGATATTTTTCCCAGAAATCTTGATTCCAGCTTGTGCTTCTTCCAGCCCAGGTTTTCTCATGATGTACTCTGCATACAATAAGCAGGGTGACAATATACAGCCTTGACGTACTCCTTTTCCTATTTGGAACCAGTCTGTTGTTCCATGTCCGGTTCTAAGTGTTGCTTCCTGATTTGCATATAGGTTTCTCACTGTAGCTCTTCCTAAAAAGGCAAAGTTATCCTTCAAAGACAATACACAAAATCATTAGATTCTGGAGAGAGAATCAGATTCTGTCCCTTCCACTGGTAAGAGCTTCACAAGAGTGGGTCCCGGACTGCAGAGCTTCATTGTCACTAATCCTGCACCTCTGCTCCCAGGTCAGTCACTGTCTGCCCAGTCTTCTTAGAAGATCTCACGCCCTCCCTCCCAACTCCCAAACTCTTCAAAGCTGCTTCAGGACTATGAGGTGCTGTTGATGGGACACTGAACTCAGCACTAGGAACCAGTGTTTGTTTAAAACAACAAAGAAGAAAACTCACTCTTTGAAAAACTGACAAAGATCCCCTTCCCTTTACTTGAGTCCTTATCTCTCTCTGTTGAAAGTTCTGTCTCCTTTTTAAACAATAGAGTTCTCCAACTTTAGTATGCATGAGAATTATCAGAATAAAACCACAATGAGGTGCTACTTCACATCTACCAGGATGCTTACAATTAAAAAAAAAAAAGCCACATGTAAAATAACAAGTGTTGGTGAGGCTGGGGATGGAACCATTGTGCATGGGGATGTAAAATGGAACATATGGTAGAAAATACCCTGGCATTCCTCAAAAAGTTAAACATAAAATCATCTACGACCCAGCAATTCCACTACTAGGTATATACATCAAAAAAAAAAAAAAATGAAAACAGGGACTTGAACAGATACTCAAAGACCAAAGTTCATAGAAGCATTATTCACAACAGCCAAAAGGTGGAGTGTTTGTCAATCAATAGAAAAATGAATGGGAAAATACATCCACGAGATGGAATATTACTCAGTCATTGAAAGGAATGAAGTTATGATACATGCTGCCCTGTGGATGAAACTGAAAATACTTACATTAAGTGAAACAAGTCAGACATAAAAGGACACATATTGTATGATCTTACTTACACGGAGAAGGTAATGGCACCCCACTCCAGCACTCTTGCCTGGAAAATCCCATGGATGGAGGAGCCTGGTGGGCTGCAGTCCATGGGGTCACACAGAGTCGGACACGACTGAAGCGACTTAGCAGCAGCACTTACATGAACTATCTAGAAAAGTCTGACTCATAGAGACAGAGGGTAGATTAGAGAAGATTACCAGAAGTTTGGGGAGTTATTGCTTAATGACTACAGAACTTCCGTTTGGGGTGATAGAGAAGTTTTGGAAATGGATGGTGATGACTACACAGCAGTGTTGATGTGGTTAACGCCCGTACAGGGTTCAGTTCAGTTCAGTCCAGTCGCTCAGTCCTGTCCAACTCTGCAACCCCATGAATCGCAGCACGCCAGGCCTCCCTGTCCATCACCAACTCCCGGAGTTCACTCAGACTCACATCCATCGAGTCAGTGATGCCATCCAGCCATCTCATCCTCTGTCATCCCCTTCTCCTCCTGCCCCCAATCCCTCCCATCATCAAGAGTCTTTTCCAATGAGTCAACTCTTCGCATGAGGTGGCCAAAGTACTGGAGTTTATTATTCATTTAAAAATGGTATAAATGTTGGGCTTCCCTAGTGGCTCAGTTGTAAAAAATCCACCTACCAATGTGGGAGACACAGGTTCCATTCCTGGCCCGGGAAGATCCCACATGCCTAGGAGCAACTAAGCACAGGCACCACAACTACTGAGCCTGTGCCCTACAGCCTGGGGGGCTGCAACTACCGAGTCCACGTGCCACACTGCTGGAGGCTGTGCGCGCCCTAGAGCCCACACTCTGCAACAAGAAAAGCCACCGCCATGAGTAGCTCCCATCTCGCCACAGCTAGAGAAACGCCCCCGCAGTAACAAGACCGAGCATGGCCAAAAGTGAATAAATAAAATTATTTTTTAAATGGTTTAAATGCATATTTTATGTTACATATATTTACCACAGTTTTTTTTTTTTTTTTTAAGAATTACCTGAAGAGCTTGCTGAAATGCATATTCCTGAAATCCGCTCCCAGACTTGACTCAATAAGTCCAGGTTGCGTCCCAAGATGTGTCTTTTTAACCGCGTTCTCAGTTCCTAGAATCTGACCCGCATCTGGTTATCTTTGTGGTAAACTCTTTACCGTGAGCAATTTTACCGCACCGGTTGGCCGTTAGGCACTTCTGCCGTAAAGAAAGTAAGGTCAAGTAAGTGATTGGTTTCAATGTCGTAAAAGATAGTCTATAAGAGGCCGCTAGTCACTTCACTCTCACTTTACACTTTTCTGCATTGGAGAAGGGAAATGGCAACCCACTCCAATGTTCTTGCCTGGAGAATCCCAGGGACGGGGGAGCCTCATGGGCGGCTGTCTATGGGGTCACACAGAGTCGGACACGACTGAAGTGACTTAGCAGCAGCAGCAGCAGTTATTCATAAAGGTCTTTCAGAGCACTGATTATTGATTCTTTTGGCTAATTTAGATTAACTGTTTCCTAATACCATCTTTATCAAATTTACACAAATGTTTTTGTTTGTGGGACTCAGCATGTGGGATTTAGTACCCCCATGAGGGACTGACCCCAGGCCCCATGATGTGGAAGGACCGAGTCATAACCATTGGACTGTCAAGGCATTCCTTCTCTTGCGATATTAGAAGTTGGGGGCAAAAAAAGAATGGAGCACTTCCTACCTCCCCGCCCCCTCATAAATGGTTACAGGTATTAAGTTTCTTGAAAATGGTGGGGAAAAAATTTGCTATTTCATAGTAGGTAACTTGGGAGAAGGCAATGGCACCCCACTCTAGTACTCTTGCCTGGAAAATCCCATGGACAGAGGAGCCTGGTGGGCTGCGGTTCATGGGGTCTTTAGGAGTCGGACGCGACTGAGCGACTTCACTTTCACTTTTCACTTTCATGCATTGGAGAAGGAAATGGCAACCCACTCCAGTGTTCTTGCCTGGAGAGTCCCGGGGATGGCGGAGCCGGGTAGGCTGCTATTTCTGGGGTCGCACAGAGTTGGACACAACTGAAGTGACTTAGCAGCAACTTGACGGAAGGAATGATGCTAAAGCTGAAACTCCAGTACTTTGGCCACCTCATGTGAAGAGTTGACTCATTGGAAAAGACTCTGATGCTGGGAGGGGTTGGGGGCAGGAGGAGAAGGGGATGACAGAGGATGAGATGTCTGAATGGCATCACTGACTCGATGGATGTGAGTCTGAGTGAACTCTGGGAGTTGGTGATGGACAGGGAGGCCTGGCGTGCTGCGATTCATGGGGTTGCAAAGAGTCGGACACGAATGAGCGACTGAACTGAACTGAACTTGACGGAGGGACGTCCCTGGTGGCTCAGATAGTAAAGAATCTGCCAGCAATGCGGGAGACCTGGGTTGGGAAGATCCCCTGGAGAAGGGAAGGGCAACCCACTCCAGTATTCTTGCTTGGAGAGTTCCATGGACAGAGGAGCCTGGCAGGCTACAGTCCTTGGGGTCACAAAGAATTGGGCACGACCAAGGGACTTTCACTTCAACATGATGTAGACAGAGTTTTGGTACTAGCACAGAATTTGCCTTAGATGATTTGGTGAAACATAAAGACTGTACATGTGATGAAACATTTAAATATAGTCCAATATATAGTCCAATTGTATGGGCTACACATATTGGTTGAGAAATTGCAGAAACTCTTAACCTATTTGTTTCCAGGGAAATTTGAAGAGGTTTACGGCAGATTATTTAATATTGTAAAGAATTGCATACATCTGACATTAGATCCTGAGCCCTTAGTGATCAACTTTGAGGAAGGAAGATCTCTAAGATATACCCAGGTACAACTGTAATCATAAACCTACACACATTTTGGGCTACCTAGGTGGCGCTAGTGGTAAAGAACCCAGCGACAATGCAGGAGAAGAGATGCTGTGTTCCATCCCTGGGTTGGGACGATCCCCTGGAGGAGGGCATGGCAACCCACTCCAGTATTCTTGCTTGGAGAATCTGATAGACAGAGGAGCCTGGAGGGCTACAGTCCATGGAGTCTCGAAGAGTCAGACACGACTGAAGCGACTTAGCACACACGCACACACATTTTAAATGTATTCAAATAGTTATTGTATTTTCATTTTCCACAATAAAATCTTTTAAAATCTTGGTTATTAATTTTCATGTTTCATTATGTATTTTCTAATGTCCTCTTTTATTTTCATTATTTTATCTTTTATGTTATTTCAATGGCCAATTCACTGTGCAGTGAAACTTCCAGCAGCAAAGATTCTTAGGAATATTGGTGTGAAAGAAGACAGCATGACGAACTCCAGGAGGTGGCTGGAACCCAAATCATCCCCTGCTCCTGGCTTTTGCCAGACTGAGCAGAAGAGCCTTTCTGGAGTAGTGCAGGGTGGAGAAGAATACAGGACAAGGTTCTGAGTGCTGGTATGACATCTTAATCCAGACTGTATCTTCTAAGCAGTGGAGAATAACAGAATACTCTGAGCAAGAGAGCCATGTGATCAGATTTGCAGTGGTTTTTTTTAATGTATGAAAAATTTTGTAAGAAGTGACAAGAAGAGTATAATGTGCCTCCCATGAACCCACACTGAAATTGAACTGTAGTTTTTTTTTACACAACTGCACTGCCTTATCTCACACAATTAACAGTAGTTTCTTAATATCAAATATGAAGTTCATATTTCAAATTTCTAAGATGGTCCCCAAAATGTTTTTGTTTTAAGGTTGATTTGTGTGATTCGGGATTCCAATCAGGCCCACATATTACATTTGTGACTTTGTTTCAGAAAGGTCACTAGAGAAGGTGAAGTTTGAAAGCTCAAGTGTCCTGGCTTGGGAGAGAGGCCAAGCTGCATTGTTTTGGTTAAAAATATGAATGTGAAATTCAGGAGAGCAGGCTGGGCTGGGATCATCTCTTGTATTTCTAGGTAAGAAGGGATGGGGTCTGAGCCCAGGGAAGGACCAGCCCTGAAAGGTGGCAGGCACGGAACTCTTAGGCAATCTTCTAAGAGAGATGGGGGAGAGGTGCCTGTGGCCGAGGTGGCCGAGGTGTCTGAGGGTTAGGCGACCAAGCATCAAAAAACGACCTTGACATTTGGTTCAAGGGGCCTGCAGTAACTCTGAGAATAGTCTCAGTGGAATAGTGGGAGTGGGGAATCCTTTTGTGGTGCCCTGAGCACTGGGTGGAGAGAAGGATGAGGGATATGGACAGCTCTTTCAGGAAACTGCTGAGAAGTGACCAGAAAATGGGCCATGGTGAGAGAGGGAATCCTGGCAAAGAAGGATATCATTAGGGATGGGAGGTCCATGAGCCTCTTAAAGGCTGAGGCCTGGGAAGGATCAGGATGGTGTGGATAAATAAAAACTGCCTTCTGGAGGACAGACTAGCAGTACGTATCCAGCTCTTCAAAGTGGCTATAATATGGAGTTTCTCTCACAGAAACTGATGCACAGGACATAATCAGAGGTGCACAACATGATTTATCTAGGAGGTTTGTTGTTGCCTTATTAATAACTTATGATTACTTATTAATTACTATCACTAACATGGATTCTCAACCTCAGCACTATTGACATTTGAGGTTAGATAATTCTCTGTTGTGGGAGCTGTCTTGGGCATCATGGGATGTTTAACAGCATCCCTAGCCTCTTCCCACCAGATGCCAGTAGCTACCACTTGCCACAAGTGGTCACAGCCAGAAATGTCCACAGACATTGCAAAATACTCCCTGAGGGAGGGGCAGAATCACTCAGCTTTTTGAGAATCACTCGGTTAAAGGATGGTATGTCCATTTGGTGGCATTTACAGAGTCATAAGGCTAGCTTTCAAGAGTCATTAAGGACATGTTCACAAGTCCTTACAGTATCATATTGAGAAAACAAAAGTCACATCTGTACTTTTAGGTTCAAAAATAATACTAAATATATAAAATACACACATATCATACATGGCAAGAGGTGGGAAGGAAACAGACTAAAAAATAAGTGGAAGCAACTTAGCATGGTAGGATGAGGGATCTGTTTCCAAGTTTCCACTTTAAAAAAAAACAAACACATTTTCTACACTGAACATGAATGCTTTATATTAGTTTTTAATACAGTTTTGCCATGGACCTGGCAATTTATTTTAATGAAATTTATTATGGAATATAACAAAAGACGCACAGGAAAGTGCCCAAATCACAAGTGTATGGCTTGGTGGATTGTCACTAAGTGGACACACCTGTGTAACCAGCACCCAGCTCCAGAAACAGAACGTCAGCAGCCCTTCAGAAGTCCCCCGTCTTCCCGTCCGGTCACCACTGGTCTCAAAGACGACCTGCTTCCTGATTTAAACACCGTAGATTCCAGTTCCTATTTTAAAACCTTATATAGATGGTTTTGCATGCAGTGTGAACTGTTTTCCTGTCTAGCTGCTTTTGCTCAACATTGTTGGTGAGATTCACCCACATTATGGAGTATAGTTATAGTATATTATAATGAGCATATAGAGATTTTAAATCATAAAGCTATTTGTTAAAAGATGGCAGGTGGACGTTGTTAAAAATCTGAATGCTTTCACTTCCCAGTGGGGGCTCTACAGCGCTTCTTCTAGGAAGTTGGTCATGTCTTCCAGCCCCCAGCCCACTCCCCTGAAAGTTCTCGCTCCCAGTTGCTTCTCCAGGTCTTGGATGGATCTGTGACAGTCCCACCAGGCCCTGGCTCACTTGCCATCACCGATGGCACATATTGGTGTCTGAATTCCTTGAAGAAGAAACCGGTCAGACAAGGTGGGTGGGAAGGGGGCGTGTGTCTCTTGCACAAGACGGAAGATGGCAGGAAGTGGGGCCACGGGTGTCCAAGATGGGGTCAGGGCCTCCTGAAGGGAGAGTCTTCACCTCTGTTCCTGAAGTGACCATGGCTGATATGCCACCGGCAGAAAATCAGAAGTTTCCCGGCAAAAGCAGCCTCATCTGGTTGCCTGGCTTGTCACATTCCTCAGCACCAAGCACCCTCTGGGCCCTTATTTCTCACACCAGCCCTATAAAGGTGGGGCTATCATGAGTTCCCATTTTATCACCATGAGCCTGAAATGGAGAGAAGTTAGCCTGTGTAAGAGCCCAGTCCGGGCTTTGAGCTCAGGTCTGTGTGGACCCAAGGATCGCCCCATCAAGGCCACTTCCCTACCTTTTTTATCGCTGGCTGACATGGGAAGAGGGGACTCGTGACTCTGTCTC
This sequence comes from Bubalus bubalis, assembly GCF_019923935.1. Taxonomy (NCBI): domain Eukaryota; kingdom Metazoa; phylum Chordata; class Mammalia; order Artiodactyla; family Bovidae; genus Bubalus; species Bubalus bubalis. The sequence continues at coordinate 64,113,570 of NC_059165.1, read as the reverse complement.
CAGTGATAGATTCAGTCTGGCAGCCTGGTCCCAGCCAGCTATAATGTCAGGCGAGCCATTATCTCTGATGATGCTTCTGTGGGTTTAATCATACAACAGGTAGCTCAATATCTCTTGCTTCAAGCCCTACCTCCTCCAACCAGCGGGAATCTCTGGAAAAATGTTCTGGGGGAAAACGGAGGCATTTTTACGACTCTCTCCTCACCTAAACCCGCTGGGCCAGGACAGAGCACAGACCCTTGGGCTCTGACCATTACCCTACACTTTGGACCCAGCCGCCCCTGGCTTTGATGTTGTCTTGGTAAATGTCCCCCAGTCACCAGTGGGCTCTGATCTCTCCAGCACCTAATAATTCAAACAGCCTGGGGCAGTGAGCAGCTAATCAGCTGGACAGGCCTTGCAGCTGCACGATGAGGTTGAGGGGAAAAGGGGGTGCTTCTCTTCTTAGGGTCTCATTCCACAACCTGATGGCCGTGGCAGACACCCCTGTCCGCCGGCCCAGAGGTGAGGTTAATTCTCTCAAGGACCCGTGTGGGGATGTGCCTGGCTGTGGTGGCCGTTACGTAGTTTGAATCATGGCTGTCCCGGCCAGGCCATCGGGTGGAAATTAAAATTTAATTTAGACAGTCCCGTCTCTGCGGCCCTGGTGGCCGTCGTCTGGGTGATTGACTGGCTGGTTTCTTTCACCTTTGCATGCCTTGGGTTTTTACTGGCGGAGGAAATGAAGGCTGAACTGGGGCAGGAAATTCCATGTACACAGGTGTTTCTGGTTAGCCCCATGCTCCTCACCCAGGGGCACAACTGGGGGCCAGGGATGCCTGTGTGAGCCCGGGGGCCTCTGTGGTGCGGCAGCTGTGGCAGCTTCGCATCTAGAGAAGGCTGGGCAGGATGATCAGGGCCCCAGGGCAGACAGAGGTATTCACAAATGGGCCCCCAACTGGTCCTAGGAGCCCAAAGACTGCCTGCCACTGCCATGAGATCGCATCAGCACCTTGGTGAGAGCCACCCCGGCCTCTGTGCCTGCAGTGGGTGGCTGGTGGCACCAGGCCCTGACCTGGGAGATTAGCAGCGCCCTGAGGTGGTGTTTACACGTTGTAGCCAGCACTTCATGTGGCTGACCTGCCCCCATTTTCACATCTTCTGAAGGGCTTAGAGATCCAAAAAGCATGCCTTCCCTTGCTTAAAGGGTCCCTGGAGGGATTGAGGAGGGCGGCCTTGGGCTTGGTCAGACACAGCCATCTGCAGGCTTCTTTCAGAGGCTGAAGAAATGGTGTTCTTCGTCCCATAATTATCTCCATTCTGCCATCTGGACACTTCCACCATTACTCATTCATCACCCTGGGTAAAGGCACTCAGGGCTCCTGTTAAACTCAGAGTGCCCCAGGGGGGAGGAAAGCACATGCTGGGAAATGACACGGGGAGATACCCACCCTGCACCTCAGTTTTCACAACTGTAAAACGAGAATTAGACCCGGGGTCTTCTGCTGGGTTGGCACATAGATAAATAAGAGGCCATTCATAGAACATCGGGCCCACAGTGGGTAACTAGCGCACAGAGAATATTCACACCACTTTCAACTGGGCTCTAGCCCCTGGGAACATGTCCAAGGGAATCATTCAGAAGGAAAATTATTTTATAAATAGTTTAGAGTATTATCTTAAGTCATGAAATTAAAAGACACTTGCTCCTTGAAAGAAAAGCTATGACAAACCTAGACAGCATATTAAAAAGCAGAGATATCATTTTGCCAACAAAGGTCCATATAGTCAAAGCTGTGGTCTTTCCAGTAGTCATATATGGATGTGAGAGTTGGACCATAAAGAAGACTGAGCACTGAAGAATTTATGCTTTTGAACTGTGGAGTTGGAGAAGACTCTTGAGTATCCCTTGGACAGCAAGGAGGTCAAACCAGTCAATCTTAAAGGAAATCAACCCTGAATATTTACTGGAAGAACTGATGCTGAAGGTCCAATACTTTGGCCACCTGATGCAAAGATGCAACTCATTGGAAAAATCCTGACGCTGGGAAAGATTGAGGGCAGGAGGAGAAGGGGATGACAGAGGATGAGATGGTTGGATGGCATCACCGACTCAGTAGACAGGAATTTGAGCAAACTCAAGGAGACAGTGAAGGACTGGGAAGTCTGGCCTGATGTAATTAATGGGGTTGCAAAGAGTTGGACATGATTTAGCAACTGAACAACAATAATTACTTTAAGCACACACACACACAAATGTAACCAATGAAAATACCCATCACTGGTTATACACTGAGGTATGTCATTAATGAACAGCCAATAAGATCAGTAGGACAAGTATGAAGCCAAGTCAAATGCTCAGGAAATAGCTGAAGAAAGCAAATCTACACCGCTAATTATGACTGTGGGAAAATGCATGACAAGTATGAAGAAGACTGGAGGGAGATGTGAGTAATTGCTTATTTAAATATATTTAAGTCATTCAATATTTAAATGCATAATAAAAATGAAAATTAAATGAGAACAGAGATAGATATGAATGTGTCTACGTTATCGAGTTTCTTCTAGTATGAGAGCCCTCCTCAGGAGTCCAGGACACAAAGTATGTGATCACAAAGGCTGGAGAAAAGCTTGCAGCTGGGGTCTTGCCCATGCAGAGGACACAAAAGCAGGTTCATCAGAATGTGTGTGGCCACCCGCGTGAGCTTCCAGGGTTAGGCAGGGAGTCCTGAGGGAAATGGGGCTGAGGCCTCATCAGTCAGCCTCCTTTCACAGCCCAGGATCCCCACATACACCCCCTGCTCCGGTCGCTTAGAGAGGGTCCTGGGCCCGGTCCTCAAGATTCCGACCGACGCGCGGCTGCCCCTTGAGGTAGGGTCGGGGAACTGCATTTTCATTGCTTTTCGGCGTTCCGGGTCTGGGCAGTATTATGGAAAGGACCTTGCTGTTCTGAGTGAAGCATAAATGAATGGCTGCTGTGTGGGACCAAGAGGATTGGAAGCTGGAGGGAGCCTAAACTGAGAGCTCCCTGCCTTATCTTCGGGCCCCTGCCTGGTGAGCTGCAAGGCACAGAGGGTGGGCATCTCTCTATCTCAACAGACTTCCCATAGTTCAAGTCACAGCTTCATCCTCCTAGCAGAAACCTGACCAGTCCAGTCCTTGTTGTCTGAGCTCAGAGCCCTTCTAGAATCTGGCTGTGGTCCTGGGTCCCTCACCCTTTCTCTGTTACACCTCCCTATCCCTCCAGGTTTTCATAATGGACTTCAGTTCATTCTTATTGAATTGCCTTGGATGCAAAATAATGGTTGGAATACCAGCAACCAGAAATGGTTGTGAATTTCAATTCCTCTTCTAAAACCACTTGTAAATATTTCTGTAGCTTTCCTCCCCTCTCCCTCCCACCCCTTCTTCCCCACCCCACCCAACAGACAGGAATTACAAGACAGTAATTCACAACCCCTCCCTTTGTATCTCCTGCTTCTTGTGGTTATCAGGATGGTTACTGCAGGGAGTAAGCCTGGCTCTGACCTACCTTCCAGACCTCAGACCCCACAAGCACCATCAGATAGGAGGCTTGTCATCTTGAAAAGAAAGGCAAAAAAAGATAACTTCCAAATGTTGAGCACTTGCTGTAGGTCAAGTATCTAAGTATGCTAAGTATGCTAAGTGCCACAACCACCCATTTCCTCCTCCCAAACACCTTAGGAGACAGGTATTTCTGCTTTACAGATGGAAGAAACTGAGGTTGGGAGAGGTAGTAAGTGGTAGAGCTGAGATCCAGATGTTGGCTATCTGACTCCAGAGTCTAGGCTTTTCTTTGCTCTAAATCCCTTCACTGAACCTTCTCTTTTGTCTGTGGAATTCTAGGAAGTGTCGGTTCTGTTTCTCATCTGCAGGGCCTCCCGCTCCCCATGAAGCAGGGTCTCTGGGCATTTGCACATCATCCCTAGAGGGGAACCTTGGGTGTGCAGAGCCTCGTCTCAGGATCCAAAATGTCCAGAACTAGCTGGAGTCAGAGGCCTTCTGGCCTCTCTCCCCACCACATGGAAATGTCGTTTGTAGTCAGCGGCTGTAGTTGGAGAACTGCCTTTTAGGTGCAGTGAGTCAAAGGACCACATGGAATCACTTTAGCCTGAGCCGGCGCTGGAGAAGCCCTGGCTCATGGCCACGAGTGGCGGCATGTCCAATAATCCTAAACTCCAGGCGTGAGTGTTGCCAAGAAACCAGAGGGGGTTGGAGACTGACCAGCTCTCCCATTGCATGCCAAGGTCCTGCATGGTGCTGGGAGTGTAGGTACTCAGGAACATAGCTTCCTGTTCTCTGTTGGGGAAGGGCCTTGGTCCTGTGGGCTGAGGGTCTTGGTGATATTAATAAAATGCCCTGTACTATGACCATCTTGGGGGATGGAGGGTCTTAATCATGGGCCATAGGCCTCTGTGACTGTATGGAGCTTTATGTAGGTTTCTGTGTCCGAAGAGGAGCCACAGCTTTCTCTGCATTTTCAGAGGTATCCAAGACCCACAAGAGGCCAAAGACCACACTGTCCAAAAAGACTGTAGTAGGAACAAGGGGATTACACCATTCAGCATGCTTAAATGTATAAGCCCATCCCTGGCACTGCTAGTGGGGGGAGATGTGCCAAGCTGGTGCAAGTATGTGAGGATGGGGAGTGGGTACCCAGGTCAGGTTGGCTCCCTGAGCAGAATGGAGCTCCTCCTGACTCCCTTCCCACGCTGACCACACAGGCTGCAGAGAGCATACCCACCCCCAGGCCTTTGGGGAAGATGGCCTCCCCCACCATCATCTGTGAACCTCATCTCCAAGCTTAGGGCTTCCTCCCCCGGTGGGGTTGCCCCCTCTCTGAGCTCCAATTTCCCCATCAGCCTGGGGCCGTATATCTTCTCCTCCTTTCTCCTGGCTGCTTTATAGCTTGCTGGAAACACCTTCCCTTAGCACTTCGAAATGTATCACTTGAAAGCATCTTAACGTTAACCAATGTGATTCTTTTTTAATTTGAAGGGGCTTATTTCTCCGAATGGCTTTCCTGATCATATAGGAGGGCATGCTCCCTAATATTAAACTTTTTCTTTATAAAGAGCAAAAAAATGACTCACATCTGTTTGATATTTAATTCAAATTGAATGGCAGGACAGGAACAAAATTACACTGCAAAAGGCCATAAAGCGTGATGTTTAAAAGGGCCAAACATACCAAACCTACATGTCAGAAAATTTGAAATGACACAGGATTGAGGGGATAGGGCCTAGGCAATGGGGTGTCTCCTACCCAAAAGCCAGAGAGGTGGTAGCCAAGCTGGGAGAAGGTGAGAGGTGGGAGAGGCTCATGATGCACTGGAGGATTTTGTAGGGACAGGTTTCTAGCCACATATGAGTTTGGAGGTCTTGATGCCATCTAGAAACCACTGCTAGCTGCTCTGGGTTGACAGGTGGCCTGTCTGGAGCCTCCCAAGGGGCTGCTGGGTAATGCTCACACACTGCCTAGGGGACCAACCAGGCACTGCCCCACTGTCAGCACCCAGAAGGCCTTGGGGTTTGCCTACAGCTCAGAGACTGAGTGGGAAATCCCTATGCTGATCAGTAAACCAGAGGCTCCAGTATCCTTTGTCTAAAGGGGATGAGAAATGGGGTGGGGCCCAGAGAGCTGTGCTTTCCTTCCTCTAAATGCCAGGCAATCTGTCACCATCCCGGACTCTTAAAGAGCTCCCAGGAAAGAAGTGAGCGTGGTCTCCTACTTATCACCCCCGTTGCAGAGCCCCAGCACAAGCAGTCCCGTTGTGAACCATATCTGGTGACATCTGTGAGATGGGCATTGACAATGGGGCTCTGCAACCTGAGCTTGACCGGAGCAGATTTGGTGCCCCTTAATGAGTGTACACGGAGAAGGCAATGGCACCCCACTCCAGTACTCTTGCCTGGAAAATCCCATGGATGGAGGAGCCTGGTAGGCTGCAGTCCATGGGGTCGCTAAGAGACGGACACGACTGAGCGACTTCACTTTCACTTTTCACTTTCATGCATTGGAGAAGGAAATGGCAACCCACTCCAGTGTTCTTGCTTGGAGAATCCCAGGGATGGTGGAGCCTGTTGGGCTGCCGGTCTATGGGGTTGCACAGAGTCGGACGTGACTGAAGCGACTTAGCAGCAGCAGCAGCAGCAATGAGTGTACATGGAGGAAGGGAGTGGGGAGAAGAGTAAGGATCTAGAAGAAATCAGATGCTGGCTCCCTCACTGACCAGCTGAAGTCATTTGGGCATGCATCTCCTCTCTTAGCCTTGGTTTCTTCATCTGTTGCATGGAATGGTTTAACATCTTCATAAGGTTATTTTGAATATCTAATGTTTTAAATCTAAACACACATTCACTTTTTTTTGGAGGGGGCAGCTGTATCTAAATCCTTCATTCTTTCTGTTTAGATTATTTCTTTGACTCTCACACAGGATCCAACAGTGCTGTACAGAAACTACACATTTTATTTTATTTTATTTTTGAAACTACACATTTTAAAGCAATGAACAGATATTAAAGTTTTGCTCTTGTATTTTTTAACCTGTCTTTACAACCTGCATTTTCCTGATTTTTTATTGATATGTCTGTGGGTGTAGCTATAGTAGAAGCATCTATCTCTATGTTACCTTTTTTTCTTTGTTTTGTTTTCAAACATTCATGCTTTTAAGTACCAAAGCATTGTACGACTTTCTTAGAATAGTTACTCTAACCCCTACGGCTTCTGTACAGTAGCACCTTTATTTCCAAGGTGTTTTCATGTCAGTTACTTTGTGTCTCTGGCCCACAGTTAAGAACAAGAGGCTGGCACTTTTTTTCACACAGTGGTGTGCTGGAGCTGTCTCATGCTGTCTTCCAAGAGATAATTGTTACGCAAGTCACTATTAAAAATTCAATTGTATGAACTCACAGTTAAATAAACCATATTATATACAAAGTTAATAAATAATCAAAACTCAGCTTCCTAATTATTTTACTGTATTTTAGTATATCTATGCTCTTGTAAATCGTATCTGTATGATGGAAATTCTATGAAAGGGTGTGCTCACTGTGCATCTCTTTCCAAATCCAAGTTCAGTGATGTCCTCTTGATACCTTGAAACTGACCACAGTTGGAGAATGTACACCATAGAAATCAGAGAGTGGTCAACACTACACCCAGACTTCACGAACCACTCAGAGAGCCGATTGCTGAACATTAACCAGCACATCCCCGATTGTTGAGATTGGCAAAGTGAGGCATGTGGAGCTTTTGGTGACTCTCACGGCCACAGTGAAAGTCCTCCTCTCAACCCACTGCTTTCTCCATTAGACTTAGCTCTTCAGCATTCCCAGGACCACGTATCCAGGGTGTACTGCTGCTGCTGCTGCTGCTGCTAAGTTGCTTCAGTCGTATCTGACTCTGTGCAACCCCAGAGACGGCAGCCCACCAGGCTCCCCCGTCCCTGGGATTCTCCAGGCAAGAACACTGGAGTGGGTTGCCATTTCCTTCTCCAATGTGTGAAAGTGAAAAGTGAAAGTGAAGTCGCTCAGTCGTGTCCAACTCTTTGCAACCCCGTGGACTGCAGCCTACCAGGCTCCTCCACCCATGGGATTTTCCAGGCAAGAGTACTGGAGTGGGTTGCCATTGCCTTCTCCGATCCAGGGTGTACAGCATTTCGTTATCCAGAACACTATGGTCTTTTCCGAATGTCCCCTACCATTCCTCTTATGAGATCTCCTTGGCTTCTCAATTTCTCCTGAACTGAGCCAAAACATCCACTCTGGTTTGTAAAGCATGCTGAGACTCTCAAGTGAAGGCATTTTCTCTTTCTTTAACTGAAAGGAGCAAAACTCACAGCTCATCATCACCCCCTCAGTTTTCTAACCAACACATTACCTGAAGCACTTGACAAAGTCCAGAGGCAGGCGTATGCGTGTGAGTATGTGTGCATGCGTGCATGCATGCGTGCGTGCGTGTGTGTGTGTGTTGGGGAAGGAGAAGTCAGACCACAGGAGGCTTTCCTGATGATGCAGCTAGAAGTCTGCACAGCAACCGCAGACCCAGGGGAAGAGGAATGTAAAACCGAAAGATGAAGCCCCCTGACGACTAGCTTCCCTCTCTAGCCTCCAGCGAGTGCCACAGGGGACCATGTGTTCCTCAGTAATGAGGCCCAGCACTGGTTCTGGAAGCCTCCAACGTCAAGCGTCCAGCTTGCCTGCTTCCAGGGTTCCTGGGTCAGAGCTCCAGCGTGGGAGCCCTGCACTGTATGTGTGTTTCCGAGAAACAAAAGGCTTAGTGGTCTCGTTGCACCACAGACGCTTCTAGAAACAGAAAAACCTGTTGGACTCTTCTCATTCTGATCAATTAGTTGTTAAAATGCATGTTAACCTTTTAACCAGCATCTTTGTTGTGGTTTGACCTGTTTCTCAAAGCCTCATTCCCTAAAAGTCTGCCTTTACCCCATGCAAATTCTTGAAGTCTATAGACACTTGCCAAGGACCTACTGTGTGCCAGATGGCTGTTTGATCTGCAGACAGTTGCTGTCAGGGCTCTGCTGGGGGTGGTGCCGGCATGTACACAGCAAGTACACATGCCCTGCTGAGGAAATACCTTTTGTTCAGTGGATCTCACCTGGAAATCCCCTCTGAGTGTCCCAACACTGTCTTGGAACTGGGAGGGAGCTGGCTTTTTGTGGAGAAAAGTCAAGGAGGCTTTTGGGAGGGAAGAATGTTCAGGGATCAGTGGTGGTTCATGTTGAATAAGAAATGGCTGGCATTTACTGAGCATTTCCAAGGAAGGTGTGAGATCTTGTACAGACTGTGTTTCAGTCTTCACAGAGGTGGAGTAGGTACCAATAGTGTCCCCACGTTATACATGAAGGAAAATGGCCTGGGGGAGGAAGGCAGTTTCAGGGTCAGTAAGTGGAGGGCGTGAGGGTCTGGACCCTGCTCTACTGCCCTGCCTCTCAGGTGGGAGAGGAGGGGGTGTGTCAAACCAGACACCCCAGCAGGACTGTGTGCTCCAAGGCTCCACATCTGTTGTCCTGGACATGTCCTTTGTGCTTTCCGCCTTCCTTTCTTGCAGACTCTGAAGGTCACACACGTTGGGGTGACAGTGGTGGAGGGGGATTTGTATTTGCCAGTTGCCTTCAAGATGTCCCTGGGAGCCCTCTGTGCTGTGCCCCCACCCCCATCTCCTCTCCATTTTTGGTGGCCACCCTAGGGCTCCGGGCTTCCCTGGTGGCTCACATAGTAAAGAATCTGCCCGCAATGGGGGAGACCCACGTTCCATCCCTGGGTTGGGAAGATCCCCCTGGAGGAGGGAATGGTTACCCACTCCAGTATTCTTGCCTGGAGAATTCTACGAACAGAGGAGCCTGGTGGGCTATAGTCCATGGGATTGCAAAGAGTTGGACATGACTGAGTGACTAACACTCTCATTTTCACTAGGGCTTCGGGGTGGGGGGCTGAGGGAACTGCGATAGGCACACTCCTTGAGCGAGCTTTCTTGCTCCCCCTTCCCTCCTCTGCTCTGTCCTGCAGTGGAGAGGACCCTGCAGGCTGCCAATCCTAGGCTACTCATTAGCCTCTGGTCTCCCATAGGAGAGGGAGAAGCCCTCATGCTTTGCACTTTCTCTGGGCACCTTGGGGAAGAGTATCTGACGGGGGCTTCAGCTTCCTCTGGACAACTTCTGTCTCCAAGTTCCCAGCTTCTTGGGCAGTTCTAGCTCTGTGCTGCACGGCAGCCTCTCTGGTAACACGGTCTCTTGCAGGTGACCATGCAGCCCCAGGATGGGGGCTAGCAGCAGTAGCCCTTCCTGTTCCTGTTGATCTCTGAACTGCAGTGCCTATGTGGCATTTTGGCCATTCCATTCCCTGTGTGCCCAATGTCCTGATTCAATTTTTTTAAATACTCAAGAGTGTTTTTTTTTTTTTAAATATTTCCTTGACTGGATCCTGACTGATGCCATCCCTAGCACTCTCTCCCCACCTCCCCCACAAGCAAGGTGAACATAAGGGTCCACCTTCCCAGCCCATGTGAGCAAGAGGCCAACGAATGAAAGAATATCACAGCATCCTCATCCCTCAGAGAAGCAATTACGGAAACCCCGTGGCTGGCTACCTGGCTGAGCTTTCTCTCCAAAGGCCCCTGTCTCTGCTTTTATTCTGAAGATTCCCCACCCGCTACCCCCTGCCCCCACATCTTTAAAGGAAAGTGAGGCAGACAGCCCAGCTGGGGTTCCTTGCAGCAGTTGGAGTGCTTGGCTCAGAGCCGGGGCGTCCTGATGGCGTTGCCCAGTACCTGCTCTATGTAAGCTTTGTGTCAGGTAACACCGAGGGGATCAGAGGAACAACAGAGGGGGAAGGAAAGCCCCCTCCACAATTCCAGATCCCACGGTTTCTCCCTCCCTTCCGGATTGTGGTTTGATTTTGACTCATAAGTGCCCTTTCTCGGATCTCTTCTTTCTTGTTCCCCAGTGACCGGCACTGAGCCCCTTAAACAAGCAGGCATCGTGGGGAAATGGAGGCAGAGATAGGAACAGCTCGATTGTGCTGACATTGCTGCGGGAACACACATTTTTGTGGCTCAAGCCCCCCTTGCCAAATGGCAATATAAAGCCCTTTCAACTCACATGCGTAAAGAAGAAAATAATTAAACTCTTCTGTCGAGGATCACCTGGCTCCCCCCATCCATTCACTTAGGATGTTTTGTTCCCACTGGAGCGTATGATTGGAAAACAAAGGTAAATGAGAGCAATTTATTCCCGGATCACTTTCCCCTCCCCCCCTGCAGGATTAAAGCTGCCTCAGCCATAAAGAGTTTACAAACTCTAAAGAAAGATAATAACTTCCCTTCTCACGGCTCGGTCACGGGGAGGTAACGCATGTTTCCAATCAGCTGAGAATGGAACTCAAATGGTAGATTTTATTTCACTTTAATCCGCCTGTGAGTTCACTTTCAAGGTAAGAGGGACCACAACCTGCAATGTGAACAGAGTTTATTAACTTCGAAGTCTCCTCCTAAAGGTGGAGGAGCCAGCTTAGTTTACTCCTCGCCCCAAAGCCTTGCCTGGCTTGGGGGCCTGGTGTGGTTGGTGCCTGCCTGGGGCACGGGGTGAGTGCTGAGCAGGTAGAGGGGCCTCAGCAATTCAGAGCCCAGCTAACCTGAGCACTGCCAAAGGTCATGGAGGCGACAACGAGCCGTTCCCGCGGCATGGAGCTTACTTGCTTCCGCACATCTGTTTGCCGCCTACAGGACAGCCTGGCTGCTCAGTGGGCTGCTGTGGGAAGAAGCCATTCTCAGGTCCTGTCTCAATTCTCTCTGGTCACATGGCAAGCTTGACCTAGCCCCCTCTCCCTGTCTTACTTCACACATTTACGAAGTCATCATCCATTGGAAGGGAAAAGGAGCTGTTTCCTTGATTGGCCTACTGTGGAACCTTTAATGGGTAAGGTTACCACTGGAAAGCCCTGCCCTCCCCAATCCTTCCCTTGACAACGTAGATGCCTCCAGCAGGGAAGGATCTTAGGAGGCTTTCCTGACTCAGATGGTAAGGAATCTGCCTGCAATATGGGAGACCCGGGTTCTATCCCTGGATCAGGAAGATCCCCTGAAGAAGGAACTGGAAACCCACTCTAGTATTCTTGCCTGGAGACTCTCCATGGACAGAGGAGCCTGGAAGACTAGAGTCCATGGGGTCACAAAGAGTTGGGCACGACTGAGCAACTAACACACACACAGACACACACAGACACACACAGACACACACACACACACACACACACTACAAGGAATCTCTTTATGACACAATCTGGCCTATGAGGAGTCTTGCTTCAGGGAGGCCGTGTTTCCTAGTGTATGTTTGGGGGAGGAGGTCTGTGTGGACCCCAGGCCCAGATTCAATCCAGCCAGCCCAACCCCTGACTGCTATGGTGCGGTGGTTGGGTGCCCACCCATGGTGTCTCCTGGGGGCACCTACATGCCCCTGTTTGGGGCAGGAAGTACTGGCTGAGAGCTGTCTGCTGGTGATGTGGGGCCCTGTCAAATCAGTCAACCTTCTCTGTAGTCATTACAGAGTTCCAACAACCCAGAGTCTGGGTTAAGTTTGGGCACAGAGGCTCAAGAACTAGGCAGAAGAACCAGCCTTGTCCTGTCCCAGCCAGAGGGTCTGGGCTGCCCCAGGCAGACCCTCTCACCAGCCTCGCAGGTGAGACTTACTGTCTGCTCTCAGCTTTGGGGCCTTCCTGCCCCAGCCCTCCCCACTGCAGGCCTTGGTCCTGCCCTCCCTGGCCCTGAGAGGCTCAAGCCCTAGCACCATCAAGGCGACTGCTTTCCTGACCACATCTGCCTGTCTGCCCACACCTCCCTGCCCGGTTCTGTGATGGCCATCAGGAAATCAGCAGCAACAACCAGGGTTCTCGTCTGCATGGAGCTTGGGCTCTCACAGGAGAGAGAGCTGGGGACTCCGTGGGCACAGCACTCTGCTGCTGGGAGAGAATGGCCGTGCTGGGCCACGGCCAGGACCACACTGTCTGCTGCACTTGCTGCCACGACAACCTCCCAGGCTTCTTCGTGGCGTGGAGCCCCACGCCGGGGCTGTTTATGGAGACTTCTGTCTCCTCTTGTGTCATCCCTCCTCGAGGCGGCACAGTGACTCACAGATGGGTTGAGGAGACTCTCATTTTTGGAAAAGCAGAGGAATGTAGGGGTTACAGTGCCTGAAAGGGCACAAGGAATTATTTCTAAATTTCCAGATGTCTTAGAGAATTGTAGCACTCTGGGATACACCTGAATGTAATTGATGTAGCACTTTGTATGTGTGTGTGTGTGTGTGTGTGTGTGTGTGTAAGCTGAGTCCATGGTTCTACATGCATTCCATTCATTTCACTAGATCGAATGATGAAAGCCATCCTATCGAGCACTTCCTGTGTGCCAGACACTGCCCTAGGTGCTTTGTATGCTGTGCCTCACTTTACCTTCTCAGAGCTGTCATTTTCCCCATTTTACAGCAAAAGAAACTGAGGTACCAGGCGATTCAGTCATTTGTTCACGATCACAGCAGTGGTAAGTGTGGAGCAAGAATTCTCACCCAGACAACAGCCTGACTGCAGAGCCCCAGCTTGGACCCAGCACAGTGTGAGTGTGTGTGTGTGTGTGTGTGTGTGCACGCGCATGCTCATGCACGCCTCTGAGCCACGTGGGCTGCCCTCTGTATGGAAGATGAGAGAATGCAGAGGACACGGTTGAGAGGGACTCACCACCCTGCTCAGTCTGAGCAGCAAAGAGAAGGGGTATCACATTCATGGACCAGGGCCTGAAGCCAACCTGATAGCTCTAACTAGCCGGAGGAGATAGCTAGCCTAGATAGCTAGATGAGAAAGGGGGTGGGTGTTGGGCTCTGGTGACTGAAATGGTTTCTACCCAAGAAAAGTGGAGGCTTACATGGAGTGGAGCTTTGCTGTCTTGGAAACATGCTAGGAGGCAGGCAGTGAGTTTCTGGAAGGGACTTCATGAACAGGTGGGGTCTGAAAACAACAAGCTGTGTGTTTCTTGGCTCCCTTCCACCCTGTCTCTGGTCTTGCCCTCCTCCGGCCCGCTGTGTCGTCCGTACTGGGGCCCAGAGGGCCTCACGGACTTCACCCCAATTCAGAAACTCCTGAAGGGAGGAGGCAGGGGGACTCTTCTAGGCCCCCAGCTGCAATGGGTTCACTTCTTCCTGGAGGGCAGAGGACTCTCCGTGTTCAGCAAAGGTTCCTTGGTGGAGCAGGGGAGCTGCACTCTGGGGCCTCTGAGGAGCCACCAGCCAGCTTCTGCTCTTCTTCTGCCTTTGATGTTCAGTCTCCAGGCAGTGGCTTCTCAGTTCTGCACGAGAGGGGCTGCTGCTCCCTAATGCATAGTTTGAGGGACACTTTGGTCTCCGGAGGGATTGTTGTGTGAAAAATAAAGGCAGCTCCAAAACAGTGGGTTTCGTCAGACCACACCACACATGGCTTCTGCTGCTCACCAGCCTTGACCCTCGTGTTTCCCATTCTACAAACTCCAAAGAGTGGGCCTTCTGGTGCCAACATTTATGATATTAAACCCAGTCCATGGCTAAGACAAAATTTTTCACTAGGGAATCACAGAATATGGATAAGTCCTCGGGCTCTGGAGTCAGTCTGCCCAGCTCCTAAATTGCTCCCACTCCATGTACCTATCTAAGTGACCCCCTGGGTCAGCACCTATGTTGCCCTCTCTCGGGTCTCGCAATAGAAGCTAACGCTTACTGAGCGCCCACTGCGTGCCTGGTGCTGCCCTAAAGGCTTTATGCATGCCTCCTCCTAACACCTTCGCAACGGCTTCAGCAGGGAGGTGCTACCATCTTACCCATTTTCCAGGATAAATGGAGAGACAAAAGTAGGCTAAGTCATTTGCCTGAGATCACATAGCTTGTGAGTGGCGTGATGTTGAGCAAGATACTTCACCTTCCTGAGCCTCAGTTTCCTCATTTGTACAGTGTGTCTGTCTGGGTGTTGTGAAGATTGAATGGGGGAATGCACATAGCACCTAGCAGAGTGCTGAGCACATAGCAAGTACTCACCAGACACGGTCACTTAAGAGTAGAGCTGAGGTTAATAACCCCAGTGTGAAGAGAGAGAAAACACGATGTCTCTAGCATTGCCTACAGTGAGTTAACTCCAGAATGCATGTCTTTACTGAGTCCCCTGTAAACTCCTTGAGGGCAGGGGCTTGGTCAGCCTGTTCATCGCTGGTTCCTGGGGCTTTGAACAGCATCTTACACAAGGTAGGTGCTTGGTGAAAGTCTGATGAATGACTGAGTGAAGGACTGCTTTGCGAGCCCCCTGGGCCATTCACAGCTTTGGACAGCCCCTTTCTCTTACACCACTCATCCTCTCCTGCCTTGTGGGTGTGACTTGAGTGTATCTGCCTCACTCCCTGTAAAATAGAATCTTCCCAAGTCAGAGCAGCCTGGGTCCTGCCCACAGCTATCTTTCCCAAGGAGACGATGTCAGACCTGGCAGTGCAGTGGAAATTCCTTGCAGCCTGGGTGCAAAAGGATCTCTCTTCTTGGGCGGGAAGTGGAGAATGTTGAAAACCTTGTTGAAGGTGGTTACAGACTTGGAATGTGAGCCAGCCAATGGGTAGCTTCAGGGCGTTGGATATCACAGAGCAGGGTCTAGGCTGATGGCAACCATCTGGGTCTGAGGCCCCTCCTTTCATTACACAGGTGAACATGGTTTCTAAACCACACTCCCCATCCCCAGGATGGCATGGAGTGTGGCTGCTTATGCTCTGCTGCCCAGCACTTGCTTCCCAACATTCGCTGAGAAAATGAGCCCATGCTTGATCCCCTGCTAGTCCACCCGCAGGGGCACATGAGCCACCCTTGAGTGAAGTAACCGCTGCACTGCATTCTACCAAAACCTCCCACCCCGCCTTCTCATAGAGTTAGTCCTGGAAGAGCCCATTGCTGTGTGAAGCCACCTTCCCCTGAAGACCTCTGCTCTCTGGTCCTCCAAGACTTGGATCCACAGGTGAGAGTGAGGGACCATGAGGATGAGGCGGTTGCAGCGACAGTGAATTCCCAAGCAGGCCCAGCCCCCAGCTCCCCGTGCCCAGGAAACCCTGGACTCTACCTTCATTCTTTCCAGAGATGTGAGCCCCCACCTCTCCAATTTCCTCTTACACCTCTTCTCTATTTCCCACCCCCACCTCTGCGAGACGACGTGGCGTGCATGAGGCCCATCTGGGGGATCAGGGAATCCTGTTGGGCATGCCAGCTTAATGAAATACTTGCAGTTTATTAAACACAGGCTTCCCTAAGCCCCGAGAGCCTGTGGGTATTTGAAAGCCCAAGGTAACCCCGAGCTACCACAAACGTAATTGTTACATGTGTCCCTGCATTCCTGGTGCAACCTCAAACTCCAACTCTTAAACGGCACACAAAATTAGCGACATAAAGTAACTCCTAGTCAGAGGAGAGGGGGAAATGTGGGGAAACACTGAGGGAGGCTCCCAGAATCCCTCAGGGCCTTTAAAAGTATATGAAGTTCCTGTTACCTCGCATGGCTGTGGCCATGGAGGGCGCTCCCCTCACCCCCGGCCATTCATGTTTGCAGAATCGGTTCATTATAATGCGGGTCTGGCCTGTCAACCTGGCATGATGTAGCTTGAATATTTCAAGTCCTGTTTCAGCCGAGGCGTGCTCCAGGGTGGCCGGCGGGGCTAGCTGAGCGAACCGTCTAGGGGCTCCCTCTGGAGCGGTATTTCTGGCACTCCTCCAGGGCTGGGCTGGAGAGGGCTGTGGAGAAACCCCAGGTGATCTGGAGCCCCATGCCCGGAACCTGGGGGAGGCTGCTCCTGGGGCACACTTTCCCGTTCGTCCGTCTCCTCGGCGCGGAGCCTGTAAATCAGAGGCGAGGGGCTGAGATGGAAGCAGCAGACAAAGGCCTCCAGGGAGGTGCCTCCGTCGATGCGGACCACCATCTGGACGCCAGAGAAGGCCACTCTGTTGACGGCACCCAGGGGCACCTGCTCCAGGAACCTCAGCGTCAGCCCGTTGACCCACACGCTGGCCTTGCAGCTCAAGGCCTTCAAGCTGAAGGCCAGCTGGGTGCCACCCTTCTCCAGGTAGGGCTCCAGTGACAGGTGCTGGCGGGAGAGGTGAGGGAGCTGCAGCTGGAGGTGGGCGTCCGGGCCCCTGCCCACCAGCAGCGGGCTGGCGTCGTGCTCCAGCTGAGGAGGGACATAAGCAAAGGTGGCAGAGCCCGGCTTGGGGTGGTGCAGGCTCACCCGAAGGACTGTGAGAGGCCTCTCCATGGACAGGAGCCTGGGAAAGATGGAACACAGATGCACAGGCCTGAGTGGTGGCAGTCACTCCCTCTGTGACTCCTTGAGTCCACACATGCTTGCTGCCCTCAGGGATCCCTGGTCACCTCCAGCCAAGCAGAGCCGGGCACTGAAAGTGGATGTGGTCACTCTGCTGCAGCCAGGCTGCAGCCATGGGCAGAGCTGGTGAAGCTCAGACCCACTGTTTCTAGCCTCAACTTCATCCCTAACACACTCTGTGAGTTAGTGGGAAATGCCACTCACTCTCTAAATTTTATTTCTCTTTAACATAACATAGGTACGTCCATCCTTGTCTTTGCAAAGTCCAAGGCACACCAGCCTATGTGGTGGGGTTTTGGTGGCATATTGGCATTTGGGGACAATTTGCCTGGCTTCCTGGGAAAGGAAGGATGGAAGATAGGATCTACCTTCCTTGTATCCGACAGTCACATGACAAACGCTTGCTGAGCCCTCTTCTGAGCCAGGCACTGACCAGCTGCTGGGACGAGCAAATCAACAGGAGCACCCAGCTGCATAAAGAGAAGGGGCTTCTAGTTCCCAGCATTAAGGAGGGACCCAGAAGAGGGAAGCCCTGCCCGCTCCTGGGAGATGGGAAAGGCTGCCTGGACACACCAAGGAAGAACAAAGACACCTAGCACATTCCAGAGGACGAGATGGTTGGGTGGCATCACTGAGTCAATGGATGTGAGTTTAAGCAGGCTCTGGGAATTGGTGAAGGACAGGGAAGCCTGATGTGCTGCAGTCCACGAGATCTCAAAGAGTTGGACAGGACTGAGCGCCTGAACAACAGCAACAAGCACATTCCAAGTGCTCCTATGGATGCTAATACTGCAAACATCTGCTCCTCACTGCCTGGGGCAGAAGACGGGTCCTGAGGATGCACTTGGCAAGAGCTGAGATCTCTCTCAGAACTGATAGGGGCTCCCTGGAGGTCGACTGGCCATACCCATGTGCAATGCACATGTCCCTTGCCCCAGCAACTTCATTGCCAGAAATTTGTCCTTCAGAATCTAACTGGAACATGCAGGGAGTCTCTGTTCCCCCATGGAGCTGAGGAACATAAACTCCCTGGCATGTGTACCAACCCCAGATGGCCCAGGACCTGCCACCACCTTCTGCAGGAACTGAGGGCTGAGTGGATCTGAATAGCTAACTGTATGCTTTTTCCAGCTCCAGGCTTTTGCTTACAGTACTTTCTTTCCTGAAAATGCATCTTCTATCCCTAACTGCTTATCTTTAAAGGCCTGGTTCATATGTGACCTCTCCCATGAAGCTCTTTTCCTCTGTTTACACTCTGACCCTCACAACAAGAAGACTCCCCCAGGGCTGCCCCCTTTCCACTGTGTGTCAGCGATGTGGGTCCTTGTCCCACCTTCTCTGTTGTCCCTGAGACCTCCTGAGGGTAGAATTGCCTCCACGCCCTGAGTCTCACTGCCCTATACAGACAGGACCGGGCGACAGCAAGTGTCTGGAGGCACATTTGCCAAATAGCTAAATGAGAAGAGGCTCACGCACATTAAAATCATGTGAAATCAAGTCCAGAGCAACCCCATGTGAGTCTGGTCCTTAAAAGCTGTGGGACAGGCTTCAGTCCCCTACAAACTCTGGACCCCCTGTCTTTTGGTGAAGTAATGGTGAGAGCCTCTCAGTCTGACAGTGAGTGGTGAGCCCTTAAGAAACGCCATTTTGGACCCAAGGAGAGAAGATGGCGGAGGAGTAGGACGGGGAGAACACTTTCTCCCCCACAAATTCATCAAAAGAGCATTTAAACGTCGAGTAAATTCCACAAAACAATTTCTGAATGCCGGCAGAGGACATCAGGCACCCAGAAAAGCAGCCCAACTCTTCGAAAGGAGGTATGAAAAAATATAAAAGACAAAAAAAGAGACAAAAGAGGGAGGGACGGAGTTCCATCCCGGGAAGGGAGTCTTAAAAAGAGAGAAGTTTCCAAACACCAGGAAACCTTCTTACTGCCGAATCTGTGCCGAGCTTTGGAAGCACAGAGGGCAACATAAAAAGGAGGGGAAAAAAAAATAAACAATTAAAAATCGCAGATTGTGAGCCCTACGGTAACTCCCCCAGCGGAGAAGCAGCGCAGACGCCTGCACACGGCATTAGCAAGCGGGGGCTGCGCAGGGAAGTGCGGCGTGGGCTGTGTCCCTTAGAGTAAGAATCGGCCCGAATGTCCTGAGCGCTATCTGAGCGAAATAATTTGGGCTAGCAAACCAGACTGTGGGATATCTACCACGTGAAAAGCCAGCCCTAACCTAAGACACCACCAGGCCCGCGCACAGAACAAAGGACTGAACAGAGATAGCCGGATGCAGACCTTCCCCCTCCGGTGACAGGCAGCCAGAGCCATAAGGGGGCAATCGCAGCCCAAGAGAGACACTATCTATAAAACTGTAAGCAGGCTTCTTTGCTAACTAAAACTTCTTGGGGGTCTGGACGGTCAACATCTGCCTGAGAAGGTGCGCCGGTTTTACACCCAGATAACTGAGTGGCGGGGAGGCAATAAGTCGCAGCATTGGCGCCCGCCAAACACCTCATCACCTGAGCTGCTCGGATCTGGGAAGAGCACAAAACGCAGGCCCAACCGAGTCTGCACCTCTGAGGACTACCCGAGTGCCTGAACCTGAGCGGCTTGGACCTGGGAGCTCAGCCCAGGGCCGGCCTCTGATTGTTCCCGGCAGAACAACCTAGAGCCCGAGCAGTGTGGGCAGGGAGGCTACACGCGCCGTGAGCGGGGGCAGACCCAGTGTGGCTGAGGCACTGCGAGCGCACGCCAGTGTTATCTGTTTGCAGCATCCCACCCACCCACCCCACAGCGCGGCTGAACAAGTGAGCCTAAAAAAAAAAAAAAAAAAAAAAAAAAAAAAATAGTGTCCTCAACCATCCCCTTTGTGTCAGGGCGGGAACCAGACACTGAAGAGACCAGCAAACAGAAGAAGCTGTAACAGAGAGAAATGCCTTGGAAGCTACAGGCCATAGATTAAAACCCTGTGGTTACTACGGATTACATAGGAAGGGGCCTATAGATCTTGAGAAATATAAGTCGGACTAAGGAACTAGCCAAAAATGGACTGAACCCACAATACTCACAACAAAACCAGAGAAAGACCTAGATATATTTTTACTATTTTTACGATCAATCTTTCTTTCTTTTTTTTTAATTAAAAAAAAATTTTTTTAAGTCCTCTATTGTCCTTTAATTTTCACTTTTATAACTATTACTTTGCAAAAAAAAAAAGACCCTATTTTTTTTTTCTTCTTCAGCAAACTTCATATATATATTTTATAATTTTTTGACCGTGTTTTTTTTTTCTTTTTCTTCTTTTCTTTAACATTGTATTTTTGAAATTCCAAACTCTAGATTTTTAATTTTAGACTTTTGGTATATGTTATCAATTTTGTACCTATAGTTTTTTTTTCATAATTTCTGTGACTTTTTTTTCCCTCTGTTTCTTTCTCTTCTTCTTTTATATAACATCATATATCTGCAATTCCAAACTCTACTCAAGATTTTTAATTTATGCTTTTTGGTATTTGATATCAATTTTGTACCTGTATTTTCTTTATAATTTTTGCGACATTGTTTTTGTTGGTTTGTTTGTTTTCTCTCTTTATTTTTCTTCTTCTTCTTTTTTTTAACATTGTATTTTTGAAATTCCAAACTCTACTCTAGATTTTTAATTTTAGCCTTTTGGTATATGTTATCAATTTGGACCTATAGTTTTTTTTTATAATTTCTGTGACTTTTTTTTTCTTTTTTTTCCCTCTGTTTCTTTCTCTTCTTCTTTTATATAACATCATATATCTGCAATTCCAAACTCTACTCAAGATTTTTAATTTATGCTTTTTGGTATTTGATATCAATTTTGTACCTGTATTTTCTTTATAAATTTTGCGACATTGTTTTTGTTGGTTTGTTTTCTCTCTTTATTTTTCTTCTTTTTTTTTAACGTTGTATTTTTGAAATTCCAAACTCTACTCTAGATTTTTAATTTTTGCTTTTTGGTATTAGTTATCAATTTTGTACCTGTAGTTTCTTTATAATTTTCATGACCTTGTTTGTTTTTCTTTGTTCGTTTTCTCTCTCTTTCTTTTCCTTCTTCTTTTCATTAACATCACATTTTTGAAATTCCAAACTCTACTCTAGATTTTTAATTTTTGCTTTTATGTATTTGTTACCAATTTTGTACCTTTAAGAACCCAATCTTCAGGACCCATTTTTCACTAGGGTACGAGATTACTGGCTTGACTGCTCTCTCTCCCTTTGGACTCTCCATTTCCTCCACCAGGTCACCTGTATCTCCTCCCTAACCCCTCTCTACTCTACCCAACTCTGTGAATTTCTGTGTGTTCCAGACGGTGGAGAACACTTAGGGAACTGATTACTGGCTGGATCTGTCTCCCTCCTTTTCATTTCCCCCTTTTATCCTTCTGGCCACCTCTGTCTCCTGCCTCCTTCTTCTCTTCTCTGTATAACTCCGTGAACATCTCTGAGCGGTCCAGTTGTGGAGTGCACATAAGGAAGTGACTACTGGCTAGCCCACTCTCTCCACTATTGATTCCACCTCATCTCATTTGGGTCACCTCTAACTCCCTCCTCCCTCTTCTCTTCTCCATGTAACGCTGTGAACCTCTCTGAGTGACCCTCACAGTAGAGAAACTTTTCATCTTTAATGTAGATGTTTTATCATTGGTGTTGTATAGAAGGAGAAGTTTTGAAACTACTGTAAAAATAAGACCGATAACTGGAAGTAGGAGGCTTAAGTCCAAACCCTGACTCCAGGGAACTCCTGACTCCAAGGAACATTAATTGACAGGAGCTCATCAAACGCCTCCATACCGACACTGAAACCAAGCACCACACAAGGGCCAACAAGTTCCAGGGAAAGACATACCAAGCAAATTCTCCAGCAACAAAGGAACACAGCCCTGAGCGTCAAGATACAGGCTGCCCAAAGTCACCCCAAAACCATAGACATCTCATAACTCATTACTGGATATTTCATTACACTCCAGAGAGAAGAAATACAGCTCCATCCACCAGAACAGCGACACAAGCTTCCCTAACCAGGAAACCTTGACAAGCCACCTGTACAAACCCACACACAGCGAGGAAACGCCACAATAAAGAGAACTCCACAAACTGCCAGAATACAGAAAGGACACCCCAAACTCAGCAATTTAAACAAGATGAAGAGACAGAGGAATAGCCAGTAGATAAAGGAACAGGATAAATGCCCACCAAACCAAACAAAAGAGGAAGAGATAGGGAATCTACCTGATAAAGAATTCCGAATAATGATAGTGAAATTGATCCAAAATCTTGAAATTAAAATGGAATAACAGATAAATAGCCTGGAGGCAAGGATTGAGAAGATGCAAGAAAGGTTTAACAAGGACTTAGAAGAAATAAAAAAGAGTCAATATATAATGAATAATGCAATAAGTGAAATTAAAAACACCCTGGAGGCAACAAATAGTAGAATAACAGAGGCAGAAGATAGGATTAGTGAATTAGAAGATAGAATGGTAGAAATAAATGAATCAGAGAGGATAAAAGAAAAACGAATTAAAAGAAATGAGGACAATCTCAGAGACCTCCAGGACAATATTAAACGCTACAACATTCGAATCATAGGGGTCCCAGAAGAAGAAGACAAAAAGAAAGACCATGAGAAAATACTTGAGGAGATAATAGTTGAAAACTTCCCTAAAATGGGGAAGGAAATAATCACCCAAGTCCAAGAAACCCAGAGAGTCCCATACAGGATAAACCCAAGGCGAAACACCCCAAGACACATATTAATCAAATTAACAAAGATCAAACACAAAGAACAAATATTAAAAGCAGCAAGGGAAAAACAACAAATAACACACAAGGGAATACCCATAAGGATAACAGCTGATCTTTCAATAGAAACTCTTCAAGCCAGGAGGGAATGGCAAGACATACTTAAAATGATGAAAGAAAATAACCTACAGCCCAGATTATTGTACCCAGCAAGGATCTCATTCAAGTATGAAGGAGAAATCAAAAGCTTTTCAGACAAGCAAAAGCTGAGAGAATTCTGCACCACCAAACCAGCTCTCCAACAAATACTAAAGGATATTCTCTAGACAGGAAACACAAAAATGGTGTATAAATTCGAACCCAAAACGATAAAGTAAATGGCAAAGGGGTCATACTTATCAGTAATTACCTTAAACGTAAATGGGTTGAATGCCCCAATCAAAAGACAAAGACTGGCTGAATGGATACAAAAACAAGACCCCTGCATATGTTGTCTACAAGAGACCCACCTCAAAACAGGGGACACATACAGACTGAAAGTGAAGGGCTGGAAAAAGATTTTCCATTGCAAATAGGGGCCAAAAGAAAGCAGGAGTAGCAATACTCATATCAGATAAAATAGACTTTAAAACAAAGACTGTGAAAAGAGACAAAGATGGTCACTACATAATGATCAAAGGATCAATCCAAGAAGAAGATATAACAATTATAAATATATATGCACCCAACACGGGAGCACCGCAGTATGTAAGACAAATGCTAACAAGTATGAAAGGAGAAATTAACAATAACACAATAATAGTGGGAGACTTTAATACCCCACTCACACCTATGGATAGATCAACTAAACAGAAAATTAACAAGGAAACACAAACTTTAAATGATACAATAGACTAGTTAGACATAATTGATATCTATAGGACATTTCATCCCAAAACAATGAATTTCACCTTCTTCTCAAGCGCACATGGAACCTTCTCCAGGATAGATCACATCCTGGGCCATAAAGCTAGCCTTGGTAAATTCAAAAAAATAGAAATCATTCCAAGCATCTTTTCTGACCACAGTGCAGTAAGATTAGATCTCAATTACAGGAGAAAAACTATTAAAAAATCCAACATATGGAGGCTGAACAACATGCTGCTGAATAACCAACAAATCACAGAAGAAATCAAAAAAGAAATCAAAATTTGCATAGAAACGAATGAAAATGAAAACACAACAACCCCAAACCTGTGGGACACGGTAAAAGCAGTCCTAAGGGGAAAGTTCATAGCAATACAGGCACACCTCAAGAAACAAGAAAAAAGTCAAATAAATAACCTAACTCTACACCTAAAGCAACTAGAAAAGGAAGAAATGAAGAACCCCAGGGTTAGTAGAAGGAAAGAAATCTTAAAAATTAGAGCAGAAATAAATGCAAAAGAAACAAAAGAGACCATAGCAAAAATCAACAAAACCAAAAGCTGGTTCTTTGAAAGGATAAATAAAATTGACAAACCATTAGCCAGACTCATCAAAAAACAAAGGGAGAAGAATCAAATCAATAAAATTAGAAATGAAAATGGAGAGATCACAACAGACAACACAGAAATACAAAGGATCATAAGAGACTACTATCAACAATTATATGCCAATAAAATGGACAACGAGGAAGAAATGGACAAATTCTTAGAAAAGTACAACTTTCCAAAACTCGACCAGGAAGAAATAGAAAATCTTAACAGACCCATCACAAGCACGGAAATTGAAACTGTAATCAAAAATCTTCCAGCAAACAAAAGCCCAGGTCCAGATGGCTTCACAGCTGAATTCTACCAAAAATTTAGAGAAGAGCTAACACCTATCCTGCTCAAACTCTTCCAGAAAATTGCAGAGGATGGTAAACTTCCAAACTCATTCTATGAGGCCACCATCACCCTAATACCAAAACCTGACAAAGATCCCACAAAAAAAGAAAACTACAGGCCAATATCACTGATGAACATAGATGCAAAAATCCTTAACAAAATTCTAGCAATCAGAATCCAACAACACATTAAAAAGATCATACACCATGACCAAGTGGGCTTTATCCCAGGGATGCAAGGATTCTTCAATATCCGCAAATCAATCAATGTAATACACCACATTAACAAATTGAAAAATAAAAACCATATGATTATCTCAATAGATGCAGAGAAAGCCTTTGACAAAATTCAACATCCATTTATGATCAAAACTCTCCAGAAAGCAGGAGTAGAAGGAACATACCTCAACATAATGAAAGCTATATATGACAAACCCACAGCAAACATTATCCTCAATGGTGAAAAATTGAAAGCATTTCTTCTAAAGTCAGGAACAAGACAAGGGTGCCCACTTTCACCATTACTATTCAACATAGTTTTGGAAGTTTTGGCCACAGCAATCAGAGCAGAAAAAGAAATAAAAGGAATCCAAATTGGAAAAGAAGAAGTAAAGCTCTCACTGTTTGCAGATGACATGATCCTCTACACAGAAAACCCTAAGGACCTCCACCAGAAAATTACTAGAACTAATCAATGACTATAGTAAAGTTGCAGGATATAAAATCAACACACAGAAATCCCCTGCATTCCTATACACTAATAATGAGAAAACAGAAAGAGAAATTAAGGAAACAATTCCATTCACCATTGCAACGGAAAGAATAAAATACTTAGGAATATATCTACCTAAAGAAACTAAAGACCTATACATAGAAAACTATAAAACACTGGTGAAAGAAATCAAAGAGGACACTAACAGATGGAGAAATATACCATGTTCATGGATTGGAAGAATCAATATAGTGAAAATGAGTATACTACCCAAAGCAATCTATAGATTCAATGCAATCCCTATCAAGCTACCAACAGCATTCTTCACAGAGCTAGAACAAATAATTTCACAATTTGTATGGAAATACAAAAAACCTCGAATAGCCAAAGCGATCTTGAGAAAGAAGAATGGAACTGGAGGAATCAACCTACCTGACTTCAGGCTCTACTACAAAGCCACAGTTATCAAGACAGTATGGTACTGGCACAAAGACAGAAATATAGATCAATGGAACAAAATAGAAAGCCCAGAGATAAATCCACGCACACATGGACACCTTATCTTTGACAAAGGAGGCAAGAATATACAATAGATTAAAGACAATCTCTTTAACAAGTGGTGCTGGGAAATTTGGTCAACCACTTGTAAAAGAATGAAACTAGGACACTTTCTAACACCATACACAAAAATAAACTCAAAATGGATTAAAGATCTCAACGTAAGACCAGAAACTATAAAACTCCTAGAGGAGAACATAGGCAAAACACTCTCTGACATACATCACAGCAGGATCCTCTATGACCCACCTCCCAGAATATTGGAAATAAAAGCAAAAATAAACAAATGGGACCTAATTAACCTTAAAAGCTTCTGCACATCAAAGGAAACTATTAGCAAGGTGAAAAGACAGCCTTCAGAATGGGAGAAGATAATAGCAAATGAAGCAACTGACAAACAACTAATCTCGAGAATATACAAGCAACTCCTACAGCTCAACTCCAGAAAAATAAATGACCCAATCAAAAAATGGGCCAAAGAACTAAACAGACATTTCTCCAAAGAAGACATACAGATGGCTAACAAACACATGAAAAGATGCTCAACATCACTCATTATCAGAGAAATGCAAATCAAAACCACTATGAGGTACCATTTCACACCAGTCAGAATGGCTGCGATCCAAAAGTCTACAAGTAATAAATGCTGGAGAGGGTGTGGAGAAAAGGGAACCCTCTTACACTGTTGGTGGGAATGCAAACTAGTACAGCCACTATGGAGAACAGTGTGGAGATTCCTTAAAAAACTGGAAATAGACATGCCTTATGATCCAGCAATCCCACTGCTGGTCATACACACTGAGGAAACCAGAAGGGAAAGAGACACGTGTACCCCAATGTTCATCACAGCACTGTTTATAATAGCCAGGACATGGAAGCAACCTAGATGTCCATCAGCAGATGAATGGATAAGAAAGCAGTGGTACATATACACAATGGAGTATTATTCAGCCATTAAAAAGAATACATTTGAATCAGTTCTAATGAGGTGGATGAAACTGGAGCCTATTATACAGAGTGAAGTAAGCCAGAAAGAAAAACACCAATACAGTATACTAACGCATATATATGGAATTTAGAAAGATGGTAACAATAACCCTGTGTACGAGACAGCAAAAGAGACACTTATGTATAGAATAGTCTTATGGACTCTGTGAGAGAGGGAGAGGGTGGGAAGATTTGGGAGAATGGCATTGAAACATGTAAAATATCATGTATGAAACGAGTTGCCAGTCCAGGTTCGATGCACGATACTGGATGCTTGGGGCTGGTGCACTGGGATGACCCAGAGGGATGGAATGGGGAGGGAGGAGGGAGGAGGGTTCAGGATGGGGAACACATGTATACCTGTGGCGGATTCATTTTGATATTTGGCAAAACTAATACAGTTATGTAAAGTTTAAAAATAAAATTAAATTAAAAAAAAAAAGAAACCCCATTTTCCCTCATGCATACACACACACCGCCCCCACACACCCCATTCACATCCCCCGTCTGGCCCCAGTATTCCTGCAGAAAGCCTCTCCCTCAGGTGTGTGTACCCCGGCCCTATTTACTTTCATTTATATAAGTACAAGAACAGCTGAGCTGGACGTCCAAGTCCTCAGGCTGGGCCAGAAACTCGGGGTTCACTTCTAGGAACCAATCCCATGGCCTAGGGACCCTAAGAGAATCCCTTGGAAAGAAGGGTTCACCACTGTTCCTGTGACCTTCCTCTGCTTCGCTGGGAATTCCAGAGCCCATAGCAATCCCCCTGGCCTTGCAGAGCTCTTCTCCTGTTTCCAGTTATTCTGGGGTGTGTGCCTGGTGAGCAGCCTGCAGGGGCCCTGCTCCCTGCCCTGCCACCCTCAAGTTTAAGTTCAAGCCCCTCTGATCTCCACCTACCTTACTTCCTGGGGTGCATCTAGCTCTGGGACAGCAGCTGTGAGCTCCCCGAGGTTGGGGGCATGTGAGTCTGGGCTGGGGCAGGCCTGGGGATGGCAATAACACCTGTGGTTTGGGGAGGTGATACGTCACCGTGCCCATCACCTGTTGCTCGCATCCTTTTTCCCTTTAGGAAAGAAACTGGAAGTGTAATTTCCTGTTGCAGAAGTGCAACCCTGCTGCTGAGAGGTTGAAAAACCCATGGGACTGTGGCTAGGCGAGGCTGCTGAGTTCCCTCCTGGGTTTCATCTCGGCAGGCCCGAGGACCTTGAGAATGTTTCCAGGGTGTCAGCTGAGTTCCTCTTCTCCCCTGGCAGGTGTGGGGTGTTGGTGGGGGGAAGTCATCCCAGACCTGTTAGAAAGGGGAGCCCTTTTGGACAGATGGCCAGTGAGGGGCATCCCCACTGCATGTGAGAGGCTGTGAGGGGGCCACTGTGGCTGGACTGGTGGTGGCCGAGGGAGCTGCGGGGGACATGGTAGTCCACTGAGTGTCTCAGGAAAGGACAGGGCCTCCAGGGAAGGAGAAAACAGCTGTTCACAGCAGGTGGCCTCTCCCACAATAGGACAGCAGGAGGGCCCCCACTATGTCTACCCATCTGGAGTCAGTCCCGCTGGCCTTTGGGAGCATCCTGGACCAGACCAAGATGGATGTGTGCCCAGCGCTGTGGGGTCTGGCCATCCTGGAAGTGACCCAGCGTTACTGCAGTGTAACCCTTCAGTTGGTGCAGTTCTACCTAGTCTGCCAGTGTGGCCTTCCTTCCACTGTACCCACCGACAAGCTAAGCTGGCAAGAGACATGTGCCCATCTTATACAGGGGGCGAACAAGGGGCCCAAGGTTCCAGAACAAGTAAACAACATCATCCTTTCACTTTTTCCCCATCAAACCCTGGCTATCCTGAGGATTCTTGGAGATTATACAGGTGAGTGTTGTAGGCTGGGCCACTCCTATCAGCCAGCGGGTGCCTCTCCAGTCGGCCTCCTTGACCCCCAGGCCCACTGCTTACTTCCTCCTCATGTTACCCTTGTGGCCCCAGAGATTTCAGCAGGCCGCACACTGGGGCTAAGTCTCTGTGGGTGCTATTCAGGATTCCTAGCCCGCACCCTCTATTCTCAGCAAGTTGTTTGCTTCATTTGTAGGAAGGAAAAACAGAGAGCTCTGAAAACAGTCATCCATCCCTGCCCGCCCCAGCCTGTGACACAACCACTGGGGCTCGCCCAGAGACGGAACTGCACCTGCCCCAGGAATGAACCAAGCTCTCTCCCTGTACTCCACCTCCTCCACGTGCTCTCCCAGAACTGCACCTGCCCCAGGAATGAACAAGCTCTCTCCCTGTACTCCACCTCCTCCACGTGCTCTCCCGGAACTGCACCTGCCCCAGGAATGAACAAGCTCTCTCCCTGTACTCCACCTCCTCCACGTGCTCTCCCAGAACTGCACCTGCCCCAGGAATGAACAAGCTCTCTCCCTGTACTCCACCTCCTCCACGCGCTCTCCCGGAACTGCACCTGCCCCAGGAATGAACAAGCTCTCTCCCTGTACTCCACCTCCTCCACGTGCTCTCCCGGAACTGCACCTGCCCCAGGAATGAACAAGCTCTCCCCCTGTACTCCACGTCCTCCACGTGCTCTCCCGGAACTGCACCTGCCCCAGGAATGAACAAGCTCTCCCCCTGTACTCCACCTCCTCCACGTGCTCTCCCGGAACTGCACCTGCGCCAGGAATGAACAAGCTCTCTCCCTGTACTCCACCTCCTCCACGTGCTCTCCCGGAACTGCACCTGCGCCAGGAATGAACAAGCTCTCCCCCTGTACTCCACCTCCTCCACGTGCTCTCCCGGAACTACACCTGCCCCAGGAATGAACAAGCTCTCTCCCTGTACTCCACCTCCTCCACGTGCTCTCCCAGAACTGCACCTGCCCCAGGAATGAACAAGCTCTCCCCCTGTACTCCAACTCCTCCACGTGCTCTCCCAGAACTGCACCTGCCCCAGGAATGAACAAGCTCTCTCCCTGTACTCCACCTCCTCCACGTGCTCTCCCGGAACTGCACCTGCCCCAGGAATGAACAAGCTCTCTCCCTGTACTCCATCTCCTCCACGTGCTCTCACAGAACTGCACCTGCCCCAGGAATGAACAAGCTCTCCCCCTGCACTCCACGTCCTCCACGTGCTCTCCCGGAACTACACCTGCCCCAGGAATGAACAAGCTCTCTCCCTGTACTCCACCTCCTCCACGTGCTCTCCCGGAACTGCACCTGCCCCAGGAATGAACAAGCTCTCCCCCTGTACTCCACGTCCTCCACGTGCTCTCCCGGAACTGTACCTGCCCCAGGAATGAACCAAGCTCTCTCCCTGTACTCCACCTCCTCCACGTGCTCTCCCGGAACTACACCTGCCCCAGGAATGAACAAGCTCTCCCCCTGCACTCCACGTCCTCCACGTGCTCTCCCGGAACTACACCTGCCCCAGGAATGAACAAGCTCTCTCCCTGTACTCCACCTCCTCCACGTGCTCTCCCGGAACTGCACCTGCCCCAGGAATGAACAAGCTCTCCCCCTGTACTCCACGTCCTCCACGTGCTCTCCCGGAACTGTACCTGCCCCAGGAATGAACCAAGCTCTCTCCCTGTACTCCACCTCCTCCACGTGCTCTCCCGGAGCTACACCTGCCCCAGGAATGAACAAGCTCTCTCCCTGTACTCCACCTCCTCCATGTGCTCTCCCGGAACTGTACCTGCCCCAGGAATGAACCAAGCTCTCTCCCTGTACTCCACCTCCTCCACGTGCTCTCCTGGAACTGTATCTGCCCCAGGAATGAACAAGCTCTCCTTCGGTACGCCATCTCCTCCACGTGCTCTCCCGGAACTGCACCTGCCCCAGGAATGAACAAGCTCTCCCCCTGTACTCCACCTCCTCCACGTGCTCTCCTGGAACTGTACCTGCCCCAGGAATGAACAAAGCTCTCTCCCTGTACTCCATCTCCTCCACGTGCTCTCCCGGAACTACACCTGCCCCAGGAATGAACAAGCTCTCCCTCTGTACTCCATCTCCTCCATGCGCTCTCCCTCTCTGAGCCCCAGTCTGCATCGGCTGTGCCAGGCGTGTGTGAGGCCCACCCTCAGGGACTGTACCTTCAGGATACCCAGGGTGCCAACATTCTCAGTGGGAGCACATGGAGATCTTGGCATACACAGTCGTTGCAATAGAAGAGCAGAGGTGAGAGAGACACTTGGAGTATTCTAGGAGGGCTTCATGGAGAAAGGAGTCCCTAGAGCCAGCTCTTAACCTCAAAGCTAGACGGAGAGACTGGTTGTCTAGCAGTTAAAGGTTGGCTTTGGTGTCAGTTATATCTGGATTCAAGTTCTGTATCTTTTTTATGATTGCCTGATCCTGGGCAAATCTTTTCACCTTTCCTGACTCAGGTTCTCCACCTGTGAAATGGGGACAGCCATAGCACCTACCTCAATGGTCTGTTTTGAGGATTCCTTTTTTGAAAAGCCTGAAAAAGCTTAGGTATGGTACCTGGAACACAGAGCCGAACTCAACGAATGGGAGCTGACACAAATAATCAATGATGAGACTTCAACTCCCACCATGAAATAGGTGGTGACAGACTAAGCTTCCACTAAGAGCAATTATAAGTGGTAGGTTTTTTAAAAGATTTGTTTGAAGATATTGGAGAGCAACAAGGCAGCTAGACTCGAGGGGCCAGGACCCGACTGAGAAGAAAAGCCCATTTACTTTAATTTTTTTAAGATTTATTTTTGATGCAGACCATTTTTAAAGACTTTATTGAATTTGTTACAATGTTGCTTCTGTTTTATGTTCTGCCTGTTTTTTTCTTTTTGGCCATGATGCATGTGGAATCTTGGCTCTCGGACCAGTGATTGAACTCACACCTTATGCATTGGAAGGAGGTCCCAACTCCTGGATAGCCAGGGAAGTCCCAGGAAAGCCCATTTATTTAAGCCTGACTTGCTACCCCTCTTCCTTGTGAGACATTTGCTGGTTTGAAAGTGATCCAGCCTTCAGGCTGAACAAAGAGTGGCCACTGAGATTCTCAAGGGTCTCCCCAGACAGGGGAGGCACAAACGGGGACTCAGCCCTTGAGAAGCCAAGTGAAAGTGAAAGTCTCTCAGTCGTGTCCGACTCTTTGAAACCCCATGGACTGTGCAGTCCATGGAATTCTCAAGCTGAGCACCTGGATAAAAGAGCACGCAGAGAAGTGAGCTCATATTCTGTTCAACCTTCAAGATGTCTGCTGGTCTCAAAGCAGGAGGAATGAGAAACCAAGGAGCCAAATAAATGCAAGAGCTCAAAGGCTAAGAGGCTCAGCAGAGGGTGTGGCTGTCTCTTGGAGGTCAGGTCCAACCAGGGAAGAGGGGCACCCTGCTAAAAAATCCCCCAGACTTTCAAATGAGACCCTGTACAGTACATGGGGACTAAGGACAAACCAAATTAGACCAGGTCTTAAGAAGGTGGAAACCTGGCCCCGGATGATCCCAATCTCTCTTCTCTAACTGCCTTCTAGAAGAAAAACAAATACTTAATAGACCAAGTTAACATCATACAGAGCCTCTACAACTTCTCATTAACAGTGTTCTATGATTAACAACAACAAAAAGTACTAGGCATGCTAAGCTACAGGTTGTTCAGTCACTCAGTTGTGTCTGACTCTTTGTGACCCCATGGACTGCAGCACATCAGGACTCCCTGTCCACCACCATCTCCTGGAGCTTGCTCAAACTCATGTCCATTGAGTCTGTAATGCCATCCAACCATCTCATCCTCTGTCATCCCTTTCTCCTCCTACCTTCAATCTTTCCTAGCATCAGGGCCTTTTCCAATGAATCAGCTCTTCACATCAGGTGGCCAAAGTATTGCAGCTTCAGCTTCAGCATCGGTCCCTCCAATGAATATTCAGGATTGAGTTCCTTTATGACTAACTGGTTTCATCTCCTTGCAGTCCAAAGGACTCTCAAGAGTCTTCTCTAACACCACAGTTTAACTGTCAAAAAAAAAAAAAAAAAAAAAAGAGAAAAACAGCAGAAACAATCTCACTACATATGCCACAAAAGACCTGTACAAGAATGTTCATAGCAGTTTTATCCTATTAACCCCAAATTGGAAGCAGCCCAAAGGTCCATTAAAAAGGAAATGGATAAACAAATTGTATAATATGTATACAATGAAACACTACACAGCAGTAAAAAAAGAGACTGAACCAGTGATACATACAACAATGGAGATGGATCTTAGGACCATTTTGGAGAGCAAAAGAAACCAGGCACAAATGATACAGACAGTATGACTACATGAAATGCAAGAACAGATAAAATAGCCTATGGTGATACAGGCCAGACTATTGAATGATCTCTATGGAGAGGTACTCACTGGTATATTTGTTTACTGGGACAGCCATAACAAAGAACCACAAACGGGGTGGCTTAAATAGAGAAATGTATTGTCTCAAAATCCTGGGGGCTAGAAGTCCAAGTCTGTTTCAACAGAACTAGTTTCTTTTAAGGGAGACTCTGTCCTTGGCCTCTCACCCAAGTGCTGAGCTTTGCTGGCAACCTTTGGCTTTGCTTGGCTAGTAGAAGCATCACCCTGATCTCTGTCTTCATCATCACGCGGCAGCCTCCTTGAATGCAGTGGTTCCAATGGCAGCATTTCAGGCATGCTGATTGGCTTGTGAGGGAGAGGGACCAGGGGCAGGCAGTCAGGCTAGACTCAGGGCTCTTACCAGCACTATAACCCTTCTCAGTACAGCTTCACCTCCCGGGTGGATGGATGGATAACCAGAAGTCCAGATGGCTACTCTGGGGTGCTTTAAGGTCTGCAGACACACCTGGGACCGAGCCTGCTGAGTGGAAGGTGGCTGGCCACGTTCCAGAGCCTTTCCTCTCAGCCTGTAGGTCTGCCTCGTCCAGACCACCAGCCAGCTGCATGTCTCTGAACCATGGCCTCCTCCCCATGGTTCCTCACACACACTGCTTTCCCGTCTTGGTGATGCTCAGGTATTTCTTCCCGCCAGCAGAGATGGGCTCCAGGAAGAAACCTGGTAGGGGCTGTGCTGTCCCTAAGTGTATGACCTCCGTTGAGTCCTACCCCCTCTCCATGCTTTAGTTTTTTCCTGGGGCATGGGACACCTCTCCTCGTTGCCCCCTGGAAACAGACTTCAGTGAGAAAAAGGCTGTGTCCACAATCTCAGCTCTGGCACGGGAGAGTGGGTGGAAGAGCTTGCTCATGGCCCCTGAGTTCCCTCAGTAACTCCGTTCAAAGCAGTTCCCGGCAAGAGAGAGAACTGAAACAGCCAGGGAATTTATCGGACAAGAGGAAGAACTGGGGACTTCCCTGGTGGTCCAGTGGATAAGACTGTGCTCCCAGGGCAGGGGGGCCTGGGTTCAGTCCTTGGTCAGGGAACAAGATCTCACATGCTGCAACTAAACCCCCGTGCAGCCAAATTAAAAAAAAAAATTTTTTTTTAAAGGAAGAACTGCTCAGGCTACATCTCCTGAGGGCCAGCAGGAAGTCATGCTGGTAACCTTCTGTCTGGCCTTTCCCCGGGGGGCAGGGTGAGAGCCAGGGAGGGTGAGAGTGGGGAAAGTGGAAGTGCTGGCTGCTGTCTACTCGGCCTCCTTGGCTAGGATGGCCTCCTTCAGTTGGTGCTGTGGCCCTGGGGAGAGTACATTAGTGAGCAAATGTCCCTAGTTGTGCTCCTTGGAGAGCTCAGGGCCGGAAGGGCACCTTCCAGGGCTCCTACTGTGGTGGGCAGGAGAGGACTCTGGTGTCAGACTCGGGTCTGAGGCTTGGCTCCTTATTGTGGCAACTGTGTGCGCTCAAACAAGTTACTCAACCTCTCTGAACCTGAATTCTGGCCAGTAAAATGAGGATAATCTGTTGCTGCATGAGGGCTAAATGAGATGTGTGCAAAATGCCAAGCACGTGGAGAGGGCTGGTAGAGGAGCAGAGTCCAGTGAAGGTGCGTCCTGGGGAGAGGGGCTGGCAGACCCAACTCACAGCCTGTATGAACCCCAGATTCTCAGAAGCC
The DNA here is from genome assembly GCF_019923935.1 of Bubalus bubalis. Taxonomy (NCBI): domain Eukaryota; kingdom Metazoa; phylum Chordata; class Mammalia; order Artiodactyla; family Bovidae; genus Bubalus; species Bubalus bubalis. Next base: position 64,078,836 of record NC_059165.1, on the reverse strand, counting down.
TTCAGGTTTTGCTTAAAACAACCATGATTTTTGAGTTGAATATATAATTTGCATGGAGTCAATAGAAATTCCATTTTTAAATGATAATGAAGTAAAACGGATGCTCTAGAAAGACTCTCCAGGTTATGGCAGGGGCACAAGGCTCTAACCCAGGAGGAGAAGGCTCTCATTATACAGACAAAGAAGCTGAGGTTCACAGCAATTAGTTGATTAATTAAGATCACAGGTCTGGCCAGAAACTATAAAACTCCTAGAGGAGAACATAGGCAAAACACTCTCTGACATACATCACAGCAGGATCCTCTATGATCCACCTCCCAGAATATTGGAAATAAAAGCAAAAATAAACAAATGGGACCTAATTAACCTTAAAAGCTTCTGCACATCAAAGGAAACTATTAGCAAGGTGAAAAGACAGCCTTCAGAATGGGAGAAGATAATAGCAAATGAAGCAACTGACAAACAACTAATCTCGAGGATATACAAGCAACTCCTACAGCTCAACTCCAGAAAAATAAACGACCCAATCAAAAAATGGGCCAAAGAACTAAATAGACATTTCTCCAAAGAAGACATACAGATGGCTAACAAACACATGAAAAGATGCTCAACATCACTCATTATCAGAGAAATGCAAATCAAAACCACTATGAGGTACCATTTCACACCAGTCAGAATGGCTGCGATCCAAAAGTCTACAAGTAATAAATGCTGGAGAGGGTGTGGAGAAAAGGGAACCCTCTTCCACTGTTGGTGGGAATGCAAACTAGTACAGCCACTATGGAGAACAGTGTGGAGATTCCTTAAAAAACTGGAAATAGACATGCCTTATGATCCAGCAATCCCACTGCTGGGCATACACACTGAGAAAACCAGAAGGGAAAGAGACACAAGTACCCCAATGTTCATCGCAGCACTGTTTATAATAGCCAGGACATGGAAGCAACCTAGATGTCCATCAGCAGATGAATGGATAAGAAAGCTGTGGTACATATACACAATGGAGTATTATTCAGCCATTAAAAAGAATACATTTGAATCAGTTCTAATGAGGTGGATGAAACTGGAGCCTATTATACAGAGTGAAGTAAGCCAGAAAGAAAAACACCAATACAGTATACTAACGCATATATATGGAATTTAGAAAGATGGTAACAATAACCCTGTGTACGAGACAGCAAAAGAGACACTGATGTATAGAACAGTCTTATGGACTCTGTGGGAGAGGGAGAGGGTGGGAAGATTTGGGAGAATGGCATTGAAACATGTAAAATATCATGTATGAAATGAGTTGCCAGTCCAGGTTCGATGCACGATACTGGATGCTTGGGGCTGGTGCACTGGGACGACCCAGAGGGATGGAATGGGGAGGGAGGAGGGAGGAGGGTTCAGGATGGGGAACACATGTATACCTGTGGCGGATTCATTTTGATATTTGGCAAATCTAATACAGTTATGTTAAGTTTAAAAATAAAATAAAATTAAAAAAAAAAAAAAAAAAAAAAAAAAGATCACAGGTCTGGGAATGTCAGAAGCGGGATTTGGGCCCAGTCTGTTACACTCCGGTTTAAACATGAAGCCATTGTGCCTCATGGGTGGTGTTCTCTGGGGTCCAGCTGCCCTACCTTCTCTAAGTGTGTGCTCCGGCTGTCTGGCTGGCAGTGCACTCAGCCCCCCAAGTCAATGGGGCTGCTCACCGCCCCCACCTCCCCCACCCCGACCTCCACCCCACCTCATGTCCTTATAGCTTCTGGCCACCAGGGGGCAGCATCCCAAAACCCAAGTGGCTCTTCTACGCGGACCGGGTGGAGAGTGCAAGTCCAGGGAAGCCATTTATGGGCCTGTTAGGGAAAGGGAAAGATGGTCCGCACTTCTCTGGCTCAGAATGCCCTGAAATGGCCCAAAGGTGGATTTCTAGCAAATCTCACCAGAGGACACCAACTCTGAGCGTGGAGATAAAGCAGGAAGCCAGGGGCCACACAGAGCGTAGTAGCAGGCTGTTACACGGCAGGTGCAGGGACAGACAGGCCCAGAAAGGCGAACCACCTGCCCAGGGTCAAACAGTGCACAGCACGGCGAGGGCGAGAGGCCAGGCCTGCTCCCTTATCTGTAAGATGGAGCAGGCATGATCCTCTCCAAGGAGGGTCACCACGTGGGGAAATGAAGATGCCACACTTAGCCCAGGCCAGCACTTGGCACTTAATGAGCGCTCAAGGACAGGCTTCCCCAGTGGCTCAGCAGTAAAGAATCCACCTGCAATGCAGGAGACGGGTCCAATCCCTGAGTCAGGAAGATCCCCTGGAGGAGGGCAGGGCAACCCACTCTAGTATTCTTGCCTGGAGAATCCCACGGACTGAGGAGCCTGGTGGGCTACAGGCCTCTAGGGTCACAAAAAGTCAGACACTACTGAAGCGACTTAGCACCCATGCAGGCAAGGGCTCAGGGCATTGGATAGGGATGGAGCGGTAGTTCCATGACCATCAGGACAAAGTGTGCTCTGCCCCCTCTAGTTGTCAGGTGAGAAAACAATTATCTGTCACTTCTAGAGATGATGCTGTGAGGGACGCACAGAACGTGAAGCCCAGGAGGGACATCTATACCGCCAGTGTGGGGAGACCAGGGCAGCCCTCCTCCAGGGGACGCTGTGTTGACTCGTGCAGAATGACTCCGAGCTGGCCAGGTGGAACCTGGTGGGGAGGTGCCTGGTGGAGGGAGGTGAAGTCAGGTACCCAGCCACTGAAGGGGTTCTGTCACATCTTGCTCTACGCACTTGGCTAACACGAATGGCAACAAGAGCAGTAATGGTGCATTTGAACTTTAAAACAATAACGAAGTCAGCACCGAGTGTGTCCTGACTAGATGCTGTGTCCTGTGCTAAGCCCTCACGTGAACTGTCTTATTTAATCCTCACTGCCTTTGTGAGAGAGGTCCCAGTATTAATCCTAATTCACAAATGAGAATGTAGAAGCACAATTAAGTAACTCAAGATCACCCATATAGCAGGACGTGGAGCTGCCTCTCAAGCTCACATCCGATCTTCAGATCATTGTGCTCAACTCCTGTGCTTCCAGGGGGCAAGCCCTTCCCCTCTCTGGGCCTTGGGTCCCAACCTTCTGATGGCTGGTCTGGGCTGGGTGAAGTGAATAGCTATGGGGATGGAGGGAGAGGGGTGGAGCAGCCCCGGTTGCTTATTCCTGCTGCATTCCCTCCTGGACGGAGGAGGCCTCCTTGCACAGGTGGGGCTGGCCAGTGTGGCCTTCGGGGCCTCTACCTGCTCAGGAGTCAGAGATGGTGAGCATTCTGCCCGTGCTCACTCCCCTATTCCAGGGGTCATTGCTAAGCCCACAATGATTGCAGTCAAAGATGGAGAAGCTCTATACAGTCAACAAAAACAAGACCAGGAGCTGACTGTGGCTCAGATCATGAACTCCTTATTACCAAATTCAGACTTAAATTAAAGAAAGTAGGGAAAACCACTAGACCATTCAGGTATGACCTAAATCAAATCCTTTATGATTATACAGTGGAAGTGACAAATAGATTTAAAGGCCTAGATCTGATAGATAGAGTGCCTGATGAACTATGGAATGAGGTTCGTGACATTGTACAAGAGACAGGGATCAAGACCATCCCCATGGAAAAGAAATGCAAAAAAGCAAAATGGCTGTCTGGGGAGGCCTTACAAATAGCTGTGAAAAGAAGAGAAGTGAAAAGCAAAGGAGAAAAGGAAAGATATAAGCATCTGAATGCAGAGTTCCAAAGAATAGCAAGAAGAGATAAGAAAGCCTTCCTCAGCAATCAATGCAAAGAAATAGAGGGAAACAACAGAATGGGAAAGACTAGAGATCTCTTCAAGAAAATTAGAGATACAAGGGAACATTTCATGCAAAGATGGGCTCGATAAAGGACAGAAATGGTATGGACCTAACAGAAGCAGAAGATATCAAGAAGAGGTGGCAAGAATACAAAGAAGAACTGTACAAAAAAGATCTTCACATCCCAGATAATCATGATGGTGTGATCACCTACAGCCAGACATCCTGGAATGTGAAGTCAAGTGGGCCTTAACAAGCATCACTACGAACAAAGCTAGTGGAGGTGATGGAATTCCAGTTGAGCTATTTCAAATCCTGAAGGATGATGCTGTGAAAGTGCTGCACTCAATATGCCAGCACATTTGGAAAACTCGCAGTGGCCACAGGACTGGAAAAGGTCAGTTTTCATTCCAATCCCAAAGAAAGGCAATGCCAAAGAATGCTCAAACTACCGCACAATTGCAGTCATCTCACACGCTAGTAAAGTAATGCTCAAAATTCTCCAAGCCAGGCCTCAGCAATATGTGAACCGTGAACTTCCTGATGTTCAAGCTGGTTTTAGAAAAGGCAGAGGAACCAGAGATCAAATTGCCAACATCTGCTGGATCATGGAAAAACCAAGAGAGTTCCAGAAAAACACCTATTTCTGCTTTATTGACTATGCCAAAGCCTTTGACTGTGTGGATCACAATAAACTGTGGGAAATTCTGAAAGAGATGGGAATACCAGACCACCTGACCTGCCTCTTGAGAAATCTGTATGCAGGTCAGGAAGCAACAGTTAGAATTGGACATGGAACAACAGACTGGTTCCAAATAGGAAAAGGAGTACGTCAAGGCTGTACATTGTCACCCTGCTTATTTAACTTATATGCAGAGTACATCGTGAGAAACGCTGGACTGGAAGAAGCACCAGCTGGAATCAAGATTGCCAGGAGAAATATCAATAACCTCAGATATGCAGATGACACCACCCTTATGGCAGAAAGTGAAGAGGAACTTAAAAGCCTCTTGATGAAAGTGAAAGTGGAGAGTGAAAAAGTTGGCTTAAAGCTCAACATTCAGAAAACGAAGATCATGGCATCCGGTCTCATCACTTCATGGGAAATAGATGGGGAAACAGTGGAAACAGTGGAGACAGTGTCAGACTTATTTTTGGGGGCTCCCAAATCACTGCAGATGGTGATTGCAGCCATGAAATTAAAAGATGCTTACTCCTTGGAAGGAAAGTGATGTCCAACCTAGACAGCATATTCAAAAGCAGAGATATTACTTTGCCAACAAAGGTCCATCTAGTCAAGGCTGTGGTTTTTCCAGTGGTCATGTATGGATGCGAGAGTTGGACTGTGAAGAAGGCTGAGCACCAAAGAATTGATGCTTTTGAACTGTGGTGTTGGAGAAGACTCTTGAGAGTCCCTTGGACTGCAGGGAGATCCAACCAGTCCATTCTGAAGGAGATCAGCCCTGGGATTTCTTTGGAAGGAATGATGCTAAAGTTGAAACTCCAGTACTTTGGCCACCTCATGCAAAGAGTTGACTCGTTGGAAAAGACTCTGATGCTGGGAAGGATTGGGGGCAGGAGGAGAAGGGGATGACAGAGGATGAGACGGCTGGATGGCATCACTGACTCGATGGACATGAGTTTGCGTGAACTCCGGGAGTTGGTGATGGACAGGGAGGCCTGGCGTGCTGCGATTCATGGGGTCGCAAAGAGTCGGACATGACTGAGAGACTGAACTGAACTGAACTGAATGTACTGTTCGAGATTCTTAATACATGTCAGTTTTCCTTAACACTAAATCCAACAATGGAGCCCTGACCAATGCCTGAGGCAGGCCCTCGGGACAGGGTGTCTGGGAGTTCTGAGGCCTTCTGGGCTCTCACCTTGGGGTGGGACAGTCAGGCCACTTAGGGCCAGTACCAGCGAGGCTAGCAATTACCTCTGCTTTTACTTCCTTTTTCCCGCTGAGCTACAGGACGGTCCCTTAGGCTGCTTGCAGAAGGGGGCGGTGTCTTGCATCCTGGCCTAGTGGTGTCCCCTCCTGCTTCACCCACAGCATCCGAGGAGCAGCTGTGGGGCACAGGGCAGGGAAGGGGCCCTCTCCGGGAGCCCAGCCTTGACTCTGCCACAGACATGCTTTGTAGCACGTTGCTTTTCCTCTCTGGGCCTCGGAGTCCTCATCTGTAGAAAGAGGATACTCATTCCTGTGCAACCCCTGGGCCCTATAGCCAATGTCTCTAACTTTTGGAGAGGGTTCCGCTTTCACCTGGTCAAAATGTTTTGCCAAGGGCTTCTTTCTTTCTCAGTCAAGAACCCATATTGAAGAAACACAGCTTGGTCTCATTTAGAGAGTGTGTCTGGCCAGGAAAGATGGCCTTAAACGCAGTACACCACACATCAAACAGGGGCTTTTTGTTTTTAATTAAGTGAGGTAAAAGCCTAGCATAAATACTTTGCCTAAATTTTAGAAATAAAACGTATTCTGAAATTAGCATGTCTTCAAAGGCAGATTTTTAACACACCATGAAAAAAGCTCTGTGTGGCAATTTAGATGGTTTCTGGTGCCTAGAAGTACTCCATGTAGATCTGATAACAGGAGGACAAAGAAAACAAACAACGACAACAACGATAAAAACTGTTCCTCTGCAAACAGTTCTCTCTCTTTAAATTGTGGTCAAACACACAGAACGCAGGTTCCCATTTTAGCCATCGTAAGTACACAGTGCACTAGTGTTAAGCACATTCACGTTTTTGTACAATCTCCAGAACCTTTTCATCTTGCAAAGCTGAAACTTTAAACCCATTAAACAGCAACACTCCATTTCTCTTTCCCTCTAGCCCCTGGCAACCACCATTCTACTTGTTTCTGTGGGTTGGACTATTCTAGATACCTCATATAAGGGGAATCCCACAGTATTCATCCTTTTGTGTGATCAGCATATGTCACTTGACGTAATATCTTTAAGGTTCACTCATGTTGTAGCATGTGTCTGAATTCCCTCATTTTAAGACTGAATAATAGTTCACGGTATGCATATACCACATTTTGCTTATTAATCTGTCAATGGACATTTGGGTTGCTTCCACTTTAGGCTGTTGTTAACCATGTTGCTGGGAACAATATGCATAAATACCTGTTTGATACCCTGTTTTCAGTTCTTTAGGATATATAAAGCAGTGGAATTTCTGGATCATATGTTAATTCTGTGTTTAATATGTTGAGGATCTGCCCTGGTGTTTTTCCATAGTGGCCACACCATTTTACATTTCCTACCAACAGTGCAGAAGGGTTTCAATTTTTCCACATCCTTGACAACACTTGTTATTTTCTGTTGTTGTGTGGTTTTTATTATTTTTATTTTATAGTAGCTATTCTAATGGGTGTGAGGGAATATATCATTGTGGTTTTGATTTGCATTTCCCCGATTAGTGATGTTGAATATCTTTGATATGCTGTTGGCCATTTATTTATTGTCTTTGGAGAAATGTCTACTTTAAGTCCTTTGCCCATTTTTGAATCAGGTTATTTGTTACTAAGTTATAGGAGTTCTTTACAGATTCTGGATATTAACCCCTTGTTAGATATGGAATACACAAATATTTTTTCCATTCTATCGGTTGCCTTTTCTCTCTGTTGTGTCCTTTGAGGCACAGAAATTTAAGATTTTGATGTAGTCCAATGTACCTGTTTTTTCTTTTGTTGCTTGCGCTTCCCTGGTTGCTTAGATGGTAAAAGCGTCTGCCTACGATGCAGGAGACCTGGGTTCGATCCCTGGGTGGGGCAGATCTTCTGGAGAAGGAAATGGCAACCCACTTCAGTACTCTTGCCTGAAAAATCCCATGGACGGAAGAGCCTGATTGGCTACAGTCCATGGGGTCGTGAAGAGTCGGACACGACTGAGCGACTTCACTTCACTTCCAAGAAGTTATTGCCCAATCCGATGTCATGAAGCTCATCCTCTAAGAGTTGTATAGTTTGGGTTATTCCATTTAGGTCTTTATTTTGAGGTAATTTTATTTTTTAAATTAACCATCACAGATGTTTATTTTATTTTTGGCTGCACTGGATCTTCGTTGCAGCTCACAGGCTTTCTCTAGTTGCATCAAGCCGAGGTTACTCTTCACTGCGATGTGTGGGCTTCTCACTGTGGTGGCTTCTCTTGTCGCGGAGCACGGTCTCTAGGACGCATGGGCTTTGGTCGTGTGTCACACCGGCTTCATTGCCCTGAAGCATGTGGAATCTTCCCGGACCAGGGATCAAACCCGCATCCCCCTCATTGGCAGGTGATTCTTAAAAGACTGGACCACCAGGGAAGTCCTTGAGGTAACTTTTATATACTGGGTACTGTAGGAGCCCAGAGTCCAGCTTCATGTGGATATCCTGTTTTCTTTGAAATAGTTATCTGAAAACAAGATGTATGGTTGATGGTGACAGTTCATCGTATTTGACCATATTTGGTTGAATAAAATAAGTTACTTTACTTTGGCTACAGTGCAAAACAAAAAGCATTCAAATTCACCTTGGAGGTTTCATTAATTTCACGTTCCCACCTTTATATTGTTTAACAGAAATACTCTTCATTTAAAATAACAGGCTGCACTCTCAGCAGTGTGGATTGCTTTCTAACAATATAACTCTCAGGGAGGTGTTAGTGGGCGGATCCATGAACCACTGGCTGTTTTCTGCCTGTGAGCGGCTCCTGTGCTCCTGCTGTCTGCACTTTCCCAGTGTTCCGATGTCGCAGATTTTAAGAGTAAGGGTTGTTGTCACTGTTACGTTTTTGCTACCTTGGGTTTCTAAATAAACCTGCAGCCAGACTGCCGCCACCAAGCACTGTGTTTTGCAGATTTGGACCCCAGACTCAGAGCCCATGAGTAGAGTTCTGAACCCCTGATGCAGGAGACACACAAAACCCAGAGGTTCAAAGCACTTCCAAACTTTTGATTTGCTCCTAATTTAGAGCTCTTCCTAGAAGACTGGTTCTTCACACTGGTGGATAACACCCACAGGGAAAACTGCTCTCTAGGATGCAGAGTGCCACCGATAGGGGGCGTTTGGGGGAGGCCTGTGCTCAATGTCAACTTGCTCCTTCTGCCACTTACACCTCAAGCTATCTCCCACATCTGGAATAGTCATCAGGAGCTGAAGAAGGACCCGAATTTCCTGGGAAGAATGATAAATCACGGGAGGCTTCTGGTGCCAAGAAAAATAGCCTGGCCCAGCTTTGGGGCTGGGAGCCTCAACTGCCGCCTCGGGAAGCTGCCATCACCACACAGAGAGAGTGCAACATGGCCCGATTTTGCCAAAACAAAGGGAAGGCCCTCCGGCAATTTCTGTGGCTTTGTGTTGCAAATTTAAATTGTCTGCTTTTAATTCTCCTTTACCAGTTTAATACAAATTGGAATTTCAAAACCAGTGAAAGACAGAAACCTCATTTTGGAGTGGAAGACAGACCCCACGTGACCTGCATTTCAGTCTGGGACAAACAGATGGATCCTGGAAACTTCTGGGGAGTGAAGGCTTTGGTGGTAGTAGGATCCCTAGGCTGTGGGGCTCCTGGGCCACCCCCATGTATGCATGTACTCTGAGCCCATGGGGGCCAACAGTTGTTTCCACACACAGAACAGAAGCTTGCCAGACTTCCCCGCTCAGGACGCTACCCCGGCATGCGTCTAGAGCCAAGTGCCAGCTCATTGATGTGTATTTCCACGTGGGGCTCCTGGACCTCTTCCCAAGGAGCAGGCAGGACTCAAAGGAAACTGGCCTCCTCTGCACCCAGCCCTGGATAGGCTCTGCAGTGATCAAGCACATGAAGACAAGCTCTGCCCTCAAGGAGGTCCAGGTGCATGCAGAAGACAGACTCTCAGACAGGTACCACCCAGTAGGACCCAGGAGGGAAGCATGAGGACAGGGGAGTCCCAGCAATGTGCCAAGACCAGCCTAGGGGGATTAGGAGGGTTTTCTCGAGATGATGGCAGGGCCAATCTTGAAGAACCAGTAGGAGCTGATTAAGTTAATGAGGAGGAAGGGGCATCTCAAGATGGGGACGTACATGAACAAAGCCTCACTCAAGCTCGAGGGAGCCAGACGTCAGAAAACCAGAGAAGGAGGAAGCTGCTGCTTCCTCAGCCTCAGCACGTGTGCCAAGGTTCTGCCGTAATCATTACCTCCAGGTCCCCCTGGCTCTTCCCCTCCAGTCTCTCCCTTGACCCTGTCAAAGCCCCAAAGTTTATTGGGGTTGATGGGGCATCACTTAGCTTGTTTTCCTGTCTCTGCTGTCCTATTGAGTACCCCAAGCCACAGCCCCTCATAAAGAAAGTAGTCTCTGCCCCCAGAATGCGGGAGATCACCAGAGAAGGAAGGTTCCGCATACAGTCTGCATGGTGCCATGCACAGAGAACCTGCAGTCTGGGTCTCTGGAAGGCAGTGTGGCTTGGGGGTCAGGTGGACTGAATCCTAATCCCATATCCACCACTAATGAATCAAGGGACTTGGGCAAGTTCTGCAAGCTCTCCAATCCTCAGTTTCCCACTGATGAAATAGCAAGGAAGGAAATAAGGAGGAGGAAATGAGATTGAGGTCAGGTATGTAAGGCATCGGGGCTTCCCTGGTAGCTCTGTTGGTAAAGAATCTGCCTGCAATGCAGGAGACCCCAGTTCAATTCCTGGGTCAGGAAGATCCTCTGAAGAAGGGATAGGCTACCCACTATATTCTTGGGCTTCCCTGGTGGTTCAGTTAGTAGAGAATCTGCCTGCAATATGGGAGACGTGGGTTTGGTCCCTGGGTTGGGAAGATCCCGTGGAGGAGGGCATGGCAACCCCCTCCAGTATTCTTTCCTGGAGAATCCCCATGGCCAGAGGAGCCTGGGGGGCTGCAGTGCATGGAGTTGCAGAGTTGGTCATGACTGAGTGACTTTCACATGTAAGGCATCAGAGTGTGACTTTATTGATTGCCAAAACCTAGATGAAGACAGGCAAAGTGGTGATGTCCTATCTCGTCTTCTCCAGACTTCCCACACTAAGTTTTTCTCTACATTTTCCCTCCCGCTCTTCTCTTTCCAGCATAATGAAAGTTTGGTTGGTTTAACACAGATCTAAAGCAATGGTTCCAGGACTTCCCTGGTGGCCCAGTGGCTAAAACTGTGTGTTTCAAGTGTAGGGGGGGGGCCTGGGTTTGATTCCTGGTTAGGGAACTTGATCCCACATGCCACAATAAAAGCTTCCAAGTGCTACAACTAAGACCTATTGCAACCAAATAAATAAGTAAATCAATTTTTAAAATAAAAATAAATAAAGCAGAGGCTTCAACAAGAAGCATATTTGTCTCTTACCTAACAGGCCAGGTATAAGCAGCTGAGGTCTCCTAATGATTGTTCCATGATGTCAGCAACCTGAGTTCTTTCCAACCTGTCACTCGATCAGTCGAAAGTATTGTCCTCATCCGTGTCGCTCCAGATGGCTCTCGCCGCCCAGGTCTGCATCCCAGCCAGCTCGGGTGGGGCAGAGGGAAAAGCACATGGCAAGTCCTCTCCCTTTAAGTCATATCCCGAAAATTGCCCGCATCTCTTCTACTCACATCCTTGTGGCCTGGCCTTAGCCAGGGGCTAGACCTGGCTACAAAGGAGGCTGGGTAGCAGTGTGCTCAGGAACCAAATGACAGCTCTCTTATCATAGGAAAAAGGGAGACCAGATATTGGGAGACCATTGAATCGTCCTTCTTCAGCCCCGTTAGCCTACTCCTCAAGGGTATGAAAGCTCAGAGCTGGGCTCCATTGCTACAGATTTATTCCCAGGGAGGGAGACTGACTGCTAACCTGCTACAGCGAAAAGCCCCATGATCAGCCCTCTGCCTTCTTAGAAAGCAGAACAAGGGAGCAGCCTAAAACAGCAGCAGGAGAACTGCAGTTTATTTGGGGAAAAGGCTTCCCTGAGAGAGGGGGTGGTCACTGTGGCAGTTGCTGGCCTGCTGCGGACAGCGTGGTACAGGCCTCTGTGCGCTGGATGGTGGTGGAAAGCCAGTCGCTGGGCACAGAGAAAGGGAGCGAGGAAGTTCCCTGGTGGCTCAGCTGGTGAAGAATCCGCCTGCAGTGCAGGAGACCCTGGTTCAATTCGTGGGTCAGGAAGATCCTCTGGAGAAGGGACAGGCTACCCACTCCAGTATTCTTGGACTTTCCTCATGGTCAGCTGGTGAAGAATCTGCCTGAAATGTGGGAGACCTGGGTTCACTCCCTGGCTTGGGAAGATCCCCTGGAGAAGGGAATGGCTACCCACTCCAGTATTCTGACCTGGAGAATTCTATAGAATCTATGGAGTCTATAGAGCCTGGAGTCTATAGTTCTATAGAGAACTATGAAGTCCATGGGGTCACAAACTGAGCAACTTTCATTTCCCTGGTGATCCAGTGGCTGAGACTCCGAATTTGCAATATAAGTGGCCTGGCTTTGATCCCTGGTCAGGGAACTAGATCCCACATGCCAAAACTAAAGGTCCCGCGTGCTCCAACTAAGACCTGGTGCAATCAAATAAATGATAAATATTTTTAAAGATAAAGATGCAGTTTTTCTCTGAAGGTTCTGGTCTGTTCTGAGATGGAGGCACAAAGTGAAAAAGCCTTTTGTTTTATTTTTATGTAATGTTTTGAAAAGGTTATATATTCACATTATTCACAATCTTTGAAAAGATAAAAAGGAGTAGCTTTCAGGGTCCCTCACCCCTCTTCCCAACAGATAAGTGCTCTAATGAGTGTCCTACCTGCCTTCCAATCCTCCTTCTGCAAGCACAGCAAACACGAAAATACACTCCAGCCACGCCCACCTACCTCTTTCCCTAGCACTGTCCGGTGCCCGGCTCCGTGGACACGGCCTCAAGGCCAGCAGCTCATGTTCTCCCCAGTGGCCTTGCTCTTCTTGTCCTGTGGTGTTTCACAAAACTAGCCTGAGCCACGACGAGATATATTTCATACCTCCCATGCATGACATTTTTCACATATGCTTTACAAATGTGCGTCTTCACCCCGAATCCAATGTCCTGGGAAATATGTCTTTTCCACATGGCTGCTGCTATAATATAAAAAGCATTTTCCCCTTCCCTTGGCCCCAGGAGGGAGCTATATCATGAAAATGGAAAAGTGATGAGAAAATGAGAAATCCTGCCTCCAGAGCTCTCTCTCCAAGTGGTTTTCCAGAGGCTCCCTGGGACTGCATCACCTTGAGAAGCGTAAATCACCAGTGAGGCTGGGTGAAGCTGTCACCCACTGGTCCGGTGCATGACTGTTTCTGCTTGGTGGCCACTGACCCAGCGCGTGCCTGCTCTGTAGGTGTGGTCCTCTGCCTGTCCACCCACCTGCCTGATGCAAGCAGGCCTGGCAATGGGAAGGGCACACAGTCCCTGGTGGGCCAATATCTTGCAGAACTGCAGAGTGTCTAGGTGAGGCCCACAGGCATCGCAATTCAACCATTTGGAGGGAAACCTTACTGTGGGTGGTCTTTCCACAGACCATGGGGATGCCTCCAACACCTTCCAATAAAACCCCGGCGAGCTCTGAGCTCAAGTGTGGCAGACTTCGTGAGCCTTCAGTACAAGCCATGGCTTGGAAACCTGGCGAAAACACCATATCCAGGGCTTGGTAGATGCAGCCTCAGCCTGCCTTTCCTTCCTTCACCCTGCCCTTCCCTCTAACACCCAACATGCCCAAGTTATCAGTAAGTGAAGCTCAGAGAAGCAAGGGAGAAGGCAATGGCGACCCACTCCAGTACTCTTGCCTGGAAAATTCCATGGACGGAGGAGCCGGGTAGGCTGCAGTCCATGGGGTCGCGAAGAGTCAACATGACTGAACGACTTCACTTTCACTTTTCAGTTTCATGCATTGGAGAAGGAAATGGCAACCCACTCCAGTGTTCTTGCCTGGAGAATCCCAGGGACGGAGGAGCCTGGTAGGCTGCCGTCTATGGTGTCGCACAGAGTCGGATACGACCTAGCAGCAGCAGCAGCAGCAGCAGCCGAGAAGCAAAATCTATAGTCTCCAAGCCCTACTCTCTGTAAGAAAGATCACAGCTTGTGCTGCTAGGGGGCGCTGTTGGGCAACTTTTCTGCGCGAAGGTCTTGCCTGCATTAAAAAAAAAACAAACAGCTATTATTTTTTAGAACAATTTGAGGTTCAGAGCAAAAATGAGCAGAAAGTACAGACAATTTTCATATACCCCCCTGGCCCCCCAACACACAGCTGCCTCCACTGCCAACATTCTTCACCAGAGGGGTACCTGTGTTATAGTCTATGAGCCTACATTGACACATTATTGTCACTCCAATTCCATAGTTGACTTAGGGTTCACTTTTGCTGTTGTACGCCCCAGGGATTTTTGGAAAATGTATAATGACAGGTGTCACCACTGTGGTATCATCAGAGTAGTTTCACTCCCCTAAAACTCCTCTGTGCTCTGTCTATTCATCCCTGTCTCCCGTGTCTCTGGAGACTACCAATCTTTTTAAAGTCTCCACAGTTGTGCCTTTTCCAGAATGTCATATAGTTGGAATCCCACAGTATGTAGCCTTTTCAAATTGGCTTCTTTCACTTACTTACATGCATTTAAGTTTCCTCCATGTCTTATCATTTCCTTTTAGTGCTGAATAATATTCTATTACCTGGATGTATCACAAGTTTATTTATCCATTCACCCTTGGAAGGACATCTTGGTTGCTTTCAATCTGAGGCAACTATGAGTAAAGCTGGGCTTCCCTGGTGGCTCAGAAGGTAAAGAATCTGCCTGCAATGCTGGAGATGTAAGAGACTCGGGTTTGATCCCTGGGTCGGGAAGATCCCCAGGAGGAGGGCATGGCAACCCACTTCCAATATTCTTGCCTGGAGAATACCATGGACAGAGGAGCCTAGTGAGCTACAGTCCATAGAGTTCCACAGAGGCAGACACAACTGAAGTGACTTAGAATGCACCCACACATGAGTAAAGCTGCTGTAAATATCTGTGAGCAGTTTTTTGTGTGGACATATGTTTTTAACTCATTTGAGTGAATTCCAAGGAGCACAACTGCTGGATTCCTACCTGTGTATTTAGAAGCAGGATGCTCAGTGGGATAGGCTGTCTCATGTCAGTTCCCCGGGACCCCTGCAGTCTCGTGTCCTTCTATACCATAGCACTCACCTCACTCTTCCAGAGATTCTTCTCCCTCCTGCTGGCAGAGACACCCTGACAGGTGTAAGTGGCAAGCCTGCCTCTTCCCTCCTTTCATTCTTTATTCCACAAAGTTGAGGGCCAGAAGATTTTTCATTACAAACGGAATAATTTTTTTCAACACCAGTATTTAATAAAATCAACTATGCAGCTTTCATTCATTACTGATATTTTGCAGTCACCATTGGAGTGATTCATGTCACACCTCTTATTTGTTCTAAGTGCTTGTTGCAAACATACAGCTGCACTGGCATTCAAATTTTTTATGAGACAAACTGATGAAGATGTGAGAGATATATATATTTAAAAGTAAATATACACACATATATGGGGCTTCCCTGGTGGCTCAGATGATAAAGAATTTGCCTTCAGTGTGGGAGACCTGGGTTTGATCCCTGGGTCAGGAAGGTCCCCTGGAGAAGGAAATGGCAACCCACTCCAGTATTGTCATCTGAACAATTCCATGGACTGAGGAGCCTGGTGGGCTACATATACATATGTATATATGTGTATGTGTGCGATAGAATACTGCTGCTGCTGCCGCTGCTAAGTCGCTTCAGTCGTGTCCAACTCTGTGTGACCCCATAGACGGCAGCCCACCAGGCCCTGCCGTCCCTGGGATTCTCCAGGCAAGAACACTGGAGTGGGTTGCCATTTCCTCCTCCAATGCATGAAAGTGAAAAGTGAAAGTGAAGTCGCTCAGTCGTGTCCGACTCTTAACAACCCCATAGACTGCAGCCTACCAGGCTCCTCCATCCATGGGATTTTCCAGGCAAGAGTACTGGAGTGGGGTGCCATTGCCTTCTCTGCGATAGAATACTACTCAGCCATAAAAAACAATGAAATTTTTGCTATTTGCAGTAACATGGATGGACCTGAAGGTTATTATGCTTAGTGAAATAAGTCAGACAAAGAAAGACAAATACTGTCTGTTATCACTTATTTGACAGAATGTGGTCCACTGGAGAAGGGAATGGCAAACCACTTCAGTATTCTTGCCTTGAGAACCCCATGAACAGTATGAAAAGGCAAAATAATAGGATACTGAAAGAGAAACTCCCCAGGTCAGTAGGTGCCCAATATGCTTCTGGAGATCAGTGGAGAAATAACTCCAGAAAGAATGAAGGGATGGAGCCAAAGCAAAAACAATACCCAGCTGTGGATGTGACTGGTGATAGAAGTAAGGTCTGATGCTGTAAAGAGCAATATTGCATAGGAACCTGGAATGTCAGGTCCATGAATCAAGGCAAATTGGAAGTGGTCAAACAAGAGATGGCAAGAGTGAATGTTGACATTCTAGGAATCAGCGAACTGAAATGGACTGGAATGGGTGAATTTAACTCAGATGATCATTATATCTACTACTGTGGGCAGGAATCCCTCAGAAGAAATGGAGTGGCCATCATGGTCAACAAAAGAGTCCGAAATGCAGTACTTGGATGCAATCTCAAAACGACAGAATGATCTCTGTTCGTTTCCAAGGCAAACCATTCAATATCACAGTAATCCAAGTCTATGCCCCAACCAGTAATGCTGAAGAAGCTGAACGGTTCTATGAAAACCTACAAGACCTTTTAGAACTAACACCCAGAAAAGATGTCCTTTTCATTATAGGGGACTGGAATGCAAAAGTAGGAAGTCAAGAAACACCTGAAGTAACAGGCAAATTTGGCCTTGGAATACGGAATGAAGCAGGGCAAAGACTAATAGTTTTGCCAAGAAAATGCACTGGTCATAACAAACACCCTCTTCCAACAACACAAGAGAAGACTCTATACATGGACATCACCAGATGGTCAACACCGAAATCAGATTGATTATATTCTTTGCAGTCAAAGATGGAGAAGCTCTATACAGTCAGCAAAAACAAGATCAGGAGCTGACTGTGGCTCAGACCATGAGCTCCTTATTACCAAATTCATACTTAAATTGAAGAAAGTAGGGAAAACCACTAGACCATTCAGGTATGACCTAAATCAAATCCTTATGATTATACAGTGGAAGTGAGAAATAGATTTAAGGGCCTAGATCTGATAGATAGAGTGCCTGATGAACTATGGAATGAGGTTCGTGACATTGTACAGGAGACAAGGATCAAGACCATCCCCATGGAAAAGAAATGCAAAAAAGCAAAATAGCTGTCTGGGGAGGCCTTACAAATAGCTGTGAAAAGAAGAGAAGCAAAAAGCAAAGGAGAAAAAGAAAGATATAAACATCTGAATGCAGAGTTCCAAAGAATAGCAAGAAGAGATAAGAAAGCCTTCTTCAGCGATCAATGCAAAGAAATAGAGGAAAACAACAGAATGGGAAAGACTAGGGATCTCTTCAAGAAAATCGGAGATACCAAAGGAACATTTCATGCAAAGATGAGCTCGATAAAGGACAGAAATGGTATAGACCTAACAGAAGCAGAAGATATTAAGAAGAGATGGCAAGAATACACAGAAGAACTGTACAAAAAAGATCTTCACGACCCAGATAATCACGATGGTGTGATCACTCACCTAGAGCCAGACATCCTGGAATGTGAAGTCAAGTGGGCCTTAACAAGCATCACTACGAACAAAGCTAGTGGAGGTGATGGAATTCCAGTTGAGCTATTCCAAATCCTGAAAGATGATGCTGTGAAAGTGCTGCACTCAATATGCCAGCAAATTTGGAAAACTCAGCAGTGGCCACAGGACTGGAAAAGGTCAGTTTTCATTCCAATCCCAAAGAAAGGCAATGCCAAAGAATGCTCAAACTACCGCACAATTGCACTCATCTCAAACGCTAGTAAAGTAATGCTCAAAATTCTCCAAGCCAGGCCTCAGCAATATGTGAATGGTGAACTTCCTGATGTTCAAGCTGGTTTTAGAAAAGGCAGAGGAACCAGAGATCAAATTGCCAACATCCGCTGGATCATGGAAAAAGCAAGAGAGTTCCAGAAAAACATCTATTTCTGCTTTATTGACTATGCCAAAGCCTTTGACTGTGTGGATCACAATAAACTGTGGGAAATTCTGAAAGAGATGGGAATACCAGACCACCTGACCTGCCTCTTGAGAAATCTGTATGCAGGTCAGGAAGCAAAAGTTAGAACTGGACATGGAACAACAGACTAGTTCCAAATAGGAAAAGGAGTTCGTCAAGGCTGTATATTGTCACCCTGTTTATTTAACTTATATGCAGAGTACATGATGAGAAACGCTGGACTGGAAGAAACACAAACTGGAATCAAGATTGCCGGGAGAAATATCAATAACCTCAGATATGCAGATGACACCACCCTTATGGCAGAAAGTGAAAAGGAACTAAAAAGCCTCTTGATGAAAGTGAAAGTGGAGAGTGAAAAAGTTGGCTTAAAGCTCAACATTCAGAAAACAAAGATCATGGCATCCGGTCTCATCACTTCATGGGAAATAGATGGGGAAACAGTGGAAACAGTGTCAGACTTTATTTTTCTGGGCTCCAAAATCACTACAGATGGTGACTGCAGCCATGAAATTAAAAGACGCTTACTCCTTGGAAGGAAAGTTATGACCAACCTAGATAGCATATTCAAAAGCAGAGACATTACTTTGCCAACAAAGGTTCGTCTAGTCAAGGCTATGGTTTTTCCTGTGGTCATGTATGGATGTGAGAGTTGGACTGTGAAGAAGGCTGAGCACCAAAGAATTGATGCTTTTGAACTGTGATGTTGGAGAAGACTCTTGAGAGTCCCTTGGACTGCAAGGTGATCCAACCAGTCCATTCTGAAGGAGATCAGCCCTGGGATTTCTTTGGAAGGAATGATGCTAAAGCTGAAACTCCAGTACTTTGGCCACCTCAAGCGAAGAGTTGACTCATTGGAAAAGACTCTGATGCTGGGAGGGATTGGGGGCAGGAGGAGAAGGGGATGACAGAGGATGAGATGGCTGGATGGCATCACTGACTCGATGGACATGAGTCTCAGTGAACTCCGGGAGTTGGTGATGAACAGGGAGGCCTGGCGTGCTGCGATTCATGGGGTCGCAGAGTCGGACATGACTGAGTGACTGATCTGACCTGATCTGATCACTTATTTGTGGAATCCAAAAACATAAAATAAATGAATATGATAAAAAAAGAAACAGATTCACAGATATTGAGAACAAACTAGCAGTTACCAGTGCGGAGAGGGGTAGAGGATTAAGTAAGATAGGGGTAGGGGATTAAGTACAAACTACTACAAGCACATAACTTACAAGGATATATCATACAGCACAGAGAATATAGCCAATTTTTCATAATAACTATAAATGAATACAATCTATAAAAATTTTTGAATCACTATGTTGTACACCTGAAACTAATATAATATTGTAAGTCAGCTATATCTTAGTAGAAAAAAATGGTTATGGTGCTTTGCCCCAGGGACTCTAATTCCTCCATGAATCTTTAGGGAAAACGGTCCTAACTTTCAGGCATCCCAGTCTCACCTGGGAGCCACCAGGACTTGGGATCCCCTCTTCATGGATTCTTTGTTCTCAAACAAGAAACTGGCGGTTGGTTTAGGTTAGTATTTTTAACACTTAATCTAGGTTGTCAATATTTTGAAATCAGGACCTTGGAAGTATAAACCTTATTTGCAGTTTCTCTTAAAAAGCTGGAAAATGAGGCCAGCCTGTGCTTCTGTCCCTGCAGGGTATCAGTCTGCACCCTCAAGGTGAGTGGGACACTCAGCCCCTTCCAGCCTGTCTCACCTGTTTTGCTCCTGTAAGCCTTTGAGTTTGCAGCCCTTGTGTGAGATATTTCTTATTGCTACTATAAGAAACTGCTACAAACTTCAGCCTGTGTTGTTCTGGAAACCAGGAGTCTGAAATCAGTATCACAGGGCTTAAACCAAGGTGTCAGCAGAGCCATGCTCCTCTCAGAAGCTGTAGGGGAAGCAGCCTTGCCTTGCCTTTTCTGGCTCCTGGTAGCTGCCAGCATTTCGTGGCTTGTGGCTTCATCACTCAGTTTTCAAGGCCAGAATCTTCAAGCCCTGCTCACTCTACATGGGGCCCCTCCTCTATGTGTGTGAAACCTCTCTATGCCTGCCTTTGTGAGGATATCTGTGATTGCATTTAGTCCCACACAGATAATCTAGGGTAATTTGTCTCAATAGCCTTAATTTAATCACACCCTTTACCATATAAGTTATTGTTCTTTCTTTTGCCATATCAAGGTACCACTCACAGGTTTCAAGATTAAGAAGCAGATATGTTTGGGGACCATTATTCAGCCTTCCACAGTCAAGAATCCTTCCTTTGGGGAGCTAGCATTCTAGAGAGTCAGAAAAGGAAGGAGTGATGGGATGGGAGCAGCGCCACGCCATCAGAAAACCAGAGAGACTCTAGTTCACAAGGGACTGAATTGGGACTTCCCTGGTGGCCCAGTGGTTAAGAATCCACTCTGCAATGCAGGGGATTTGATCCCTGGGCAGGGGACTAAGATCCCATGTGCCATGGAGCAACTTAGCTCATGCACCCCGACTAAAGAATCAGTGTACCACCATGAAAGATCCTGTGTGATACAATGAACATCCTGCATCCCGCAACTAAAGCTTGATGCAGCTAAACAAATAAATGTGTGTGTGTGTGTGTGTGTGTGTGTGTGTGTTAGTCGCTCAGTCATGTCCAACTCTTTGCAACCCCACAGACTGTAGCCCACCAGGCTTCTCTGCCCATGGAATTCTCCAGGCAAGAATACTGGAGTGTATATTTTAAATGAGAGCAAGACTGAAGTGAGGCATGAGGCCTTAAGTGCAAATGCCCTGAGGCAGCAACTTGCGGGTCAAGCACTGTCTGTGAGCTCAGGAGGGGACACAGGGGAGGAGGCTGGAAGACCAGGAGAGGAGCAGAGAGTCCCTGAAGGGCTTTGTAAGCCACAGTGGAGGGTTTCACTTGTGTCCCTAGGAGACAGTGAGCTGTGGGAGGACTTCCATCCATGAAGGGAAGTGAGCTATTGAGTTGCACAGGGCTAACAGGTGAGCCTTCTGCAGGCACCCTCCCCTGGGCCAGTAGGGGATGACACGGGGGGCCCCTTTCAGGCCACAGCACTGCCCAGCTACAAGCCTTTCAGGCCCCATCGACTGTCCCTTATGCTGTGCACCTCCATGCTCCAGACGTTCCGCTGAGCACTCGCCACCCATGTTTGTAACAGGGCGCTCCGGGTGACACTGGGCTCCAGCACTTTTGAAATCTCAGATGACTAGAAGTGGATGGGGAAGGGGGAGACTTCAGACCTCATGCTCCGACCTTGAAGCAGTGCTGCCCACTTGAAGCTTTAAGAAGCCAGACTGTCTGGATTTGAATCTGAATTCAGACACTTACTAACTGTGGGACCCTGGGGGAGTCCCATAACCTCCTTAAGCTTCTTTTCCTCCTCTGTAAAATGGAGATCAAATGCCTTCCAGTGTTGGGGTGAAGATTCAAAGAGATAAAACAGGAAAAAGGACTTAAAGCTGGAGCTTAGATTAGGAAACACAGAATAAATGTTAACTGTTGTTATTTGATTTTTAGTTCCTGTAGGAGACAATTTTGAGAGCAAGCTCTTCCTTTGTTTTCTGAGAAGTGCAGTGTGGGGGGAGCGGGGAATAACTAACAGAGCATTTGATTTTATGTAGAAAAAAGCCAAGATGTTCTTCTGGGATGGAGCGCTTCCAGGCAACAAAATAAAAACACTTGAGAGTTTTGTATAACTGCATGAAAGCTTGTCTTCATTCAAGGCAGAACTGTGCCTCTTGCCAGTTGCTTGTAGAAATAAAAATGATGAGATTTTGCTCTCAGGGCTTCAGAAAGCTGGGGGTTCCTGGAAGTAGGGGTGCAACATGGCTAGGGCTTTCCTGTGTGGAGGAGGGTGCCAACCAGGGACCCCACAGACCCCAGTGCATCAGGAGGGGCCTGAGGCTACTATGGCTTTAGGACTTTGAACCTGGTCACACCTAGGAGCTAGCCTGAGGTTTTCCATCTTGCTCTATGGTTCTTTCCTGTTCTTCTTCCAGGCAAATCTGGTCCTTGTTGGGCTTGGGGGCCTTGTTGAAGTATCCCTGGCCACAGTTGGGGTGCGGGAGTCTGGAGCTCAGCAGGGCCTGGAAAGGCTTGTAATGTGGTGGCAAGAGGTCTTTGGAGAACAGGAGAGCAGGGCGCTGGAGTTGGGAGGTGAAACAAGGGAATAGCAGCAGCCAGGGTTTGAGGCAAGAGCAAACTCAACCTGCAGGATCCCAGCAACCCTGGGGTGAGGATCCTGATAAATGAAGTCTTGCTAAGGCCAAGAAGGCGGATGGTTGGTTCTCTCATGCTGGGTGGGCATGAAAGGGCAGCCTGACCCTTGGGAACAGTGAGGCTCTGGGCGTCTGGGTTACAGATAATTTTTCATTTTTGCAGTCACCGTGTGGGGCAGGTGCTGTCATGTGGCTTGTTTCTCAGGTGGGGGACTGAGCACAGAGAGGGTGAGGTACCCAGTCCTCAGTCACACAGCTAGTAAGGAGCAGAGTTAGAATTCATATTGGTCTGTCTGACCCCCAGACCTGCTGGTTCCCCCAGGGAGCAGGCCCTTCCCTGAACTCTACAGTAACTGTAGTCATTGAATTCCGCTCAAAATGAGAGAGTGTCTGGGAAAATACTGCCCCAGAGGAGCTGGTGGAAGAGAAGCCCTTTCTGGGGTATTCTCAACACAGTTTATGACCTCCAACTCAATCCCGGGCCCCACCCTTATTTTTCCGAGGAGGCCACTCTTGCTGGTGATTGCGAGGCAGTGTGTAGAGTGTCTAGAGCGTGGACCCGGGAGCAGCGTTGCAAACAGCGGTTGACATTACAGGTGCCTGGTCAACCTGACGGTAGCCGGGATTTCCCCTGGAGTCAGCCCTTTCCTGCCGGTCTGCGAAGCTGGCGGTAGATGGCGCTCCGACCCCTCTCCTTGCTCTGAGATCTGCACTTCGTGCTTCAGATGCCCAACGTCCTCCCTCCAGTCCCGGGCTCGCCTGGCTGCGCAGGCACTTACAGATCAAGAACTGCTTCTTCACTGTTTTCCTCTTTAACAGACTCTGAGGCGACGCTTGCTGAGTCCCGGGGTCTGTTCTCTGTGCTGTGTTCGGCGTTCACGGTCCAATGTGGGGGACAGATGCTGCTAAGTCGCTTCAGTCGTGTCTGACTCTGTGCGATCCCATAGACGGCAGCCCACCAGGCTCCCCCGTCCCTGGGATTCTCCAGGCAAGAACACTGGAGTGGGTTGCCATTTCCTTCTCCAGGGGGACAGATGAGGCCACTGCAATTCAGTGCGACCACCTCTAGGACAGGAGAGGTCTGGGCAGAAGCTTGAGGGCTGAGGGAGCGCTGGACTCCTGGACTGGGGGGGCCTCACGCTGTCTCCGTGGCAGGCTGGAGCTAGCGTTCTCAGAGAGCTGTGCCCGAGGGGAATGCCTGGGTGACCTGGGACCCACCTCCACCCCTACCCAGGCACACAGCTGGTGCCCAAGAAATGAAGGGGAGTACAGGAGAGCGTTGTGGAGGCTGTGCAAATCAGCTGTCAGGGGTCCCGCTGGCCCCGCCATGCAGCAGCACCCATGGTGGCAGTAGCAGCAGTGTGTTCATTCCCTGGGGACTTCTCAGCTCCTCATAGCTCCACAGGGGACTCTGGGCACCCTCTCAGAAGCTGCTGTCTCCAAGGGTTCCAGGGTATCCACCCACCACAGCTAGGCCTCAGGGCTGCACCCAGCCTTGAAGAGAGATCCAGCCGCAGGGCACCAAGGGGAGCAGGGAATGAGTGGAGGGGGTCGCGCTGACAGAAAAAGGAGCTACTACCCTGCATTCAGTTCCCTTTTATACTGTTCCTGAGGTTCAACCCTGAATGCTCATTGGAAGGACTGATGCTGAAGCTGAAGCTCCAATACTTTGACCACTTGATCCAAAGAGCTGACACATTGGAAAAGACCCTGATGCTGGCAAAGATAGAAGGCAAAAGGAGAAGGGGACGACAGAGGATGGGATGGTTGAATGGCGTCACCAACTCAGTGGACATGAATTTGAGAAAATTCCAAGAGATAGTGAGGGACAGGGAAGCCGGCCTGCTGCAGTCCATGGGGTTGAAAAGAGTCGGACACGGCTGAAGAGCAACAACAATTCAATTCCTGTCGTGTGATGGCACTGTTCTGGGCACTGCATCTTCCATTATCCTCACAGCAACCTTTTCAGGAGACATAATCTTCCCTGCTAGGTAGATGGATCATGGAAGTTCAGGGAACGAAAAGCTCAGGTCCAGGTGTACACAAGGCGAGGGTTGGATGAAAAGCTATGCTGTTGACACATGGCGTCAGGGGCTTTGGGGAGACGAGAGCCAGCCCCCCACCATGGTGTTGGGAAGGGGCCTGTTGGTGAGTATCTGAGTATAGAGCTGGTGAGTGCCTCTTTCCGAGTCAGGCTGACTCCAGACTAATGCCCCCAGTTTAGCTCTGGTTTCTCACCTGGGTGCAAGTCACCACAGCACACAGCCCTTGCTGTCCTCATACAAGACCTAGGTCACGTGGGCCATCTTCAGGGACTCAAGTGTGTTCACTTGCCTGGCCCTGATTCCGGGTTGAAGTTTCATGTACAGCTTGAATTCTGAGCCCAAGTCAACCCATAATGATGACAACCCATGATGTCTCTCACCCCTCCTCCCAAAGCGACTTCTCAAAACCAGCCCCTTGAATACTCTCCCAGCCGTGCTGAGTCCTCAGTCTTTCTTTTCTCTTCCTTCAAACAGTTCATTATTTGCACGGAGATTTCGCTTTTCTTTGACTTTTTTTTTCTTCATATATAACCTGATAAAAGGGCTCCAGTTATTTCAGAATATATTCTGGGTCCTATTCTGTGCTCAATTACACACCATCTATAGTTGATTTTCATGAAATTTAAATAACAAAGAGGGACGCTTATGTCATTTCTTCCTTATAAAAATACACCCTTGAAATCCTCTCTCATTGGAAAGCTGCAGCGTGTCCACAGTTTAACAGCTTGTGAGAGTATGCGTGTATGTGCTGCCTCATTAGAAGTGCACACAGAGTGAGGTGCGTCCTGGTAACAAGAGCTAAATTTGCACTCACTGTCCCCAAATCGAAATAGACTGTCCGGACCGCCGGGACGTGGCAACATCTGCCAGGCTCGGCCACAGCATCAGGCCAGGGCAACCTGCCACAGGGAGGTCAGAAATCCTGTCCTGTCAGCTGGGGATCTAAGGGGGGTGTGTGTCGGCAGAGACATAGGAGGACCACAAGTGGACAGGCAGGATGTCTCAGTGGCAAGATGTTAAATACCCAAATCAGGCTGACCCCTCAGGAGGATGGGGGGTCTGCATGTCGCTCTGGGTCTAAGGGCCTCATTGCCCAGACAGAAGAAGGGTCGGAATCCTTGAAGGCTTGACCCAAGTCCTGGAGCCCAAGGTGGTGGCTGAGACCAGAGGGCTTGACAGGACCCTTGTGATGGGGCTACCCTGTTGAACTAAGGGGTGATGATAGTTGACCTCCAGTTTTAAGCTTCCCTCTTCTGGATTGAATTCGTCATGTGGGGCCCGGCAGAGAGGAGCAAAGGGACTTCACCCCTGGATGGGGGGCTGTCAAAGGCTGGTAATTGCAGGGGAGTCTGGACTTGTGGAAGAGGGGGTTCCACCCAGACCTCAGCCTTCATTCCTTACATCCCAAAGCCCACTGCCTCAGCCCCTGTAGGAGTTTTTCTGCTTCTAGGTCTCCCTGCAAGGAAGCTGAACTGGAGCAGCGGGGCACCCATAATCACAGGAGCCATTCCAGGTGGCACTCAGTGATCTGGAGATGACCTTCATGGGCCTGGCCTGTCAGCCTAACCAGTTTGGAGTGGCACTCGGGCTCGGCCTTAAATACTTTGATGCCTGAGAGAACGGGCGGAGGATATCTGAGAGGAGGAAAGGCATAGACAAACGCCAGGAGCAGGCAAGTGCAACTCAGGTTTGGAAGGAGAGAAGAGCTGTTAAGTTTGGAAAAGATAGTTAGGAAGTCTCCCATAAAAGTAAATAAAAATAGGTGTTGTTTGTAGAATAGAAAAACAAAACACAGAACTGCACCCCAAACCCCCTGTTATCGAGACCCACACCTGAAATAGAAATGTAACAATGGTTAGTACTTAAGGGTCCAGTCACTCTTGTCTGTGCTGTGCTCAGTCATGTCTGACTCTTTGCAACCTCATGGGCTGTAGCCCACCAGGTTCCTCTGTCCATGGGATTTCCCAGGCAAGAGTACTGGAGTGGGGTGCCATTTCTTTTTCCAGGGCATCTTCCCAATCCAGGGAATCAAACTTGCGTCTCCTGCATTGGCAGGTGGGTTCAGGTATCAGTACATAAAATATTATGTATATTTAATATCTGTACAACGAACAGTCTATAAGCAAAAACACCCAATTGCAATGAGCACATTTAATATCCAGATCTTGGTTTCTAAAAACAATAACAACAAAACCAGGGCTCCTTGAAGGATAGCTAATTCCAAGGCTGGGGAAGGAAAAATACAAGATGAGCCTGGAACATCTCTTTATGTCAAAAAGTAAGGAAGTCTTCAAAGAATGATGGGGATGTATCAAAATGACTCAGAAGCCAGCCTGAGGAGTCTCCACAAATCATACACGGATTAATCTGAACATCAAGCAAATAAGGACAGTGAAAGATTATAAACCACTAAATGACTCCATGAGTCTAAACTGGTATGAATAAATGAGTGAGCAAATGAATGAATAATAAATGAGGTAGAAGGAAAAATGTTTTCTTTAAAGAAATGCCAACTAATGAATGTAGAAAAAGTTATGGAGTTAGAAATTTTTGTTTTGAGAACATTATGTAATCATCAATGGATGCTAAAACTAATGGGTGAAGTTTGATGAGGATCTGGTTATTTATAGTCTCAAGGAATCTCCCCATAAAAGAAAAAGGGCTTCCCAAGCAATGCAATGGTAAACAATCCGCCTACCGATGCAAGAGGGTTTGATCCCTGGGTCAGGAAGATCCCCGGGAGGAGGAAATAGCAACCCATTCCAGTATTCTTGCCTGGAGAATCCCATGGACAGTGGGGCCTGGTGAGCTAGAGTCCTTGGGATCGCAAAGAATCAGACACCACTGAGCACACACAAACATAAAGGAAAACACATTAACAGTTACTTTATAGTGGAAAGTCCTGGCAGACATCACCTTAACCAAAAGCCTCAAGTTAACATCACCAGTATTAACATGACCAAGGTGGCCCCTGGTGGGAGAGGTCAGCGTCAAGTACTTCTGTCATATAACATGTGGGAAGAGGATATCACCTCCATGCTGCTTCTTCCAAAATGTTGATCCTCAATCTGATTATGAGGAAACATCAGAAAAGTCTATATTGAAGGACATTATATGAAATAGTTGGCCTTTAACCCCCCCAAATGTCAAGGTCATATAAAATAATGGGGGAAGAACCATTCCAGATCTAAAACAGATGAAAGAGACATGACAACCAAAAGCAATGTATGATTCTAGATTGGACACTGGCTTTGAGAGATGATAGGTAAAGAGGACTCAACTGGAACAACTGGAGGAATTGAATATGGACTGGGCAGTAGATATTAGCATATATCAATATTAACTTTCTTAATTTTGATGGTTGTATTGAGACTATGTTTTTAAGTGTTCTTTTTTTCAATAAATACACACTGAAGTATGTTCATAGGGTTCTCAAGGCGAGAATGCTGAAGTGGTTTGTCATTCCCTTCTCTAGTGGACCATGTTTTGTCAGAACTCTCCACCATGACCCCCCGTCTTGGGTCATGTCAGAACTGGTCAGGTCTTGGGTTTGTCAGAACCGGACATGGAACAACTGACTGGTTCCAAATTGGGAAAGGAGCATGTCAAAGCTGTATATTGCCACCCTGCTTATTTAACTTATATACAGAGTACATCATGCAAAATGCCAAGCTGGATGAAACACAAACTGGAATCAAGATTGCTGGGAGAAATGTCAATAACCTCAGATGGTATGCAGGTGGTATGCAGATGATACCACCCTTATGGCAGAAAGTGGAGAGGAACTAAAGAGCCTCTTGATGAAAGTGAAAGAGAAGAGTGAAAAAGCTGGCTTAAAACTCAACATTCAAAAAATGAAGATCATGGCATCCAGTCTCATCACTTCATGGCAAACAGATGGGGAAACAAAGGAAACAGTGACAGAACTTTCTTTAGTTGGACTCCAAAATCACTGCAGATGGTGACTGCAGCCATGAAATTAAAAGACGCTTACTCCTTGAAAGAAAAACTATGACCAACCTAGACAGAATATTCAAAAGCAGAGATATTACTTTGCCGACAAAGGTCTGTCTAGTCAAAGCTATGGTTTTTCCTGTAGTCATGGAAGGATGTGAGAATTGGACCATAAAGAAAGCTGAGCACCGAAGAATTGATGCTTTTGAACTGTGATGTTGGAGAAGACTCTTGAGAGTCCCTTGGATTGCAAGGAGGTCAAACCAGTCAATCCTAAAGGAAATTAGTCCTGAATATTCATTGGAAGGATTGATGCTGAAGCTGAAGCTCCAATATTTTGGCCACCTGATGCCAAGAACTGACTCCTTGGAAAAGACCCTGATGCTGGGAAAGATTTAAGACAGGAGAAGGGGATGACAGAAGATGAGATGGTTGGATGGCATCACTGACTCAATGGACAGGAGTTTGAACAAGTTCCAGGAGTTGGTGATGGACAGGGAAGCCTGGCATGCTGCAGTCCATGAGGTCACAAGCAGTCAGACACGACTGAATGACTGAACTGGGCTGAGTTGAACAGAACTGAAGTATGTAGAGCTAAAAGATTATGCTGTCTGCAACTTGCTCTCAAATGAATCAGCTAAGAAAGAGTGTTTCTGTCTATCTATCTATCTATCTGGAGCCTGGTAGAATCCCATGGACGGAGGAGCCTGGTAGGCTGCAGTCCATGGGGTTGCTAAGAGTCGTACACGACTGAGCGACTTCACTTTCACTTTTCACTTTCATGCATTGGAGAAGGAAATGGCAACCCACTCCAGTGTTCTTGCCTGGAGAATCCTAGGGACGGGGGAACCCGGTAGGCGGCCGTCTATGGGGTCACACAGAGTCGGACACGACTGAAGTGACTTAGCAGCAGCAGCAGAATGATAAAGCAAACAAGAGAAAATATTAACCATTGGTGAATCTATGTATTCAAGAGTTTTTGCAACTGTTTTGTGTATAAAATTATATTTAACTGAAAAAGTTACCCTCAAAAGGAAAAAACGTAGTTCTTACACCCAAGAGCATAAGCTCTTTAACTGTTAAATGGAAATAATATCTGACTCTTAAGTAGGCTGGGAGGAATGCATGCCTTTTTGTGAGACCTTAACAAATGAAAGAGATTCTTATTAATAATACCTACTTTTACTTACAGTTATTTACAAGGAGGGCTCACCCTTGTTCCCTCACATGGCATGCAGGGATTTGTGTGCTATTCCTGGTCTTATATCTGGACAGCCATAGAAATGTCCTAGTTCTTCACTATCATTGATCCTAAAGTTCTTAGAATGTTTGGTATTTTAGAACCTTCAGGGCATATGCCAGGAATAAGGCCAAATTTCTCCCTGATTGGTCCTTTGCAGATGCCATGGGGTGAGTTGAGGGGCATTTACCTTTGGCTAAGACCTTAGCACCTGATGACTAACTTACAAATGAATGGTGTGAAGGTGCTCAAGGGGAAGAGTGTCTTAAACACCAGTTCCTGCTCTGTCTACTCATTCCTCAGAGTGGGAGGCTGGTGTCAGAAGCCCAGATGACCCTGCCTCTGCTCCACTGGTTGCTAGCTGTAGAAACTCAGGCCCATCATTGGCCTCTTACCTTCTTGTCTGGCAGACCCTCCAAAGAACCAGGCCAATAGCTTCAACCTGCAAGTCCATCCTCTCTTGCCCCACCCATTTTCAGTCCACCCTTACCTCTGGGCTGGACAATCCCACTCCAGCTGCCAGTACTCTCAGCATGCTCTGGCCCCAGTGGTTCTCAAAATGTGTTCCAAGGACCTGTGGGATCCCTGAGACCTTTCCATGGAGTCTTCAAAGTCTTTGCTTTTCTAGTTACATATTTGTTTGAGAGTACATTTTCATATACTTCAACAATGTACCAGACCAGCTTCAATGCAGAAGTAGAGATGTGAACCTGTGTGTGCTAAGTTGCTTTAGTCTTGTCCAACTCTTTGTGACCCCATGGACTGTAGCCAGCCAGGCTCCTCTGTCCAAGGGATCTCCAGGCAAGAATACTAGAGTGGATTGCCATGCCCTCCTCCAGGAGATCTTCTTGACCCAGGGATAGAACCCACGTCTCTTACGTCTCCTGCATTGGCAGGCGGGTTCTTTACCATTAACACCACATGGGAAGCCTAGAGACGTGAATCTGGTTGTCTTCTACTAAGCCAGATATTAGAGAGACTTGCAAAAATGTTAAGTACCATTACCCTTCTTTATAATTTTTTGTCTTGAAAAATACAGTTATTTTTCATAAAAATGTTCTATGTTAACATGAAATGGGTTTATTATTGTTATTTCTTTTTTGTATTTATTTCAGCCTTATTGAGGTATAATTGACAAAATTATATTTTTTTATTATACAAAGTTAATTTCTTTAATTTGATGAATGTTCTTTTTTTGAGTTCTACTTTAATATAAATTTATTTATTTTAATTGGAGGCTAACTACTCTACAATATGCAACTTTAAAGTATTGATTTGATACATGTATACATTGTGAAAGAATTCTCACTATGGAGTTTATACATCCATCACTATACATTTGTAAGAAAACTTAAGTTCTACTCTCTTAGCAAATTTCAATTATTTAACTGAAAGTTTATTTTCTTTTTACTACCCTCTCCCTACACATCCTTCAGCCCATGGCAACCACCATTCCACAATCCCACGAGTTCAGTTTGTTTTTTTAGATTGCACTTATAAGTGATATTGCAATATTTATCTTTTTCTGTCTGCTTTATTTCACTTAGCATATTGCCCTCCAGGTACATCCATATTGTCACACAGGATTCCCTTCTTCTTTATGGCTGAATAATATTCTGTTATATATACACACACACATATGTATCATATTTTCTTTATTTATTCATCTGTTGATGGGAACTTAAGTTCTTTCTGTATCTTGGCTATTGTGAATAATATTGCAGTGAATGTGGGAATACAGATATCTCTTAGAGAAAGCGATTTCATTTCTTTTGAATATATACCCAGAAGTAGGATTCCTGGATCATATGGTAGTTCTATTTTTAGTTTCTTGAGGAAACTCCTATGTCTCCATTTTCCTACCAACAGTATATAAGTGTTCTCTTTTCTTCATATTCTCATCATGATTTGTTATCTCTCTCTCTTTTTTTTGCAATAGATATTCTAACAAGTATGAAGTGATATTTAATTGTGGTTCTGATTTATATTTTTCTGATGACTAGTGACATTGAGCATATTTTTGTGTATGTGCTGGCCATCAGTATGTCTTCTTTGGGAAAAAGTCTGTTTGGGTCCTTTGCTCATTTTATTAATAAAATTAGGTTAATAGGTTATTGGAGAAGGAAATGGCAACCCACTCCAGTGTTCTTGCCTGGAGAATCCCAGGGATGGGGGAGCCTGGTGGGCTGCTGTCTTTGGGGTTGCACAGAGTCAGCCACGACTGAAGCACCTTAGCAGCAGCAGGTTAATTGGCTTTTTTGCTGTTGAGTTATATGAGTTCCTTGCATGTTTTAAATATTAACCCCTTATCAGACACATGGTTTACAAATGTTCTCTCCCATTCCACAGGCTATCTTTTCAGTGTACTTTTGATTTCCTTGCTGTGCAGAAGCTTTTTAGTTTGCTGTAGTCCAACTTGTTTATTTGATTTTGTTGCCTTTGCTTTTGGTGTCAAATCCAAAAGCATATATCATCAAGACCAATGTCAAGGTAACTACTC
The DNA here is from genome assembly GCF_019923935.1 of Bubalus bubalis. Lineage (NCBI taxonomy): Eukaryota > Metazoa > Chordata > Mammalia > Artiodactyla > Bovidae > Bubalus > Bubalus bubalis. Next base: position 64,046,892 of record NC_059165.1, on the reverse strand, counting down.
CTCATGTTTTCCTCTAGGAGTCTTATGTTTTTAGATCTTATGTTTAAGTCTTTAGTCATTTTGAGTTGATTTCTGTGTATGGTGTAAGATACTGGTCCAGTTTTATTCTTTTGCATGTGGATATCCAGTTTTTCCAATATCATTTATTAAAGGGACTGTCCTTTCCCCATTGTTTATCCTTGGCTCCTTGGTTGAAAATTAATTGACCGTATGTGCATAGATTTATTCTGGGGGGTTTTATTCTGCTCCACTGATCTGTATGTTTATCTCATGGCAATACTATACAGTTCTATTTCTATAGCTTTGTAACATGGTTTGACACTGACGCCTCCAGTGTCCTTCTTTTTCAAGATTGCTTTGGCTATTTGAGGTTTGTGGGGTTGTCCACACAGCCTACTTTTTTCTTGGTGGCTCCTAGTAGTTGACGTCATGCCAGGATACAGCGGTGTCCCAGTGGGGAGGAGGATCACAGTCAGCCCTTAGATGGAGGCTGGTTTGAAGCTGCACCCTCAGGAAACAGCTTGTAAAATATGTAGTCAAACCATCCATCAGGCAGAACTCTTAAAAGTTGGGACACTAGATGTGGAGTCCCACCCTTTCATTCCTGAGGGAGAAGTTGTAATTGGGGAGTTCCCTCTTGGTTATATGGCACTGTGCTGGGAGTGGGATTCATCTTGAGGTGTGTCTCAGTTTTTCCTACCCATTTCTATGTGGGTATTTTCTCATTCAGCCTATGTGTAGGAGTCACGCAGCTAGTCTCTGGTTTTCCCTCAGAGGAAATCGCTCCACATGTAGCTCTACATTGATGTGTCTAGTTAAGGAGGGAAGTCCAGGAGCCTCTGGTGTCTTAATCTCTCCCCTATTATTGTTCCTTTAGAATGAATTAAATATTTCCTTTTTGGTTTCTATAAAGATAAGCATCAATAGATGTAATTCACATAAGCAAAAGCTCTCTAGAATTCTGAATTATTTTTCAGAGACCAAAACATGTGAGAACCACTGTTCTAGCCCCTGACTGTGTTTTAGCAAGGATCGTTGGTCTAGGCTCTATGGTGATCATAACTTGTCATCCCTCAGGGAATAGGCTGACCTCAGCATCCTGGATCTCTGTGATGGAAGAAAAGAGGGCTAGAGAGCCTTGAACTAGCAACTAAATGCTGTGGCCCAGAATGGCATGTATCGATTCCACTCATAGCTCATTGGCCAGTACTAGTTTCATGGCTCCACCCCCTTGCAAGGGGAGGGGAAATGTGAGCCTCTCCTGTGTCCAGTGGCTGAGCACCAGGAGTCTCCACCATGCCCTGCTTCATTCTTCTGCACAGCAGGTATCACCACCTGATAGTCCTATTGGATAGTTATTGCTTATTGATGCTTGGGTTTCCCTGGTGACTCAGTGGTAAGGAATACACCTGCAATGCAAGAGACGGGTTCAATCCATGGATCAGGAAGATCTCTTGGAGAAGGAAATGGCAACCCACCCCAGTGTTCTTGCCTGGGAAATCCCATGGACAGAGGAGTCTGGCGGGCTACAGTCCATGGGGTCTCAAAGGAGTCGGACATGACAGCAACTGAACCATAACATTGACTCTCTGCCCTCTAAGAGGAGGGTAAGCTCTTTAACTGAGATCCCTTGTCTTGCTTTGTTCACTGCTCCATCTTCAGTCTGAATCTGGCATATTGTATGACCTTGATAAAGGGAAGTAATGGATGAATGGGGTAAGAGTGTTGGGATTTTCCTGGTGGTCCACTGGTTAAGACTCCACGTTGCCAATGCAAGGGGTGTATGTTTGATCCCTGGTTGGGGAACTAGGTCCCATGTGCCACAACTAAGAGTTCATATGCCACAACTAAAGGTCCTGAGGGCCGCAACTAAGACCTGGAACAGCCAAACAAACAGACAAATATTTAAGAGAGAGGTGGGGGAGAGACTGCTGACTGTCCTCCCAGGCTGTCTGACTGGCTGGAGTTTGAAATGGGGACTGCATCTCAAAGTGCTTCCTGAGCCTGAAAATGCTGGAGAGGCTTGAGCTGAACTTGCACTTGGGGTTCCTTGTCTCTAAACATAATGTACACAATTCTAGATGCTGGTGCTGAACAAAGCCTGTGCAGCGTGTACCTGGATGTGGGGCCTTGTTCCAGGTGAATGGGTGAAAGATTCCCACGATGAGGACCTGGGGTGCAGCTCACTCACAGAGAAAGGATGGCTGTATCTGGTCAGGGCTCCCTTTTCTCTTGGCCAGTCCCATCTGTGGGCAAGGCCTGGGCAGCCCCTTCTATGAGGGATACTCCAGAACCAGCCCTGGGGATTCTTGGAGATCTGGCCCCACATGCATGCCCTTAGGTAAAGTCTGTTAGGCATACAGGTTTGCGTTTTCCCTCCAGATCGCTGGTCTCATCAGCCAATCCCACTGGATCCTTACATCTGACTTGGGTCGAGTCAGGCTATCATTCCAAATAGAGCTTATTAGCCTTGCTGGGCAGTAGGGGGGAGGGACCAGGCTGCATGGTAGGGACAGATGGCACTTGGAAGGGAGCTCAGTGCCAGGCCCTGAGCATAGGCATAGTGTTGTTGCTTGACTGAGCTGTTCTAGGAGGCCCTGAGTCACACTTGTTTGGGGATTGTCATGCCCTCACTGGAGGACCTGGCTCAGATTTGGGAGAAGATTCCTACGAGGGGGCCGTCCCCTCACATCCATCAGGTATTTGTGACTCCCACACTTTCAGGTTCGGCAACTTCTTTTTCCAAACTCTGGAGCTTGTCGTAAGATTTCTGTCCTACTTCCAGCGTGGGAGAGGGAGTTTGGATGATGAAACACTAGGATTTCTGGACCGGGCAGCAGGTTCATGGGGATGACATATGGAGTAGAGTACTTAAAATCAAGGTCATCCAAGGAAATCAGGGATTCCTTGCCACTTCAGGGATTTAGGAGTGGGAAAGACATGAATGTCCATGGGAGAAATACTGGGAGTTCTCAGGAATATAGTCAGGAAAACACAGATAATGCATTTCTGCCTGGCTTCCTTGATTGACCAAATAGCACTCAGTTCAGTTCAGTTCAGTTGCTCAGTCGTGTCCGACTCTTTGCGACACCATGAATTGCAGCACGCCAGGCCTCCCTGTGCATCACCAACTCTCTCAAACTCACGTCCATTGAGTCGGTGATGCCATCCAGCCATATCATCCTCTGTCGTCCCCTTCTCCTCCTGCCCTCAATCCCTCCCAGCATCAGAGTCGAAGAAAACTGAGCGCTGAAGAATTGATGGTTTTGAACTATGGTGTGGGAGAAGACTCTTGAGAGTCCCTTGGACTGCAAGGAGATCCAACCAGTCTATTCTAAAGGAGATCAGCCCTGGGTGTTCTTTGGAAGGAATGATGCTAAAGCTGAAACTCCAGTACTTTGGCCACCTCATGCGAAGAGTTTATTCAAATAGCACTAGATGCTGACTAATTAGGAAACCCTGAATCTCAGAGCGTTTGGCTAGTGAAACTTTAGAAAATTAAGTCCAAACATCTAGGACTTTGTCTAAACACCATGAGAATGATGACAAAAACAATGACAAAAACCTCCAAACAGCTGAATGTCTAATACACCTCTTGCCTGACCTGGGAAGAGAAAGGGCCTGGAGTGAGCAGGCCTTGATGGAGCCCTGAATCAAGAAATGTGACCCCAAACCAGTTTCAATGACTGGTGGAGTCTTCAGGGAACCCTGGAGCTTGGATCACATGCAATTCTAAGCCAGAAAAAACTGTTAATAAAACACCCAAGGGCTTACGAATCATCAGTTCCAAAGGCTGTTAGACATCATCATCAACATGGTCTTTAAACCACATCTTCCTGGGACTGAAATGGTATTTCCTTTCTCTGGAGCTTTCTTTTCAGAGTAAAAAGGGAAAACAAAAGGAAAATAAAACAAAATTCAATATAGAATTACCATGTGATCCAGCAATTCCACTTCTAGCTGTATATACCCTCAGAAGAACTGAAAGCAGCAATTCAAACAGATACTTACCTGCCCATGTTCACAGCAGCGTTTTCCACAATAGCCAAAAGATGGAAACAATGCAAATGTTTATCCATGGATGGAAAGACGAAATGTGATATGGACATACACAACAGAATAGTATTGAGCCTTAAAAAGGCTTCAAGTTCTGGCTTAGGCTACAACAGGAACGTGAACCATTAGAACCTTGTGTTAAATGAAAGAAGTCAGTCCAAAAGGACAAATACTGGATGCTTTCATTTGTGTGAGGTACCAAGAGTAGTCAAATTCACAGAGACAGAAAGTAGAAGGGAGGTGGCTAGAGGGTGGGGAGAGGGAGAGAGGGAGCGGTATAGAGCATGTATTTAGTGGTGCAGAGTTTCTATTTGGAATAATGATGGTTGTAAACAGTGTGAATGTACTTAATGCCATTGAACTGTATACTTAAAAGTAGTAAATCTTATGTATATTTACCACAGTGAAATGAGTGAAGCTTGCTCAGTCGTGTCCAACTTTTTGCGACCCCGTGGACTGTAGCCTACCATGCTCCTCCATCCGTGGGATTCTCCAGGTAAGAATACTGGAGTGGGTTACCATTTCCTTCTCCAGGGGATCTTTCCGACCCAGGGATCGAACCCCAGTCTCCCGCATTGCAGGCAGACAAGACAGGAGCATGCCCACTCGGCTCATGGTCCGCAGAGGTTCTTATCCATAAAGGCAGCGCTGAGCTGCTGGGTGCATGTATGGAGGGGTGCCTGTGACCTGGGCTTGCCACTGATGGCTCAAAGTGAGCACGGGCAGCAGACACCCATGAGGCAGGAGTCCAGAATGTGGACTTTCTTTCACCTGTTGGGCGGAGCTGCCACCTCCTGGATGGGCCATCAGAGAGCTGGGGGAACAAACCCAGGAGGGTAATTTAAAGGTACTCTGAGCCCCTGGGCCACCATTGTACTGGGCTTCCCCACTTTTCTGCCAGGCACCACCAATCATGTAAGTGCTTGAACAAAGGATCCTGTCTACTTGGGCTCCCGAGAGTGGGGAAGAGGCAGGTCCTCAGAGGAGCCAGGCAGAGCACACGTGGCCAACTGCACAGCACAGATCCCTGGGACTCACAGTGACTATTACAATGATCAAGTGCAGAAGGGTCTTATCACAGAACAACTTTCTCACCCCTCAGGGCGTGGGGGCAGTGAGAGGGTGCTTCTCAGCCACAGGGACTCACATCTTCATTCATTATTTTTCAAACAAGTCAGTCGAAAATTGAGGTGTCTGAGCAATGTGCAGATTAAGAACCACTCAAGATGTGAGTCCACATAGCCCCTCAAGCCAAAAATTAAGACCCCCCCCCCACATTCTCTTTCATAGGAACCTACGGTAGATTTATTGAGAAGCAAAAGAAAAAAAAAATGAGAAAAGCAGAAACGTCAGTAACCTTTCCTTTCCAGCATAGCAACTCTCCTTGCAGCCACACCGCCCGGCAACTCCTGGATTAATCTTTCTTTCTTTCTTTTCTTTTTTTCCTTTTTCTGCTCAATGGATTGTGGTCAAGGCCATTGTAACGTGAGCAGTGCCTCGGAGGGGATTGGCCGAGGGGGCTGCGAGGGGCCCCTTTCACAGAGGGCTAATTGCGTTTCAGACCACCAGTATTCGGGAGCTACAGATGTCTTCCTTCATTTGCTTGGGTAGCACAATTGGACCCATCTGTTGCATTTATTCCGCTGGCTCCCCTGCCCGCCCCCGCCCGCCCCCACCCCCTCACCCCCATCCCCTCCCTTCCCTTGTCTGCGGGCCTAAATTGAAAACTCATCAAAATGTAATCCAAGAGCAGTTTGGCTGCCGAGCTGCTGAGAAGGGGCTCGGTGGGAATAAAGGCCCCCCGCCACTTTACACGCGGGCCGGAGCCTAGGGAGCCGGGTCACAGGCAGCCTTAGGGGGGAAAGTGAGAAGTTAGTCGGCAGATGGGCTGCTCCACGCAGCCCTATAACCTGATGCCTGCAAAGAGGGGCCCTAGCAACGGGCCGGCCCAGGCTGGAGGATGCCTCTGCCCCGGAGGTGGTGACCCCACCTCGCAGGCCTCGCCCCTGGCCCAGGATGCTTCTATTTCAAACGAGGCTGGGGCCAGGGCTCAGCACTCTCTGACCCCCATCTGCCCTCTCTAGCTCAAAGGGATTTCCAAGGCAGAGAGGGCAGGGATGGGTGGCCTTGCGAGGCCTGGGGAATGTGGCACTAAGGGAGACAGCCTGCCTGCCCACCCGAGCCTCCTGCAGACCTAGGCCTCCTCCATCCATTGCTCCCTCTGCTCTGCACCTTGCCATGTGCTCAAGCCCTTCCCTGTGCTGACTTCTCTTTCTCCCAAGCAGGCAGTGAGTTCTGCAAGGTATGGAGGTGGCCACTGACTCCTGGTGTTGCCCCAGGCTTGGACACTGGCTGAGGAGCTGACCGGGGGGATCTAGGCTTATATTCAATACAAACCCCCATGTGTATCGAGTCCCCTTCCAACACCTGCCCCATCCTGGTCCAGAATAAGGTCATTACCCCCAGGAGCAGCTCAGAGCCGCTCCCTCCCACTATGTGCTGGTGACTTCCCAGGGAGGGGGTGCCTGCCCAGCAGAATGTTTCAGATCAGTAGGCTTGGAGGAACAGCTGTGATAAGATCTCACTGCTGGGCACATCTGTGAATCTAGAGCTGGCACTCTTTGCCACTGAAGAGTTGTGGGTGCAAGGTTTTTAAACTCATTTTTTTTTTTTTTTAAAACTGAAACCCATAGTAACACATATATACAGCTGACCCTTGAACAACATGGGGTTTAGGGGTGCTGACCCTGAGCAGTCAAAAATCCATGTGTAACTTTACAGTTGGCTCTCTGTATGTGAGGTTCTGAGGACTCAACCAACCTTGGTCCGCTTCTATGTGGATTTTTTTCAATAAATACCTATCACGATACTATACAACCCGAGGTTGGTTGAATCCTTAGAACCTTGGATATAGAGGTAAGGCATGGCATGTGAATGCCATGCAAATCCACATAGTTGTGGACCCACAAGCTTCCAACCTGTGTTGTACAGGGGTAAACTATATGTATGTATGTATGTATATGGGCTTCCTTGGTAGCTCAGCTGGTAAAGAATCTGCCTTCAATGCAAGAGACCCCAGTTCAATTCCTGGGTCAGGAAGATCCCCTGGAGAAGGGATAGCCTACCCTACCCACTCCAGTATTATTGGGCTTCCCTGGTGGCTCAGATAGTAAAGAATCCTCCTGCAATGTGGGGGGAGACCTGGATTCGATCCCTGGGTTGGGAAGATCCCCTGGTGGTGGGCATGGCAACCCACTTCAGTATTCTTTGCCTGGAGAATCCCCATGGACAGAGGAGCCTGGAGGGGCTACAGTCCATGGAGTCGCAAAGAGCTGGACACAACTGATCAACTTCGCACAGCACAACATATATATATATGTATATATATATATGTATATATTTATAGCAACTCAGCACACACAGATATATAACTAAAACAAAAGTTTCTCAAAATAATACTTCCTCCCGCTCTATGCAATGCCCTCTGATATTTTCTGTTCTGTTGTTATATTTCACTCCACTGTTAAAAATGCCAATCATCTTGTCCACTCCATTGCTTTCACAACCTACCTAGCAGTAGTTCTCAGACCCTTGGCATCAGCACCTACCCTTGGAACGTGTGCAAAGGCAGGCCCCTGAGTCCATCTGCAAGTGTCAGGTTCCGTGGCACTGGAGTAGGGTCCAGGAGGGGGCATTTCTGACAAGCCACCTCCCCGTTGAAGGGGATTCTGTTGCATCTTGAGAAACCCTGCTGCTCCCAGTGTGCTCGGTGGTCTCAAGCCCGTGGTCTGAGCTGGCAACAATAGGTTGACCTCAAGGTTGATCAGCTCAAGGTGGGGCCTCCCAAGGTCACCTCCTGCCTAGCCACCTCCCCACCATGTCTTAATTAAATCCTCACCCAGTGAGAGTGTAGATGTCAGGTCTCTCTTGAATGGCTTTTAATTGAAGTGTTAATTTGTGGCTGCAGAGAGAGGGCCCTGCAATTCTGGAGACTTCATTAGCTGCCATCCTAAGCTGATTAGCCTTAGGGGGCAGCCAGGACACAAGTCATCAGCAGGGAGCTGGCTGGGCCAGAATCAGGCCTTGGAGCTGCCTTTGCTGAGAGAGGGGCGGGCCAGGGCCAAAGCCTTCGGCACCTGCCTCATCCGTCCCTCCAGATGCCAGGCAGGCACCTGCCTCCATGGGCTTCCAAGGCATTGACCTGGTTTCTGCTCTCCCTCCCTCAGTTCTCCTTGATGATAAGGAGGCACCTTTATCCTGTGAGTCTTCTGCTCACACACCATTGTCTATGGAATGAACAATAGCTCCTTAGCCTGATGCTCAAGGCCCCCCAGGAATGTGCACCAAGAGCATCTCCCACAACCTTCTCCTGCCTGCCCTTCATCCTTGCTGAGCCAGGCTGCTCCCCATTTCCCATCCTGCTCTGCAGTTCCCATACCTGCCTCCAGCGCTTTGATCTGATGAGCCTTCACCTGGAATGCCCTTGGCAACTCTTGCCCATCCTTCAAAGCTCAGCACCACTGACACCTCCTCCCAGAAGCTTTCTGTTTTGTCAGGTGTCAGGGGCAGGACTCCCTGCAGAACAGCTTGGGCTGGGGAGAGAAGGAACTGGAAGGATACCCTTTCCTGGGAACCCAGGGCAGCCGATTAGTCAGACCTTGGGAAGGGTGGCATAGTCGGCTCTGGGATAAGCCTGGTCCTTCTGTCCCCCACCGCTTTCCTTCTCAGACTCTCTGGTCCTCCTTGGGCATCTGCCCCTCCTTGCTGGTGCGAGTCTGCCTCAGTGGCTGTAGGCTCTGGAAGTGAGCAATCTGGACTCACAGCCTGCCCTGGCCACTCACCAGCTAAGTATGTGTGCATGCTCAGTGGTATCCAACTCTTTGCGACCCCGTGGACTGTAGCCCACCAGATTCCTCTATCCGTGGAATTTTCCAAGCAAGGATACTTGAGTGGATTACCATTTCCTTCTCCAGGGGATCTTTCCCACACAGGGATCAAACCCGCATATCCTGTGGCTCCATTGGCAGGCAGATTCTTTGCCACTGCGCCACCTGGGAAACCCCTAGTATGACACACTTATCTCCTAACCACAGGGCTTTTGCACATACCATTCCTGCTGAGCAGAGCACCTTTTTCTCACCTCTTCCCAAATGAGCTCCCATATATCCTTCCTCCAAGTCACCTTTCCCTTTGACCAGGTCAGAATTCCTCCACCCACAGCAGTCTCAGCACTTTCGTGGCCCTTGTACTAGCAAGACATTCACCAAAAAATCCACACAGTCTGTTAAAAATCTCTCTCCCTACCAGACTCTAAGTTCCATGAGGGCAAGGCCTATGTTGTGTTTTTTTCACTGCTCTATTTCTGGGACTTAGCACCCTGCCCGGCACAGAGGAGGTGCTCAATTAATGCTTAATGAATGAATACCCACAGGAAGTGGTGGACCTGGATTTTGATGCCAGATCTCAGAAGCCAAACCTGGGCTTTCAGCCTGGCCATGCTGGGCTTCCTGGGAAGGCGTGCCTTGGGAGCAGAAATTGGAGTTGCCAAGCATTCAGAGGTCATCCCCAAGTTGGGGCTAAAGGCCTGTTGGGGGCAGGGGCAGCCCACATTGTCCCTGAGTGAGTGAAATGAAAACCTCTGTGGGGGAGGGGCCAGTTCAAGCAAATCCTGCCCAAAAAGAGATAAAGGAAGTCTGTGGAGGGCTCCCCACCAACCCCCCACCACCATCACTCCCACACCCTCACAGGGCTGACTGCCTACCTGCACACAAGAGGGCCCTGGGCTCAGAGATAACCCCCAGACAGTCCGGGCTCACAACGCCCAGCAGGCAGTTTATGCCCCACCTGCTTCATGATGAGAGCAGGCTGCACCCTGCACAACCAGGTCTCAATCCTCCAGTGGCTAGGTCACTGGGGCAACATCAGGGCCTCCAGGGAGCCTCTCTTCATTTGAGAGGCCCCCCAGGGCATAGTCCTGGGAAATGAGATTTAAAATCAAGGGCCTAGTCCTGGGAACAAGGCCTGGGCTTATGCCCCTTTCGAGGAGGGCCAGTGTGGCGGACACCCTGCTGGACGTCTGAGGCTGTGTCACTCATAGCAAGGACTCCAAGTTGGGCCAACCCTGCCCTGGGGGCTTCAAATGCCCTCTGACTCCTTGGACCTAGCGACTGGAGGCTGACTTCCTTGAGACTGAGTGACGATCAGCTGGCCCTGCCTGCTTGGACAAGAGAGAGGGTGGGCAGCCCATGAGCTCAGGCCCAGCACAGGCGGACGCAAGGTCCATGGGGACTCGGGGCCTCTGCTGTGACCTTCAGGTTCCTGTCCGAGGCACAGTGCTGTTCCCTCAGCCACGCCAGCTTGTTCTGGCTGCTGCATCCCACAGAGGGACTGCCAAATGTCATCTTCAGGCTTTTCTCTCATTATTTTGTCCTGTGCGTGTGCGACTTCTATGATTTAATGAGTCAGATGGAAGGAAACAATGGGAAAAGAGTGAGTCACCCTTCCTGATGTGTGTGCCCACTGCCTATAGGTGACCAGCATGCTGAGTCAGTGAAGGGCCAGGTATCTGGGTATCTTACTACCTGGGTAACTTTGGTCTATGTACAAAGCTCTCTGTGCCTCAATTTCCCCGTTATAAAGTGGGACTAATAATAGTATCCGTCTCTTTGGAATGGTGTGAGAACAAAATGAGATAGTATACAAGGAGTTCTCAGAATAGTGTATTTATTGAGCATACTCCAAATGTACACACACAAAAGCTATTTGAGTACCAAACTTTTATGTGTAGTGTGACCTTCAGAAAATTGCATTCAAATCCAAGCAAATGTGTGTACAAGAGTGCCTCTGTGTATGTGTGTCCACCCTTTAAATTTCATAAACTTATTGGGGAGTAGTATTCTACAACTATCTATTTTTGGACTTCCGTGGTGGCTCCGTGGTAAAGAATCTGCCTGTAATGCAGGAGCTACAGGGTACAAGGGTTTGATCCCTGGGTTGGGAAGATTCCCTGGAGCAGGAAATGACAACCCAGTTCAGTATTCTTGCCTAGAGAATCCCATGGACAGAGGAGCCTGGCAGGCTACAGTCCATAGGGTCACAAAAAGTCAGACATGACTGAAGTGACTGAGAATGCATGCACTGTCTATTCTACTCATTGTCTTCTCCACTTAATAATCTATCGTGGGTATCTTTCCATGTGGGCAAAGACATGATCCTTAGTAATGGCTGCGTAGTCCCATTATTTGCATAATTTTTCCTGTCGTTCAATCGCTCAGTTGTATCTGACTCTTTGCGACCCTGTGGACTGCAGCACACCTGGCTTCCCTGTCCTTCACCATCTCTTGGAGCTTGCTCAAACTCATGTCCATTGAGTCGGTGATGCCATCCAACCATCTTGTCCTTTGTCATCCCCTTCTCCTCCTGCCTTCAGTCTTTCCCAGCAGCAGGGTCTTTTCCAATGAGTTGACTCTTTGAATCAGGTGGCTAAAGTATTGGAGCTTCAGCTTCAGCATCAGTCCCTCCAATGAATGTTCAGGGTTGACTTCCATTAGGATGGACTGATTTGCTCTCCTTGCTGTCCAAGGGACTCTCAAGAGTCTTCTCCAACACCACAATTTGAAAACATCAATTCTTCGGCACTCGGTCTTCCTCATGGTCCAATGCTCACATCCATACATGACCACTGGAAAAACCATAGCTTTGACTAGACAGACCTTGGTTGGCAAAGTAATGTCTCTGCTTTTTAATATGCTGTCTAGGTTGGTCATGGTTTTTCTTCCAAAGAGCAAGCATCTTTTAATTTCATGGCTGCAGTCACCATCTGCAGTGATTTTGGAGCCCAAGAAAATAGTCTCTCACTGTTGCCATTGCTTCCCCATCTATTTGCCATGAAGTGATGGGACTGGATGCCATGAACTTTGTTGTTTGAATGTTGAGTTTTAAGCCAGCTTTTTTTATTTTTCTCTTTCACTTTCATCAAGAGGCTCTTTAGTTCCTCTTTGCTTTCTGTCGTAAGGGTGGTGTCATCTGTGCATATCTGAGGTTATTGACATTTCTCTCGGAAATCTTGATTCAATTTATTTAAGTAAGGTACTCTAAGGGGCATTTATGTAGTTCCACAGTTTTGCTATTACAACAGCACTGTCATAAATATCCCTGAACATTGAACGAATGAGTGCATTTTCCTTCGCAAATAAAAGACCTCATGCAAACTGGCTTCATTAAAAAGGGGAATGCATTAGTTCATGGAGATGAAAAGTATATATGTGGCTTTGACTTCAACAGTAGAATCATGGTGTTCCCACGATGGCTTCAGCCATCTCTCTTTCTCTCTCTGTTTCTTGGCTTTGCTCTTCTCTGTATGGTTTTGTTCTCAGACAGCCTCTTCCCAGGTAAAGACAAGACAGCCACCATCTCTTCTGGGCTTACATCCTGTGAGTTCAACCATCCCATCAAAAAGAGGTTGTCAATTTCTCGTTAACTCCAGCAAAGGTCCTAGAGTGGAATCTATTAATAATTGGCCTGGCTTGAGTCCCTTATACATTCAACTTTGCACATGTGAGGGTAGACCTGTAGCATATTTTCTTGAAAGTGAAATGGTAGGCCAAAGGGAACGTTCATTTGTGGCATATCCAATCTTCTCTGCCCACACTTGTGCATTATGAGAGTCCTTGGTGTCATGGCAGGAGAGGAGATAAGGGAAGCTTCTGGCCAGGTTGTGGTAGGGACAAGGCAGGCATCTACCTGGTGATGGCTGTCATGGTCTGCATGGCACCCAAGGGCCTGCAAAAAGAAGCAGACTCCTCACCTGGTAACCAATCACTGCTGGGCGCCTCCCCCAGCACAAACTGACTTTACTAGTCATATTATGTCACTCCTCTGCTTTCTGACAACAACAGATCCCTCACTGTCCCCAAGTGTGATACCTGTGGGTATCCTTAGAAAATAGAACACAAACCTCAAGTGCTGGGGACTTCCTTGGTGGTCCAGTGGCTAATACTCCATGCTTCCACTGCAGGGGACATGAGTCCAATCCCTGTTCAGAAAACTAAGATCCCACATGCCTCATGGCATAGCCAAAAAAAAAAAAAAAAAAAATCACCCTCAAGTGCTGACATTTCCTGGGAGAGTAGGAGTAAGGGGGAAGGGAGTGAGCATGGGAAGGAGGAGAACAAACATAAAGAAAAGTGTGATGAGTTGGCCATGACCTGTTCCCAGCACAGCTGGCTGCATGCTCTTTTGAGACATCTTCAGGGAGGTTGTATGAGGCTACTGGGTGTCCAAAAAGTCCTGAGGAGGTAGGGAGAAGAAGAATTTATCCCCTGGCTTCTGTCTCTCATTGGTAGCAATTCACTCCGCAGAGCATTCATGTCCTTTGAGGCTCTGCTCCCTGACCCTCCGGCAGTCACTAAGGAAGCCACATCCCAGGACAGCAGCAGTGACATTTGCATTTGACGCATGCCTGTGGGGTGAGCTGATGAGCAGGCCCAGAGCAGCAGCACTCCCTGTGCGCCTCCCTGTAGCCCGCAACATCACAGGCCTGGAGGAATGCCCTGGTTAGTGTACCTGTGTGTGAAGTTCCTAGGTGAGCGATGAGGGCCAATCATGCTGTGAGTGACAGGAGGGACCAGAAACCGCCATCGGAACAAGGCAAGCCAGAAAGTAAGGCAAGTGGGCAGAACTATGCTGGTGCATAAACTGAAGCTAGAAGCAGTTCCTCTGTACTACTGCACTGAGCAGTTACCTTCCCTAGACAAGGCTTTCATTCCAAATCTCCCTTTCTAATCATCAAGCATCCATTTGCTCATCCACACATTATTGCAGGCCCACCATCCTCTGGAGTGTGCAGAAAGGGTGTTGCTGTAGATACAACCCCTGGACTCAGGCAGCTCAGTGCCTAGTGGTAGGGGGAGATCCATGAAAATAACTGTATCACAGTGTGAGGGCTACAGTGATAGAAATAGGCCTGTGATATCGAGTGAGCGCCATAGAAAGACACTGTGTGGAATGACACAAAACCCCAAACAGGAGTTGCTTAAACAAGGTAAAAAATTACTTTTCTCTCTAGGTTTTCCATCCATGACTAGTGTGGCAACTCTGTTCCATAAAACCCTCAAGGACCAGGTTCCTTCCATTCCTAGCCTGTGGCTTTCACCCCTTTATTTAAGAGGGTACCACTCTTCCAGGTGGCAGAATGGAAAAAGAGATGAAGAGACAAAGGCCACACTCCAGTGCTCTCTTAAAAAAAGGTTCCTGGAGGCTGCCATATGCCCCTTTTGCCTACATTCCATTGGCTAGAATTTAGTCACATGACACATGGAGCTGCAATGGAGGCTGGGAAATGTAGTTTTTCTCTCGACTATTTACTGAGCTAAAAATTCTATTACTGTGGGAGAAGAAAAGACAACCAGCAAAGACACATGATACAAGGAGGTGGTGGTGGGTATTGGAGAGGTTTCTTGAGGAAGGTGGCACCTGATGTGTCTTAAAAGATGGATTAGGGTTGGCGATTCACTGAGTCAGGGGAAGGACCTTCCACACAGAGGAGACTGTGTGGGCAGAGGACAGGGTTGAAGTACAGCAGCTTGCCTATGTGTGTGTGCACAGGTATGTGCGTGTGCACAGGTATGTGCATGTGCACCTGCAAGGGTCAAAGTCAAGAGTTGGCGCTGGAAAGATAGACAGTCTCATGTTGTGTGCCTGGGCACCTCAAAAAAAGGCATTTTGTCTTTATCTCCAAGTGCATTGTGGAGTCTGAACTAGTTCAGTTTCTAGACTGAAATGCTGAGCAAGTCAAATCTGCCAGGGGAGAGGAGAGGGAGAGGAGAGGAGGAGGCTTCCAAGTTCCTGGGCTGGTGGCTGGTGGGTAGAAGAGAACCAAGCTGGAGGGGGAGAGTGGGTTCACTTGGCTGAGACTGAGGAAGCTGGCCAGGGGTGTGGAAAGCAGCGGGGATGGAAGAGCATCCAGGGGAGGGAGGGTATAGGAGTGGGCCAGAGAGAAGGCTGGAGACGATGTTTGGGTTGTGTGTGCACTTGTGGTAGTGTGTGTGTTGGTATGCATATGTGTAAATGTACACATGAGGTTCAGAAGTAGAGCAGTCGCAGTCGATGACCGCTTCTAGAGTGTGGCTATGAGGTGGACAGCTCACCTGGCAAGAGGTGAAGGTAGCTGGAATCACTTAGGCAGACATGGAGCTGTGATCAGTAGCTTGGGGTGATTCTGACTAGGCATTGAGATCTTCCCAGGTAAAGCCAAGTGGAGAGGAAGACAGTGCTTGGAGTGTCACACTGATCAAGAAGTAGCCGCTCTGTTATTACCATGGCTGTTATTATCCTTGTCACCATCTTCAGGCAGCTGGGGTGAGGGATGTGTGTGTGGGTGGGGGGCATCTGGTAGCTTAGAGAGCTGTGGCTCCATGTTATCTGCTCCTGAATGTGGAAACAAGTCCCTGCGCAGATCAAGGATGGGCCGGGCCTGCTCCAGGCTACAGTCAAGAGCTGTGGGTCAAGATGCCACTGCCTGCAATCCAGTGGGGTGCGGGTCGCTAGGAGACCAAGCGGGCCTCTCCCCTGGCGGAAAGCTCCCGGCATGGTGGACTGGGCGCTGGGGCCCGCTCTGCCGGTGCCCCAGGGATAATAAGGACTTCAGAAAGGACAGCCCTGACTCGGGGCTGAAAGAGGCTTTAGTTTCTTGTTTGGCGGCTTAAAAAAGGCAAATAGAAGCTTTTCTCCTTTGGGGATCAATGTGAATCCCAGAAAATCCCATTATTTTCCTTTTGAGATCAGTGGCCTGCTCTTGAGGGCTTTCTCTTCCCCAAGGCAACAGCCTTCTCCGTGTGCTGTTTGAGCATCCTGCCCCTGTGTGGCCCCAGAATGGGCCGAGGTAAGGTGGGGGGAGGGGAAGAGAAACAGGTGAGCCCCAGCTTACAGCTGTTTCCTCCTGCTGGCTACCCACCCCTTGTTCCAATCTGATCCCTCTCCCCACTGTAAGAGTAAGGGAGGTGGTGGGCCAACAAAGCCACCAGAAAAAAAAAAAAATGTTTTTTCATGTTCTTCTCTTTCAGGAAGCCACGTATGAGCCCAGAGGCCTGAGAGGTTGTGATGCTCTAGACTGCTGCTTCATGTGGGGCTTGCACTGGGGTGTCACCTCCCACTGAAACGATAGTGCACCTGGGGTAGAGCATCAGGGACAGACGATCGTGATGGTGATAGAGAACAGCTACGAACCTCTACCGTGGTGCCTGGCCAAGGCCTAGCTCCTTCCATGTGTCTAACAGCTCCATGAAGAAGGTGTTATTACTACCCTTCTTCACAGACGAAGAGACTGAGGCCAGGGGAGGCCAAGCATGTTAGCCAACGCTGGCTGCCGTAACAAAATATTACTGACTGGGTGAGTGACACAGCAGAAGTTCATCTTCTCACAGTTCTGGAGGCTGGAGGTCTGAGATTAGGGTGTTGGCATGGTTGGGTCCTGGTGAAAGCTGCCTTCTGGCTGGGTCACCACATGGCAGACAGAGAGAGATTATTCTCTCTTCTTAGAAGGCCGCCAGTCCTATCTGAATAGATCGCCACCCCTGAAAGTGAAAGTGAAGTCACTCAGTTGTATCCCACTCTTGGTGACCCCATGGACTAGAGCCTACCAGTCTCCTCCATCCATGGGATTTTCCAGGCAAGAGTACTGGAGTGAGTTGCCATTTCCTTCTCCAGAGGATTTTCCCGACCTAGGGATCCAACCCTGATCTTCCGCATTGCAGACGCTTTACTGTCTGAGCCACCAGGGAAGCCCATAACCTCAATTACCTCCTAAAAGCCCTATCTCCAATGGAGGTTAGAGCTTTAACATTTGAATCTGGAGGGTGTGGCTGACACAATTTAGTTCTTAGGACCAAATCACTCATCCGTGGGCATGCATGCTAAGTGATAGAGCCCTGCCTGGTTCAGAATGAAGTGAGGAATCTACTCTGCACTCTTTTTTCAAACTTTTCATTTTATATCAGAACATAGTCAATTAACAATGTTGTAATAGTTTCAGGTGGACAGAAAAGAGACTCAGCCATACATATACTGCCCTGTACTCTTGAGCTTTCTGAGAAGTTGCCCCTATTGGGCCTTCCGGTCAGATGAAAAATCTCCAGTCTAACTTTTCCAAGAAGGAAATCTATGGAGCATGCCTGAGCGCTTGTCCAAACTGATCACCAAGAGCCAGCCACACATCCAGTTTAACCCTGGGGCCTCCTTTCCAAACCTGCCCATCCACTGGCTGTGTGTTGGGCCAGACCCACCACAGGGGAGACCCGTCCAGAAGGCACAATTGCTGGGTGCAGACCCCCTGCCAAGTGCTTTTGCAAGTATCTTGCCTCTACAAGAATCCTCACCAGTTGACAGATGAGGAAATAGAGGCTCTGGACAGGGTTAGGTGTCCTGCCTTGTGAGTGCAGCCAAGACTGGAATCAGGGCTCTATTTGACGGCCCCCTCCCCTGGGGCTCACTCTGTGATCCACCAGGTCCCAAGCATAGTTTGGTAACATACCCTATGCAACCTGGACACTTTTTTCCCTGCTGGGTGCTTCTCAGGGTTGCTCCCATAAAGAACACATTTCTTTGAAGTGACTTTTAAATGGGTGATTTGTCGGTGACGGTCCTTTTCCAGTCCTAATTTGGGTGGGTATGGGAAGCACAAGCTGTCTTTCTGGAGTCCCCATTTGATTCTTAAGATACACACAAAAGCACGTGGACACTCAGTAGCTACAAGGAGGTCTTTTGGAGATGTGCTCTAATGAATAGAGAAGAAGGATCTTTCATTAGCATAAGAAGAGTTTGCAATAAAATAGGTGCTCCAGAGAGTACTTGAGAGTTGTTTGTTCAAGTAGGCTGAAAGTCTCTAGCTCTTCCATGGCCTCTTGGGCTTTGAGCTCTCCTGGAGGTGTCTGCTCTAGCCTGTGGGGATTTTAAGCACAGCTTCTTTCCCCCATGTCCTGGGAGCAGTCTGCACATCCCAGCAGTGGCCTTTGGTCTGGGAATGTACACAGAGAGGCCCTTATAGGAGACTGGGTTTGACCCAGCTCTTCCTTCGTGTGGCAATTATCCTACAGGGGAGGCTGCCTTGCTCCCTCAGGGTTCCCTTCACTGGGGCAAGGCTGATCAGCTTAAAGGGGCTCTGTCCCTGCTGGGCCTCTTGGCCTCTCTGTCCCCCCAGGTGGCCTCTGAGCAGACCGATGCCAGATTTGTACTCACTTAGCCTGGGAGAAGGAGTTGAGGCCAAAAGGGGACTGATCGCCTGAGATCAAAGGTTAAGAGGGGTTAAGCCTTCACCCTAGAAGGTCACCCATCACCCTTGAGACAAGTACCTCACCGGTATTTTCCTGAAACCTAGAGCAGAGGTAGGCCTGGAGGGAATATCCATTCATTTATTAAGGAAGCACTATTTTCCTAGTGCAGATGGTCCATACTCCAGTTTCTCATTAACTGTCTGGCTCAGATTTTGGACAAGTCACTGCCTCTCTGGGCCTCCCTTTCCCCATCTTTCCAATAAAGAGCTTAATTGACAGTCAAAGGCAGAACAGTGGTTCATTGTCGCAAAACACTGGAGTCCTTAAATTGTATTTCTGCTCTTGTGCAATGAGAGAAAGTTAGGTTAGACAAGGTGGATAACAGGGAAGATGGTAGGCCCTGACCAACATTCTTGCAGGGGCTGTAACATCAAGGCAGACCCTGCTGGACTGTGACAGAAAAATGAGTGCGATGAACCCCAGACTGAATCACAGCCTCTCCCACCTGTCTGCTAGGAGGGCTCTGAGTCAGAGGGGCTGGAGTCCATCGGGTCCCACTAATGAGGTGAGATCACAGCTTGATGGGGATGGTTTGTCCTGAGAACATGGAAGGCCCTCCAGTGGAGATGAAGGGGAATTCTTCCTGCTGCCTCTGATCAGTTAGGTGCAGTGCCAAGCCAGATCTATCAGGAAGGTGGTATCTTTGCCAGGCCTAGAGGTGGTCTGGGGGGCTGTAGGAAACATCACCTGGGCCACACTTGTGATGAGCATCCTAGGAGTGCCTGGTAGAGAAGGAAATAGAGGGAAGATAAAGGACTCCTCTGGTCCTTCCCCTCAGGGGGCTTTCTGTTCCGATTCGGAGGAACACTCATACCTCTCCAGGGGGCTTGGGCCCCGGCCTCAGCCTCCTCCCGGCCCGCCCATTTCCATCTTGGTGGGTAGGAGGGAGGCAGCTGGCCGAGGAAGGACACCAGATGTGAACGTGGGGATGACCAGGGACCTGATGGGCTTCACAGCACAGGTCTGGAAGCAGCAGGAATGGGGGGACCAATCCCAGGCTTCATCCCTGGGTGTGAAATGTGGGCAAGTCACTTGGCCTTTCTGTGCTGCTCTGTGGGCTCTCCGGGCCTACACTGGGGTAATAATGAAGCATCAATAGGTAAGCATGTGAAAGCACTTACGCAGTGTCTGCAACGTGATAAGTCCTTGATGAAAGTGAAAGTATTAGTCACTCAGTTGTGTCCAACTCTTTGTGACTGGATGGACTTTAGCTCACCAGGCTCCTCTGTCCATGGAATTCTCCAAGCCAGAATACTGGAGTGAGTGGACATTCCCTTCTCCAGGGGATCGTCCCAACCCAGGGATCAAACCTGGGTCTCCAGTATCGCAGGCAGATTCTTTACCATCTGAGCCTCCAGGGAAGCCCTGAAGCCCTAGGGTGGTCACCAAAAATGGAGAAGAGATGGGGGTGAGAGCATAGCACAGAAGGTTCCACTGCCCAGGGATGTCTTGAAGGCATTGGAAAATACAAATCCTCCTCCTCCACTGTCACCCCAACCTGTGTGACCTTCAGAGTCTGCAAGAAAGGAAGGTGGAGGGCACAAAGGACATGGGTATTGAACCTGGGTCTCCTGCATTGCAGGCAGACTCTTTACCATCTGAGCCACCATGGAAGCAGTAAGTCCTCCATAAAGCACTATAAAAACACCAAGGAGAAGAGAAGATGGCACATTGAGGGTGATGTTCAAAGTTCTTGGCAAAGTCCCTTTCCAACTCAGTGCTAAATAATTATTAGACATTTGTGGAGTGGCTACACCAATGCAGGTAACCACAGGTAATACTTTTTATGGCATTTACTCCTATGCACAACCCTACAGGAAAGGGCTGCTACTATCTCCATTTTACAGTGGAATACACTGAGGTCAGAGATGGGGCTAAGTTTGAGCCAGATATTGAATTCAAAGCCTGAGCTTTTAAACAATAGCTCCTGTAACTGTGGGAGGCTTCCCTGGTGGCTCAGAGGGTAAAGCGTCTGCCTGCAACGCGGTAGACCCGGTTTCGATCTCTGGGTCAGGAAGATCCCCTGGAGAAGGAAATGGTACCCCACTCCAGTATTCTTGCCTGGAGAATTCCATGGACGGAGAAGCCTGGTAGTTAGGCTATAGTCCATGGGGTCGCAAAGAGGCCGACATTACTGAGCGACTTCACTTTCTTTCCTGTAACTGTAAGATAGCTATCCTCTGCAATCTCAAGCCATTTCAGAAAGTGATTTGGGGGACTTCTCTGGGGAGTCTAGTGGTGACACTCTGCGCTCCCAACGTAGGGGGTCCGAGTTCGATCCTGGTCAGGGAACTAGACCCCACATGCCGAAAGCTGAGAGTTCGCATGCCGCAACTAAAGATCTCACATGCCTTAATGAAGATCGAAGATCCTGCATGTTGTAACTAAGATCTGGTGCAGCCAAATAAATAAATATTTAATTTAAAAACAGAAAAAAAGAAAGTGATTTGAGACCAGGCAGAGAAAAGGGATTCTAGCATCTCCTTGGTCCTGTGGAGAGGGTTATAGAAAGGAGAGCCTAGTTGGCTTTCCCCAAGAGGAGGGGGTCTGAAGCTTCCCAAATCCCAGGTGCTGGGGCGGAAGGCTGTGAAGGAGTGTGGCTGCTTCATGCTCTAGGCTCCCCTGGCCTTGGGCCCTGAGCCTGATGCTCCACAAGAGTTCCAAGACTGTACCTCCACCCCCCTTATATTCTTCTGTGAAGAAGAGTGGGAGGGGGCGAGGAAAGCCTGCATCCCCAGGAGAAGATATAGGAGGTGTGAAAATAGATTTTTAAAGGCAGAAGGAGAGGTTATTCTGATGGCTTGGTTCCTGGCTATATTTTGTCCCAGACACAAAGAGAGTCCCAGAATTTGGCAAGGCCCAGCACACAAACCAGAGAAAGAGAATCCAGTGGCTGGATTGAACAGCATCCCTGATAGAGGTTTTTGAGACTGAGTGGGTGGGGATGGGCCCCATGCCGTGCGTGCCCACTCCCAGGTGGGGCTCATCACCCCCTCCTCCTCCCTAGCAGTGATGGATGTGGCAATCAGGGACAGATGGCAGTCCCAGAGAGGGAAATGGGAAGAGAGGAGAAACCTCTGCCTCATTGAAGGGATTGGGGTCAGACTAGGAGCAAAGCTCACCAAGAACAAAACTTCCCTCCCTGGCATTTTTATTATTGGAGGCCTTGC
The DNA here is from genome assembly GCF_019923935.1 of Bubalus bubalis. Taxonomy (NCBI): domain Eukaryota; kingdom Metazoa; phylum Chordata; class Mammalia; order Artiodactyla; family Bovidae; genus Bubalus; species Bubalus bubalis. The sequence goes on along the minus strand of NC_059165.1, from coordinate 64,025,339 downwards.
CAGAAAGGACAAATGGTTGTGTGCAAGGGCTGGGCATGGCAGATCTTTCTCACTCTGGGTGACCTCACAATGTCCCAGCTGTAAAATGAAGGTAGTACCATTGCCCACCCCCAGGCATTCTCTGGGACACCTCCAGGGACATCGAACAGGCCTCGCCCAGGCCAGGGATGGGCCTTTCTTGTCCACTTCTCCCCTCATTCACTCTCCACAGAACTTTTCAGGAATCTATTACTATTATTACAAGGATGCTGAGACCCAGAAAGGGGAAGAAATTTTTCTTACTATTATTTTTGATCCTAAATCAGGAGCTTTAAGGAAGTGAATCAGTTTGAATGATTAAGTGTAGGGGTAGCAGGGGATGGTCTTTCTACTTTGGAAGGTTTGATACGGTAGCAAGGAGATTGGGTGACACTGGCTTAGGTGATGCTGGCTGCTGGGCTAGTCCTGGGTCTACAGGCTTAAAAAAAATCTCCCATTAGCTCTAGTGAGTTACTGCAAGCTGTCCCTTAAGGCGGTGCTACAAGGCCAGCACTAATCTCCCCCACTTCGCTAAGAGCCCAGGAGATTTCTCCTCATATTTCAGAGACAGCCTTTGGGAAGTCCTCTTCCTAGACCCTGAGGCCTTTGCAGACTAGTCTCTCTATGCCCCTCCACCTCCAAACTGCCCATCCTCTCCAAGGACAGAAACTCAGAACTGGATGGAAGGAAGGACCATCAGCCAGATGACCACAGGCTCATCCTTGCCCGACCTTCGACTAGACAAGCTCTTGTGCTGCTGCCCGTCTCAGGGTCTCCGGCTGCACTAAAGGGGTGCAGGTCAGTCTGCCTGAGAGAATGGGGGTGGAAGTGACGTGAGGTGCAAGGCCGGGGAGCCCAGTCACAGAATAAATAGGGACCTATCAGCTTTGGACTCCGTGCCCCTGGCTCCCAGGTGAGAGTTTAGAAGGAAACTTTTAAGCCTTTAAAAACTCTTCCTGAGCCCCGCCCCACATCATATAAAAGGTTAAAAATGCCCCCAGATCCTATATTAAATTTAACTTTTATAAAACGACACGAGTTGTAGTTGATTTACACTTGATAACAATGCTGTCATATTACTGACCATTAAATGTGTATTACTATCAATCTGCTGGGGGTTTGTTGTTGTTGCTTAGAGTTAGGGATTTCCCCTCCACCCAAGTTTCAAACATTTCCTTAGAGACCGTGAAAAAGCCCAGGGCTTTGTGCTTCTGTGCTGTGGGGTTGTGGCTGCAGGTCGGGGAGAGATGGCCTGTCCCCCTCTGCCAGCCTCCGCGGGCCCTTCGGGAGGCGCCAGATTGTGTGGGCGGCGTCGCCTGGGGATGGTGGGGTGTGGCTCCCACCCGGCTGAGGGCAGGAGCGTCCGGGCTTGCAGAGGGAAGCTCGGCCGCAGCGCCCCCCCCCTCCTCCAGGCCGGGGAGGAGACCGCCGAGAGCTCTCCAATTGGAGAGCCTTTCATCTCTTTGTTTTTTACAGTGATTAACCCGTCCGAGCACGCTGCGAGCGTGGCTCCAGGCGGTGAGGGGCGGGGGGAGGGGGAGCCGAGGACCGGGCCGGGAAGGAAGGGAGGGGCTCCGGGCTTTGTCGCTTTCAGGGAACTCTGCTGCCATAGCAATGGAGCTTTCTAAGGTCTGACTTTGATTTGATTCCATTAAAGTCTGTCTGCTCAGTCTCGCGAGTGGAGGGGGCGTTCTGGTTTCTCCAGCCTGGCCCCGCGCCCCTCGCCCTTAGGGAGGGGAGGGCGCCGCCTGGCCTAGATGGACGGACCTGCGGCGGGACCTGGGGCGCGCGGGCGGATGGCGAAAGGGATATGCCGAGGAGCCGAGGGCCTCATTTCGGGAACACACCATCTCTGCCCGGGTCGTTAAAGATGGGAGACTAGCCCCGCGCGCCTGCGCTCCCAGGAGACCCTTCCTCTCCAGGGATGTCGGGGTTGGAGCTAGGCGAGCTGTCCAGCCCGGGTCGTCAGAGCAAGGCCGGGGCACCTGCCGGTCGCTCCACCTCTGCATGCATTTCACACTTTCTATCCTGTTAGGCGTCCGCACTCCTATGCCGCAGACTTTTTCCCCTCTTTTTTTTATGTCCTGTGGGTTTAATCTAGTTAGACGATTTTCTGCTTAAAATTGCATTGTTAACAGCAATTGTTTAAAAGCGGGCCGGGAGCGAGGGCGCCCAATCTTTGAACCGGGCGGGTTTTGCGTGCCTCTGCTCGGCGCAGGATAGCAGCCAGCGCGGAGCCGAGCAGGGAGGGGGAGGCGCGCAGAAAACAATCCTCGGGCTCTCTCGCTCCCGAGCCTTCAGGGCCTTTTCCCCGAGCGCAAACAGATGCAAATGTCTCCGCAAACACCGCACAAAGCTATTCAAAGAGAGGCTGCCTCTCCAGGCCTCAATAGCCCTTTAAACCCAGTCCAATTGCTTCCAAGTAAAGGTAAAGGGTCCGCGCGCATTTTTTCACTTCTGCTGGAAGGGGGGCGGAGGAGGCGAGAGCCTTCGGGGCCGGAGGTTGAGGAGGGCTGCTCTGGTTCAGTGATTTGTGCCATCGACCCCAGCTGCCGCGGACGGAAGACGGTCTGGAGGGTGCAGTGGCTCTAGGGACGCCGCGCCTCGGGTGCGGTTGGAACAGCGAAGCTGCAGAAGCCGGTGCAGCGGAGATGCGGGTCCCGAGAGGCCGCCGGTCCTTTCAGGCCCACAAAGGCCGGGCTAAATCGCGGCGCGCACAATAGCATGAAAGGGCGAGCTTGGGCCGTTTGGACACAAAGTGGAATCACTGCTCCGAGGGGTACTCATAAACTTTTAACTAGTACGCGTGGTGGCGTCGCCGCGCCCTTTGTGCGCTCCGTGCGGAGGTGAGAATGGAGTGCGCCCTGCCGGCCCCTGGGGAAAGGGAGACTCTGGCCTTCAGCTTCCCTCGGAGATCCAGGGTCAACCACCAATTACGACCAGTCATTTCCTTCTCACCCGAGCAACGGAAACGCGCCGGCATGAAGGTACAATCCTTAGCTCGCCTGGAATCCCTGCATACTGCGCGCCCGCCTGGGCCTGGAGAAGCCCAGAAGCTCAGGGACCGTGTTCTGGGCGTGCTGTGCTGCTGCGGTGGAAGCTGGCACATGCGCTGTCTGAGCCGGGAAAGTCTCCTTCCTTTTACATCCACTTCCACGTACTGTGTGAACTACTTCCATATTTCGCATTTGCTGAGGCCCAGCGAATGTTTGGAGGGAAGGAAGCACGGGGGTTGTTGGGGGGCGGTTCCTACCCTCACCTAACTTCCAGCCTGGTAGTCTGGACAGAAATCAAACTGTACATTAGCTACAGCCCCAGAGATACATCAACCCTTCACATCCAGAGGAGAGTCCGTTTAGACCAGTTGTTGAGGTAATGATTGCCTCACTGAAGGATAGGGAACCTTTGAGAATCAGGGCAAGCCCAGAGATATATAGTCTGCTGTCAACTCTGATCCCCATGAGTCCCTAAACTTCATGAGGGCAGGAGCCATACTTCACTCCTCACAGGATATGGCCCTTGGGACAAATACCCCCGGTGTCTTAGACTAAATGAATGAGTTGCCTGGGGCCTCTAGGCAGAGGAAATCTCCCCTACACCAGGAATGAGAGACTCGGGACCCTTGGGAAGGAGAAGGCCTCTCTTGATGGCACTCCTACCCCAGCCCTCTGCTTCCGGACTCCGTTTTCCCACCACGATGTCACTTTCACTTGTCATCATTTGCTGTATCACCCCTGATCTGTCATTTTTCAGGGCTGTGTCTCACACAGGTCATGGCGTGAAAAAAAGTAGTAGATCCCAGCTCCAGATATGATCCTACACTCCTCTCTTAGAACAGGAGTTTTGTGGCCACAGTCCTTGCCACCTTCTCAAACACCTTGGACCATTTTTAATGCCCCAAAAGTGGTTGTGGCAGGTGCTTACCCAGATCATAGGGTGGCTAATGTTGGCCACCACTAATTACTGAAGTTTACTTTGTGTGACTTCCTTTAACGTCAAATGTACCAATCAGGTGGCACCAGTGATTATCCCATGTTACAGAAAAAGCAGAAACAGTGGCAGATTTTATTTTCTTGGGCTCCAAAATCACTGTGGATGGTGACTGCAGCCATGAAATTAAAAGATGCTTGCTTGTTGGAAGAAAAGTTATGACAAACCTAGACAGCATATTAAAAAGCAGAGATATCACTTTGCCGACAAAGGGTCTGTATAATCAAAGCTGTGGTTTTCCCAGTAGTTATGGATGGTGTGAGAGTTGGACCATGAAGAAGGCTGGGCACCGAAGAAGTGATGCTTTCAAATTGTGGTGCTGAAAAAGACTCTTAAGAACCTCTTGGACAGCAAGGAGATCAAACCAGGCAATTCGAAATGAAATCAGCCCTGGATATTCATTGGAAAGACTGATACTAAAGCTGAAGCTCCAATACTTTGGCCACCTGATGCGAAGAGCTGACTCACTGGAAAAGACCCTGCTGCTGGTAAAGATTGAGGGCAGAAGAAGGGGACAATAGAGGATTAGCTGGTTGGATGGCATCACCGACTCGGACATGAGTTTGAGCAAACTCCGGGGAATGGTGAAGGACAGGGAAGCCTGGCATACTGCTGTTCATGAGGTCACAAACAGTCCACACGACTGAGTGATTGAACAAAACAACAGATGAGAACTTCCAGACTCAAAGTTGCTATCGCTTGTCAAACAGTGGCAGAGCCAGAATTCGAACCTGACAGCCTCTGTTATGAGTTACAAACCCAACTTCTTTCTTCTCTAACTCCACCCCCAGCCGTGGTACTAGAGACCCTTTCTCCGGGCTGGGGAGGGACGCAGTCGTGCCTCCCTAGAGGCGAGTCCGGGTCGCCTCGGGCAGGTGCAGGGCCGGGCGGGCGCGAGGGGCGGGGCGGGGGCGTTATCTCCTGACCGATGGGCCGCCCGCACATCTGTTTATCTCTGAAGCAGCGCTGGATTGGATTTCTCGATGTTTATCTCCCTCGGAGGAGCAGAGAGCTGGGGCCACGGAGAGCGCAGCTGCGGATCCGGCGTGATTGACAGATCCAGAGCTGGGCCCCGTTCGGTTTGGGTGGGGGCGGCTCAATGCCCACCGCTCACCCTGATCCGAGAGGGTTGCAGGTGAGCCTGCCAGAGGCCAGGTGCTTCAAGGTTCCTTGGTCTGCCCGCACGCAGGCTAGAACTCCCCCTCCTTAGGGACCACTAACTGGGCCAGAGAGAGGACAATGTTGATTTATGACGCAGATGGGAGCAGGGACTGGGGAGAGAGAGCGGTAAAAAAGATGGATGAAATTCTAATGAGTCTGTTTCCTAACTTGCCAAGGAGTCAGCCTCGGGGAACGAGGGAAGGCCCTCAGATGTGACTTCTTGCTCCCAAGAATGTCTGGAGCTAAGGGATAGGGGAACTTTGGCCGAAGAGGATGTGAGGTCACAAGTACTTCCAAGTGGAGCCCCTTCAGGAGGCTGCAAAACCAGGGGAAACTTTAGATTTTGACGTTTTCCTATCTTCTCTGGCCTTCTCTTGTCTGGCCTTTGGTAGCTCAGCTGGTAAAGAATCTGCCTGCAATGAAGGAGATCCGGGTTCGATTCCTGAGTTGGGAAGATCCGCTGGAGAAGGGATAGGCTACCCACCCCAGTATTCTTGGGCTTCCCTGGTGGCTCAGACTGTAAAGAATCCTCCTGCAATTCGAGAGACCTGGGTTCGATCCCTGGGTTGGGAAGATCCCTTGGAGGAGGGCATGGCAACCCACTCCAGTGTTACTTGGAGAATCCCCCTGGACAGAGGAGCCTGGTGGGCTACAGTCCATGGGGTCTCAAAGAGTCTGATACCACTGAGCCACTAAGCACAGCACAGCACAGCTGGCCATGCCTCCTGCCCGAACCAGGTCACTGCAGTTTGCATTTATGTGTACACTCGTGGTGTGGTTATGGGACTGACGAACTGTGGGTTCCTGAGGGGCAGGGTGGGGCCGGTGGTAAGGCACCTAAACCAGTGAGCAGCCGGGAGTAGGTGTTTGGGAAACTTGTTGATGGGCCTGACAACTGGCCCTGGGGAGGCTGGGTGACCTATGGTGCTGTGACTGTTGTTTAAAAGGCTGGGAGAAGCCATGTGGATTTTGGTCTTTTTCATATCAGGCTCCCACCTGGTGGCCACATGGCCTGATTTATTTACATGAATGTTGGCACATGTTGGTGACTTCTATTCCCCTGTCCTGGTGGCTGCCCAGCACATGTGAATGATCCCTCTAAAGCTTTCATCACAATTTCCTCACTTCATCCACCACTCAGCTCCCCATTTTCACTGTCCAGCCCTCTTTATTATTTTTTAAAATTAATTTATTTTCTTTATTTGGCTGCACTGGGTCTTAGTTGCAGTATATGGGATCCAGTTCCCTCACCAGGGATGGAACCAAATCCCCCTGCATTGGGAGCAGGCAGTCTTACCACTGGACCACCAGGGAAGTCCTGTCCAGCCCTCTTTAGAGGGGATTACTGGGTGCCCTTTGTGCTCCTGATGTTGGGAACGGAAAGCACATTTGTCACAGGCAGTACCCACCCCTTGCAGCAGTGGTCTGGGGTCTGGAGTAAACAGGAGATGGGACACTCAGGGACTGTCTGGACAGTGCATGCTCTATCTATGCCACTTGCTGAGGACTCCAGAGATCATTGGCTGGTCTTATGTATGTATCTGCCTGGCTCTTTGGATGGTCCTGTATCTTCAGGATACATCTGGATTTGTCATTTCACTGGGACTCTATCAAGCTGGTTAGTAGCTATAACCCTAAAATAAACTGAAGTGTTGTTTTGATGGGCTAATGGATACAGGGTGGCCCAACATGGAACATAGGTCCTTTGGGAAAATGGGCACTCTCTGAGCTGGAGAGGGCCAAATGGGTTGTTCCTGAGCACCAAGAGATAGAAGTGTTCTTCTAGCCCTGCACTGGAATGACTGTCAGATGGCAGGTGGGGTGGGAGTGGGCCACACATGCTATCACGTTGGTGTCCTCACTTTCTGTGCTGCCCTGTAGAAGCACAGTGTGGATCTTCTAAGATCTTGATCAAATCAGAAACCATAAATCAGCTTTCTTGGAGAACCACCAGAAACAGAAAACCTGGGATGATACACTGGGACATGAGATAGCCCAAGACTGCTGAATGTGTTTCTTCTCAGTGCTTGCTTCTGTCTTGCATGAGCCACCCGAGACTCACTCACATCTAGTTCTGGGGAATTCTGCTAGGAGATCTGAGGGACAAGGGAGGCCTTGTGCATACTCAGTCGCTCAGTCACGTCCAACTCTTTGTGACCCCATGGGCTGCAGCCCGCCAGGCTCCTCTATCCATGGAATTTTCCAGGCAAGAATAGTGGAGTGGGTTGCCATTTCCTCCTCCAGGGGATCTTCCTGACCCAGGGATCGAACCCACGTCTCCTGCATCTCCTGCATTAGCAGGCAGATTCTTTACCACTGAGCCGCATGGGAAGCCCCAGGGAAGGCCTCACCAGCATCCTATTTCTTGCTATGAAGTCAGAGTCAGGCTATTATAAAACAATGCCTGTTTCAAGACGTGACTAGGTTTGGCTGATTCAGGCTTTGAGATGTGGCTTCTGTTTCCCTTTTGCGAGCTGGAGCAGTGACTGCTAGCAGTTGCCATTAAGTTGCCATCCACCAAGACAGAGGCCAGGGCAGGCCCAGGGAAGGCCTGGTCTTCTCAGTTACCTCAGACAGGTGGAACTTAATCCATGACTTCTGAAACAAATCTTTACATCTCTGAAGAGACCCTAAGGGCCTCTCATCATGAGGGGGCTTAAAAGGTTTTCCCTCTGAGGGCCAGGTCATGAACATCTTGAGGTGAAGAGTTAGGAATGGAAGGAATTTAACCAGCCGGTGTTGTTGGTCAACTGCCAGGGGAGGACCCTGAAGCCTTTTTTGGGAAATGGACTTTATGTGTACTGGAAGAGGTGATTGGGGAAAGGCTGAGGTGTGAGTGCAGACCCTCTCTGCCCTCTGGAGCCTTGAGAACATTTGCCTTTAGAGGAAGATGCATGGGGATTGTCCTGGACACCATTTCCAGCCCTTTGGGACAGCTGAAGGCAGGGCACGAGCACGGCTCCCTTGGGTGTCCTGGAGAACCCCAGCAGGGGCTCCTCACTCGGGGTGTTGGGCCAGCAGCTCTCCCCACGCCACTGTGTCACCTCCATCATTTAGGCCGCACTGTCAGCCCGGCTGCTGCTGCTCCCTGTTCTCCTTCCCATTGTAACAGACCCCCATCCGACCAAGTCCGTTCCGTCAGAATAGGAAGACAGAGGCTGGCCCTCTAAGGAAAGGGTTTCTCTTTCTAAATATTTACCGTGCTGCTGTGACTTATGAAGACTCCCTTTGTGTGTAGTCACACAGGCTCAAGTCATTCACCCCTAGCCCGCTATGCTTGACGTGGCCAGTGGGTCAGGCCGTTCCGTCCTCACCCTTCAGGGAGATAAGGCTGGAGTAGCCCTTCTGTCCTGCATGGAGAGCCTGGAGGCCTGCTGCAGACTTGAGGATGAAGTTCTGGAGAGGCAGTGGCCATTTTCCTTGGCTGACTTTAGATGCCAGGGAGATCTCCCTGCCAAGGTCCTAGGCTGGCCAGTCCCTGGGGGCACCTCGGGAGGGATCCTGGCAGTGGGGAATTGTTTTCTTTATTTGTCAAATGGTCAAGGGATAGCTGAAGATTGAAGGGAAAGTTCTCTAATCCTCTTCAGAACCCATTCCAAGTCAGCTCACATTCCTTCAACAAATATTCACTGAATCCATGACAGGTGCTGGACCTGGTCTTTCAATGTCCTCAGAACTCAGCCTAAGTCTGACACAAAGTAGGTGCCCAGCAACAAAAAGCATGGGCATGGAGCAGCCACAGGAGCAAGTGATCAGATAGAGAAGAGACCCCTTCGCAGAGTTTTACTGCCTGAGGCTCTGACCTCATGTCTTATGAAGGTTGTAACTTTTTGGGTCTGGGTAAGATGCTTTCTGGAAAACTTTGTGCAAATCAAGTTGTTGTAAATCAGAATTTTGGAGTTGTCCTAGGTCTCTGGAAACTGTGTAAGGGCTGAGAGTCCTTTTCTGAGTGGCTGTTGGGAGGTGATTAGGTCACAAGGGTGGGGTCCTTGTGAATGGGACTAGTGCTCTATTAAAGAGACCCCAGAGAGCTCCCTTGACTCTTCAGCATGCAATGGAAAGGGGAGAAGTTGCAGTTGTGGAAGAGGGTCATCTGTAGAACCAGACCATGCTGGTACCCCAATCTAGGACTCTCAGCTTCCAGATGGAGATCAGTGTCTGTTACCTATAAGCCACTCAGGTCTGTGATGTTGGAGGAATCATTGAGAGGACATGACCACCAGTTGAGCTGCATTGCAAGCTGCATCTGGGCAATCAGAGGCTGCTTGTCCCTTTCCCCTATCGTTGGAATGGACGGAAGACCCACTGTTCTTGTATTTGGAACCTCCTCAGGGACACAGCCATGAGAGGGCATATGTTGTTGAGACCATCTAGACAATATGAATGACTCAGCCAGTTAAAATTGCTGTACAAACTTAAGATTCTAGGGGGTAGATGGGGCAATCTAATCATCTCGCCAACACCCAAGTCTAGCCTTATGTGTAAGTTTCCTTACTGAAATCGCCACCAGACTTCCCTGGTGGGGTAGTGGATAAGAATCCACCTGCTAGTGCAGGGGACATGGTCTGTCCCTGGTCTGGGAAGACTCCATATGCCGTGGGCCAACTAAGCCTGTGAGCCACAACTATTGAGCCTGTGCCCTGGAGCCCACAAGCCACAATTACTGAGCCCATGTGCTGCAACCACTGAAGCCTTAGTGCCTAGAGGCCGTGCTCTGCAACAAGAGAACCCACCACAATGAGAAGCCTGTGTAATGCAAGGAAGAGTAGCCCCGACTTGCCACAGCTGGAGAAAGCCCACACAAATCAACAAAGACGCAGCACAGCAGCCCCCCCTCCCTGCCCCCGCTCAAAAAAAGAAAAGCCTGCTACATACCAATCTGGAGTGGTCTGCTTCTTTCTTACGTTTCTCCTTGCCCCACATATATGGGAGCCAGTTTGGAATTTCACCTAGGAAACTCTTGAGGTTGGGAACCAGCAGTAGTATGTTGTGAAAGCATCTGAGCTAAGACACGTTTGCAGTCAAGGTGTCAACAGGCTGCAGTCACTCGAAGGGATCACTGGAGTTGGAGGATCTGCTTTCAAGATGGCTTGTTAGGTGGTTGGCAGATCAGTGCTGGCTGTTGGCAAGAGCCTCAGTTTCCCACCTTGTGGATCTCTTCATTGGGCTGATGTCCTCAAGACATTGCGACTGGCTTCCCCCAAAGTTAGAGTTCTGAAAGAGCAAGGAAAAACTGCACTGTTTTTTCTGACTTAGTTCAGAAGTCAGACTGTACTTCCTGCACTGTCCTGTTGGGCAGCCCTGTGCAGTGTCGGGGGTCACACACAAGGGCATGAGTAACACAGGGAGGATGAGTAGGAGCCATCTTGGAGGCTGGCTACTGACTTCTAATATAGTATATACTTTCTTATTTAGTATGGTTGTTCACTGTCTTTCTTTGTCCACTAATTTTTTGAGAGCAGGTCTGTTTGTCTTCTTTGTTTCCCAAGTGCCCAGAATAGTACCTCCCACATAGAAAGCACTCAATAGATACTAAGTTGTGTACATTTAAATTGAGTGGTTTGCCTGGGACTTGTGGGAGGTGAAAGAGATAGTAGCCAGTGTCTCTGACATGTTTGTGAAACAAAAAATCCATTGCCTCTCATTGTCACTTACTAGATATGCTGAGTGTTGGCTGTGTTGGCTTTTTTTTTTTTTTTTTAATTAAGGACTACCTGTGTTTAAAGGTAGCTAGTGAACAAGAGTTATAGGAATGTGATTCTGTGCTTCCACTCCACAGGAAACAAAATAAAAGGAAGCTTCTTAATCTCTCTATTGCTCAGTTTCCTCATCTGAAAGGTAGAATGTTGCTGAGTGTTTCTAAGGATTAAGTGAGTTAATGAATGTGAAGTACATCTCATCCAGTACACGCTCAAAAAATACGTCAGCATCATTTGAACTTAGAAGGTGCTTGAATCCTGAAACAGTATGTGAGCAAGGTGGAGGAACTCTCCACAATAGGGCCACAAAGATTTGGACACGACTGGAGCAACTTAGTGTGCGTTCACACACATAAGGCATCAGCTGTGTGTTCATCTGGAAGTATGCTGTGAAACCCCAAACTAAGGTCACTGGCCTAGTGGATGCCTGCAAACAATGTAGACCCCACTAAGGAATCTTCTCGGCAAGGTGAGGAAGTGGTTAGGGCCATCCACTACCAACTCAAGGGTATTTTCACCTAGCTCCTACTAGGTGATGGTGGCGCTCTGCAGAGATGGTGGAGAGACAGACAGGAAGGCTGATAGTCCTGGGACAGTGTAGTCAGGGCAGTATAGAGACAAGTCCTAGAGCCCACGGGGGATCAAGGGGCTCAGAGACAGCCTTTGAGAAGAGGTGATACAACCTGAACTTTGGGGTTGAGTGGGAGTTGGGAATGTGAATGGTGAGAGGCAGGGGAAGAAAACGTCCCAGCAGAGGAAACTGCCTGGGTGAAAGCCTGAAGTCACAGAAAGGATGATACGGGGTGGGGCAGACAGCACACACATGGAGGTGACAAGGAGAGACCAGGCTGGGGAGGCAGAACAGATGAACAATCTGGAATTTTATTCTGTAGGATTTTTATTTCATAGCCCTAGAAAAACCTAAGGAATGAGGTTGTCAGCCCTGTGTTCAGAAACCCACCAGTGGCCTTCTGGAGGACAGACTAGAATGGGTGAGATCTGAGTCAGAGAGATGAGAGAGGACGCCGGCGCGGGGACCCTGAAGCTGAGGGTCGGGGTCACCGGTTGCGGGGCCCTCCTGGTCTGTCTGGAAGGAGAGCCTTCCCTGCGGTCTGCTCCAGCCGCCACCAGTGGAGAAGGCCTGAGGCGACCATACTATGCGGTAGCAGAAAACAAGCAGCCGCTTCACTTTTGCATCTACTTTCTTCTCCTGGAGGGGACAGGACTCGTTCCAAAAGAGCTCCACCCTCCCTCTCTCCCCCTTTCTCCCATCTGAAATGAGACGACCCCCGTGTGCTCCCAGCACTTCCTTTATGCCTGCCTCAGTGTGCTCTTGTGATAAGGACAGTAGTCGCACGCTTCTCCTACGCCCCCCCATTGGCTTCTTCAGTAACCTGTAGTACAGTGTAGCCCTTTTAATAGGAGCCCAGTCAGTGGGTGATCTTGGCACATGGATTCAAGCCCTGTTTAAAGCTCTTTCTGCAGAGACCTTACTCATGTGTGTTTACACACGTACACATGCGCACACACATGTGCTCACGTGCATCCGTGCTGTCTGCCATTCAAGCCAAATCCAGAAGGGGATTTATCAGATCAGTCTCCACTGGATTCCCTCCCCACCCCAGCTTCGCAGCCAGGGAAGCGAAAGATGAGCTGAGTGGTTTTTCTCCTGAGCCAGATCTCAGCAGGAAGCACATCTGTCATGCCCAGCCTGGGGACTCTGGGGCAGGTCTCAGGGGGCCGCCTTCACATGTCTTGAACCAGCTCTCTCGCTTTGAGGGTGGCAGGAACCTCTCTCACTGACAGTGAGGTCCTTGTGGTCCCCTGTACCTACCCACCGCCCCCCAACTCCCCACCTGCTTCATGGCCCTTGGCTGGCTCTGGGTGCTCTCATCTGTATCCTAGTTCCCCACTCTGTGCGTGAGGTGCTGGGGGAGGAGAAGTGTCAGGGCTTTTTTTTTTTTAGTGTCAGGTTTTTGTGGTGGAGAAAATCTGGCAGTCCTGAATTTCTTCCTGAATCAACCATCTGCTGAGTGTTTTCCAGGATTATGAAACAATTTTTTTTGAGGGGGTGGGAGAAGTGGGTGGGTGAGAAATGGCAGTTCCTCCTTGACTTCTTCCCTGCTGTTCTTGAAGCCCATTGGAGGGGAAACTGGGAGGCTTGGTGTCAGACCCAGTGTCAGGTCTGGCTCTGCCGCTTTCTTGACCCATGCTCTTTAGTCTGTTTCTGTCTGTTACATGGAGATCAACAGATGCAAGCTATTTACCTGAGGACTCAATGGGCTGGCAGTCCCCGATCTTTTTGGCACCAGGGACCAGTTTTGTGGAAGACAATTGTTCCGTCGACTGGGGTTGGGGGGATGGTTTCAGGATGATTCAAGCACCTTACATTTATTGTGCACTTTATTTCTATTATTATTACATCAGCTCCACCACAGATCATCAGGCATTAGATCTGGGAGGTGGGGGCCCCTGCCAAGTCATTGAATGAAAGAAAGTTTATAAACTGGAGAGTGATGTGAACCTGCATTTGTTCATGATGTTGAAGTGAACACCTGAAGAGCCAGACTTTGACGGGGGCACCCTGCTGCTTTGGGACTTTGGTCTAAGGTGTCATCGCAGTGTTTCCTCCTAAGCACTGATGGCAGGGAAACTGGGGTGCAACTTTCGAAGCTGACCTTTGGTTATCAGTTCATGAAAACCCACTGCTTATTGAGAGAGTCAGGGAAGGGAAGGAATGAAGGCAGCACCTGCTCAAGGGGACTGAGCATGCCCTGCATTGCAGACCCCAGCATCCTGACTTGGCCTCCGGGCCTAACAAATGCCTTTGCTCATAGGAGAATGTGGGGAGATGCCACAGCCTCAAACTAGGTCCCAGAGGAATTATACATGATTGAAACAGAGAACCCAGGTTTCTCTTTCCCATCCTTTGTAAATATTGGGTTGGCCAAAATGTTCATTTTGGTTTTTCATAAGATGTTACAGAAAAATGTAAACTTCTTGGCCAACCAAATACTTCACATCTCAGAAGAAAGGGAGATTTCCACTAGGGACAACCAAACTGTCCTGGCTTATCCAAGACTGAGGGGCTTCCCAGGGTATGGAAACTTCCATGCTAACACGAGAATAGCCTCAGGTAAGCCAGGGCAAATGTCTCCTGAGAGTTTTTTCCTCTTGACCTGATTGTGTGGCTGGTCCTTCATATGGTGAAAACTTGATTTCATCTTTATTTGTGTATTGCCAGCAGCACTGTGGTTGGTATAGCTCAATCAAGAGATGGGTGATGGATGAATTGCAATTTTTGGTTAATTTAAGGTGATCTAAATAGGTCACAGAACAGCAAGGAGATCAAACCAGTCAGTCTTAAGGGAAATCAACCCTGAATACGCACAGGAAGGACTGATCCTGAAGCTAAAGCTCTAGTATTTTGGCCACCTGATGCAAACAGCCGACTCCTTGGAAAAGTCCCTGATGCTGGGAAAGACTGAGGGCAGAAGGAGAATTAGGGTGTCAGAGGATGAGATGGCTGGATGGCATCACTCATGCAATGGACATGAACTTGGGCAAACTTCAGGAGATGGTGAGAGACGGGGAGTGCTGTAGTCCAAGGCGTGCTGCAGTCCGTGGGGTCACAAAGAGTCAGGCACAACTGGGCAACTGAACAATAAAAGCAACAACAAAGGTCATGCTGAGAGGCATTGGAAGATAAGAGCCATTGAATACATAACTCACATAAAAATGGTGCGATAACACAATGTTTATCCAGCTCTGTGTGGAGAAATTTAGAAAAGGTGATAAACCAGGTATATAGTTACCTTTTCTTTTTTTTGGCCTGAAGTTATAACTGGTAACATCTGGTATTTGGGCAAACTCACAGCTTGAGGAAAATATGGATGACCTGAGGTGTTATGGTGGAAAAGGCATAGTTGCTGTTGTTCAGTTGCTAAGTTGCATCCAACTCTTTTCATCCCTATAGACTGCAGCATGCCAGACTTCCCTGTCCTTCTCTATATCCTGGAGTTTGCTGAAACTCATGCCCACCGAGTCAATGATGCTATCTAACCATCTCATCCTCTGCTGCCCCCTTCTCCTCTTGCCCTCAATCTTTCCCAGCATCAGGGTCTTTTCCAATGGCTCTTTGCATCAGGTGGCCAAAGTATTGGAGCTTCAGCTTCAGCATCAGTCCTTCCAATGAATATTCAAAGTTGATTTCCTTTAGGATTGACTATTGTGATCTCCTTGCTGTCCAAATGACCCTCAAGAGTCTTCTCCAGCACCACCATTCAAAAGCATCAACTCTTTGATGCTCAGCCTTCCTTATGGTCCAACTTTCACATCCATACATGGCTACTGGAAAAACCATAGCATGGACTTTACAAACTGACCCTCATTTGAGTCCTTGTTCCTTATTTGCTACGTTACATTAGGCAAGCATTTCATTGTCCCCCAGCCTCAGTGTTCTCATCTGCAGAACAGGTGATTTATTTACCACAGGACTACTTTGGTGACACAATGTCACATCATCTGTAATGTTCTTAGCATGACCATTGACACATAGTAGGATCTTGATAGCCACGAGATTCCTCAGATCTCTCAGGAACTGTAAAAAGGCTTAAGAACATATGCTTTGCTTATGCATATTTTTCTACTCCTTTTTTTCTTCGATCATATTTTGTAATGTTGGCTTCATGCAAGGGAACACATGTAGAGTACATGCTATGACACAGAATTTTAAAATAATCGCCCAAGAATGTATTATGCAACTTGAGGTCTAGAGCATCACTGGATTAATTTCCAGGGGCTGCCATAACAAATTACCACAAGCTGAGTGGCTTAACACAACAGATTTGTATTCATTCACAGTTCTGGAGGCTTGAAGTCCAGAATCTAGGTGTCTGCAGTGCTAGGCTCTCTGTGCAGACTCTAGAGGAGAACGCTTCCTTTCCTCTTTTAGCTTCTGGTCATTCCTGGCATTCCTGGCTTAGAGTAGCATCACTCCAATCTCTGCCTTCCTTCATATGGCCTTCTTCCCTGTGTCTGTACCTCAAATCTCTCTCTCTCTCTCTCTCTTTCCTTATAAAGACACCAGTCATTGGATCTAGGACCCATCTTAAATCCAGAATGATCTCAGTCCTAGATCCTTAACTTAATTACATCTGCAAAGAACTTATTTCTAGATAAAGTTATATTCACAGGTACTGGGGTGAGGACTTGAACATCTTTTTCTTTGGGTGGGGGGGACACTGTTCAACTCACTATAATCACCAGTACTGATCCCTCTTGTATCTTATCCCTCTGCCCTGCCCCTGCCCACCATCCCGAAGTGAATGGTTATCACCCTCTCGTCTTTTGCTTTATAAAAAGGGTATTATGGTATGGTTTATGTAATCTTTGTGATCTGCTTTTTGTTCAGTGTTATAATTGTACATTGTCATAGTTCATTCACGCTGGATACCCTATTGTCTGCGGTACCTCAGGGTGTTTATGCATTCTCCTGAAACTGGATATTCAAGTTGTTTCCACTTTGGGGCTGTTGTAAACAAGGCTTCTTTTACTTAGCTCTTGGTGCTCAAGTGCAAGATTTCTCTAGAATATATGACTAGGAATTGAATTGCTGGACCCAAGGTAAATAGTACTTTACCAGATAATGTCAAATTGTTTTCCAAAGTGATTATATCAATTTGCATTCCCATAAGCTGAGTATAAAATGTTCTCTGTTCTCAAAGTGATTTTTTATTCCAGGAAATGGAAAAATCTCAGAAGGGTCTTCCCTGTGGTGATGAGTATTAGATGATAAAATCTCATCTTCTTCCATGATTTTGCTCTGTAGCAGATTTTTCCTGGTGGGTCTCTCCCCTCAGAGAGAAAGCACTAGACCCTCCAGTCTCACCTGCTGCTGGCTGCCTAGGCTCTGCCTACTCTGCAAATCCATCTTAATGGCTCATTAGAGGTGCCTAGAAACTGTAATTATGGTATAGCATTTCACAGGCCTACAATTGAAGGCTGTGTTTTCTAGACGCCCAAATCAAGTCTGTTGTGGAAGGCTGCATCTCAGAAAGTTTGCATATGATATTCTGGATTATGAGTAAAAAAAAAAGAGGCTTGCCTTTGCTCTGAGGTAGTGATGTAAGCATCCTGAGTAATTGGTTGAAAAATTGGTTGAAATAAACTGGCAGAGTGGAAGGCATGCTGATGACTCATGGGAGCCAGTGTGTAAATGGTGTATTCTGGGGAACATTTTCTGCAGAGGAAGGGAGACAAAGCAGCATTTGTCCCAGTTAGATCACAGAATATGAGCACAGCTAAGGATCTTAATAAATCCCTCGACTGATGGGGATACCGAAGCTCAGAAAGGACCTCCTACTTTCAATGCAAGTCTTAGGGTTAGCTGCATCTTTTTTTGTGCAAGTCTAGCCAACTTTTTTAGGTTGCATTCCCTAAAAGCAGAAAATGAATCAGAGATTCTTGAGCAAGTGATTTGGTGTATGAGTGTTCTTAGGTAAAACCTGTCTAGGAGTGAGGAAAACAGGGTAGGACAGGGAAAGAAGAAAAGCAAAGATGTGGGTCCAGATGAAGTCCAGCCTCAAGGTGACCCCACAGGATGCTCTGGAATATGAACAGTACTTTAAAACTGTCCAACTTGTACCTTCATTGATTGGTCCTTGGCTGCAGACTAGCTGACGGGAGGACATAGCCACCTAGGCTCTCCTGTGCTCCCATCAGCTGAGCGCAGTTCTCTGAAGGAGGCAGCCAACACTCACAGCAGCGGATGAGATTGCTATTCAGATGTGTTGTTGTTCAGTCGCTCAGCTGTGTCTGACTCTTTGTGACCTCATGGACTGCAGCACACCAGGATTCCCTGTCCTTCACTGTCTCCCAGAGTTTGCTCAAACTCACGTCCATTGAGTTGGTGATGCTGTCTAACCATCTCATCCTCTGACCGTCCCCCCTTCTCCTTTTGCCTTCAGTCTTTTTCAGCATCTGGGTCTTTTCCAGTGAGTTGGCTCTTCACATCGGGTGGCCAACCTTTATGCAACCTTGGAGTAGGCAAATATACCCTAGAGGGAAAACAAAAATCATGAATGTTAAAAGAAAAAGATAAACTGGACTTCATAAAAATTAAAACCTTTTGCTCTTGAAAAGACATTGTTAAGAAAACGAAAATTCAAGGCACAGAATAGAAAAGAGTTGGAATGCATACATCTGACAAAGGAGCTGCATTCAGAATGCAAAATGAACATTCATAAGTCAATAATAAGATAGACAACCCAATTTGAAAACGGACAAAAAAATAAGTAGTGGTAATTAACTCTGATTTTATTTTTTTTAATTATTTATTTATGGCTATGCGGGTCTCCTTTGCTGCGCATGGGCTTTCTCTAGTTGCAGCAAGCAGGGGCCACTCATCATGCAGTGCATGCACAGCCTCCCTCACCTGGGTGGCTTCTCAGGTTGTGGAGCTCAGGCTCTAGGATGGCCTGGGTGCCCACTTCCGTAGCTGCAGCACACGGGCTCAGTAGTTGTGGCACACAGGCTTAGCTGCTCTGTGGCATGTGGGTTCTTCCCAGACCAGGGATTGAACCCATGTACCTGGCATTGGCGGGCAGATTCTTATCCACTGTGCCACCAGGGATGTCTTCAACTCTGCTTTTAAAACTTTGTTTTAGAGATACATTTCGCTATTACTTTGGCTTTATTCTGTTCTGCTACTTCCCTCACAGTGGTGTTTGGGAATAACTAATATCCATTTATGATATATATTAACCTGATTGTACATTGAATGTGTGTTGAAATAAAAATAGCAGTATAACAATGAGCAAAGGACTTGAATAGACAGAAGAAGATATACAGTCTATGGAGGGCCAATAAAATCATGAAAAGATGCTCAACAAAATACAAATTAAAACCATCATATGATGTCACTACACATCCATTAGAATTGCTAAAATCAAAAAGAATAAGAATACCAAGTCTGGGCAAGTATTTGAAACAGTTGTAACTCTCATATACTGCTGCCAAGAGCTGGAAATTGGTACAACTACTTTGGAAAACAGTGTGGCAGTTCTTATAAAGTTAAATACACCCTTATTATGTTACTCAGAATCCTGCCCTTAGGGGTTTCCCCAAGAGAACTGAAAACATGTCCACTCAAAAACTTGTGTAGGAATGTTTATAGCAGCTTTATTCACCGTAGCTCCAAACCAGAAACAGCCCAAATATCCATCAGCAGGTGAATGTATACAAATTGTGATACACATGTACAATGAAATATCATTTAGCAAATAAGCATTTGGATCACTGATATGCATAATAATATTACTAGAATCTTTGAAACATTATCCTGACTGAAAGAAGCCCCAAAGAGTCCATAATGTATGATTCCATTCATATGGAATTCTAGAACCGATAAAATTAATCTAAAATAGCAGAGAGTGAATCAGTGATTGTCTGGAGCCAGAGAAGGAAAAGAATTGAATGGAAGGGGACACAAGGGAATTTTATGGGGTAATTGTTGTTTAGTCCCTAAGTTGCATCTGACTCTTTTGCAACCCAATGAACTGTATAGCCGCCATGAGATTTCCCAGGCAAGAATACTGGAGTGGGTTGCCATTTCCTTCTCCAGGGGATCTTCCTGACCCAGAAATGCTCTATATTTTGATTGAAATGGAGGGTAAACAAGTGTATTCATTTGTTAGTACTCAGCAGATTGTACACATGTACATTTTATTGCCTGTAAATTATACCTCATTAAAGTTATTTTGATGAAGAGAGAAATACCATCATCCTTTGAGTGATGAAATTAAAGATAATTTTTCTTTTATCCTTATCCTCTGTTTCTAAATTCTCTACCATCATCTCCTCACTTTACTTTTCAAAAGTACATTGAAAAAGCTTCTCTCCATCTCTGAAGCCCCATTCAGCTCAGATGCTCTCTCCTTCAGAAGCCTTACCTGATGCCTCAGTTAGAATTAACTGCCCCCTCTTCTAGATCCCCTTTGCCCTCCTTGGGGCCACTGCTAAGCCATTTGCACTCTGCCTTGGGCAAGTGTTACTACTTGTATAGTTGGCTGCTTGTCCTGTGGGCACCCAGTGATAGGAGGGTTGAATTAGGACAGAGCCCCAAACATGGTGGACAGGTGTTCAATGTTCACCAAGTTAAACTGGGGTTTTCCGGGCCAGAAGGAAGTTTCTTATCAAGTTCAAGGGCTGCTGTCATCTATAGGTGCATCCACAGTGAAGTGGGGAAACTGACACAGAACCTGGAGCTTCAAATCAGTGTTCTGCCAGTTACTAGCCAGGTGACTTCCTTGGGCAAATCCCTTAACTCTCTGAACCTCTGTGTCCTTTCTACATAGTAGGAGTAATGCTCTCTATGTTTGTTGTGAGGCCAAGTCAGTTCAGTTCAGTTCAGTTGCTCAGTCGTGTCCAACTCTTTACGACCCCATGAATTGCAGCACGCCAGGCCTCCCTGTCCATCACCAACTCCCAGAGTTCACTCAGACTCATGTCCATCGAGTCGGTGATGCCATCCAGCCATCTCATCTTCCGTTGTCCCCTTCTCCTCCTGCCCCCAATCCCTCCCAGCATCAGGGTCTTTTCCAATGAGTCAATTCTTTGCATGAGGTGGCCAAAGTATTGGAGTTTCAGCCTCAGCATCAGTCCTTCCAAGGAACACCCAGGACTGGTCTCCTTTAGGATGGATTGATTGGATCTCCTTGCAGTCCAAGGGACTCTCAAGAGTCTTCTCCAACACCACAGTTCAAAAGCATCAATTCTTCGGCGCTCAGCCTTCTTCACAGTCCAACTCTCACATCCATACAGGACCACTGGAAAAACCATAGCCTTCACTAGACGGACCTTTGTTGGCAAAGTAATGTCTCTGCTTTTGAATATGCTATCTAGGTTGGTCATAACTTTCCTTCCAAGGAGTGAGCATCTTTTATGGCTATTTCATGGCTGCAGTCACCATCTGCAGTGATTTTTGAGCCCCCCAAAATAAAGTCTGACACTGTTTCCACTGTTTTCCCATCTATTTCCCATGAAGTGATGGGACCAGATGCCATGATCTTCGTTTTCTGAATGTTGAGCTTTAAGCCAACTTTATCACTCTCCTTTTTCACTTTCATCAAGAGGCTTTTTAGTTCCTCTTCACTTTCTGCCATAAGCGTGGTGTCATCTGCATATCTGAGGTTATTGATATTTCTCCCAGCAGTCTTGATTCCAGCTTGTGCTTCCTCCAGCCCAGTGTTTCTCATGATGTACTCTGCATATAAATTAAATAAGCAGGGTGATAGTATACAGCCTTGACGTACTCCTTTTCCTATTTGGAACCAATCTGTTGTTCCATGTCCAGTTCTAACTGTTGCTTCCTGACCTGTATACAGGTTTCTCAAGAGGCAGGTCAGGTGGTCTGGTATTCCCATCTCTTTCAGAATTTTCCACAATTTATTGTGATCCACACAGTCAAAGGCTTTGGCATAGTCAATAAAGCAGAAATAGATGTTTTTCTGGAACTCTCTTGCTTTTTCGATGATCCAGTGGATGTTGGCAATTTGGTCCCTGGTTCCTCTGCCTTTTCTAAAACCAGCTTGAACATCTGGAAATTCATGGTTCACGTATTGCTGAAGCCTGGCTTGGAGAATTTTGAGCATTACCTTACTAGCATGTGAGATGAGTACAATTGTGTGGTAGTTTGAGCATTCTTTGGCATTGCCTTTCTTTGGGATTGGAATGAAAACTGACCTTTTCCAGTCCTGTGGCCACTGCTGAGTTTTCCAAATGTGCTGGCATATTGAGTGCAGCACTTTCACAGCATCATCCTTCAGGATTTGAAATAGCTCAACTGGAATTCCATCACCTCCACTAGCTTTGTTCATAGTGATGCTTGTTAAGGCCCACTTGACTTCACATTCCAGGATGTCTGGCTCTAGGTGAGTGATCACACCATCGTGATTATCTTGGTCATGAAGATCTTTTTTGTACAGTTCTTCTGTGTATTCTTGCCACCTCTTCTTAATACCTTCTGCTTCTGTTAGGTCCATACCATTTCTGTCCTTTATTGAGCCCATCTTTGCATGAAATGTTCCCTTGGTATCTCTAATTTTCTTGAAGAGATCTCTACTGCTACTGCTAAGTCGCTTCAGTCATGTCTGACTCTGGGAGACCCCATAGACAGTAGCCCACCAGGCTCCCCCCGTCCCTGGGATTCTCCAGGCAAGAATACTGGAGTGGGTTGCCATTTCCTTCTCCAATGCATGAAAGTGAAAAGTGAAAGTGAAGTCGCTCTGTGTCTGACTCTTAGCGACCCCATGGACTGCAGCCTACCAGGCTCCTCCATCCATGGGATTTTCCAGGCAAGAGTACTGGAGTAGGGTGCCATTGCCTTCTCCGAAGAGATCCATTTTGTTGTTTTCCTCTATTTCTTTGCATTGATTGCTGAGGAAGGCTTTCTTATCTCTCCTTGCTATTCTTTGGAACTCTTCATTCAAATGGGAATGTCTTTCCTTTTCTCCTTTGCTTTTCGCTTCTCTTCTTTTCACAGCTAGTTGTAAGGCCTCCTCAGACAGCCATTTTGGTTTTTTGCATTTCTTTTCAAGTAGCACACAGTAAATGAGCAGTTAGCTCTGACTGCTGTTGTAATTGGGACTTCCCTGATAGCTCAGTGGTAAAGAATCTACCTGCAATGCAGGAGACTCAGGAGATGTGAGTTCGATCCCTGGGTCAGGAAAATCCACCAGAGGAGGAAATGGCAACCCACTTCAGTATTCTTGCCTGAAAAATTCCATGGACAGAGGAATCTGGCAGGCTACAGTCCATGGGGTTGCAAAAGCGCTGGGTGCGATTGAGCACACACACTACTGTAAATTATCATCATTCTAACAAATAATAATAATACCAAGAAACGAGTCTGCCCAGATGGGAAGATACTTGTTAAGAAATAGACTGGTAAGTGGAGCAAAAATTTTCTTCCTAGGGAAAGACTATGGACTCTGATTAGTGGTTGCACAACAACTTTTAAAAGCCTATCTAAAATTATTTTTTCCCACATTAATGGTTTCTAAGAAAGTCAAAACCATTTCCCACAGAAGCAGACATCCCAAAAGGAGTTAGGATTTTGCTGGCTCTGTTCCTCATTCAGATATCAGGTGGCAGCCGGGGCTCAGCCTGGAGGAGGCTGGCTTTCTCGGGAGTGTTTGCTGGAGCTGGGCTGACACAGATCTGATAGAGGTTGTCAGACCTCCAAAGAACAATCGACTTTCTAAGCTGAGCCCCTTCTCTGAGCCATGTGGTGCTGCGTTACATTTGTAAATGCCAGCGCGCTGCTAAGCACGTCCCAGTGAATAGAAGTGTTTTGATGTTTTGTTTTTGGTCGGAGATTGAAGTCCAGTGTCTTGGGACCCAGTGACTTCGGCTGACCTTCCCGCTACATGGACAGGGCTAAATTTCAACCCCTGGAGGCTTCTGCACACAAAACCTCATGCGTCGCAAGGGCAGGTGCAAGGAAACCCGGCGGAAATCTGAAATCTTCGCTGCTTCAGAGACCTGAGCTTGCTTCTGTCAGAGGAATTAAGTTTCACAAGCCCTTTTTTTTTTAATGTAGAAAGCGTATCATTAGGTGAATCTGGACAGGGCGACTTATTAAAACTGCTGCCTGTAGCAGAGAGAAAGCTGTAAATGCCTAAAGACATTTAAGGACTGACGGGGCTCACTTTTATTTCCAATGACTTCTTTTTTTTTATTGTATTGGAGCATAGGTGATCTACAATGTTGTGTTAATAGGTATACAGCAAAGTGAATCAGTTATATGTATATATGTGTCCAGTCTTTTTTTAGAATCTTTTCCCATATAGCCCGTTACAGAGTATTGAGTAGAGTTCCCTGTGCTATACAGGGGGGTTTTATTAGTTATCTATTTTACATGTAGTAGTGTGTATATGTCAAGCCCAATCTCCCCATTTATCTCTCCCTCACTGTATCTCCTAATAACCATAAGTTTGTTTTCTACATCTGTGACTCTATTTTTGTTTTGTAAATAAATTCATTTTGTACATTTTTTTTAAGATTCCACATATAAGCAATATCATATGATATTTGTCTTTCTGTGTCTGAACTTACTTCACTCAGTATGACAATCTCCAGGTCCAGCTTGGCCAGAGTAACGGGCTTCTAAATGAAGCTCTGATATGTCAGGTCTTGCTGACTCTGGAAAATGTGTTTTCCTTAAAACCTGTATTCTGGTTTTGAGACCAGGAAAGGTCTTTTGTTTATAATTTTTAATTGAGTGAGCACCTTTATAAAATATGTAACCTCTCCCACTTCTGAACTACCATTGATATCTCTCTAACTCCTCCAGTTTTAGGTTTTGCATTATTTTGATCAATTATAGAGAAAATTTGCAGTCTCTTTCTACCTAACATTTTATTCAAGTTTTATGTGCTCACATACATAATAGATAATTCTTTTTCATGATACCATTCAGTTCTACTTTACTGAGTTGTTCCCCTGGGTTTGAGTATTTGGAGGTTTGTTGTGGTGGTGACTGTTTTAAATGGATTATTATCATCTTTAGTCATTGAGTTTTTCTTTTCTTTTTATAAATACTTCCTTTAACTACATCAGAAAAGGTGGTCTGGGAGGTACTATGATATTTGCAAGGGCCTCCAGTCTTCCGCCCCCACCCTTTCCCCTTTCTTAAAAAACCCCAGACTCGACACACAGCTGCATGGTCTTCCTCAGCCCCTGCTCCAGTGTCTGGCAGCTCCCCTCCTGTGCTGGTGGCCTCGTGTAGCCCATAATCAGGGGGTGACTCATACTTTGGTTCTTCGAGCCTCTTGGGGCAAGGGTTTCCTGTAGGAGCCTGTGTCAACTGAACTCAGCTGGTGCCACAGAAGCTCTGGTCTTTTCTAAGAAGAAAAAAAGAATCCCATATGTTTACTTTGTTAAATAGCCAGTCTCTGGAAATTCATGCTAGCTAAGTTTTTTGTGTGTTTGTTTTTCTAGCAGGTGGTCACCTTACAGATGATGAGTTGTGGAGTAAAAGTCCTTCATGATACAGGATCTGGCACCTACAGTGCGGTGGTTCTTGTTACTTGGGGCTGCCAGGTCCTAATTAAAAGCACTCTATTCCCCCCACTGTCATTTTGATGGGAAATATCCTTGGAGCACCATAAAGTCCCACACACTGTTGCTCTGTCTCTTTCTGCCATCACCTCCTGCTTTGCTGGGCTCCATTCATACTGGCTTCTTCCTTCTCCTTTGAACACACCAATCATATTCCCTCTGATTGAGCTGCTCATCCTCCTGATTCATACAAAGCTGACTCTCATCAGTCAGGGGTCAGCTTAGAGTCCCACTCTTCTGAGGGGTCTCCCTTGACCAGTTTTAAAGGGGTTTTACTGACTCTTTAGTGCGTGGTGGTGGTTTAGTCACTAAGTCTTGTCTGACTCTTATGACCCCATGGACTGTAGCCTGCCAGGTTCCTCTGTCTGTGGGATTCTCCAGGCAAGAATCCTGGAGTGGGTTGCCATTTCCTTCTCCAGGGGATCTTCCCAATCCAGGAATTGAACCCAGGTTTCCTGCATTACAGGCAGATTCTTCACCAACTGAGCTATGAGGGAAGCTCCTTAGAGCAGAGATTTCTTTCTTTTTTTTTTTTTTAATCACTATCTGATATTTTGTGTGTTGATTGTTTCTCCTACCAGTGGCTAAACCCCATGAAAGCAGGGGTTCTGTCTGTCTGATTCTCCCAAATCCTAGAGCAAAGTCAGGCACACAGTAGGCACTAAATTAATATTTGTTGAATAGTGGAATGGCTCATTTGCTCAACAAACACAAATGCTCCCAGGGAGACACTGTGGAATTCAAAAAAAATTGGAGCCAGACACACAGTCAGTTCCCAATAAAAGTTGGTGCTGATGTGGCTATTTTGCAGATCAGTGGTCACTCAAGGAAACCAGACCCACTATCTTGGCATTATCTCTCTGTGAGTGGCAGACACGGCTCTCTGACACTATTAAAATGTTTAAGACACAGTGCCATGTACACCAGGAGTGCTTGTTACATGCATTCATTCGTTTGGCCAGCATAGTCAACAACTCTGATCTGAGTTTGTATCTTGCTTGCAAGTTAACCAGTTAACTATGGTTAGGGAACTCATAGTCAGAGGCAAAGGAGAGTCTATTACTCACAGCAATAGCAGTAACCAGCGTATTAGCATCATTAGGATGATTCCCAAGTCCTGATTTTTGTAGGGTGACAGGAAGAGGGCCACATGACACTCAGTGCATTACAGGAGAGGAGCTCTGAGCTTAGGGAACATGATTCTTTTATACTGGACAGTTTGCATCTGCCCTTTGCTCTGGATAGAGACACAATCTCTCTCTTCCAAGTCTGTTCAGTATACAAATAGCTTTGAAAAGAGTCTGGAACAGACTAAAGAGCAGTTAGTGCCTCTGTTCACCATGTGCAGAAATGCTTGAGGCTCAACGGAGAATTGTCTCACAACAAGAAGCCTACCATGCCCTCAAATTTGTTGAATGAATGAATATTAGGTGTTGTTTGTGGCACTATGCAGTTGATTAAGACATGTTTTCTGACATTAGGGACTCATGCTTTCCTGCTGGAGAAATAAGTGGTAGGGCTGTGCACTGGTGAAGGGTGTATGCTCTGGGCTTAAGTGCATGAATTTAAGTCCTGCCCCTTCGCTTACTGGTTTGAAAGCCCTGGCTTCAGACTCCTCATCTTTAAATTGGAGATAATAAGGTTATTATGATTAGATAAGATGATGTGATGATAAAGAGCTTGGCTCAGTGCCTAACCAATGGTAAGCATCCAAGTACGTGTTGGTTACTAGGTTGAACCACATGAAATCACCATTTCTGTAGTAAAAAATAACCGGCAATTTTATATGGTTCAACCTAATCACATATTCATCATTATTCATCTTTGGCTTGATTACAAATCATCACATAGAAATGCCTCTGACTGTGGGGGTCTGTGCTCTGGGTCAGGTGAGGCAAGCCTGGAACACAAAAGTATCTGGGAGAAAAAAATGGGCCTGGACCCAGATGTGGCTCCAAGCCCCATGTTCTCCTCTCATTAACCTCATGACCTTGGGTGAACCACTTAACCTCTGAGCCCCTTGCCTCATCTGTGCTACAGATACAATAATCCCTTCTACTTCACTGGACATTGTGAGGCTAATATCAGATGATGGATGCGAAATTGCTTGGTAAACTAGAAAGCACTATAGTCAGGTCCTCATGCTTCAGATGAAGACATTCTTAAAGGCAGTGAGATTTGTCTGGGCTTCAACCAGACAGCCACTAGGTAGAATTTAATATCCTTCCTAAGTCCTCTAATCACAGTTTTACGTTTGAAGTATAGCATTGGCCTCCAAGATTATATTGCTTCATTAGAATCAAGTTATGCTAGTTAGGTTTGTATCTAAGACCTACAGTCTTGAAGAAAGGTAGGGACCATCTGGTGACCAAAGAAAGATCATCTCATCACAAAGGGTGATTGGTTTGCAGCTAAATCAGTCAATAGCTAACATTTATCAAGTCCTTTTAAAGGGTAAGACATGTGTTTTCGCTCTTTCCATGAAGAGTGAAGCCTTCATTGAAGACTTGGAAAATCCTATGACATAGATATGTACTATCATTAATATCCACTTTACAGATAAAGAGACAGGCAAAAAGAGGTTACCAATTAGGAACTAACAGACCTGGACTGGTGGGTTACATTGCCTGAGCACCCTCAATGATAGTCAGAAACACTCATTGTAAGTTGGCTCTGTAAGAGGGAGACCCTAGAGCCATCTTTCTGGGGTAGCCATAGCAGTTCCCAGTGCTGCTGTTGTGCTTGCTGATAGAAATCCCGCCCCTCCCACAAGCAGCTACGGAAAGCCAAGTTCTGCTGGGCACTTGCAGGCCATTGGAATGGCTTCACACCCCATCTCTGCTATCAACCTGCCTGTACTCTGCTGAAGAAGTAAGGACTTTAGCGTTTACCTCCTCTCTTTTGTGGGGACTCGCTGTGATGAGAAGAGTGATGCTCACTTGGCTGGCTTTCTCAAGAGCCTGTACTCTCTCTGGAAAGAGCTTGCTTCTAGCTCTACTAAAGCAAAACAGTGGCTAAACAGTGACGAAAACAGTGGCTCAGAGACAACAGGCAGCAGGCCTCAGTGGCAACGCCAGTTAGAAGGATTGACTCCTAGAACAGGGACACATGATACCATGGCTTCAAGAACGAGTTCCTTTCTCATTCATGCAACAGTCCAAGAAAAGCATCCCAGGTAGCCGGGTGGCTCTGCTTCACACAGTCGTTCAGAGAGTCAGGGTCCTCCAAGCTGCCCACTGTTCTCCAGGGCAGTGCTTCTCAAACTTCATGTAGTGAATAACTCTACATTTTCAATATATTTCAGATAAACATTTTTATATCAAATAATAAAAATGAATTACTAGAAAATGAAGGGGAAAAAACCTCCCAAAGACATCCAAGATACAAACCTAAACTATTTTATTATTAGATAACACACTCAAATTGCTATGCAAGTTACTAAATACACTTCCCCTTTGAACAATGGGTGATGTAGGAGACTGTTGTTCCATTTCCAATTATTTGGGAATTTGCTGTTTCGGAGAACATATTTAGTTCTTGAATTGGCTTAAATTAACTTGAATTGGCTTACATTATTGAAATTATTTTATGACCCAGAATATGTCTATCTTGGTGAATAGTCTGTGCATACTTGACAAGAATATCTGTTCTGCTATTGTTTGAGTGTGGATGGTGTTATTTTGTAAGTATAAATTAGGCCAAGTTGGTTAATAGTGTTGTTCAGATATACTATATCCTTACTGATTTTCTACTTTTTATATATTATACCAAGTGATGAGTGTTGAGTCTTTGTAGATTTGTGGATTTGTCTGTTTCTTCTTTCAGTTATATCAGTTTTTGGTTCATGTATTTCGAAGGTTCATTGTTGAGTGCTTACACATGTAGGATTGTTATATTTTCTTGGTGAATTGACCCCTTTATCATTAGATAGTGTCCCTCCTTGTCTCTGGAAACATGTCTCGTCTGGAGTCTGTTGTTGTTTAGTCACTCTAAGTTTTGTCCAGCTCTCTTGCAATGCCACGGACTATATGTAGCCCACTAGGCTTCTCTGTCCATGGGATATTCTAGGCAAGAATACTGTAGTGGGTTGCCATTTCCTTCTCCATGGGATCTTCCTAAACTAGGGATCGAATTTTCGTCTCCTGCATTGGCAGGCATATTGTTCACCCCTGAGCCACCTGGGAAGCCGAAGTCTATTTAGTCTGATATTAATACAGCCACTGTAGTTTTCTTAAAAGTATTTACACGGCCTGTCTTTTTCCTTTCCATTCTTTTAAGCTATTTATATCTTTATATTTGAAGTGGGTTTCTTGTAGATAACCTACAGTTGGGTGACAGCCTTTGGATTTTAATGCAAGTTGTACTTAATATAATTATTTATGAGATTGGATTTAAATTCATCATCTTCCTAGTTGTTTTCTATTCATCTTA
This sequence comes from Bubalus bubalis, assembly GCF_019923935.1. Classification (NCBI taxonomy): domain Eukaryota; kingdom Metazoa; phylum Chordata; class Mammalia; order Artiodactyla; family Bovidae; genus Bubalus; species Bubalus bubalis. Next base: position 63,995,919 of record NC_059165.1, on the reverse strand, counting down.
TCTATTCTCTGTTCCTTTTTCCCCACTTCTTTTGAATTAACTGAATGTTGTTGTTGTTTTTTTATTAGTCTATTGTGCTTCTACTTTTGGCTTGTAACATGATTTTGTAAATTTTTGCAGTTTTCTCCTAGGGTTTACAAAGTATACTGTTAATGTATCTGAATGTATCCTCAAAGAATATTTTACCACTTTATGTAAAGTGAAAGAGTCTTACAAGAGTGCAGTTGTGCCTTGAATAATTCGGGGGCTGGGATGCCCAGACTCCATGCAGTGGAAAACCAGTGAACAACCTGCGAGTCAGCTCTCCACATCTGCTGTCCCAAACCATAGATTCAGCCGGCCACAGCTTGTGTAGTATTGCAGTACATATTTAGTGGGGAAAAAAATCCACATATAAATGGATCTGCTCAGTTCAAACTTGATGTGTTCAAAAGTCAACTGTATTCCCATTGATCTCACCCATTCTTTGGGTTATTTTTCTTGTTTCTTTCTTTCTTTCTTTTTCTTTTCTTTTTTTTTTTTTTTTTTTTTTTTTTTGCCACGTGGCTTGCAGAATCTTAGTTCTCCTAACTAGGGATCGAACCTGTGTCCCCTGCAGTGGAAATGCAGAGTCCTAACCACTAGACCACCAGGGAATTCCCTGGGTTATTTTTCTTGGGCGTTTTACTTATGTTGTCAGTGCCACAGAACAGTATTACTCATTTTGTTTTACACAATTATCTTTTAAACTGATTTAAGATAAGTAAAAAAAAGAGTCTTTTACTTTCATTTTAACCATTTCCTTTTTTTTTTCATTTCTTTATGTAGATTCAGGTTTTCATTTGATATCATTTCTTGAATGCTCCATTCTGTGGTGGTTTTTCCTACTCCTTTTTTTCTCTTCATGTTTCAGTTTGGATATAGTCAGTTGATCTATCTTCAAGATCATGGAATCTTTAGAAATATCCAGGCTATTGATGAGTGTGCAATATCATGGGTAATTTTCTACCGCTTCACTTTGATTTCTTAGAGTTATCATAGCTGAATTTCCCAAATTTTTTTTAAAGCATTGTGATAATTAAGTTTATATGTCAACTTGACTGGGCTAAGGGAAGCTCCAGAAAGCTGGTAAAACATTATTTCTGGAAGACATCTATGAAGTTGTCTCTGGAAGAGATTAGCATTTGAATCAGTAGACTGAGTAAAGATCTCCCTGAGGACCCGAATAAAACAGAAGGATGAGGAAGGGTGGATTTCCTCTCTGCTTAAGTTGAGACAGCCATCTTCTAGGACATCAGTGCTCCTGGTTGGGGGCTTTTGACTCACACTGGGACTTAGATCATTGGCTGCCTGGTATTCTCAGGCTTTCAGATTTGGTCTGAGTTACACCACTAGCTTTCCTGGTTCTTCAACTTGCAGCATGTCGTGGGACTTCTCAGCCTCCATAACACTGTGAGCCAATTTCTGTAATAAATCTCCTCTTATACGTATACTTATATATCCCACTGGTTTTGTTTCTCTGGAAAACCCTGACTAACATAAGCATATTGTCCACAATTTCCACTAAATTCTTTACAGTATTCATCATAGTTATTTAAAACTTCCTATCTGAAAAGTCAACAGTTTGGGTACCTCTGGGCTGGTTTGTGTTAGAAACCAAAACAATATAATTGAAAGCCCAACAGCCAGTTTTGGCATCCTGCCTTTAGAGTCGTCCCCATGCTGGCCACCGGTCCAGAGGCAAGCAGGTGAGCTCAGTGCTGGAGCTGAGCGTCTGTCCTCAGCCACCCCAGGAAGTGGCAGCTCCTACAGTTCAGTGTGCCTGGGCTTATTCTTGGCCAATGGCTGATGCAGGATATTGGCGGAAGTTGACCGGAGCACCTTCCAGAAGGCTCCAGCCTCCACCACTAGGCTCTTTGAAGGAGAACTTGGGAACCTTGATTCCCTGCTTGGCCTAGATTGGAGCAATCCCAGAAGTATTTTCTAAGGAAGTCTAGGCTTTGATGAGATGGATGGGTCTTTCTGGCCAACTGTGAATGGTGATTTTTCAGAAAAAGATGCCACCAGGCTCTTGGCCCTATTGATCTTACAAATTGAAATAGTGACACCCCAGGTCCTTGCCAGAAAACTCACCCCAAACCCTGAGATAGGCTTCCTCTATCTCAGTCAGGAAAAGGACTATTCCCCCGACTTCCTCTTGCTTCTAGGCAGGGCTGCTAGATCAGGTCATAGGGACTGTGCCCCACGCACAGCCCCTTTGGGAGGTGGGGGGTGGACGGGGAAACTCCACTTGCCTTGCTTTCTGCGCTTTGCACCAGGAGGATCGGAGGAATGAGCCCTTTTCCTCATGCAACCAACAGCCCCATATGGCAGCTGAGCCTTGCCTGTAACAATGATTAAGCTTACACTTGGATCAGGCTGGGCTCCAGAAAGCAAAGCTTGTGGTCCATGATGCTTTTTCTTAGTTGTATTCCATTTTTGTTCCAAGAGGAACAATGTAAGAAGCAGTAGAAATGCTGGAACCAGATTGTCTGAGTTCAAATTTCACCTTCATGGCTTACTTTCAGCGTGCTCTTAGAAAAGTTATTTGACTTCTCTGTGCCTCAGAGATAATGCTCTGCAAAACAGAGATAATGATATTATTAACATTATGGGTTATGAGAATTAAATCATTAATATGTGTAGTGTGTTTGCAGGGGCTTCCCTGGTGGCTCCGAAGGTAAAGAATCTGCCAGCAATGCAGGAGACTCAGGTTTGATCCCTGGGTCAGCAAGATCCCTTGGAGAAAGGAATGGTCAACCACTCAAGTATTCTTGCCTAGAGAATGTGCATAGAATACACAATAAGTGCTGTGTAAGTGTTAGCTGGTATGATGGTTTAATGATGATGATGTCATTGAGAATATTGCCCTGGACATCATGGGCCCCGTCCCCCTACTCATGCCTCCCACCCATTATAAGCCTTCTCCGAGGCATTTCTCTTAGGCCTCTGAGACTGGAGAAGGTTACGGTTATCTTGGACAACAAGTTGTCCTTACCTTATGGACACTGAAATTCCTCTTTCCATCTTTGCTTTGGTGCTAAAATGAGCGTTTTCAGGCAAACTTAATCATTTGTAGAGGACTTTTGGGGATGGTGTTCATAGTTTCTGACCCAAATCCTTGAAGTCATCCTTAATTTCTCTGTTTCATACCCGAAAACAAATCCTGTTGTTTCCTTCTTAAAAGTTGTCCTGGTTCTGGACCACCCTTAACCCCTTCCACCACCATAAATCTTTCTTCAGGACTCATATGCAGGTGCTTAGTTGGGTCTCTGCTTCCATCTTGGCCCCTAAACTCTGCTATCTCTATAACAAGAAGTGTGGCCTTAACAGTTATAAGCAAATTCACAACACTCCTCTTCTTTCAACCCTGCAATTAACTTAAGAAAAAAAAAATCATGGTTTGTACTACCCCTGCCTGTCTCCATATTTCCCAGGTGGCTCAGTGGTAAAGAGCCTGCCTGACAATTCAGGAGATGCCGGTGATGCAGGTTTGATCCCTGGGCTGCGAAGATCCCCTGGAGGAGGAAATGGCAACCCACTCCAGTATTCTTGCCTGAAAATTCCCATGGACAGACAAGCCTGGTGAGCCACAAATCCATGGGATCATCGCAAAGACTTGGACATGACTGAGCATGCATGCATGCACCTGTTTTGCCCCCCTCATGCCTTCTGCTCCATGTCAGCCTCCTCATTCCTCTACTACATGGTAGATAGCCAGAGTTTTCCCCTCTTGGCACCTTCTCCTTGGGATGCTTTCCTCCAGATACTATCAAGGCTTGTTCCTTCCCTCTGCATCTGAGCCTCTGCTCAAATGTCATCTCATCAAAAGCCTTTACATGGCTGTCTTTTCTAAAAGAACACCCTCCCTTCCACTGTAGCATTCCATATTCCTCTAATTTTATGTTATTTTTCTTCTCAACATTTATCGCCATCTGTCATAAGTTGATTTTGTCTCTCCCCCATTAGTGTGTAAGTTTCTTTCTGGTGAGGGCTCTATCCTGGTTAGCCCAGTGCCTAGAATGGTGCTCAACACACAGGGCTTGATAGAATCATTAAAGAAATGACAGGCTAAGTGAAGGCTTCATTTCACCATGTCATCCCCATTGTCCCTGACCTGGTTTCTCCAAGACTTGGAGGAAGAGTGTAAAAATACACATTACACCAGAACAGAGACAAACCCAGGTAGAATAAATAAGCTTTTCTAAGTGCTAGATGATTCCTCAGTGGAAGATTCCGTTGAGGAAGTGAATCGTGGCTGTCAGTGAGATGTTCTTTGCTCTGTAATGATTACAATACTCTAGTAACCTCAGCTGCCTTCACAGTGCCAGTGGATGACGACAGAATTTGCTGAAGGACAAAAAGAGGCCCCTGGGCTGGGGATAAGCATTTTTTAAATCACCTCCCTTCTTTTCTCCTATTGGGGAACTACAAAGCCATACTTACAGGCTTGCTTCCATGGGAGAAAGAACAGTATAAACTGGCAGGGGTGGAGGCTCCTTCCATCAGTCGATGCTGTTAAAGATGTTTTCTTTAGATGGAAGTTGCTCTGGGCCCTGTGCCTGGAGTTGTGTGCCTATTTTGGCAACAACATTGGGAATACAGTTTGCTCTTCTTGGGGGTAGTGGTGTTTCGCATTTTCAGTGCTGGCTGTAGGCAGTTGTAGGAGACAAAGCTCCTACTGCAGCTGTTGGCTCCAGGATGCCTGGGATGTGTGGGATGTTTGTCTGCTGGTGGTTTTCTCAAGACTTTGGGACAATGATAATATACATCAGACAGAATGCAGAATCTTCCTCTAGCCCAGACACTTGCACCAACACCACGCTGAGCAGTCTCTGTAGGGGACCTGCCTTCTTGCAGACCCAGCCTGAGCCCCTCAGAAAGCTGGAGAGAAGCACTTCCACACATTCTATGCATGGGAGAACAGAAAATCTGACGCAGACCATTTGTGTTTTTTGCTATAGGAAAATGCAAAGCTGGTAGAGTGAATTAATTCTGAGACAGACAATAGAGCAGGGACCTGGGCAGGGTTATTCAGGAGATGCAACTTTTTCCTGGGAGCTTTTAGCAGAAGCCACTCTCTTCCAAGCTCTCACAACTTCCAAAGCTTTTCTTGGAAGACTCTTTGTCTCTGTTCTAAGGGCAGTCAGAGAGAGGAAGCATCCAACTTTCCAGAACCTTCCAAAAAGAAGCCTTTTTATCTGAAGTACATAGATGGACTTAGCAATGACTGCCGGGGACCCAGCATCTGACTCTGTAGGTCTAACTCATCAGGACCTGCGTGAGTAGGGTGACATTCCCACAAGGGGAAAATGCTATTAGTAGTCTTACTTCTGGACTCTGCTTCTATTCACGCCCTAAACAGATAAGATTTCTCTCATGCTATAGAATACTATTTTCCCAAACCCATTTCTACCACCTCTTTGTACATAATTATATTCATAAAAAGAGGCAATTCAATGGAAAAAAAATGGTCTTAATATTAAGTGGGGTAACTTATGAGCTGGGGGAATAGGCAGCAACTGCATTTTAGGGACCATCTTTGTAATCATCCACATTCTGAGATTTAAAACAAAAGCCACTATTGGCCAGTTCTGTCAGCTAATTGTTAGACAACGGACGAACACACTGCAGCCAGAAAAATCCCCACTGAGTTTGGATGGCTGATTTCTCTGGCAGCAAATGAAAGCTTTGGCTGTTGCCCCTGGCTAGCCAAGCAAGCCAGGACTGAGTCCACTGCATGCCCTCCTCTGTGGACACTGTGGGCACAGTGTGTGTGTGTGTGTGTGTGTGTGCATGTGTGGTGTAGACACTCTCACAATTTTAGGCAGCTGCACACCCATCTAGGGACACCACACCAGCATAATTCATCCCACACCTCCCAGCCAGAGTGATCCCAGCCTCAATGAACAACAATTTGGAGGCATTGTTTACAAATCAATTTCCCCCTCTAAATAGGCTGTTATAAGAGTGGACCCTTCTGCTTGCCCAGCCTGGGCCCACCTGTCACTGGGACTTCCTAGCCAGTGGTCACACCGTATTGATCTTTTTAATCCCCTTTCTTTGAAACACAGAGCCAGCTGATGTGGAGCTCCTCAAAAGAAAGACTCTCCCACCGCCCCTACCTCTACAGGTAGCTGCATATCCGGGGCTAATTCTCCACTAAAAAGTCTTAATTGGCTTATGGGGAGCCTGAAAGATCTCCCTTGTGTTTACAAAGTGAAAGGAAATGATGGATCTCAGATGCCCTACTCTCACTTTATCCTTTTTTTTTTTTTTGGTGGCAATCAGGTGCATTTTATTTTTAATTGTTTCGAAAAAGGACTGGACTTTCGAAGTTGGGTGGGGACAGTGTTTCACTTTAGTGGTGGAGCAGCCAGGGGAAGGGAAGAAAAGCCCCAGAGACACCAACCACAGGCAAGAAACTTGGTGACTTATTATCTTTTTTATTTAGCTTTTATTTACACGAAACATCTGCAGTACAAAAATGTAAACTTTGATATCTCATAATAATAGAATAAACTCTTTATGCACAAAAATACATTTTCATATGAATGAAGCATCTTGAATAAATTAAAGTACTCTCCAGCCCAGTGCCTGAATAGCTACGCAAGAGTCTCGGGTTCTTCCTAGAGCGAGCCTGCAGTGGTGGGGGTCGGGATCCATAATGCATGAAGCCTACTCCTTGTCTCTCCTTTTTAAGCCTTTTCATTGTATTGTCAGCCGGCTCAAACCGAATTTTCATGCTCGTTTTTCTTCATTAGAGTTCTACAAATTGTAAAATTGACTTTTCACCTCGTCTTCAGGGACTGATGTGTCCCTTTTCTAAATCACACTGAAGTGGTGGCTGGGGTCAGCTCTGAGCCAGCCACAAAGGAGGTTTTGTGGAGTACAGAAAGTGCAAAAGGAAAGGCCGTCTAGGGGCGGGCGGGAGGGGCCCTGGGGCTGAGGGCTGGAGAAACAGACCAAGGGGCAGCCGCTGCGAGGGTGCAGCGACCTAACAAGCGGCTCAGGTATCCCCTACCCATTTAAAGCTCCCGTTTCCTCGGTCTGCCTGGACTGGGCGGCCGGAGACCGCAGCTGGGTCCCCATCTACTGTCCGTCTCCTGGGGGAGGGGGAAGGTAACGGTATTCAAAAGGGGCCCTAGTGGTAAGGGATGAAACGGGGCGTTGTGTGGAGCAAGTCTTTGGGCAGGCCGGGGAAGGAGAAAAGAGGGTCGCCGGGGCCATAGGCGAAGTCTTCGGATGCGACGGGGCTACTGGGGTCAGAGAGTGGCGAGGCGGCAGCGGCGCAGGGGGAGGCAGCTGCACCGGAGGCCCAGGACTCCGCGTCGCTGGCGGGACTCGGGGGCCCGGGGAGGCAGGGTGCGCACTGTGGCGGCAGGAGGCGCTCGCGGGTACCGCCCCCGGGCAGCCCCTGGTCCGCCAGGCGCAGAGTCTCCGCCAGAGCCCAGATGTAGTTGTAGGCGAAGCGTAGCGTCTCGATCTTGGTGAGCTTGGTGTCGTCGGGGAAGGAGGGCAGCACGCTGCGCAGCGCATCCAGCGCCGCGTTCAAGTTGTGCATACGGTTTCGCTCGCGGTCGTTGGCCTTGACGCGTCGGCTCCTGCGCAGCGAGTGCAGCAGCGCCTCGGAGCGCACCCGTGAGCGGCCCCTGCGCCGCCGCCGCTCCTGCTCATCGTCCGGCGCGCGAGGAGTGTCGGGCGCCCCGGGAATCCCGGGTGCGCCCCTGCGGACCGTCACGGGCGGCCCCGAGGCGGACGCGGGCTGTTGGAGCCTGGCACAGTCCTCCTCATCGGTGAGGAAGCCGGACATGTCGCTAGTGCTGCTGCTGCTGCTGCTGCTGCTGCTAGCGCAGTCGAGGTCCGAGAGGCAGGTCTCTAGAGTGGCTGGCATCGTGGCGTTGTGCAGGACCAATGGACAGTTAAGAGGGCGCTTAGAGGGCAGGAGTCCGGGCTAAGGGCAAGGCCGCCGGGACGCACTTACGTTCGGAACGGCCCGGGTCTACTCTGTGCTGGCTGCGGGAGCCAAGGGCTGGAGCGCACCGGAAACTTGGCCTCAACTCCTCGCCTCGCCTGCAGGGGCCACGCTCCTGCCTGTCTCCCGAGTGATCTCGCCGGCGATCAGATCAGCTCGTGTGAGTACCGAGTGTGGCACACGACTGGCCTCAGGACCCCTTAAGTACTCGGTGCAACAATGGGCGCCCCCCCTCCCTAGCCACCTCCGCCCCCGAGGCAGCCCCCTTGAATGGAGCTTGGCGGCAGGTCAGCCCCGTGCGGCGCCCGGGTATTTGCATAATTTATGCTCGCAGGGGGCCACCCCTCCCCTCCCCCCCTCCCGGAGCGTGCCCGTAATTACCGCGGGCCAATCGGCTGCGCCGTGCGGCCCCGAAGCTGTCTCCGAGCTAAGCCGGCCTGGGCGGCTCCGGGCAGTGAAACGGAGGCGGGGGCCTCGGGCGATTAGCAGCCGAGGCACGCTCCTCCAGGGGCTGGCCGGGCGCCCCTCGCTGGGGTGGGATGGGGAAGTGGGGCGCTGGCCGGAAAGTGTGGGCGGCGCACGAGTTGCAGAAACCTGGAGCCAGCTGGGACCCTGCGTTCGCTCCCTTTCAGGCTGCTGAATGACTGACTTCGGGCTAGTGATTTAGCTTCACTTTCCCCATCTGTAAAATGGGGCACGAGCCTACTCTGTGAAGGATGATGTGAGATGATGTTCTTGGAACACTTGGTAGGGCGCTTTTGTAACCGAGCGGCGCCCGAAGAATGGTTTCGAAATACAGGCGCCCTAGGAACCCAGGCAAAACCCTATTTAAGAAAACCAGAGAGTGCCTGAGTGTGGCTCAAAGGGCAGAGGGCCAAGATAGGCACCTCTGCTCTGTCCAGGTTGGTGAACAGGGGAATGACTCTATTGACCTTCACCCAGGGCAGTATGGGGCGCGCTCCTGGGGGAGCAATGAGAAAAGTAAAGGAATGGATAGTTTTCCCAAGTTGGGTGGCGTCTTGGCTGACCTGCCCCCCACCCCCTGTCCTCCCAATCCCCCAACTACCCGTGTCCCAACACTGTCTGAAGACTCAGAGCAACAGACGCATGCGGATCCCCTTGCCTCCAAGGAGCCCTCGCTACCTCCCGGACCTCCCACCTTCACCCTTCTTCGTGCTGTAACTTCTGGAAGGGTGTTTGCAGCCTCTGAGGCCCCTCAGATTCCCAGCCAGGGAGGCTTCCACATGGCCTCAGCACCATCCTGATGACACCCCTAGGCCCCTGTATTTCCTTGAGACTGCTGTAATTATTTCCTTGAGACTAGGGGCTTTTAGAGTGGAGAAGGAAATGGCAACCCACTCCAGTGTTCTTGCCTGGAGAATCCCAGGGACGGGGGAGCCTGGTGGGCTGTCATCTCTGGGGTCACACAGAGTCGGACACGACTGAAGTGACTTAGCAGCAGGGGCTTTTAGAACAACAGAGGTTTATTCTCTCACAGCTTAGGCGCCCCGAAGTCTGAAATTAAGGCATCAGCTGGGTTGGCTTGTTTTGCGGCCCTGAGGGAGAATCACTCAGAGCTTTGGGTGACTCCTGGCAACCCTTGGCATTTCTTGGCTTTTGTTTGCACCACTTCAGGTTATGATTTTTGTCCTATCTTTCTGTGTTTTCTATCTAAGGTCATATCTCTATCCAGGATGATTTCTCCTTGAAATCTTTACCTTAATTCCAGCTGCAAAGACCTTTATTCCAAATAGGTTCACATTCTTAGGTTCTAGGCTGACATATCTTTTGTTGTTGTTCAGTTGCTAAGTAGTATCCGATCCTTTGTGACCCCATGGACTGCAGCACAGCAGGCTTCCCTGTCCTTCACTAGCTCCCAGAATTTGTTCAAACTCACGTCCACTGAGTCGGTGAGGCCATCCAATCATCTCATCCGCTGTTGCCCCCTTCTCCTCCTGCCCTCAATCTTTTGGAGAGCCACTATTCAACATACTACAGTTTCTTTTTCAAATTCCTAGAAGAGAGAATCTGGTAAATGGGACAGAATAATTAGAGTGGCCGTTGGCATTTCTTGACTGCCTTGCACCTGAAGATCCTTCCTTTGAGGAATTTGAATGCATAAGCACCTCTCTTCCTGGCAATTAGGGTGCGACCATGTGACTTAATGTGCATTGGTGGCTTCTCAGGTGGCTTAGTGATAAAGAATCCACCTGCCAATGCAGGAGACACAGGTTCAATCCCTGGGTTACGAAGATCCCCTGGAAGGGGACATGACAACCCGCTCCAGTATTCTTGCCTGGGAAATCCCATGGACAGAGAGGATCCTGGCGGGCTACAGTCTGTGGGGTCGCAAAGAGTTGGACACGACTGAGCACACACGCACGCACCAAACCAGTGTTCAAGGCTCACTCACCTGCTTATCCTGGAGGCTTATTTTATGTGACTTAACTGGGCTAATTGCATACCCCACTTGGAACTTAGGCTCTGAGCTGGTGACAGTTCAGAGTACACCTGTATTGTAGCAGCAGCTTGGAAGAGCAGTGGCCAGTGGTAGCAGAGATGGCCAGGAACCAGTGGGTGTTCTGACCTAGCTTGTCCCTGAACCTTTTTAGCTGTGGTTCTGCACCTTTCACCCCCACCCCCATTTTCCAAGCCTGGTTCTCCAGTCTTCCCATTGATTGTATGAGAAACTCATTGCAGACCTTTTCACAGTAGGGCTCTTTTGCTTGAATTGGTCAAGTGTGATGTCTGTGGTTTGCTAAATAAAGCACCAAGTTAAATGCTAAAGTTGCCAAAGCGTAGAGACTGAGGCAACCCATATACCATATTGCTTGCCTATTCTGGGCCAAGCACTGTGCTAGACACTGGGGTGAGAGGGAGGAAAACCTGGCTGATGGGGGGCCAGGGGCTCTGAGTCTCATAAGCCTAGGGTTCAGTGTTGGCAGAAACCTTGAGTTTATTCATCGATCTGCTGTACTGTGCACGTGGGAAACTGGGGCAGCAGATGGGGAGGTCTTATCGCCATGGATCCCAGGGAATCTGGTCAAGTTTGGACCAAATTCATAGGTCTTTTCAGCCCCCATTCCATGTTTTTCCACTACAATTAATCAGTAAATACTCAATAAGCACCTACTGCATGCTGCCCGCATGGTGCCAGGTGCTCTATGGAGAGTCTGGCAGAGTTGTAGTCTTGGAGCAGAGGAGACATGGCCACAGAAAGGTGGCCTGCCACTGAGTGAGAGAAGTATGGAAGCCCACCAGGGGAACAGATCTGAAGAAGGGAAGGGGGTGGTCAGGGAAGGCTTCCTGGCAGAGAGGGACTTGAGAAGGCCTTGAAGGGCAGATGGGATGTGAGCAATCTAGGTAGAAAGGAGGGGTAAGGATGGCTGTAGCAGCTGCTCTGAGTGGGGCTTCTTTGGGGGCCTAGTGGATTAGGATAGGGGGCAGTTGCCATGGGCCCTGAATGGCCTTGGCGACCTTTCTTCTTCCTTTCTGTCTCCTTTCCTGCTGCTTCTCTCCAAGCAGGATTGTCACAGTTGTTCCAGTGGTTTACTGCACAAGGGCATCCAGGGCAAGTCAGGGCTACCATCTAGCTTCTCCAGCACCTGCTAAGCCATGCACCCTGGTGTGGGGCTGCATCTGCCCAGGAAGCATGCTTTTCACAAGTGCACAAAGGCACCTCAGGAGCCAGCAGTGGAGCTGTGCTCTCTCCCACCTCTGCCCCCCGACCTCTGCTGGAGCCTTACGGAGCTGACCAGAAAGGCACCTGAGCCTTGCCGGACACTCCTTCCTGGACATTAGTGCCTGTCCCTTGTGTTTTGAATAAGTGCATCTGAGGCTTGGGGGCCCTTCCTACAAGTGACTCACCGAGGATGGAGCTGAATCCAGGGAAGGGGAGAATGAGATGGTTGCTTCGGCTCAGACCTGTTCTCTGTGAGGCTCAGGGCTTTGTGCTTGAGGACAAAACAGCTGGGCCCCAATAGGAGGATATATATATATATCCTTGCTGGAGGTGATAAACATTTCTCCCATCCCCATAATCCCTTGGAGCCTAGTACAGAGCACATCTGTAGAAGCCCTCATTCCCAGAGCACAATAGAATGTGATGTGGGCATGTAATAAATCCAACCAAAGCAAGCACTGAGGTGGTGAGGGCTGAGCCAGGACTTTCTGGCTGCCTGATGTGTGAGCCATTCAGCTGCCATTGTGTGTAGAGGGTACAGATGTTCCAAAGGACTGGACTAAGCCAGAGTGTCTCACATTGTGGTCACATGAGGTGGTAGTAATGACAGGGGGCCCCACCCCAGAGGCCCAGAATCATAATCTCTGGAAATCTGGACCACATGCTGAAGTCATTGTTGACTTCTACCTTAAGGCTCTGTTTACCCCTCATATTGGAACAGATATTTTGCATACCTGTTCAAGGCAGTTCTGAAGTCTGACTCGAGACCACTGTGGAACTAGAGGGGAGATGATTTCAATTTCTTCTTGAGAGGACCTTTCTGGTATCAACACACTGAAAGGAACCAGCTTTCTGGAGAGGAGATAGAGGTTCTCAGGGTTGAGCAAGTCATTTGATGCTTCCAGAATTTTTGAGATTCTGAGTATACACGCTTATATGGGACTTCCCTGGTGGCTCTGCCAGTAAAGAATCTGCCTGCAATGCAGGAGACCTGGGTTCAATCTCTGGGTCGGGAAGATCCCCTGGAAAAGGGAATGGTTACCTACTCCAGTATTCTTGCCTGGAGAATCCCATAGACAGAGGAGCCTAGATGGCTATAGTCCGTGGGGTCGAAAAAGAGTCTGACATGACCAGGCAACTAACAAACACTTTCACTTTCACACACTAATACGTGTGTGTGTGTGTGTGTGTGTGTGTGAAGAAAGGGAAAAATAGGAGAAAATAGTGGCAAATTATAAATGTTTATATCTAATAGATTAGTGTGATCAGTACATAAAAATACAAAGGAGTCTGTACTGTTTCCAAGACCAGTTCCTGGATTTTAAATGAACATAAAATTATAGTGCCTAGTGGCTCAGGTGGTAAAGAATCCACCTGCAATGCAGGAAACCTGGGTTCGATCCCTGGGTTGGGAAGATCCCCTAGAGGAGGGCATGGCAAGCCACTCTCTAGACAAGCCATTCATGTCTAGAGAATCCCCATGGACAGAGGAGCCTGGCAGGGTATAGTCCATGGGGTCACAAAGAGTCGGACCTGACTGAGTGACTAAGCACAGCACAGAACATAGGGATGAAGATTCAGAAATGGATTGGATTTAAATTTGTGGTTGGCACCTTCTTCCTCCAGTCGCTGTCAGCGTCTCAGTGACCATGTGTCAACTTTGACTGCAGTGAGTACCCACAGCCTTCAAGCACTTTTGAGATTAGGAGGCTGTGCCAGATGTTCCACTTGCCATCCTCCCTTTCAGGTGTCCTAAACACGTGAGCTGAGGTTGAGCAAACTGTCTTTTAGAGATGCTGTGATAGGAATGAGACTGAGGGGCTAGTGTCCTGTAACTACAAGTGCTGGGATGGTGCTCTGCATGTGCTGGAGCGGGGAAGGGCACCATCCCATTTCGCATTTTTCCTCTAAGTTATTTTCACTGAGATTTATCATTCTCCATCCTGACACTTCCTTGGAACTGAATGTTGTGAGGATACAGGCAGAGTTATTTTCTCACAGTTCACCTGAGCTCTCAGGGGCAGTTATGTTAGGAGAGGCCAGTGGTGCTGGCACCTAAGGAAGCCACTTTTCCCTCCAGCTTTGGGCGAGGGGCTGTGCACAGCACTGACTTTCTAAGGCCCCTGGGCAATGCTGATGTCTGCAGGCATGGCCTGGATGGCAAGTTTTGCACAAAGAAAAGTTGTGGAAGAGGGCCACCTTTTCTGAACAAAATTGCTTAATTTCCACCATCCTCTTCTTGTGGAGCTACCTGAGCGGGGGTGGTGGGGGCGGATAGCATTGGTTTCGTGGGTGGCATTTTGGAAAGAGAACGTGGTAATCTTTTTAGAAAAAAGGATGAGAAAGTGCAGTTACTCAAGAGGATGGATGAAGGATGATGTGGGCCCCAGAGGTGCGCAGTGTTCTTTCAGTCGGTTAAATACACCCGCAGATATGCGTTTCTATCTGAGAGAAGCAGGGTGGGGCTGGGGGAATGGAAAGGAGAAACAATTCCCTATTTTCTTTACTGATGACCCATGACAGTTGTGGAAGAGGGGGGCAAAAGGGAGGGGGAAACGAGGCAGGAGGGGGAAACAGAGGGGTCTTTCAGTGACAGAGCAAGGAAAATGGCAAATTATCCATGGTTTCCAGAAATCTGTGGAGGCCTCCTCGGCCCCTGCCCTGCTAAATACAGTGCCGGCTGTATGCATTTCCCACCTCAAAGATGTCTGCTTGAATATTCTGTGGCATTGTGTGCCAATGTGTTTGGTTGTGTACAGTCTGCCTACATGTGGGATGAATCTGGGCCTCCAAGAAAAGTCCTGGTACAAATCTACTCTTTTCTGGTCTTGTGGAAGAAATGCTCTCCAAAGACACTCTGGGAAACTCTGGAGCCACGTAACTTCTTTCCACAAGAATTTTTCAAATTTTAAGAAGTTAGTTCTCAAGCCTGTATGTGTGGGGCAAGGGGACAATACATGCTTGGGGTGGCCCCAGGTTTGAAATGCGTTTTTTTTTTTTTTTTCTAGTTTGGGCCAGTCTTGGGTGAACAATGTCCTTTTTGTGCCCAGAGTAGAGTGGGGGAGGCGAAGGGGGTGTGCACACTTATGCAGGGAGGGCCCACAAGGGTGGAGGCCCTTAAATGAAGAGGGAGCAGGCAGGCAGAAGGTGCTTATCCCTAACCCCTCCTCAGCTGTGAGGCCTGCAATCATTTTCACATCAGCTGCTTGAGGCTACCAGTCAACCCAGAACCTCCTTCAAAGCCTCTGAGTTTTGCTTTTGTAGATTTTTTGAAGTCACATCTTCTGGGCTCAGATACACACACACACACTCACACACACTCACACACACTCACACACACTCACACACACCATAGCCCCTGCTGTTGTGTCACTAGATTTAGCTCCCCAAATCCAGGCTGCACCTGCCACAGGATACTGCTGAAGCCAGAGTTAATTTCACTAAGCAGTTTCATTTTCTTCCGCTTCATGTTTTTGAATTCTTAAGAACGTCTTCAGTTGAGATTACAAAAATCTCACAAGATGCTTGTGAGTCAAGTGTGGGAAAACTGTGATGTGTGAGTGTATTTTCTTTGGTGTGTACAAAAGAGGTCGCAGTGAAATTCACCCTAATGGAATTTAACTATTGAGTTAAGGAGAGAATTCAGAAATAAACAGACAATGGAGAAATAGCTGAAGTGTTTCCTTTTTGCTTCTCTCTACTTAAGTACTTGGCTAACATAAACTCACGTTGGGTTCGAACACAAATGCATTTTGTTTGTAGTAATTAAAATGTTTTAATGAGACAACCATAAAATCCACCATTAATTATTTTATTTCAAACACTTCTGCCTTCTTTTGAACCAGGTCTATTTAGAAATAGTTTAGAGAGTAGCCTGCAGTTTTATTCTTTCCTCTGCATTATACACAGGAGTGGAGAAGTCATTTATAAATAATTACACAATGTTTTGGGTCTTTGGGCTTGTATAATATATCAAAGCGATTAGTACACTTATTGTTCCATTGTAAATGCTTTTTCTCTCCTTTCAGTTTCACTTGCCTTGTCTTCTAGCTAAACCTTTTTCTGGAAATCTTTTGTCTTCTTCATTCTTTTTGCTTGTTACAGTCCAGGAGCATTCTTCTTATTCAAACACTCGCAGCAGGGGCAAAGAAAGCGACTTCGGCCGCATCTTAAGTTTTACCATAACTTTCTGGCATTATCTTTTCTTCCAGTTTTCCCAGACTACCTAGGGGCAATGAAGAATTATAACATACATGAATTATTGGTACTCCCCTCGAGTTAAAGGGGGGGAAGAAAGTGCCTCATTTTCTATGCCCCCAAGGGCCTGAGCGAGCGGGCGGCGGCTGAACAATGTATCGATCGCTTTGCATCTCTTTGGGACGCCGGCCCTGCCCGGCGCCCCCATCCTTGCCGCCGCCGCCGCCGCCGCCGCCGCGGGTCTGCTCCCGCCCCGGACGGCTGGCCTTCCTCGATTTCTTTCACAGAGCCACAAATAAAGATTGCGTGGCTGGAAGAAGCGGGTTTTCTCCGCGCCAGGGACTCTGTCGCCGCGTCCTCCCACGGCGTGGGGCTGAGGTGCAGGGCTGTGCGGGGGCGCGCGGGGACTGGGCGCGTGCGCGCGGCTACTCGCGCGGGAGGCTCCGGGGCGGCCGGCTTCCGGCTTCCCGCCAGGCCCGCTTGCCTCCAGAGCCGCGTGAGGGGATTAGGGCCGCACGAGAGGCGACTGCGCCGCGGCTGCCGGCCACGTGAGGAGAGACGGGTCTTCAAAGGTCCCCCACCCAACTAATCCTTGTCATCCAGCAGGCCCGCTGCGCCGCGCCAAGCCCCGCGCCTCGCCCCGGGGCTGGCTCGCGGCCCCAAGACGACCACCTGTCCCCTCCTCAGGCCACTCCGGAGACCCCGGCCAGGTCGGGGCCGTTCCCCCGCCACCATCGCGCCTGCGCAGCCGCGGGGCCCCGCGGTCCACTTAGGACCCTTCAGATGCTGTTCTGGAAAATAAGGACGAAGTCGGGGAATATAGGTGTTGGCAGTAAAATAGAGGGGCCAAGAAGACAAATGATAAAAGATGGGTCCAAGAAAAAAATACGGGCGAAGAAAAGCCGCGGGAGAGCTCCAGCTCTCCCCGCCGGGGCGTCTTCCAGGCGGGAGGGCCTTCTGTCACTCGCCCCCCACCCCCGCCCCGCCGGCCCCCGCCCCCGGCCCGAGAACGCGTCGCAATCTGTCAGGCCCGCGGCCCCGTTTCCATATGAAGGGCGCGCCGGCGCCTTGGGAGCGCTGAATGGCCGCTCGCGGTCGGGCGGGCGCGCACGCCCCCGGCCCGGGCTGGATTTGGCCGCATTTGCATAGCAGGTGCTGATGCTTGTCCATTCTTACTTAAAGAAGTTTTAATATGGGATAAATTACCAGGAATTAGGAGCAGGCGTGGGCGGGAATAAAGGAACCGTGTCGCCCGTCGTCTTCCCGCTGCCTGGTGCGGGGAAGAAAAGAAATAGTCAGTGAGATTCCACTTTAAAAAGTGTCTCCTCAACAAGTCACAACCCCCACTCCCCGGAAAGGGGCCGGGGAACTTTCAGCAATTTGATTTTAGAATCTGTTCGGCAGCGGGTAAAGCAATAATCCCAGGGATAGTAATACGATTAACGCGCAGAGATCTTTGAGTCAGAAAGTCTAGTCGAGTTTAAAATGTTAATCCTGACCCTAATCCGCCCGGTTGGCGGTGTGGAAGTGCTATGCCACGAGAGTTTGTTTTCTTCCCCTACCCTTAAAGAAGGGCTTCCCAGGTGGCGCTAGCGGTAAAGAGCCCGCCTGCCAGTGCAGAAGATGTGAGAGGCACAGGTTCGATCCCTGGGTTGGGAAGATCCCCTGGCGGAGGACATGGCAGCCCACTCCAGTATTCTTGCCAGGAGAATCCCATGGACAGAGGAGCCTGGTGGGCTACAGTCCATAGGATCGCAATGAGTTGGGCACGACTGAAACGACTTAGGATGCTTAAAGAAACATTAAAGAAACATCAGGCAAGACCCACCTCAGCCCATTGGCTCTGAGCACCAGGCACCAGCCAGGAAGCTTCCTCTGGGCAGGGTTGCTGGGCCCCCTCTCCTCTTGGGGAACCAGGTCCACGTGGTTCTACCAGCCTCTGGGATTCATTCCATCTGTTTGGAATCTTGAAAAGACTTGGAGCAAAGTGGAGTTTGGAAGAAATTGGATTTTGAAGAAGAGACATGATTGGAGTGGGCTCACGCACTTGGTCCTGACTCTCAGCCTACTCAAAGCCAGACCTAAAGGTATCCTCTAGAGAGGGACAGCTGGTTTTCATGTGTTCAGGGTCTCAGGGATTGGAGAGGAAATGGCTGCCTCAGACACCAGCCTGCCAGGTTGCAGGGCTGCTTGTCATATTCAAAGGAGAAGTGTCTGGAGTCTGGGGCCCTTGAGGTGTCCAGATACCTGTCGGGGGTGGGGTGGGGTGGGGGGTGGGGGTTGGGGACTGAAAAGGGGCCACGGTGAAGACACTGCTGCCCCCATGGGCTCCCCACCAAGATGCTGTCAGACTTAGCATCAGAGGTGCTGCCAGACAACATGTGGACAACTGGCTGCCTTCTCCCTGAGGAGCCAGGTGCCAAGGTGCTCATCTTCTTTGCCCTCTAACTGAGGCGCTTCATTCCTTCCCTCCCAGTCCCACACATGGTTTTTCAGAGCTCAGCCTCCTCTGATCTCTGGTGGTTTCTTTATTTTTTTGCCCAGGTCGACCCTGCTTTGGGACAGGATCACACCTGAGATGGTGTAGGCAGGCCTCTGGCTTGCCCCAAGCGCTTCCCAACATGCCTGCTTTTCCCGGAAGAAAGTGTGAGGTGCCCAAATGGACCATATGGTTTGGAGGGAGCGCCTTGGAGCCCACAGACAATGGGGAAGTGAGAGGCCCAGGTCAGTGGCAGAGCTCGCGCGGCTGCAAACCTCTCTTTCAGTCTAATGAAGCTGTTGTCTGGGGGTAATGATGCAAATGCCCCGGCCCTTTCTCGCTGTGATAGTCTAGAACGTGATTTGTCATACAATCTGAATCTTTGGGAGGACTTTAGACAGAACCTCCCCCAAAGATGGAGATGAGCCATATGTGCACTTTGCATCTGAAGTGGGGGTGGGGGCGGCAGGAGGGAGGCCACTGCCCACACCAACTTTCCGGAAGGACAGTGCTCTGACAGCCTGGAGGATCCGGTCCCTGTCCCAGTGAGCCCAGGGCTGCCTGACTCCAGGAGGCTCCTGAGTGTGTGCAGCACTGTAGTATCTCAAGACAGGTTAGCAGTGTGTGTTGGAAAAAAAGGTGGAGGATCTGGATGGTTTGAATGGGGGGGTCATTGTTTGCCTCCTTCCTTCTCCCCATGCTTCCTGGTGAGGATGGAGGAGGGGCCATTCTGGATGGAATCCTCACTTAATAACAATGCTTAGATTTCACTAGGCTGAGTGCTCTAACTGATGCTAATTGGGAGGATGAAACTTCAAAGAGTATCTCTGAGACAGAAATAGTAGAGAAACAGGGACCAGGTGTGGGTAGATACAAACCAAAGCGAGAAAGACAAGCCGGAAAAGTGTGAAAACCAGCTCCTACTGTGTATGTTCTTGAAGGAGAAAGCAGGGGTTACTCCTCATTGCACCTCTGGCTCGGGCATGGTGGGGCCGCCCAGAGTCTGGGCACAGAAATACATTACTCACAATCAGTCTCAGTGAAGTGGATTGCTGTGGGATACATCGATCTAATAGCCTTGTTTTGTTACATGCATTAGAGAAGCACCAGTGGCCCAACATGGCTCTAATAATAGCAGTGACAATGAGGGGGGTGGAGGGTGGACGGTGGATCTATGGAATGAAGTCTGCCGGAGAGAAAAAGAGAGCAGGGGAAGCAAAGATGAGCTGTGTGCACACAACAGCCCTTCCTCACCTTTAGGGGAGTGGGGAGTTGGGTTGCAAACTTCTTTGGGATTACTCCACCTTTTGTAACCCGAGAGCTGGTTCACAAAACAAGTTGGCACCACAGCCCCAGACTCTGCTTGTGGCTCAGCTCCTGAGCTGGCGGAGGGCTTGCTGGGTGGGTAGCTGTTCATGCATTCTGCGGCAGTGTAACCTTAGGAGATAAAGTGGGGTGGGGTGGGAAATGGAGGTGTCAGAATCTGAGGCGGAGAGGTCCCTAATTACCTTGCTGGCTGTGGGGGTCAGGACAGATCAAAATCCTGGTTACACCTTTGCCACCCATCCCTCCATGGCCACAGGTAAGGTCATAGGCAAGCTGTACCAAAGCCCTGGCTACATGATCCTCTTTCTGCTCCCTCAGACGCCCCTAGCCTCCTCTCCCGGCTTGGAGGGCTTGGGGGTGGGGGGGAGGTTACCGCACTGAAAACACCAGTTCTCAAAGCCCAAGCCACAAGCTGCTCACCGCAACACCTGTTACCACCTAGAGGTGTGTCCTGGAGTGGGAGCCGGGAGGTGGCTGGACTCGAGTAGGGTGGGGGTGGGGACCCTGGGAACCCAGCGGGACTGGATTTTTTGCTTATTTGAGGGCTGTGCAGAAAACATTTAGAATAAAATGGGAGTCTTTCTGAAACATCCCAATCTCCTTTCTTGCTTTAACAAATATGCGCCTGTTGCCATTTGCATAGTGTAGGAAATGACCAGGGCCAAGGTGCTCAGTACCAGTCCCTCTACTTCTGAATCCATCATCATCCATATGAATATAAATAATATTTGTGAACAGTTTTTGTGAGAGGACACTGAGCTGCACTCCCAATATGTATGATTTTATTACAAGTCTGTGAGCTGTATATTTTTTATCTGCCCTTTAAACATGAAGAGACTGAAGCATAAGGAGTTTAAGACGCATGCTCAGGGTTGTGGCGTTGGTAGGCAGCAGACTAGAAATGGAATCCAGGGCTATCTGGCTTCAGTGCCTGTGATGTTGACCACTCATCGTCCTCCTTCTGTCCTTTTCTGTGAACACCCACTCTGTGGTCAGCTCCAACTGGGGCCTGGGGACATGGAATGGAAACCACAGCCCTGCTGTGTGGGGGAGAGTGGCTGTTGCAGGTGTGGAGGAGGGGGAGGGGCTCCGTGGGAGAACTTCTGTTCCTGTCTGCTGGTTGATTGCTCTCGTGGGGAAGGGCTATGAACATGGCACACAAGGGACACTTTTGGGGTTTGACACTGGCCTCTTTTTGTTTTCCTGGTGAAAGTTGAGAAGTCTGGGTTCTCTGTGCTACCTTGAGAAAATCCTTCTCCTCTCTAGCCTCACCTTCTGCATCTAAAAAGGGATGACAGAGAGGGAGGTGAAGGGTTTCAGGTGTCCCCAGGGGCTTGCAGGCCAGTGGAAGAGCTCCAGTATTGCCCTTTCCTGAGGCTGTGGGGAGTTACCTGGTTGTGTGACATCAAACGATCTCCTCTCCTTTCTGGTCTCCCTATCCGTAGGTACACAGAAATTATGAGGGACCAGAGAGCTGAGCTTTGCTGTAGAGCTGCAGTCAGTGGCCTCTCTGAGTGGTGGAGTCTTGTTCTGCTTGGTGCAGAATTTATGGTTCTAGAGTTTGTGATCTATCCTGGGCTTCTTGTCACCATGTCCCCAAGGATCTCAGCATATCCTGGGCACCAAGAGACCCTCAGTTACTTATTTTCCTTAGCTCAGTAGTTGTCCATTCATCCATTGCTGCGATTAATGGGGTCGCAAAGAGTCGGACACTACTGAGCGATTGATCTGATCTGATGAGGTTGGTTAAAAAGATCACATAACTTCCCTGCCTAAAAACCCTTCAAAGGGTTCTCACTGCACTTAAATAAAATGCTCGTCTTTTAATTGTATCCCTGGTCAACAAGGCTCTGAGTCATCTGCCCTCTGCTGACCCGGGGGTATCTCAGCCTCACCGCTAGTTCCCTCTCTCCTTCTCCCTCTGTGTTCCAGCACCACTGTCTTCATTTAGCACTTTTAATGCCCATCAGGGCTTTACAGTACTGTGCCTTCTGCCTGGAGGCACTCCCCCTGTGCTTTCTCCTTCTCAGAGGAGGACCTGCTGATGATCCTAGCCAAAGCTACCCTCCCTGGCCCAGATGTCACTCTTCATCACATCGCTTTGTCTCCGACATGAATCTGCGGGTAGCTTGCATATTTGTGTGTTTGCTCTTCCTTGTCCATCCCTCTGGTTAACTGAAAATTCCATGTAGTGGCAGTGCCCTGTCTTAGCTTATTAATTCCATCTCTCAATGTCTAGAGCAGGGTTTGCCACGTGAGAGGTGCTCAGTGTGTTTTGTGGTTGAATGTGGACACTGATTTGAATGTATTTTAAAGTGTGAAGTGTGTGCCCTGCTCTTGTGTATGTATCCAGCTTCCCAGCTCCAGGAAAGTCTGGGCTGAAGAGACAATGAATCAGGTGTGAGTGGTTTAGCTCTGCATAGTGCCAGGTGGTGTGCTTCTAAGGGGAGGGTGTCTAAGGTGGATCTCTAGGCATGGGGACATTGTCTGACTTGATTGGACAGAGCACATTTCTGACTTGGGTCTAACTCCCATAGGATGGTTTCGTGTCATGCCCAACTCCACAGGACTCTCTGAATCACACCTTTTGCGCCAGAGGAGACCTCCGCACCTGCTGGAGTTGGAGATGTCTCTTCCTTTTATGAAAGAGCTGTGCGACATGCTTCCCTAAGCAGTGGACATGGGCAGGCTTTCCAGTCCCAGGCAGAGAATGGACATCCCCGTAGTGCTCATGAGGGGTGGGGAAAAGAAGGAGCTTCTTAAAGCAGAGTGACGCCTGAGTCGTTGCTGAGGACAAGGCACGCTTATGTGGATGACCATCAGCAGGAAGAGACCAGGGACTGGTTCTAGGGAAAGCCGTTTGCAGTATAGCAGAGGCCAGAAGCGTACCTCCATGGTTCACAGGAAATGACCTGTGGTGGTAAGTTTAGGGTGGGAATATGAGGGACCTGCCCTCCTCTCAAGCTCTCAGCGTGCCCCTCTCAGTTGCTCCCTCCCCTCCCGTAAGTCCTGACTCTGCCCACTGAGTACTGTCAGGGGTCCAGCTGGGCTGGATGTGGGAGGAGATCCTATTCCTGCCCTTAAAGAGCTGCTAGTCTGCCTGGGAATCAGAAACATGCAAAGCAGCTGGAGGTCAGAATTTGAATGCGACTCTGCCCGAATGCTCTCACCCGCTTAGCCAGTCACCCACTAGTCATTTATGGAGTGCCTCACAGGCACGGGGGTCACTGTGTGGAGCGTGGGGAAACCCAAGGAAACCCAACAGAGTTGGGTTTCTGCCCCTCTGGAATTTACTTTCTAACAGGAAAACAGATCTCAGCCACAAAAATGAATAAACATCTAAGATCACAGCATCTGTGGTGGTGGTAGTGGGTTAGTCACTCAGTCGTGTCCAGCTTTTTGCGACCCCACAGGCTGTAGTCTGCCAGGCTCCTCTGTCCATGGGGTTTCCCAGGCAAGAATACTGGAGTGACTTGCCATTTCCTCCTCCAGGGGATCTTCCCAACCCAGGGATTGAACCCATATCTCCTGCTTGGCAGGCGTGTCCTTTACCACGCCACCAGGGAAGCCCTGCGGCAGTTATAATAAGGGTTAAATGAACAGGGTGCCATTGTGGGGAAAAACAGGAGAAACATACTCAAGCTGAGTTGGCAGGGATCTCTGCGGAGATGATGTGGAAGCTGAGACTTGAAGGACGAGAAGGAGCCAGCCATGGACAGAGCTGCAGGGAGAGCATTCCAGGCAGAAGCCCTAGCGAGTGCTGACTTGGGGGCAGGAATGAGCTTGTATTGTGTGAAGAACGGATGGAGACCAGAGTAGGTTAAGAAAGGCTTCAGGAGTGAGGGGCAAACTGTGGACAAACAACGTATGTCTACACAGCCTGACTAAGAACTGACATCAACTGGTTGCTCACAGGGAGCCTAGCACTGTGCTTTTGTCGCACCTGATTGAATCCTCACGCCACCTGAATACTTCTAATCTCGGAGAGGAGGCAGTGGAAGTCAGTTGCCACAGGCTGTGGAGCAAGTCAGCGGTGGGATCCACTTTTGAACATAAGTCTGATTATTGATCATAACCTCGAAGTGATTCTGTCTCCCAGTGCACAGGAGAACAGTGCAGACTGCACAGACCTGCGACGTGGACAAGGACCGAAAAGGGAGAAACCAGAGAAAGTTGTAGTCATGGCTTTAGGCTGTTGGGAGGATCATGTAGAGAGATGTGTGGATAATCATGTGATGGAAAAACGATTATTAAAGCTCTACTGCAGCTTAGGGAGTTTATTATTCTTAGATGACAGGGCTTCTGTAGAGCCCTTTAGCAGTCTAACGGTGGAAAGCAGCGCCACCTGTTGGTGGAAAAGGGTGATGGCTGTAAAACAACTCAAGAACACTTGGATCCGTCCCTGATGAAGTGTTTCTTGGTCTGGTGGGTGAGGATGTGGTGAGAGGAGTGGGTCCAGGGCTGGGGGGAGTGCAGGAGAACTCAAAGGCACAGCTCTGCCTCCGGAATAGAGAGGGCTGAGTTGGGAGGTTGGGCTCTCCACTCTGTATTCCTCATGGGCACCAGAGGATCTCAGAAAATAGAAAGGCGATGTGGAAAAAGTGAGAGATCTTGAATGGCTCAAGAAGCTCGGAAAGGCTCCAGCAAAGAGGCAAAACCTGAGCAAGCAAGTATTTGTGCATAACTGTGAAATGATGTAAGCTTTTCTCTGCAATATTGTTTGAAATATGAAAGTTGTGTCCCATGTGCCCATCAGTAGGGGGTTGGTAAATAAAGTATGTTGCATACATATAACAGAATGCTACACAGCAGTGAGAAAATGGTGAGCAACTCTTTATGCACCAAAATGGGAAAGTCCCCAAGATGTATTAAGAGAGAAAAAGCAAATAATAGCAAAAACTAAGGTGTAGAACAGTGTGCACAGTATGCCATGGTTTATGTAAAAAGGAGAGAGGATATAAAATAAATATTCATCTTGCTCATCTGAGCCAAAGGAAACTCTGGAACACATATGAAGGTAGTGGTTTAGTTGCTAAGTTGTGTCTGACTCTTGCAACCCCATGGACTATAGCCTGTCAGGCTCCTCTGTCCTCTGTCCTTGGGATTTCCCAGGTAAGAATACTGGAGAGGATTGCCATTTCCTTCTTCAGGGGATCTTCCCAAACCAGGGGTTGAGCCTGGGTCTCCTACATTGCAGGCAGATTCTTTACTGACTGAGCCACCAAGGAAGCCCAGAACATGTACGGGAGACTATTAATATTAACATAGTGGCTGTCTAAGTGAATGGGTGAGAGTGAGAGGAATGGGAGTGAGATCATTCATCTCATATCTTCTTATTTTTTAAATTTTAAATTAAGTGTATAAATCCCATATTCAGGGTGATGGTTTTAAAAAGGAAACTTACAAACAAAAACTGAGATGAAATTCTGATCCCTTTGTAGCTTGGCACTGCTTCTCCCCCACTGGGTCTTTGCCTCCTTGGGTCCAGAACTGGTAAGCCCTGTGGGCCACATGCAGCCTGGAGGTCTTTTATCCACTGAATTGGAAACTTGTAAACTTTATATGTGTGGAATAACTTGTACCTTGAAGCATTATTGTTAGACTTTGTTCATCCATGTTTTCTGATTCCCATGAGATTCACAAAGTTGCAAGCATAAGCTTTTTGTGCTTTACTGTAATTAGTGATGAGTCCAGGTAGCTGTTCATTTGGTTAGTTTCAGATATTGACTGAGCTCCTATGAAGTTTTTGTGCTAGTCTGATCCCTGGAAGTATTGCCAAGAAGCCTTGGCCCCAGGTTTTGCCCTTGGAGGGCTCACCATCTAATGAGATCAGGCTGTGACCAGCACCACGGTGGAGGAGAGCAGAGGATCAGTGGGTGTCCCCGACTTGAGGGAATCACTCTAATCTGCCTGGCAGAACTGGGAAGGCTTCAGGGAGGAGGGAGCACTTAAATGGAAACTCAGAGCATGAGTGTTGAGCAAATGCACCTCCAGCATAAAGAACCAAGAAGAAATGGCTGAGTTTGTTTTTAGTGCTCAGAGTAAGCATTTTTTTTTTTTTTTTGGTGATGCATGTACTAAGGGGTACCAAGATGTGTGTGTTATTTTTCAAGGACTCTACATTCATTTAAAAAGAGAAAGATGTGCCTTTTGTTTATTTCTTGTAGTTTCCGTTAAAATTAGTGTAAGAAACCATTTTCTCTGCACCCAGGTCACATAAAAGCAGTTATTGCTTCCAGTTTTATGGTGGGGGCAGGAGGACGTCAGGGAAAGCCCCTGTCTTCCTATCTGCAGCCTGCCCCCTCAGCTCTAGGGGATCCAACTTACTACACTGTGGGGCTGGATGAGACTGGGGCCAGGGCCTCGGTGATCAGGGAATGCCACTTCCTGTTGTTGCACAGGGTACTCCTAGATTGCTGTCCCCCTGGCCCTTGACGAGGCCTCATAACTAGGCTGTGTTCCCTGTGTGACACCAGTCGACCTGTCTGAAATAAGAAGTCTGGACAAGGTGATCTGTTGGAGGCCTTCTGGAACTCAGCCCCTACAACCACGATGCCAAACTCAGGGGGAAGTTCACGTCATTTCCCAGGGGATGGGCTCCAGTATGTTCAGGTGGGCATGGCCTCCCTCCACCTTTCTGGCACAATAAAGGTGTCTCTTT
This sequence comes from Bubalus bubalis, assembly GCF_019923935.1. Taxonomy (NCBI): domain Eukaryota; kingdom Metazoa; phylum Chordata; class Mammalia; order Artiodactyla; family Bovidae; genus Bubalus; species Bubalus bubalis. The sequence continues at coordinate 63,969,581 of NC_059165.1, read as the reverse complement.
CTAAGCCTCAGTCAGAGGCAGTGTGATTCCATGAAAGCATATTCAGGAAGAGAGCTGAGGACAGATTGGGATTTAAGCTGAGATCCTTCCCCTTTTTGGGCATCTCTTCCTGTCTAGTGATAGGAGGCCATTGGATCAGGCCCGTCCCAGCTCCAACTTTGCCAGGACAATCCCTTGTCCCTCAGTGGCAGACATGGAATCTGGGCCCTGTAGGCCAGCCTCTCCCTTCTGCCTCCCACATGTGCTTTCTCAAACATGTTGTGGGAGTGAACTGGAGCTGTGTGTGCCAGTGGTCCATGAGAGCCTCTTACTCAGGCAGTGCTCCACAGAGAGGACCTTGGGGCCAGTGCACAGAGGAGTCGTTTGGTCCAGCCTCCCATTAGAGATGGGCTGCAATGAATTTGAATGTTGTCCCCAATGAGTTTATGAGACAGGAGGTAGATGGGCCCCTCCAGGGTGAGTAACAGGGGTTTGTTCCTTGTGGACAAAAATTACAAAATATCAATAGCAGGACAATTGAGAGAGGAGGCTGGGCCCGTCCCAGAAAAGAGATAAGAGATGATATATTTCTCATTCTCCAAGTCAAGGAGACCTTACTGACTAGAAAGCTCCTTGGAGGTCAAAAAGGGAGTGATGCTAAACTACCCATAGGTCTTTTCACTGGAATCCATCTTGGCTGATGGGAGGATCCTGAGATATGCCAAACGTCAAATCACAACCAGCCAAATCAAAATGATTGGACAAAGGAAACCTGGAGGAAATGCCCCAGATAGGTGATTTAAACTACCACAAGGGAGTGACTCTTCCTTGAAGTCCACTCTTGTTTCTATCCACACGTACTCTTTTCTTTTTTCCTCCTAATAAGTACTTTACTTGCTTCACTACTTTCCATCTTTGTGGAAATTCTTTTTAGCCAGGCCAAAGGACCAGGCCTTTGTCACTGATCACTGGTCTAGTGGCTAGGATTCAGTGCTCTCACCACCATGACCAGACCTCAGTCTCTGGTGGGGACCTGAAGCCCTGCAGAGGCTACCCAAGATTGTTTATAATCACAAGCAACTGGCTGAAGAGAAGACAGGTAGCACACAACTTTGAATTTATCTTTGTTTCTAGATCACAGCATATTATAGTATGAATTAATGTTTTTAAAATCTGCCCAAAATTGTATGGGTCCTGTGGAAAAGCTTCATTAAGTATTGTGGCAGAGGTTCAGAACATTCATTTATTAAATGTAGAACGGAGATGATATAGCATTCTGTTTGGTATTTTGTCTTGTTGAGGGCCTCAGTGGGTGGATGCATCCTTCTCTGAGGGCCTCCAAGGGGCTCCTTCCTGAATAGCAGAGGAGCTTTTAGGAGTTGATGTGCAACTATGATCCTGGGTTAAACCAGTCAGTCCTAAAGGAAATCAACCCTGAATATTCATTGAAAGGACTGATGCTGAAGCTGAAGCTCCAGTATTTTGGCCATCTGATGAGAAGAGCCAATTCATTGGAAAAGACCCTGATGGTGGGAAAGATTGAAGCCAAAAGAAGAGGGTGGAAGAGGATGAGATAGTTAGATAGGATCACCGATTCAATGTACATGAATTTGAGCAAACTCCAGGAGATGGTGAAGGACAGGGAAGCTTGGTGTACTGCAGTCCATGGGGTCACAGAGTCAGACACGACTGAGCGACTGAACAACAATAGCAACCAGGTCCTGGGTGGGACCTGGCCTAATTTTTGCAGGATGACTTTTCTTCTGTAGGCATAGTGATGAAAAGGAGTGAGGAAGGAGGAGGTGAAGGTGTGAAAAGTGCTGGATGAATTTGTGAATGAAGTCTGTGGAGCATTTGCCAGCCTTGGGATCACTTAGAAAGCCTTTGCCACCTCCAGGGAGTTGTCTGAGCAACCACAAGGTGGTGCTCTTTGTCCACCTCCGAAAGGCATCTGCGCCCTCTTGGAAGGCTTTTCCAGACTGGGAAGTGTGGAGGTGGGTGTAAAGGACTTGCAAGGAAAAGCGCCCAGAGGGCAGCTCCACAGTTCCTTCAAAGGGATTCCAGTGTCTCTGCCTTGAAGGAAATTCCCTTCTTGGCACCCAGACAAGCCGCTTTCTGCTCTAATAAGTTAGTGATGTTTTTATCCCATCACAGTCCAGGGCTGTGAAGCTCAGAGACATTTCAGGTTCCCAGAGCCAGCCTGGGGCAGAGCCCAACTCCAAGTCCACGTCTTTCCCTGATGTACATCCTATCCTGTATCGAGGGGACTTTAGTATTGTCCCCAATAGGTTGCTGCACTGCATTATTCCAGGAGGCATCTCTCCTTAGCAGTTGGTGCTCCCTGAAACCATGGACTATGGCAGCCATTTACTGTCCCCCAAAATAGAGTTCTAGAAAACCAAATATATAAAGCATTATTGTTTTAAAAAACTCGCTCCTTTAAAAAATATAATATATATGCAGAGGAATTAAAGTCAAACAATATGAAAGGGAAAGAAAGTCTCTAATGAAGTTTTCTAATGAAAAGTTTTCTAATGGAAAGAAAGTCTCTGTCTGTTGGCCCCAAGTGTCCAACATCCTTCTCTGGAGGTAGCCATTATTACCAGTTCCTTGGGGGCTCTTCTGGAAATATACACATGTACTTTTGCATGGAACAGACTTTATTTTCTTGGGCTCCAAAATCACTGCAGATGGTGAGTGCAGCCATGAAATTAAAAGACACTTCCTCCTTGGAAGAAAAGCTATGACCAACCTAAACAGCATATTAAAAAGCAGCGACATTACTTTGCTGACAAAAGTCCATCTATGCTATGGTTTTTCCAGTAGTCATGTGTGGATGTGAGAGTTGGACCATAAACAAAGCTGAGCACTGAAGAATTGATGCTTTTGAACTGTGGTGTTGGAGAAGACTCTTGAGAGTCCCTTGGACTGCAGGGAGATCCAACCAGTCCATCCTAAAGGAAATCAGTCCTGAATATTCATTGGAAGGACTGATGCTGAAGCTGAAACTCCAATACTTTGGCCACCTGATGTGAAGAACTGACTCATTAAAAAAGACCTTGATGCTGGGAAAGATTGAAGGCAGGAGGAGAAGGGGACGACAGAGGACGAGATGGTTGAATGGCATCACCGACTGGATGAATACGAGTTTGAGCAAGCTCTGGGAGTTGGTAATGGACAGGGAAGCCTGGTGTGCTGCAGTCTGTGTGGTTGAAAAGAGTCAGACACGACTGAATGACTGAACTGAACTGTGGGCTCTAGAGCATGGGCTCAGTAGTTGCAGAGCTTGGGCTTAGGTGCCCCATAGCATGTGGAATCTTCCTGGAGTAGAGATAGAACCCATGTCTCCTTCATTGGCAGGTGGATTCTTAACTACTGGAGCGTGAGGGAAGTCCAAGAAGCATTTTTAAAGCCAATGTGAGGGAGAGGAGTCCAGGGTATGTAATTAACTCATGCACTCAGGTCTCGGGGCTATGTACTCATGGTCCTCAAATAGTTAATTTAATCCATTTGGTGGGAGTTTTAGCATCTGTACTACAGCTCTGGAGATGGGCATCAGATATGACTACTTAGATACTTCAGAGAAGAACTAAAGCAGAGGATATGGGGGGAAGGATCTGTCCCAAGGAAGCCCCATAGCTTCCTGTGTGCTCAATTGCTCAGTTGTGTCCTACTCTTTGTGACCCTATGGACTGTAGCCCACTAGGCTCCTCTGTCAATGGAATTTCCTGGGTAAGAATCCTGGAGTGGGTTGCCATTTCCTACTCCAGGGGATCTTTCCAGGCCAGGGATCAAACCCACATCTCCTGCACTGGCAGATGAATTGTTTACTGCTGAGCCACCTTGGAAGCCCAAGGCCCATAGGGTCCTGGTCAATTACATTTTTAATTGCCCCATTTCAGTGATCATCCACTTAGGGAGTGCTGATCAGATATTTTGTAGGATACCATAAGTGGGCTTAAAAATTTTTTTTTAGTTTATATTGAGGTATAGTTGATTTACAGTGTTATGTTAGTTTTAGGTGTACAGCAAAGTGATTCACTTATACATACACATGTATCTATTCTTTTTCAAACAAGAATGGGAGTTTTTGATGATACTGTTATGTAAACTCTTCTCTCGAATGGCTGAACCACTGCAAGGATCCCAGGATCCTTGAGCAGGGCTTTTGTGTGCAATTGGTTGGCTGGTGGAAGTGATAAAGGAGAGAGAGTTGAAGCACTACTTTGGGGAGAGAGGTCAGAGGACATTTATTTGGGAACAGCCTGTTTGAATGGTTCAGTGAGAAAGAAGCCTCTTGAAGAGAAGAAGCAAAATCTCCCATGTTTTTGCACCACAATCTATCCTATGGGTCTGTAGATCTTCTCTGCTGAGCACAGGGTTTGGAGAGGGGCAGGGTGGTAGGAGACTGAGTTAGAAAGAACTCGGGCTGGAGTCTGACAGTGTGGGCTCAGCTCCAGCTTTGTCACTTGCTGATTGCACGGTTCTTTACAGTCTCCAAGCTCCAGGTTCACATCTGCAGGGTGGCGATAAGCTTTCCTCTTCTCCAGGAAGCAGAATCCTCAGGTGGAAACCCTCACATTTTAGCTGCTGTGGAAGGGATGGTTTTGATGATGATGACTGGCCCAGAGAGGAATTGGGAACCCGGAAAATGCATGAAGTCTTTGCCCTTAGAAGCTGTTCAGTCTTTGTGGAGATGGAAAGAGCCACTTTCCTACCTGGGAGAGGGTATTTAGAGAACCCAGGAGTCTAAAACTGCCTTGGCTTTTCTTTCAGGATAAATATGCTATTTTAGGACAAGTAAATTAAATCAAAGCTTCCATTGAGTGCCTTCTTCAGAAACCTGCCTGACACCTTATTTTGGAGGAATGCAGTTAAGGCTTGTTTGTGAAACTATTGGATTGACTAAAAAGTTCATTTGGGTTTTTCCGTTAAGATGTTATAGAGAGATACTTGAATGAAATTTTTGGCCAACCTGATACAATGCATGTATTTCTTTGTATTTAGAAACATGTATTTAACAATCTATATCTATCTCTATTTTTTTCCTTGAATATATTTAGCTTTTTCAAAAATGAAGGTTTCAAGATTCTGAAAACCATGCCGATTCTACCAGAATGGGGGTAGAAAATGGGGACCGCCCAACTCATGAAAATCTTCCACCGACCATTTCTGAACTCGCAGGAATAATGTAGTGATGTGGAGGAGAAAAGGGATCCAATGTTTCTTCCGGGGATTAAAAGTGAGTCCAAAATTGCAAGAACTTGGAGAAAAAGGCTCTTGTTGAGTTTCCCTTTGAATAACCGAGGCGCTTTCTCTCTGAGCACTAAGTGTTGAGAGGCAGCATCCTTACTGCCTAGAAACCCAACAAAGACTGGCTTGGTGGCTGCTTTGAGGTTTCTGTTCCATGTAGAATTTTAACCATGAAAAGATACAAAGATTGGTTTCTTCTGAGTCCTTAACTGAACACCACAAAGGGGGACAATTAGTGGGGAGCTGGGCTGCTGTCTCCCACCAGCTATGCTGCTGCCATTCGGAATCTTGGACCCCACACTACAGAGCCATGTGGGGTACACCACCCCAGTCTTTCTCCATCTCCTGGGTTTGGAAATGTGCCATAGACTTAGCTGTGGAGTGTGGTGGGTGTGGAGTGTGGTGGGCTCCAGAGAGGCCATGAGTTGTGGATTAGAGAGAGTGGGTTGCTATTTAGTTTTGTAACCACTTTAAAAAAAAAAGTGGTTGTGTCATCTTTACTTGCTGGAGGTCCTAATTTGTAAAATGGGATGAAAATTCCTGGATTGAAGGCCTGCTGTTAGGGTAAGCTGAGATAACTGTAGATAGTGTTGGCTCAGGGTAAGGAGGTAATCGGCTTCCCTTGTGGCTCAGGTGGTAAAATATCCACCTGCAATGTGGGAGATCTGGGTTTGATCTCTGGGTTGGGAAGATACCCTGGAGAAGGGAAAGGCTACCCTCTCCAGTATTCTGGCCTGGAGAATTCCATGGACGGTATAGTTCATGGAGCCATGAAATCAGATTGATTATATTCTTTGCAGCCAAAGATGGAGAGGCTCTATACAGTCAGCAAAAACAAGACCAGGAGCTGACTGTGGCTCAGATCATGAGCTCCTTATTGCCAAATTCAGACTTAAATGGAAGAAAGTAGGGAAAACCACTAGACCATTCAGGTATGACCTAAATGAAATCCTTTACGATTATACAGGGGAAGTGACAAATAGATTTAAGGGATTAAATCTGATAGACAGAGTGCCTGAGGAACTATGGACAGAGGTTCATAACATTGTACAGGAGGCAGGGATCAAGACCATCCCCAAGAAAAAGAAATGAAAAAAGGCAAAATGGCTATCTGAGGAGGCCTTACAAATAGCTGTGAACAGAAGAGAAGTGAAAGGCAAAGGAGAAAAGGAAAGATATACTCATTTTAATGCAGAGTTCCAAAGAATAGCAAGGAGAAATAAGAAAGCCTTCCTCAGTGATCAATGCAAAGAAAGAGAGGAAAACAACAGAATGGGAAAGACTAGCAATCTCTTCAAGAAAATTAGAGATACCAAGGGACATTTCATGCAAAGATGGGCACAATAAAGGACAGAAATGGTATGGACCTAACAGAAGGTGGCAAGAATACACAGAAGAACTGTACAAAAAAGATCTTCATGAACCAGATAATTATGATGGTGTCATCACCATCCTAGAGCCAGACAACTGGAATGTGAAGTCAAGTGGGCCTTAGGAAGCATCACTACGAACAAAGCTAGTGGAGGTGATGGAATTCCAGCTGAGTTTTTTCAAATCCTAAAAGATGATGCTATGAAAGTGCTGCACTCAATATGCCAGCAAATTTGGAAAACTCAGCAGTGGCCACAGGACTGGAAAAGGTCAGTTTTCATTCCAATCCCAAAGAAAGGCAATGCCAAAGAATGTTCAAACTACCACACAATTGCACTCATCTCACACACTAGTAAAGTAATGCTCAAAATTCTCCAAGCCAGGCTTTAATAGTACGTGAACTGTGAACTTCCAGATGTTCAAGCTAGATTTAGAAAAGGCAGAGGAACCAGAGATCAAATTGTCAACATCCATTGGATCACTGAAAAAGCAAGAGAGTTCCAGAAAAATATCTACTTCTGCTTTATCGATTATGCCAAAGCCTTTGATTGTGTGGACCACAACAAACTGTGGAAAATTGTTAAAGAAATGGGAGTACCAGACCAGCTGACCTGCCTCTTGAGAAACCTGTATGCAGGTCAGGAAGCAACAGTTAGAACTGGACATGGAATGGCGGACTGGTTCCAAATCGGGAAAGGAGTACATCAAGGCTGTATATTGTCACCCTGCTTGTTTAATTTATATGCAAAGTACAAGATGAGAAACACTGGGCTGGATGAAGCACAGCTGGAATCAAGATTGCTGGGAGAAATATCAATAACCTCAGATATGCAGATGACAACACCCTTATGGCAGAAAGCGAAGAAGAGCCTCTTAATGAAAGTGAAGGAGGAGAGTGAAAAAGTTGTTTTAAAGCTCAGCATTCATAAAACTAAGATCATGGCATCTGGTCCCATCACTTCATGAGACGTAGATGGGGAAACAGTGGAAACAGTGAGAGACTTTATTTTCTTTGACTCTAAAATCACTATAGATGGTGACTGCAGCCATGAAATTAAAAGATGCTTCCTCCTTGGAAGAAAAGTTATGGCCAACCTAGACAGCATATTAAAAAGCAGAGACATTACTTTGCCAACAAAGGTTTGTCTAGTCAAAACTATGGTTTTTCCAGTAGTCATGTATGGATGTAAGAGCTGGACTATAAAGAAAGCTGAGCACCGAAGAATTGATGCTTTTGAACTGTGGTGTTGGAGAAGACCCTTGAGAGTCCCTTGGACTGCAAGGAGATCCAACCAGTCCATCCTAAAGGAAATCAGTCCTGAATATTCGTTGGAAGGACTGATGCTGAAGCTGAAACTCTTAATACTTTGGCCACCTGATGCGAAGAACTGACTCATTTGAAAAGACCTTGATGCTGGGAAAGATTGAAGGCAGGAGGAGAAAGGGAGGACAGAGGATGAGATGGTTGGATGGCATCAGCGACTCAATGTACATGAGTTTGAGTAAACTCATGGAGTTGGTGATGGACAGGGAGGCCTGGTGTGCTGCAGTCCATGTGGTTGCAAAGAGTTGGACATGACTGAGTGACTGAATTGAATTGAACTGAAAGATGTAATAATGGTAACCATTTATAGAGTACTGTTGTTCTCCCCATTCTAGGCTTTATGGCACAGATACTCTGTCTGACTTTCGAAGCTCCTCAGACCATTCCCAGCTCTATATTTTCTGCTTTGACTGAATAGGAGTCCATGATGTCTCCTGTTTATCTTCCTGGTACCCACAGGGATAAGGGACCATGTCCCTGACTGGAATGTGTGTACGTTCAGTCACATCTGACTCTTTGCAGCCCCCAGTTTGTAGCCCGTCAGGTTCCTCTGTCCATGGGATTTCCAGGCAAGAATACTGGGGTGGGTTGCCATTTCCTTCTCCAGAGGATCTTCTGACCCAGGGACTGAACTCAAGTCTCCTGCATTGGCAGGCAGATTCTTTACCACAGAGTCTCAGGGGAAGCCAAGCCTTAGATTGCTCACCTTTAAAAGAGTTTGCAAAACAGTTCCTAACAGTTTAAATTGTTTTAGGATTAAATTATATGAAGTATGTATAGGGCTTCCCAGGTGTGCAGTGGTAGAGAATCTGCCTGGCAAGCAGAAGACTTGAGTTTGATCCCTGGATGGGGAAGATTCCCCAGGCAAGAATACTGGAGTGGGTTGCCAGTATTCTCTGGGGGATCCCATGGAGAGAGGAGCCTGGCAGATTACAGTCCACGGGTTTGCAAAGAGTCAAACACAACTTAACAACCAAACAACAATGACAAACAAACATGGCTAATGCATAGCCCATAATAAGAATTGAATAAATTATTGTTGGTCTTCAACGAATGTTTGAGTAAATGTTTCTGTAGTCAGCATATGAATGGCTTGCCTGTCTACACGTATTTAGTGAAATTAATGTACCATAGCGTTCTCAATTGTATCCTAACCTTTTGAGTTTGCTTTCATTTTTAGTTCTTTATTTTCACCTATAGTAAATAAAGTTGCAGTGAACATCTCCATGCAAGTATTGATTTCCTTGAATGGAATTCTTAAGACAGAATCCTAGGAATGAGATTATTGGTTTACAGAGCTTATTCAGCATTTCCAGAGGATGTTTCCATTTGGCCACATAGGCTACAAAGAGAAATTTAACAATACAAAATACTCAGAAAATGTATATTGTCCTAAGCAATTCTTTTTGATCTTTTTGATGGATGTCTTGCTTCCATTTAACTTCTCATTTTAGCTAGGTTGAAAATCCATGGCTTTAAAATTTTTATGATATGTAATTATTTCAGTTTTTTTTATTCAGTAGAGCTATTATGCATAGTTATTTGTTTTTAAAAGGCTTATTGCTTATAACAATTAATGTAGCCGTTATCTATTTTATGCAACTAGACCTTGGATTTTTTTCCCCCTTTCTGCCTTTATTAGTGTGTTATGTCCCTTCATAAACATGACAGAGAATTGACTCTAACTAGATTAATGTATAAATTAATTTATACATTTATACAAAACCAGAATAAGCTGGCTCTTGTAATCAGGAAAGAAGGGCTGGTACAACTTTAGGCAAAGTTGGATCCAGGGGCTAACCCATGTGGCCATAGTTTTGTCCTTCCATTTCTCTGCTTTAAATCCTTCTGTGTGTTGGCTGTGCTTCTGGACAGATTTTCTTCAGAGGATCCCAGAGATGACATCTAGTCCTGAGAAACCACACCCTTTTGACTTGTGATCAACCAGAAGAGAAGCCTTTCTCCATCTTCCACCCAGCAAATCTTGTGAAGTCCCTGATTGGCTTTCCTAGGTCATGTGTTTATGTCTCAGCCAATCAGTGTGCTCGTGGACTCCTGGGGTAAGGTGCTGCTGCTAAGTCACTTCAGTCGTGTCCGACTCTGTGCGACCCCATAGACAGCAGCCCATCAGGCTCCCCCGTCCCTGGGATTCTCCAGGCAAGAACACTGGAGTGGGTTGCCATTTCCTTCTCCAATGCATGAAAGTGAAAAGTGAAAGTGAAAGTGAAGTCGTGTCCGACTCTTCAGGACCCCATGGACTGCAGCCTACCAGGCTCCTCTGTCCATGGGATTTTCCAGGCAAGAGTACTGGAGTGGGGTGCCACTGCCTTCTCTGCCTGGAGTAAGGTGAGGGTATGCCTATGCATTAGTGCTCAGTCCTGTAGGCTCTTTGAGACCCCATGGACTGTAGCTCGCCAGGCTCCTCTGTCTATGGGATTATCCCAGAAAGTATGCTGAAGTGGGTTGCTGTTTCCTCCTCCAGGGGATCTTCCTGACCCAGAGATCAAACCTGAGTCTCCTGCCTTTGCAGGCGGGTTCTTTACCACTGAGTCATCTGGGAAGCCCAAAGTGGATGCACTTTTAAAAGTAAATATTTCTTCATTGACTTCTCATCAATTTACCCATTTAGGTGAGGGTGAGTATCATAATATGTAACCCCTCAGGCTTTACAGGTTAGGGAAGGGGCTTCAAGAGTGGGATATTGTTACTGAGGAAGTGCTAAGGTAAACAGCATGCAAGTTGTGAAGTAACCACCAGATGGCACTTTCGATCTTTCGCCTTCAGGCGGCAGCTGGACCCAGACCGCCTTCCTTGGGTCTTTCTTTAGATCTCTTAACCCGCGGAGAGTTAGTGCAAGCTCTGGGAGCTGGTGATGGACAGGGAAGCCTGACTGTGCTGCAGTCCATGGGGTCACAAAGAGTCGGACATGGCTGAATGACTGAACTGAACGCTCAGAGATATGTTCAGTGGAACTCCTGCTTGATGGGTTTCAGAAAAATTGAGGCCTTGCAGTTTGTAAGAAAAGGAACAAGCCTAGTGGGGGTTATATACCATGCGGGAGCGTGGAAAAGCAGTACAGAGTGGACGGACCTATGGATGGAACGGGCTCAAAACCTAGATGGTAGTTTGGCTCCAGTGGTGGTGGTTGGTTCTTTTCTGTTAAGCTTCCTCTCTTTAGCCAGACTCCTCAGTACAAAATTCTGTGAGTTCACTTAAGAATGTGTTTTATGAAAATGTCTGAGTCGGTCAGGAATTTGGCTATCCTCTCAAGAGTAGTGAGAGATCTCAAACCAGAGGCTTCCTGAACCTTCTCCCTCCCAGTGCACAGCCTGCTGCCTTGAGGAGGCCAGCTGTGTGATGGAGAGTGGGGGGCACGCTGCAGGTGCCCACTGCCGGGCACAGGGGTGGACAAGGGCATGGGAGGACACAGGGCCGCTGCTTCCCATCTGCTTCCCCGTAACTCGGGTGAGTGAATGTTACAGTCTTAGGGCCAGCATGGTCCTGTGGGCTAGGGACCCAGAACTTTCTGGTCGTTCGGACAGACCTTATAACCTGGCGGCCCGCAGGGTAGAATAGAGGCTCGAAAAGAAGGACCTGAACTTTAGGGCTCCACTCTAAGAAGCGTTTTCTCACACACTAGCCCCCAGTGGCCACAGCGACCCCTTCCTTGTCTTCCCTCCCCCACTAGTCATAAAATACCTGCTCTGTGCCAGGCACTTGCTGGGGGCTGGGAATTCAGAGACAAAACCTATTCACTATTGTCAGAGATCCCACAGCCCAGTTGGGGAGATGGACATATGTAGAAAAACACCATTCAGTGTGGACATGCTGAGGGTGTAGCGTGACAGTGTGATCAGACAGGCCTGGGTTGAAATCCTGGGTTGGCTAGTTGGTAAGTGGATGATTTTAGGCAGGTGATGGAGTCTCTATCAGACGTTTCTTGTTTGTAAAGTAGGGATGATACTATAGACGTCAATACCTATTTCATAGAGTTGGTGTGAAGAGTGAGTGAGAATGTGTGTAAGGCACCTTGTCCCGAGCTTCAGACAGAAGGATATGCAGGTCTCATTGATTTTCTTATCTTGTATATGTCAAAGCCAAGAGGCAGAATGAACATACTGGGTGATAGAATGTGAGCCAGACTGTGCTTGAAGGTTTGGAGTGCTAGGGAAGAAATTGGTAAGACTTAATTAGTTGGGACAGATGTAGAGTGGTGGGCTTGGGTTCAAAAGATCAGTTGCCCAAACCCAAGGATGGAATGTGGGTCTGTGTGGCCTGACACTCTGCTCCTGTATGAAGAGGCCTTGGGGACCATTTAAGTGCCTGCTTAATGGATGTGAAGGGGTCACTAGCACAGTTAACAGGGCTTAATAGAAATCTGATGTCCTGACAAAGGAAATGAGCCACCTCTGTGTAGGAGATGGTTTGGGGAGTGGGGGTGTCCTGGATGGCTAAGGGCCCAGAAGCCATCGTCTGGAATGACTGAGTGGACAGGCAGCTTTTGCCTGGAGAGGGTCACATGTGTCACTGCCTTCCAAAAACATCAGGTGTTGGCACCTGAAAAAGGTATTGTGCTTCCTCTGTGTTGCTCTACAGGGGGACCTTAGGAAGCCTCATTTAGGTTTCTGATTTAAGGATGACTTTTAAAACTTTTTAGCTGACTCGGATTTTTCCAACATAGAGTGAGCTGCTTTATGAGTTGTGAGGCTCCTGTTACTAAAAACATTCAAGCAGCCTCTGGAGGCCCTATCTGGGATGACCTAAGGCAGGATTTATACAGGGTCCAAGACACCATAAGGATAACTTCAGAGGAATACAAGAATCCTCTGAAGCTGTTTACAAGGTTGTGCCTTTCTTTGAGGGAAAAAGAAATAGAGTATTCGTCAACTTTTCAAGGGCACCCAGTGTCCAAAGTGATAAGTTGCTCGGTCATGTCTGACTCTTTGTGACCCATGGACTATAGCCTGCCAGGCTCCTCTGTCTATGGAATTCTCCAGGCAAGAATACTGGAGTGGGTTGGCATTCCCTTCTCCAGGGGATCTTCCCAACCCAGTGATCAAACCTGGGTCTCCTGCATTGCAAACAGATTCTTTACCACTGAGCTACCAGGGAAGCCCCCATGTCCAAAAGCAGTTAAAAAATTCACAAGTTCAAAGAAATTTGGATACAAGGTAGGACTAGATTCTAAGGTGTTTTCCTTCTGGAATTTAAGAGTCTTTGGATTGTTAAAATCTTCTTGTAACATGAAATTTTTGTTATTATTAGCTATCATTTATTTGCTTGGTATGTGTCACATGAAATTTTACATATTCTATTTGAATAATCTCATCTAGTATTAAAAATAACTTTGAGATTAAGCACTACTATTATTTCTATTTTACAAGTGATGAAACTGAGGTATGAAAATGTGATCAAATTCTCAGAATGTTCAGGTTCCCTGGATAGATATGTGCCCCAAGTTTGGCCTTTTTATGTCTAATAGATGTGATGTTAATCCAAGTAGGTCCACATAGGGTAGAAAACCACAGTGTTCCCTTGGAAATTTTAAAGGCAGGATGATAATAATAACTACCATGTAGTGACTGCTTACTTTCTGTGTTGAGAAATTCATCTCATTTAGTGCTCATGGTAACCCTGTAAAGTTGAGACTGGGAGAAATTAAGGGGTTGGGAGAAATAAAGTAACTTGCTCATGGTTGCAGGAGAGAAGCCTGCATTCTCAGCTCTGCAGACATGAGGCATAAACACTGGGCTGGGGCCTGGGTGTCTTCTGTGTATCTATCCAATGAGGGACACTTTCAGTACATTTGGAGGGAAATGCAGAAAATCCCTTAGCATCTGAGGTGAGTCAGCTCAGATAGAGTGGCAGGAGGTCATATCCTGAAACCTCAGAACAGGAAGCCAGCCCAAGGACTGAACATGGAGAGGACAACAGTCAGTAAACCTAAAGTGCCCAGGTGACCCTTCCTCTTTGCCCCCCAACCCCAGAGCTGCCTAGGCTGCAGGTGGCTTGGTGAGCCTGAGGCTCCAGCATGACCTGTGTCTTGGGATTCTGTCCTCTCTCCCACCCCAGCTCCTCCCAGGTTCAGGGAAGGGAGTGAGTCAATAGCCTTATGGTGGGAAAATACTTCAGACTTGCCCACAGCTAACATTCAAAGGGGTCATGTGTTGTTTGGGACTGCCGTGAGGGGAAGAAGTTGCACCTTTGGGACTCCATAGTTTTCCCCAAGCTTCCTCATATGCATCAGCCCTCCCCAGGCTCACTGGGGGAATAAGATGTCAAAGACCCATATCCCGTTACTACTTCTCCGAAGTAGCTAATCCCTCCCTTACAGGACATGCCAACTTAATTGTCAAGGAAAGATATTCCTCAGTCCTCTGGGAAATACAGCTGCTTAACTGACTTTTGTTCTCCTGAAACCAGAATCTGATACTCTCATTGTCTGGGGAATACCATGTGGACAGACACACAGAGAGGGGGACAAGGATTTTGATTTGGGTCTTTATTCAACAGATGGGACTCCCCCAGTAAACAATCTATGGGCATTCACTCCAATCTTTGTCTGGCAAAAGAGGGAGGCCAGGGTGAAACAGGGAAGCCAGAAGATGGGCCAGGAAGATTCTCTTAAGTGCTCTGTGGGGTTTAAGGGTCACTATTACTTCCCAAAGGCCCATACTCACTCAGGTTGTCCAACGAGAGAAATCATTTCTTAGACATCGCACAATCCCAAACCCTATGTACCCTCCCACTAGGCCCTGAAAGTGGGCTGATCATATTTATCAACCACACTAGAGCTCTTTTAAGAGCATGGAAGGGAACCCTTTTCATAATTATACTGGGATGACTGTCCTAGACCTGGATTATCTCAGGAAACCAGGACATAGGGGCAACCTACTAGGAGTGTCCAAACCAAGATCTAACTGTGCTCAAGACCACTTGCCTAGACCTGGTGGTATAGCTCAGTGGTAGAGCACATGCTTAGCATGCATGAGACCCTGGGTTCAATCCCCAGTACTGCCATCTTCAGGCTTCCCTGATGGCTAAGATGGTAAAGAATCCACTTGCAATGCGGAAGACCTGGGTTTGATCCCTGGGTCGGGAAGATCCCCTGGAAGAGGGCATGGCAACCCACTCCAGTATTCTTGCCTGGAGAGTCCCCACAGACAGAGGAGCCTGGTGGACTACAGTCCATGGATCCCAAAGAGTTGAACATGACTAAGGATCTAAGCATAAGACTACTTGGCCACTCTGTGACTTTGGCCAAGTTACTCAGTTTCTCTTTGCCTGAAACTCTTCATCTATAGAATGGACTAACAATCATAGAGTTTGTTGAGAAAGCACTCAAGTATTGGTGGTGGTGGTGGTGATTATTTTTATTAAACTTTATTGCCCTGCAGAGTATGGCAATCAGCCAGGCTGGTATCTTAGCAGCTGTAAAGGAATTGAGGGATGTTCTTTCTGTCATAATTTTCTTGGTTTATAATACTTTTTGGCTTTACTAATGCAAATACTTAACTCCTGTCTGTCTTTTCTGGCCATTATTTCCAGAAGACAAAAGCCTTTGTAATGTAGAAATGATTCCTGTGCTAGGGCTGCTTTCAAAGACACAATGGGTTGAAAGAGCCTGTTGCTTCACCTTCCCTTTTGCTCCTGGGGGAATATCCTTGCATATTAGATGAGTGTCTCATCTGCATCTAATTCGACATCCTACTACTGTTCCCAGAATATCAGCTCTCTTCGTTGTGAAACAGGCTGTTTATTTTAAATCCAGCTCTGAATTAATTTTTTAAGTCAACATCTTGATGGTTTCAACTTGTTTCTGACCAAAACATTGAGTTGAATTTGATATCATAGTCATTTTGCTTATTCCACGTATTTGGTACATGCGTCTTCTGTCGTGTCTGACACTCTTTGTGACTCCTCCATCCATGGAATTTCCTGGGCAAGAATATGGGAGTGGATTGCCACCTTCCTCCTCCAGGGGATATTCCTAACCCAGGGATCAAACCGGAGTCTCCTGTGTCTCCTGCATTGGCAGGTGGATTCTTTACCGCTGTGCTGCCTGGTGGTGGTGGGAAAAATCTGTGACTGCTTCTACTTAGACTGAATTTGTGTCTATCAGAGGTGGGGCATAGCAGCGATTCCACAGCTGTGGGGCCCACTTTGCTTTGTCGGATGAGTGGGAGAAGCCCTAGGGGAGCATGTGGCTGTAATATTCTGTTTCTGAAAGACGAAATGAGGCACACCCAAAGCACATGGGGCTGTACTGCTTGGCCATGTGGCCCAAGTTCAGTGGACGATGAATCTCTACTTAGTCAACAGTAGGTGAGGCCTGGGTGAGGGCACAGTATAGTCTCGTGGGCTGAGATCGGCAGGAGCTCTAAGACAGCGTGTCCTCTTGGGGCAGAAGCCTATTCTGGAGCCCGACACAAGGGTTTAAATTCTCCATCTACTGTCTACTAGCTTTGTGAACTTGGGCAATCTGTATTCACCTTGCTAAGCCTCCGTTTCCTCATCTGTAAAGTGGAGCTATAGGACAGACTCCCCCTCCCCCCTGCTGTGGTGGTTACCAGGATTGCATGGGATAAGGCTGCAAGGGTCTCAGCACAGGGTCTGGCTCAGAGTAAGTAAGGACTGTACCAGTTCTATTGTCCCTGTCTCACACAGCCCCCAGGGAACTTGGAGAGC
This sequence comes from Bubalus bubalis, assembly GCF_019923935.1. Classification (NCBI taxonomy): domain Eukaryota; kingdom Metazoa; phylum Chordata; class Mammalia; order Artiodactyla; family Bovidae; genus Bubalus; species Bubalus bubalis. The sequence continues at coordinate 63,952,966 of NC_059165.1, read as the reverse complement.
CCTTGGCGGAGGCTTGCTGGCTCTATGCTGCCCTCTGGTGGCATGAATTGTCATGGCCTGGTGTGGAGGAAGCTGGGAAGATGTTACCTTAACCCATTATTATCAATATTTGTTTTTATTTATTTATTTGGCTGCACCAGGTCTTAGTTGCAGAATGTGGGATCTAGTTCCCTGACCAGGGATGGAACCCGGCCCCCCTCCATCGTGTGTAGTCTTAACCACTGGGACCAGCGGGGAAGTCCCTTAAGAGTAAAAAAATTGCTTTAGGTTTTATTGCTTCCTTAAGCACAAGCTGGAATCAAGATTGCTGAGAGAAATATCAATAACCATATGCAGATGACACCACTCTTATGGCAGAAAGTGAAGAGGAACTAAAAAGCCTCTTGATGAAAGTGAAAGAGGAGAGTGAAAAAGTTGGCTTAAAGCTCAACATTCAGAAAACTGAGATCATGGCATCTGGTCCCATCACTTCATGGGAAATAGATGGGGAAACAGTGGGAACAGTGTCAGACTTTATTTTTCTGGGCTCCAAAAATCACTGCAGATGGTGACTGCAGCCATGAAATTAAGACGCTTCCTCCTTGGAAGGAAAGTTATGACCAACCTAGACAGCATATTAAAAAGCAGAGACATTACTTTGCCAACAAAGGTCCGTCTAGTCAAGGCTATGGTTTTTCCAGTGGTCATGTATGGATGTGAGAGTTGGACTGTGAAGAAAGCTGAGTGCCGAAGAATTGATGCTTTTGAACTGTGGTGTTGGAGAAGACTCTTGAGAATCCCTTGGACTGCAAGATCCAACCAGTCCATCCTAAAGGAAACCAGTCCTGGGTGTTCATTGGAAGGACTGATGCTAAAGCTGAAACTCCAATACTTGGGCCACCTCATGTGAAGAGTTGAGTCATTAGAAAAGACCAGGATTCTGGGAGGGATTGGGGGCAGGAGGAGAAGGGGACGACAGAGGATGAGATGGCTGGATGGCATCACCCACTCGATGGACATGAGTTTGAGTGAACTCCGGGAGTTGGTGATGGACAGGGAGGCCTGGCGTGCTGCGATTCATGAGGTCGCAAAGAGTTGGACATGACTGAGCAACTGAACTGAACTGAACTGAATGACTTCCAAGATTATCTGTTCAACTTTTCAAAAACAGGAGCACAGGGGAGGGTTCTAAAAGCAGTATGGTGTCTTCTTTGTGTGGGAGAGTGAGCAGAAAACCTATGATGGGCTTCCTTGCCAGTGAGGTTAGGGAGGTCCCAGCCATGGTTCCCTGGCAGACCAGACAGGAGGTGAAGAAGAGGGAGAGGAAGGGAGACGGATGAGCTGGAAGCGGAGGTTGGAGCTGTGCCTGGTTTCCCTGGACGTTCAACTGGGGCATAGCTGGTATTCCTGAGGCCCCTGTGAATTCCCTCACATCTCTACTTCCGGCCCCAGAGCTCTGTTTCTGCTGGCCTGTCTCATCGCACATGGACACAGGAGTCATGGGCCACGTCAGGGACAGGATGCAATCAGGACTTCCTGCCGTTGCCTGAGAACAGCTTGCTATTTGCCAGGAGCCCGCTCCAGATTGATAGGCCTTGGTCAGAAGGGGCCCCTTCTCTGAGACTGGGTGGGACACCTCTTTGGGGTGTCCCCAGAGCCTGCCGTGCAGCCGTCTGGCTTAGTGTTAGACTGACAGGAAATTTCAGCAGCTTCTTTGTCTCCACTGTGGACCTGTTGTTTCTAGAGAGGTTGTCCCCAGCATCCAACAGTTGGCGACGCATAGCAAATACCTCGTGATGGAGCAGTGGCTGGCTCGTGAATGAGGCAGTCTGCCCTTGAGGGTGACGGACAGCACCTCACCAAGCCTTGGCTCCCCTCAGTGCTCAGCAGAGGGCTTTGCTTGCAGTGGTGTCTCCGTGAGTGAGTGCAGGATGCACGTTCTCAGGGGACTCCCTAAAACTAAGATTAATTCCTGGTGTTTGAGTACGTCCTAAGAGCTCTCATAGGTTCTGGGAGATTTTTACAAAGAGGTGTAAAACATAGTCCCTGGTGTCTAAGACTATGTCTTGTTGGCTGTTGAAGTTCAAATAAAGGCATTAAATTGTAGGAAAAGTCCTATAATAACTCAGGACCCAAATGGGCCATCCAGATGGGTGTTAAAGTTGATACCCAAGTGGTAAGGCAGGTGCCATGGGCTTGCGGTATGAGAGCTGCACAGAGCCCTGTGCTGGGGCTTCATGCTCTGCTGTTGCCATCTTGAAATTCTTCAAATTTGAACAGAGGGCCTTGCATCTTATTTTGTACCAGGCTTGCAGTTGTGTAGCTGGTTCCGACCCCAGTTATATAGCTGGTTCTGGCTGTAGGTCCAAGATGATCAGGAAAAGCTCCGTGAGGGAGGTGTGGCTGGGTGCAGATGAGCAGCAGAGCTGGGCTGGAGCTCTCCGAGGATGTGGTCGTCCTGGTGTCAGGTCTGGGCAGCACTGCGTACCTGCTCAGGACCTGCCTGTGGGAAGAGTGCGGAGTCCGGGACCTGGTGTTTGGATCCCGAAGTATGCCCATGTGTGAGGAAGCAGTGTGGCTCTGGAGGTGGGGCCTGCAGGGGACCTGGTCTGCCTGTGGGCAGAGGAGCGTGTTCACACCTCCCCAGGGAGGCCCAGGAGAGCCGCTTAGAAGGCAGCCTGGCTTTGCTTTGCCACACTAGAGTTACCCTCCTGTCTGGAATGCAGTGGGTGGATGCTCATAAGGCTTCTGGGAAGCTCAGAGAAGAGAAACAATGAGAAGCAGTTCTGTAAGCGGGAAAAAGGGTGTTTTCCCTGGAGCCAAGCACAGTTCCTGGCACTGCGGGGCCCTGTTGATGTTTGGCAAAGTTTGGAACTGAGAGCCCGTTCTTAGTGGTCCAGCTAGTACCTGTCTGTTAGAGGACAGGGTCCAGGTCATCCACGAAGCATTCCCAACCTCTGTTCTCCAGGGGCACACAGTCCCTGCAGGGGATGAGATGTTTGCCCATAAGACCTCCGCTCCTTCTGCTGACACCCTGGGGCTTGAAGTCCAGCTCTCCTCACTCTTACTATCTGCGTTTCTCATGCAAATTGTGTCCCCTGTCTGGACACCTTCGACACAGCACTTCTGGGAGGGTAGAGAATGAGCAGCAGGGCCAATCCCTGGGCTAGTGCTTGACCTGCTGTTGGGGGCATTGTTACTGTTATTAAGAAGCCAGTCAGTGACTTGCAAGGTCAGAGAAGGGACAGGACTCATGGGCCAGCAGGGCTGGAGGAGGAGATGCTGGGATAAAGTAGAACCCTGAACTTGGGTGGGGAGATGAGTGTAGTGTGTCTAGAGTGAGTGGAGGGCAAAATTTGCAACTCAGGGATCGGCACCGAGAATCCTACACCCCCGGTCGTCATGCCGTCAGGTGAAGAGGCCTTTGCATTGGCAGGGCTGGGCTTGAGAAGGGTGGGATTTGGGGGAGGCCAGGGAGGATCCTGCAGTCAAGTTTCTTATGGGGGCCCTGTCCTGGAGAGGCCCCACCCCAGCACGGTGTGCTGATCTGGGGTCAAGAGGTCTCAGAGCTTCTGGGAGAGAAGGGCTCGGCCTCTGCTCTCCCCTGCCCTCACACTGCGGCTTCCCTGTTCTGCCTGTTGGTGCCTCGGCTTCCCTGTCTAGTCTCCCTTCTTTCCCCATTAGGGAGGGAAAGCAGGACCATGCCAGGCATTCACGGTCACCCTGCCCAGCGTGGCCTTGGCCCACCCTGTCCCGCTTCTCTCAGCAAAGAGACTGCCAGCCATTGCAGTGGTGTGAGGGGTGACCCTGGGCAGCTTCTGTGACTTCTCTGGGCCTTAGTTTTGTCAGGCTCACACTTGGTGAGACTTGATAGTGCCAGGAGATGACAGAAAGGAGGCAGAAGTGCCCTGCTGAGGAGGTGCTTGGGCAGGGTCCTTGCTGTGTGTCCTGGCAGAGCCGGGAAGCCATCCTCAGAGGTGGAGAGACATGGGTGCCTGGCTCCTGGTGAGGCAGACAGAAACTGCAGAACCAGGCATGTTCCCTTGGGCAGTCCTGTGGAGAGTGGGGGTCCAGGTGGGCACAGAGGGGCCAGTTTCAGGGCCTGGCTGACTGGGATACGTGAGGTGCGGGGCCGTGGATGGTTTTTGCAAAACACAAAGTGGCCTGGTCTTGTGGATGTTAAAGGAGCTCACGTTTACCGAGTAAGTGTTCACCATGCCCAGGCATCCTGAGCGCTTCCCGTGGATTGCCTCCTTCAGTTTCCAGAAGCGCCATGAGGTGTGTGCACACGTCATCTCCATCCTGCCAGAGCAGAAAGGCACCCCCAACATCGCGCTGGCTGTGGCTCCCACACAGCCTGGTCCTGGAGCCCTGGAACCTCCAGGGGGGCACTTCTTGCCTTTGTCTGAGTCCCACTAGAATCCTGGGGCCCTGGGCCACAGGGCTCCTAACTGGTCCCCTTTCTGTTCCCTTCCCTAAGTGGGAACATTAAATTGACCCTACTTTTCTGTTCTGATGAACCTGGCCCAGGTGTGGGAGTCAGGCAGGGAAGAATCAACAGCCTTGAGACCTGGGTTTCTGTCTTCAGGGCATTCCATAGCGGTGATAGTGCTGACTGTCTGGGAAACACCAGTTTTCCCTCCCAGTACCTTTGTCCCTGTTTATTCAGGATGTAGTAAACATCTGATTGTCAGCCTGCCTTAATTAAATAGAAAAAAAAGTCAGTACTCTAGAATTTTGGTACATTTCAAATATATTTTATTACTTTTCTTTTTGTCTTGGAAAGAATATCAAACCTGCATGCAATGCTAATGGTTCCTGACATTTACATAGCATATGACACCATAGGGCAATGCGGCATATAACGAAGGGGTCCATGTAGGGCTGGCCTTCCTAAGAGAATATTTACAAAGGGAAGGGCATGTGGTCATCTTAAAGAGGACTGCACCAGAAGAAGACTGCACTGTTTAACACTGAAGGGTTATGTCGGGAATCACAGAGAGATTGCTTTAGTCTGCATATTCCATTGTCGAGAGGGAAAGAAACAGGCTTTGAAGGCTCTCGCTCGTCAACAGCACGTGTGTCTGTAGTTGTATATTGTGCATGTATTTGTATAGATTTAAATTTTCTCCTAAGATTTTCACTGACAGTAACTTCAGGGGCTTTCAAAGCATTAAAGATTGAAGCGGTGAATTTTTCACAAATGCTCACATTAGAGAGAAGACCCAATCCCTTCCTTAAGGACCATCTATCTGCTTCACCATCTGAGGATCTTGGAAATGTTTCCAAGGATGTGTAAAAATTAACCGCAGGGATGAAGCATATTTCTCTGACAGCCAAACTTGAGTTCGTCAAAGAGCAGATGCAGAGAAATCTGCTCTGGCTTGCCCTGTGACTGGGGCCGCTGCCGAATCCCCCCAAGGCTGTGACCGGCTGTGAGCCCAGGAGAGCTCGTGGCCCCTGTGACGAGGCGCCAGGACTTCTGAGCGGAAGCTTCCGGCACTAGGAAGGGAGCGATGCTGTTATGAAATGTCTCAACCAAGTTCCCTGTTCCTCCCAGGCGCTTATAAAGCTCAGATGTACAGTGATGTCTGGACAAATACAAAAAAAAAAAAAGCATTTTTTTTTATACAAAGGAAAGGCATGAGTTTCCCCACTTTTCGGTAAAAAGCGGCTTGTGATGAAATCTGGAGCGCGAGAGAAGAATCTCACATCTGGAAGCCTTTTGCACACAGCTATAAAATGTAAAAACTGACCCTCGGTAAAAAGTGCTTTGTAACAATATTTAATTTGTGTCTTATGCCTGTGAGAAAGAAAGGGTTTGTTTTTTGAATCTGCAAAGTCCTTTGCTTGTTTCCCAACCGGTGTGAAGTTTTCCCATCAGGGATTTTTCACCCTATTCTTCATAGACCCTGGGAAGAGAAAACACCCACGTCAGTGGCTCAGGACATGAGGCAGGTAACAACGCAGGCTGGTGTCTGAGCTGCTCTGCACCTGGCCTGGGGAGTGCCTCTCCCAGGACCGCAGGAGCCGGGGAGGAGCAGGGACATCACAGAGGAGGCCCTCACATGGCCATGAAAGCTCCCCCGAACCCGGCTTTGACCTTTCTAAACAGCCTCCACCTCTGCAGTTTCTTTTTATCCTCAAAGCTCTAGGAAGCAAACCATCCAGGTGTATGAGGAGACCAGGCACAGGAGACTTAAAGTCAGCCCGATGCACACAGAATGTCAGTGGTGGGAATGACATCTGTCTCCAGTGTGGAGGCGGAGGGGAGTGGACAGGGGCACCCCCGCCCCCCATTTAGGCTTGTATCTTTGTGTTTTGTCAATCATACGTGTCCTCCAGGAAAAAAAAAATCCCACTTCTAGCAGGCAGTGCCTCAGACCCAAGGATGGTTGGCGGGGCTGCAGCTGTCACCAGGGCCAGGGGCGCCAGGTCACTTCCTCTAGCAGTTACCAGGCCTGCGAGCGCTCCCGAGCTGCCTTTCCCCCTCACCTCCCCAGCCAGCTCTGTTTAGGTCCTTAAATTCCTTCCCTCCTGCCTCATGGCTGCCTGCTGTGGGGCCACATGTCACATTCAGAGAGTCTATTGCTCCCTCTGCCTTGGTTCTGATTTCTCAGTAATGATGCACTGGAATCAAATGCCTGATGCTTCCACTTCTGGTGGCAGTGAAGGCTCTGGGCTCAGCTTCTGGGAGCTCTCTAGTCTTGCCCATAGCCTGGGTTGGCTGCTGCCTTCCCCTGCCTCTGTTCAAGGTACAGCATTCTCCTTCTCTCTCTGCAAAGATGACTTCAAGATAGTTCCTTTATTGGGACTTCCCTGGCAGTCCGGTGGTTAAGATTATGCATTCCGATGCAAGGGATGCAGGTATGATCCCTGATGGGGGAACTAAGATTCCACATGCAGTGCGGTGTGGCCAAGAAAAAAAAAAAAAATAGTTCCTTTGTCTCCACGGAGACATTTTCAACCTTTATAGGGGAAGGGGAGGTGAAGAGGACAAGGAAATGCCCACATCCTTTTCCAGGACACCTCGACATTCTAGGAAGGAGGGCATGTGGTGCTAAGTTGCTTCAGCCGTGTCCGACTCTTAGTGACCTCATGGACTGTAACCCACCAGACTCCTCTGTCCATGGGATTCTCCAGGCAAGACTACTGGAGTGGGTTGCCATGCCCTCTTCCAGGGGATCTTCCTGACCCAGGGATTGTACCCATGTCTCTTGTGTCTCCTGCATTGGTGGGCAGGTTCTTTACCATTAGTGCCCCATGGGAAGCTAGGAAGGAGGGATGAACTCATTTTGTAAGAAAGTGATGGGAGGCCTGGGAGCAGGGGTGCCCTTATGCTCTCATCCATGGAATCTGCAGGAACAAAAAAAGCAGGGTTGCATGGGCCAGACCTGCCCCTTTTCCTCAAAGCCCAGGTGGAGGGGTAGGGGACAAAGTGCACAAAAGCCTGAATCTCCCAGCAACCTGACGAAGACTTGCCAGTGCTTCTGCGAACTGGCCCTGCAGTAGCCTCATTCCACTTTTGATGACGCAGGGCCCGGAGGGTGACTGGACGGGACTGGACAGGACATGTCCTGCATGTGTCATGTGAGCTGCCTGCCCTGACCAGAAAAAGGGCTTCATTCTCATCAGATTTTATAGAAAATCATCTCTCGCTCTCATCACTTTCTATTTCAAGCAACTGCAGATGAGGCAGTTTTGGAGCAGCACAAAAGGCCCAGGTACTGGGGATGGGCCCAGGCGTCAGCTATGGGAGAGCTGGTCATGGGCAGAGCTTAGGCTGGAAGGGCCTGCTGGTAGGTGGAAGTGGGGTGGGAGGGCGGGGCTGGCACTGCTGTAGGAGGTCACCTTCCGGTGACACCAGGAGACCTAGCTCCCTGATTTGTGCTCCCAGGCGAGTCACTCCCCACCCCACTGAGTTCCCCTGTGGGATGAGGTGCAGGCCCCAGCGCCTGAGGAACTCACCTGTGTGTGTGTGTGTGTGTGTGTGTGCATGCACATGTGTACATGTGTGTGCACGCTTCCTAATCACGCTCTGCGAACACAGTGTAAACAGGCTCTGAGTGTGTGAGAGGCAGGTCTGCTCCAGGACAGGCTCACCTTTAGGAAGCAGAGGGGAGCCAGGAACTTGTCTGCCCTTTGAGGCCAGACATGGGACCTGAGGCGATCAGAGCCAGGAAGATCTGACTTGGAAAGCTCTTTTCTGAAAATGGGGAAACAGCCCAGAGAGGGCAGACATCTGTTTCAGGGCTCTGGTCAGCTGGTCGTTGCTGCCCCTTAGGGTAAGAGTGGCTCTGATTCTAAAGGGTCAAGCCCAAGGTCCCTCCCTGCACCTGCTGCAGAAGGAGTTTATCAGGTTTCTGGGCAGCAGAGGGGCATGGGGCACCTTGAGGGAAGATGGTGTGGTTGGCAAGGAGTTATCCTCATCATCGTGTGGTTGTAGCCAGTTTTAGAGTTAATGAACCTTAAGCATTGTGTTTCACCAAACCACACAAATCACCGAGCGATCCACGCCAGGTGCTCATCCAGCCATTCGACCGGGGGAAACTAGGGGTCAGAAAAGTTACCTAAATAAGGAGAGGAATTAAGACTATCACAAACTTTAGTTCACTAAAGAACTTTCGATGCTTACAGCTGTCCAAGAGAGCAGTAAGTGTAGCACTAAGTGGTGAGTTCCTTGTCCCTGGGAGTACGTAAGCAGCGTCTGGGTATCTGCTTACTGTGACATGTGGGCGTTCATGCCTTAGAAAGGCTAGATGACCTCGAGGGAGTCGAGGATCTGGCTTTGGTAGGATGGTGGGAAGGAAGGTGAGGGGTGGTGGGCCATACCTGCGCTTCTCGTTCCAGGCGTTGTACCATTTGATGAACCGCTTGGTGCTCTGCAGCTTGGGGTGCAGGCAGTGCTCCTGACCCCGGTACCTGGACATGCTCTTGGTGGTGATGCTGAAATGGAGGAAGGTGAGGTGGAGGATTGAGAAGCCAGAATGACAGCCCCTCCGTGTGGCTCCCAGTCAGGGCACTGAGAGACTGTGGCCTCCTTTCAAAGAACCATACCCCTATGTGCACTCCCTGGTTCCTTCATAAAAGTTTCTGGTTGTCCCCTTAATCTCTGACTCCACATTCAGGTCTAGCCTTGTACAGAGTGATGGGCTGTCACTTTTTCTCCTGGAGCCCCCAGAGTCTGGGAGAGTCCCTCCCCACCTCCCACAGCACTCATGCCTCCCTTAGGGAACAGATGTCAGGGGACCCTTCCAGCTTCTCCAAACTTGGGATGGAGATGTGGAAAGAGCTAACGCCAGCATGGTATATGTGCCAAGACCTCATTCCTTGGATTTGAGGCACTCCATGGCTGGGCTTGAATGTGCTGTGGTCTCTGTCTGATCTTCTAAACCCTAGTTCCCTGGATCCTCTGCAGATTGTTCTGGGGCTGGGCATTTGTTGACCTTGAAGCTGTCTTGTTGGCCTTGAAGCCCATTCTGACTCCTGAGTGTGAAGTCCCAGTTATCTCACCCTTGGGAAGGAAAATAAGACCGCCCTTCAGGTCTCTATCCACTAGTGTCCCAACACCAGTGGAGCTATAGCCACATGGTAGAGAAGCAGGTGGCTTTGTACAGAGTGTAGAGCCTGGGTTTGCATTCCAGATCTATCTCTGGGAGCCTCTTTGAACCCGGTTTGCTCATCCATAACATGGGTATAAAGATAGGACCTAACTCTTAGGGTTATTGAGATGGTTAAAGATATAATCTATGCACATTGCCTAGCACCATGAACAGTTACTGTTATTAGCCATTGTTGTGGAAGACAGGATGGCCAAGGAGAAGCCTTGTGAGGTCCAGGCTGTGAGCGGGGGAGGGCAGGAGAGGCTGCTGCCCAGAACTGCTGTGTCCTTCTCGGCCAGGACTGGGCCAGAGTGGCAGGAGTTCAGGTAAGGAGGAAGGATGGTGTTCAAGAATGAGGGCCCAGCTAGTGGACATGGGAGAAGGGAAGGCAAGAGGTGAGGATGCCACTCCCTGGGAGGTCGCACGCAGGAGGGAGGCATGCTGGGTGCTGGGGTGTAGGCTGAGGGGGCAGAGAGAGCTGGTTGGAGGATGGGGTGGGAGGAGTGGCAAGGGAGGGAGTGTGGTCCGCTAGCACTCCTTGGGTTCCTAACTGAAGTGTTAGGGTGCCCGGGCCAGGTTCTAGAAAGGATCAGGGTTGCCATGAACTCTAGGTCTGCCAGTTGACCGGGAGAGGAAATTGAATTGTGATACCTCAGTGGGGACAGAGTATTTATGGGCAGCCTGTTCTCTTCCTTTCCCTGTGCTCTGAGTTTCCAGGGCCCTCACCATGGCCTCAGCCTCCCAGGGCAGGGACAGGCCTTGTGCTAATGCCAGGTGGCTGGGTTCTGCCTTCGTCAGCCCTCTCTATGAGACCTGGGACTGCCTGGGTCCCTCGTGCCAGATCTCAAGCATGGGGCACTACTGTGGAGTGGAGTCCAATTCCCTCCCCCATAGTACCTGGTCACTCCACAGGAATTTAGCCTGTGTGTTGCTCTCTGCCTACAATGCTGCTTTTGCACTTGGAATAAAAGGCTGTGGCCAAGCCAGATAAAAACCCCCTCCTCAGTTAGGTCAGTGTGCAGGCTGAGGATCCCACATCCTGAAGATTGGGGCAGCAGGGGACCCCATGGAGCTCAAATGCTCAGTCATAACACGGGGACTTGGAAACTTAGTTGTGGGGTGAAGACATGAGGATTTCTGCCCCCAGCAATTATGCACAAATTCTGGGCCCTGTGTCCCTGTCCTTAGCCGTTCTGGGATACTGAGGGTTTCAGCAAGAGCTCCGGGGGTACGTGAAACAGATTGCCCTTCCTAGAATCTTGACTCTCCTGGATCCTTCTGAGTGCAAGGACTCCCACTTGCAAAGCAGGCTGCACCCTGAGCCTCATCAGAGATGTCTAGGTGACACAGGATGAGCTGGAAAACTTTCTTTAGTTCAGCTTTGGGGCTAAAAACCTTCTTTGGCCAAAAACGCTGGTCCCTCGTGCAGTCTGAAGAGCTCTAGGAGCTTAAGAAGGGAGAAGACCTCCAGCTCTTCAGGGACAGGGGTTGGGTCCTGGGTGTGAAGTGGAGGTTTAGAAGAGGGTGTGTGCAGGGGTCTCCTTGCCTGGCTGTCAGTTTCTGTTCTATCCTGAAAAGGGTAGCCACGAAAAAGAGCAAGCCTGTTGACGGCAGGTTCTGTCCTTTGGAGATATCACTACATCTTATATCCTATTCCATTTCTCCTGTGAGGACTCAGTAGCTCAGCTTGGTATGTGGGGCATCCTTCAGCACTGAGAGGAATGCAGAGTTAACTTGCCATGTCCCTGTCATTTTCAGCCTGAGAGAGCTGAAAACCCTGAGGGGCTTGTAGCTCTTCCCTCAACTGTGTGACCTCTAGCCCCCTACCCTTTTCCGGTAGTTTTTCTGGACCTTGGTCTGCAAGGTAAGGGGCGGGGACAGGAGTCACTTTAGGTACCCAGGAAAGAAGGCAGAGGGATTCAGCTCAGGCCCAGTATTTTCTGAACTCCCCTAACTTCAGCGCCACTGTGCAGCCCCCAGGTGGCAGTGGGAGGGGTCGGGGAGGGGGTGGGTGGGAGCTGCTGTGCAGACACTGTGTGGAGGCCTTTGGGCCAGCAGGGCCAGTGAATGGAAGGCACTTGCCCAGACTGAGAATAAAGTGTGTCCTGTTTCTGGGGGAGGGAAAGAGGGGCCAATGGTCCGTGGCAGATATTTGGTAGCGGGTTTGCCAAGGGCTCCCTTCCTGGCCAAGAGCGTATTGATGGGGAAACAGTGGTGCTGGCCTCAAGTGGTTAATTGGGAAGGCAGAGGAGCAAGGAAACTCAGTGTTCTCTTGCTCTGCCCCACTTTTTAAAATATTCTCTGCATCCCCACCAAGCAGTGCTCCAGCCTCATGGCATGTTAACCCCAGCAGAGCCCTTTCCACAGGAACCCGCAGAAGTCCAGCTGGTGTCGGAAGACTGAGGAATCGCTGGAAGCCAAAAACCAGATGGCTATAGTCCCCCATCCAGAAAAAGGCCCTGAAAGGAGGTTCCTAGGACTTCAGACAATGTTTGTTTTAATCTTCTCCCCAGTAACAGGAAGGCAGCACGCTTCACAGTTTGGGTTCAAGTTTACTAGTTCTGGGTGTATTTTGAGTGACTTCAATCTGGTTGTTCTAAGTTGGCACAGGGAAACCATTTAACCCTGGATTGTCCTAGAAAGGTGGACTGTGCCACACCTAGGCTATCCATCGCAAACCTAGCAAGGGTGAACTGAGGGGAGAGGCTGTTTCCGGAGCACAGTACTGTGACCCTTTTTTCAAACTCTTCCAGACTGCCGTGCCAGCGTCCTAAGGACTCGCTGGGCAATTGCAAAGGCTCGCCAAGGCCTTGACAAAGGCTGAGAGAAAGGTTTGTTAGGCTGACCCAGCCCCAAGTTGTGCCCCAGCACCGGGTTTAAGAGCAGCGCGCACAGGCTCACGGCGAAGAGCGAGAACTCACATAACCATCTTCTCCTCGCAGTGCGGGTACTTTGGCTTCATTTCCAGCTTCTTCACGTCGCTGTAGCGGATCTTGGGTCCCTTTCGGGAGCACTTGCATTTGGACCCTGAAAGAGAGATCGCGCGGGGGATCGCTCAGTTGCGCGCGGGGTCTCCGTCGCAACTCTGACCACCCTAGATGCCCGCCCAGACCCTCCGGGATCCCGGGACGCTTAGCAGTTGGCGCCGGGGGTTCCCCAGGACGGGCCGGGCAGGCGCCCAGGGACCTCCCAGGAACTCACCGTCCACGCGCGCGGCGCACAGCGCCAGGAGCAGCAGGAGCAGCGCGGCGGTCAGGAGCCTCATGCTGGCCGAGAGGCGCGGCGCGAGCAGGTTTTCGGGGAGGGCGCCCGCGCGTCCGTATGCCGTGCTCGGCTCTTTCTGCCCGGAGCGCGCCTCCCGGCTCCGCTCACTCCCGCTGCGCCCGTCGGTGGGAGCTTCGGGGCTGTGGCAGCGCGCTGCGCTGTGCGCTCGGCTCTGGGCTCTCTCCACAGCCTCCCTCCGCCCGCCCAGGCCTCTTTTAAATCCGCTCCTGCCCTCGCTGCGAGCGAGCTCATTAATATGCAGAACCACTCGGTGACTCACTGAGATTTCTCAACGCGGCGGGGGGAGGAGACCTTCCCCGCCCGCCGCCCGCCCCGGACCGCGATCGCAGCAGCGCACACTCGGAGCCACGCGCGCACTCGCTCCTCCAGAGCTCACATCCGCTACCCTCTCGCTGTCACACGCTCTCTCCTTCACACACTTGCACACCCAGGGTCTGGCAGGCACACAGAGCCAATGCCCGGCGCCACTTGACGGTGGAGAGAGGCTGCTTAAGGGCACGGCTTTTCTGATTCACAAGGTTCCCTCTGGCCTGCTATCGTGAGCCGCACTGGAGACCCAGGCCCGAGGCCCAGATTTTCTGAGACCTGAAAGGGATTTGGGGCAGGTGCCAGGTGTGAGTGCCAGCAGGCCTGACTCTAGGGCGTGAGCTGTCTCTATTGGGCCAGCAGCCCTCGTGGCCAGAGCACAGGCCAGGTTTGGAGAGTGGTCACGGGAAGGATGTACAGCAGCGCAGCCGTGTCCTGTGATCCTGGAACTGGCTCAAAGAACGTGTGTGAGACGCTTGGTTACTCTGAAAGGAAGGCTTCCAAAAGTATGTGGTCCCACAGGCCATCACAGGTTCCACTGTCACATCATTCTCAAAACTTAGGTGGTGGCTGGTCAGGGAGACATGACAGTGATAACCATCTGGATGAAGTCCATGCCATGGACATTGTGCCAGGATATATGGTGTGGTGTGGACCCAGGCATGATGACAGAAATTCCAGCTCCATGACTTACCAGTGGTGACTTAACCACTCTAAGCCACTCTCATCGTCTATAGGGTGGGAGGAGTCACAGTGCAGCTGTGAGAATTCCGTAAGATCAGAGCTGGAAAGTGTTTGAGTACCTGACCAGCAGTTAGTGCCCAGGAAATGTTACCTACTGGCATCATTATTTTATGTGTATCTATGACATATTATGTATACTTATATATAGTATATATGTGTGTATATACATGTGCATATGCGTGTCTATGTGCTGTGCTGTAAGTCACTTCAGTCGTGTTGATGTGTGTCTATGTGTGTCTATATGTGTATATATATACACGCACATAAAATTCCATTTTTTTTTTACAAGTTTCTTTCCAAGTTGGTATTTTAATTTCCTTACTTGATGGGTATTATTGGAACAGGCTCAGAGAGAAGGGCTTCCCAGGTGGCGCTAGTGGTGAAGAACCCACCTGCCAGTTCAGAAGATATAAGATACGAAGTTTCAGTCCCTGAGTCGAAAAGATTCCCTGGAGGAGGGAATGACAACCCACTGCAGTATTCTTGCCTGGAGAATCCCATGGACAGAGGAGCCTGGTGGGATATGGTCCATGGGGTCACAAAGAGTTGGACACGACTGAAGCAACTGAGTACCCACACAGAGAGAAGAAATGACTTTCCTAAGATCACATAGCCAGAAAGCAGGTGAGGCCAGGAGGGGCCCTGGTGGTGTGGCTGCAGACCTGGGGCTCCTGTCCCTGGGCCATTTGGCTTCCTTCAGGCCTGTGTGCCCTTCACTTGGTGAAGCATTTCCTTGAAAGACCCGGCAACAGAAGACAGAGTGTCTCAGACTCCGAGGGTCCTTGGACTTGGCTTCCAGACCAGAGCTGGAGCCAGGGCAGAAGCTGCCAGGCTCTGGCAGCTCTCACAGCTCTGTGCTGTCAGTTCAGTGGCTCCCTGGGGGCTCAAGTGCCAGAGAGGATCCTGGGGGGATGGGATGAGCAGGCTGCTGAGGGCTAGGGTGGGAAGAGGCTCTTCCGTCTCTTCCTCCCGAGAGAGCCTTGGCTGCCTGGTGGGGAAGCTGAGCCGTGAAGAGCCAGCAGAGCCTGTGAATGGGCTTCAGGCCATGTCCTGAATCCTATGCAAGCAGTGGTCTCTATACTTAAAGCAAGGCCAACTGATGGGTTTATGCAGAGGATAAGTACAAGGGAGTGATTTTTGTCATTTATGTTAATTTTTAAAAATTTTAAATAATACAAAATTAGCATGTTTGTTACGGAAAAATCAGAAAACACAAGCCTAAGAAAACATAAAAAATACACACATAATTCCATCCACTCAGCAATCAACACCAAGTTGCTACAGTGTTATCTTTGTAAACCGTTCTGTTTTGCTTAACATGCATGTGCATCAGTGGGATCAGCTTGCATGTCCTATATAATAACTGGCTTGTTTTACCTATCATTACATCATCAGCATTGTCCCATGTGACTGGTCTTGCTTCTACAATATCTCTTTTAATGGTATTGTTTGAGGCCATATAGTATAATGGCTAAGAGCTTGGTGTCTGGAGTCAGACTGCCTGGGTGTGAGTCCTAGCTACTAGCTGTGTGACCTTGACTTGTAACCGAACCCTTTTGGGTACTGATTCATCTGTGAGATGGGAATGATAAGGGTACCTATAGCTTGATGAGAATTAAATGAGATGGTGCATGTAAAGCTTTTAAGGGGGTCTTTTGCACAGACTAAGTGCTCAATAAGTGCTATGATTATTAGTATTTTGGATGCAGTATGTCCCATTGTATGGGTGCACCATAACTATTTTAATTACTTACTCTCTGCTGGACATTTGGGTTATTTTGAATGATATACTTTTATAAGCAGAGCTGTATGACAAATATACTTGTAGCTCAGTTTTGCCATAGCCCTTTAAAACTTGAATCATATCTCAGAAATATAATCACTAGGCCTTGGGGCATGCCCATTTTAAGGCTTTTACTGCAAATTGCCCTCCAAAAATATAGTACTTTTTTATTCTCCAAAGGGAATTTCTTTAATACATGACTTTTGCAGAGCATCTGAAATATATATATATTTAACAAAATTATTTTTATCATATTTATTTCAAGAATATGCTGATTAATTAAGTGGGATCTAACAGCACTAGGGACCATGGGCATTGTGCTTTAATAGGAGGAAGTAGTTGACCCTAAAAATAGGGACCACATTTCTCCAACTTTCTGGACCAGATCAGAGGTCAGACATTCCAGTGTTTTGTCCCCAGGTTTAAGCCTTAGTCTGTGTATGCTCATTTTTGGTTTGTAAAATATAGCCATTGTATCTTTGCAAATAGGGCTCATCCCTGTTTGTGTGAGCAATTCTGGGACTGTGGGTCCAGGGGAGGACAGGGGCCCCTGCTGCTGGTGGGTCTGTGGGTGAAGCTGCTCAGCTGGGAGAGGGAAGAGGGGTTTGACGCTAACTTCAGGGCACAGAGTTTTTACCAAGCTCAAGTGGGAAATCTTTGAGTAGGTGGAGGTTCAAATGGGTGAGGTACTTCTTTGTATGTACAATGGCATTACATGACTTGAGGAGATCCTAGGCATACAGTGAAGGACTCACACATGCCCTGCTCTCTGGAGCTCAGTCTAGTGGGTATGCGTGTGTGCACGTGTGTGTGTGTGACAGTGCCACAGCTATTTACAGTCATGCTGTGTTCTATAGAAGAGGCAGACGAAAAGTGTGGGGGCACGGCGGAAGGAGGAAGCAGAAGCGAGGAGCCATCCCTTGAGGAAGTGGAAAATGGGCTGAGACTGGGGATCTGCCCCAGGGTCTTGTTGTGATCATATCCATTGAGCATACACTGCATGCCAGGCTCCCTGCATGGTGCTGGGGATTTAAGATGAGCAGAGGCAAGGACTTCCCTGGTGGTTCAGTGGCTAAGACTCTGCGTTCCCAATGGAGGGGACCTGAGTTCAATCCCTGGTGAGAGAACTAGATCCCACGTGTCACAACTAAGAGTTCGCATGCCGCAACTAGAGATCCTGTGTGCTGCAACCAAGACCTGGTGCCACCAAATGACATAAATGTGTGAGGATGAGTGAGGCAGATGTGCCCCTGACCCCAAGGAGCAAAGAGTCTAGTGGAGAAGAAAGACATTAATCAAGGGACCACAGACACACATGAGACTACCTCAGAGCTAGGTGCAATAAAGGGAAGCTGGTATTATGACCTGACCAGGGAAGTGCCCATTGGGTTGGCATTTGAAGGATGAGAAGGAGTTGACCAGGTGACAGTGGGAGGGAGGCCACTCCTGCCCCTTTCCAGTCCCTGCTCCTCACACAGTGATCTTCAGGAGGACCCCTTGCTTAAAGCCCTTCTGTTCCTGAGCTCACGCAGAGCCCCACTCAAATCCCCAGCAGGTCTCTATGGGGTCTCGTGACCAGCATCCACCACACTGCCTTGTCTTACCCCTCACATGCGTCCACCCTGTCCCCGTCTCAGCAGCTTTGCACCTGCTGGCCCCTCTGCCCAACCTGCTTTTCCCCAGCCAGATGTGGGCAGCTGGCCCTCTTCTTCCTGAAGCCTCAGCTCGAATATTCACTCTTCAGCCCCCATTGCACTGGTATCCCCAGCCCTCTCCCTCCCAGCAGACTGTGCCATTGACCTATGTTACTTTTTACATCGTATGGACAACAAGTTCACGTTACACATTTTTTTTAAAGATTTATTTATTTATTTATGGGTTTTCGTTGTGGGCTTTCTCTAGTTGTGGTGAGTGGGGGCTGCTCTTCGTTGTGGTGCGTGGGGTTTTTCTTGTTTTGGAGCATGGGCTCTGGGCGTGGGCTGGGCTCCAGTACCTGTGGCGCATGGGCTTGGTTGCTCTGAGGCATATAGGATCTTCCTGGACCAGGGATCGAACCTGTGTCCCTGTATCGGCAGGCGGATTCTTAGCCGTCAGACCACCAGGGAAGCCCTCGCCTTGCACCGTTGTCATGTTTGCTCTGGAGTATATCGTGGTCATCCTCTGATTTCCTGGTTCTGTGACGGTAGATACTGGATCTGTCTTACTCGTCCTTTGTGCCCGCAGCAGTGTGTGGCACGTAGTAGCGGCTCATTCCATACCTTTTGAGTAAATTTAAAAAGCATGTTTCAGGCAAAAGCCCAGAGATGTGAGAGAGCACTACTGAGTTCAGGCTGTGTAGACTATAAGGTCATGGGTGTGTGTGTGCACACATGCATGTGTGAGTGTGTGTGTAGGGGCTGGTTAAGGGTGCCCATTGGTAACGCCATATTTTCAGGAAAACCAGTTCTTCCCCAGGCCATTGGCTTTAGAAAAAAGACCTTGGGGAGGAGAAGGAGGTGAGTGAGCAGTAGTGTGGTTTTCTAGGAAACCCCACAGGTATCTGGGCACTGCCTCCTGAAAGGGTTAAAGGCTAGGCCGGTCTCACTAGGGAGGCCAGAGATCCCCAAGCCGCAGGAGGAGACAAAGGGACTTTTTTTTTCAGCATTCCTTTATTACGCTTTAACCATGTAGGAGGCTCCTTTAATTCTGTGTTGCTATAAAAACAATGGACAGTGGGCTCTTCCTGAAAGTAACTTTTTTCCAACCTTGAGCTGCTAACTGCAAAATAGTACATCTTATTCATGGAAATGATTTTCTTAAGATATGTTAATGAACTTAATGAGTCTGCATTACTGACTCCATGGACATGAGTTTGAGCAAGCTCCAGGAGTTGGTGATGGACAGGGAAGCCTGGTGTGCTGCAGTCCATGGGGTCCCAAAGAGTTGGACCCAGTTGAGCAACTGAACCTATGTTAATGAAACTATGTATCTTGTTTAAAAGTCTGTTTTCCTTTAAGACTTAGACAATATATCTTGCCCCGAGACATCTAGTCCAGAGAAGGCTCCCCTTGTGCAGATATGTATGTTGTGGGAGAGAGCTGCACCTGGTGGAACTCTCTCAGCCTTGAGGTGTTTCTTTTATCTATGATCAACAGTTTACTAATGAGTATAAGATGGCTTGCAAAAACTGGCAAGGGGGAGCACTCTCCTGCCCTCTTCCAGTGCCTCTTGCTGGGATCTTTCTCTATCCCTGTTGCTTTAATAAAATCTACACAAAACTCTGAGTGACTGAGACTGTCTTTGGTCCCAGGGTTAAATCTTCTTCTTCAGAGGCTATGAATCTGGCAGCACTGTTCACAGTAAGCTATCATCTTGGGGGCTCATCTGGGATCCCAAGACAAAGTGCAAGCTTTCATCTATCACTCCTAAGTCTGCTGAGAAGGTGCATCTTGACTGGTCAAAGCTGGTTTCCCGCCCTGGGAGCTGGGAGACATGGATTCTTCTCTACCCCTACCCCTGGGCCTTCCCAGTACTGACCTTCTCAGAGGGAGAGTCCCTTAGTATTTCCCTGATGATACAGAGCCATTCTAGATTCCAGAACTGAAAGGGGCTGGTGCCCCACCTAGCCTTCATTCTGCAGATGACGATGTTGAGACCCAGAAATGGGGTGGGCATCACACAAGCATTCCAGAGCATGAACATCAGCCAGGTCCTGCCCCTATCTGCTTAGACCACAGTGAAATCCTGGGCTCCAAAGACCTGTCTGGCCCTGACAACCACTCATTACAATGGGAAGCACCCCAAGATACCTGCTTTCATTGGGTGGTGTAGCTGCTGGCTGTGTGTGAGCCTGGTGGGTGCCCCATCCTCTAAGCCCCTTCTTCTGCTGAAGTCTGCTTGCTTTTCTCTGAGTGTCCAACCCGTGGAACCCAGGGCAACCAGCTGCCTCATCTTTGATAGTTCTTCTTTAGCAGTCTTGTGTACTGACCTCCTTCCCAGGGCCTTGCTCTGAGGTGGAGGGGATGTAGGACTGAGGTTCCCCAAGTTCTTTACATTTGGAATGCTTAGGGAGCCTGAGCATCATAAGCCCAGAGGAAGTGGTGCAGGATGTAGCCAGGCAGTGTTGAATTAGGCTCCAGTCAGCCCCATGGCCGGAGAAGGCGACGGCAACCCACTCCAGTACTCTTGCCTGGAAAATCCCATGGACAGAGGAGCCTGATAGGCTGCAGTCCATGGGGTTGCACAGAGTTGGACACGACTGAAGTGACTTCAGCAGCAGCAGCAGCAGCCCCATGGCAGCTGAGGGTTGACTGAAGGTGCTGTGGATTCTCCCAACATGTGAGAGAATGCTGGCAGCAAATATGACAGACAGACAGGTAGCATTTATTCATTCAACACTACCTCATTGCAGACAGGCATCTTTACTACGTTAAGAATGAAGGCAAATGCATTTTCAAAGAAGACCCTAATGTACAAATGAGCAAAGGCCATCAGAGGAGAACTGGGGGAAAAAGGAAGAAAAGCAGTGATTAGCCAACCCATGAAAGAATGTTCATCCTCATTAACAATCGAGGTAAAGCACATTAATGCTTCAGTATTGTGGCATACAGTAGTGAAATATTTATTTTAAATAGTAATGTCTAAAGCTGCAAACTGAGGAAAGGCCACATAACCATTACTAGCAGGGTGAGATTCGGGGAAATCATATTTATTGAATGTATCCAGAGTGTTTCATGTAAAACTATTTCATCCTTTTAATCCACTTCAGAAAATCTGTTTTAAAAGTTGACAAGGGAGAAATGCCACATGCAAAGATATTCTTTGTTAAAAACAGTTAACCTGAAAGCCCAACGCAAGGGAATTGTTGCCTAAACAATGAGAGTTCTAAATGAAATATTATATGGGTGTGAACTCATGATTACAGAATCTGAGGAATTCCATGGAGTAAATGCTTATGTAGTATGTAGAGACCACATAAAGTCATGTAAATCCTGTGATTGCAAGTATGTAAAACAGCAACCACTGTATAAAACATGGCAAAGACAGAGATACAAACATCATTCTCTCTGAGTGGTGGGACTTCGGGCGTCTTTTAAGCTTCTCTCCTGGCTTTCCAACTTATTTGAATGTTCTTAGTATAAAAGGAACTCAGGAGCATTCAGTGAAAGAGCGAGGCTTGGGGCAAACCCCCATGATAGGGGTTGGGCATGGCTGCCATTGGCTGGCCCCGCAGAAGAGGCACATTGAGTCCTCGGTGGTGCAGGTAAACCCTGCACTGAGGACCAGGCCCCATCTTTGGTGCTGTCCTACTTTTCTTGGCATAGCTCACTGACCTATCCCAGCAGCTCACCTTGCCTTGTCCCGCCTTGCCTTACCACTGCTTCGTGTTGGCAGCCTGGGTTCTAGTTTCTTCTCCAGGCCTCTGTAAGAGTCCTGCCAAGCCTTGTCTCCTGACATGGCCCTGGGGGCTGCCTCCAAGCCTCCACTGCACCTGACTCTCTACCAGTCTCCAGCCACATCTTGCCCTCTAGTCTTCAGCTTCTTAAAAATATTAAGCTGCTTCCTAGCTCCAGGCCTCTGCTGGCTGCTTGTTCTTCCTGAAGGCCCTTTGCCTCTGGGCCAGGCTGGTTGCTGTTTTACCTAATGAATCTGCAAAGAGGTCTTTTCACAGGGACACCTTCCCTGACTAGGCACCTCTGCCCCTCCTCTCCCCTACCCTGTCTCAGTCTGGGAGAGCCCATGGCTCTCTGTATGGTGCATAGCCCCATTTTCTCTGTAGTACCACTCCTCACTCCTGCAAAGCCTTCTTCGAGGTCTTTCCCTCTTTAGTTCATGAGCTCCAAAGGGCAAGGTGGTTGTTTTGTTTCTTTCCTTTTTGTACCAGTGCCCTGGCACCAGCTCAGGACCTGGCACACAGCAGATTCTCAATGAATGAGTGATGAATAAATTGACATGTATCACACTTTACTTCAGTCTAGTGAGCTCTGGAGTCAGACTTTCTGGTTCAGAACCCTAGACTACCACGCAGTATTTCTGTGTGCCTCTGCTTCCTTGTCTGTAAAGAGGATAGTAATAATAATATTACAAATGGGATTGTGGTGAGAATTAAATGAACTAATACAGGACAAGCACAGAGCATAGTGTTATGTTGCATGGTAAGTGCATGGTAAGTGAAATCAAGATTGCCAGGAAAAATATCAATAACCTCAGATATGCATATGATACCACCCTTATGGCAGAAAGTGAAGAGGAACAAAGAGCCTCTTGATGAAGGTGAAAGAGGAGAGTGAAAAAGCTGGCTTAAGACTCAACATTCAAAAAACTAAGATCATGGTATCCACTCTCATCACTTCATGGCAAATTGATGGGGAAACAATGGAAACAGTGACAGACTTTATTTTCTTGGGGCTCCAAAATCACTGCAGACGGTAACTGTAGCCATGCAATTAAAAGATGCTTGCTCCTTGGGAAGAAAAAAAAAAAACTGTGACAAATCTAGACAGCATTTTAAAAAGCAGAGACATTACTTTACTGACAAAGGTCCATCTAGTCAAAGCTATGGTTTTTCCAGTAGTCATGTATGGATGTGAGAGTTGGACCATAAAGAAGGCTGAGTGCCAAAGAATTGATGTTTTCAAACTGTGGTGCTGGAGAAGACTCTTGAGAGTCCCTTGAACTGCAAGGAAATCAAACAAGTTAATCCTAAAAGAAATCAATCCTGAGTATTCATTGGAAGGACTGATGCTGAATCTGAAGCTCCAATACTTTAATGCGAAGAGCTGACTCATTGAAAAAGACCCTGATGCTGGGAAAGATTGAAGACAGGAGGAGAAGGGGACAACTGAGGATGAAATGGTTGCATGGCACCACCGACTCAATGAACATGAGTTTGAGCAAGCTCCAGGAGATGGTGAAGGACAGGGAAGCCTGGAGTGCTGGAGTCCCTGGGGTCGCAAAGAGTCAGACATGGCTGAGCGACTGAACAACAACAACAAAGTGCTCCATAATTGTCTGTTCTGTTTTTAAAATAATTTTTATTATAATATCTTCTAGACTCACCCCCACCCCAGTCTGTGGGTTTGATTGGCTAATTCCTTTTGCTTTATATTTATAAAATGCTTATATAGCATGTATTCTGTGCCAAGGAGTATTCTAAATGTTATACAAATATTTATTTAATCCTCATAACAACCACATCTGTTATAAAGTGTATAAAAGGTTATACCCACTTTACAGGTGGGAAAACCAAGGCATAGAGAGATTAAGAAGCTTGCCCAAGATTACTGGCAAGTGGCAGACCTGATTTTTTACTTCACGAAGTCTAGCTCTAGAGATCTGCTCAGAACAGCTGTATGCTGCCTACTAGGAGGGGGGAATGAGAAACACTCCCTCTCCTTTGCCCAGGCCTTCCTGCTGCTTTCCTCTCCTGTGCTGCTGGCATCTGGTACCAAACTCTTCTCCTTGGATGGTGTCCCAGGCTTCCATCCAGCTGGGGTTGCCAGGTTTAACAAACAAAATACAGGATGCTCATGCAATATTTGGGAGCATGTGTGTGCGTGCTCAGTCACTTCAGTCATGCCTGACTCTTTGTGATCCTATGGACTGTAGACCACCAGGATCCTCTGTCTGTGGGATTCTCTGGGCAAGAATATTGGAGTGGATTGCCATGCCCTCCTCCAGGGGATCTTCCCGACCCAGGGATCAAACCCCCGTCTCCTGCGGCTCCTGCATTGACAGATGGATTCTTTACCACTGAGCCATTGGGGGAGCCCCATTTGGGAGCATGCTCAATCTAAAATGTGTTCATTGTTTCTTTGAAATTTATATTTAACTGAGATTCCTGTATTTTAACTGGCCACCGTACATCCAACACAGTGGTGGCAGCATGGTTTGGTGTCACCCACCTTCAAGTGGTGGTCGGGGACACAGATGTGGACTGCCCTGGGGTCTGCCGTGGTGGGGGTGGGGAGAGGAAGGGAAGGCACACGTGTGAACTCTCTTGGAGGGCAGAGTGGGCCTTCAGGCTCTCACGGAGAGGGAGGAAGACTTTTTACAGGCAGGAGACCATGAAGGAGGACCTTCCAGGTGGAGGCAACAGGTTAAGCAACTGCTCAGGAAGGGGAAGGCCAAGGGCATGCTAGTACATCAACAGAGCACTGAGAGTTCAGAGCAGGGATTGTGGTGGGAAGGGGAGGGTTGGAAGGCTGAATATGTAGATCACAGCCAAATTGTGCAGGGCCTTGACCCAGGAGGAGTCTGGGCTTCATCACCTAGGTCATAAGGATCCACTGGAGGATGTCAATCTGGAGGGCTATATGATTGGTTTTTGTCTCGTAGGATGATATATTGGGTGAAGAAGAGAGAGAGCTGGAGGTGGGAGGCAAGAGAAACCTGGGTCAAGGGAAGTCCTTGCCCAAAGGACAGGGGATAGCACTTTGCACCCTTATCCCTGGAATTCTTTGCTTTTTCCCTAAAAAATGTAGTGCAGAGAGGGAACATAAAAGATGGTTTTCAGTCCTCTTTGTTATCCAGAGGGAGATGTTTCCGATTTTGTTATTTTTTATTTCTAGCCACCCTCTGTCAGTGGGTCTCCAGCACCCAGAGGAAGGAGCACAGCAGAGGGAAGGAGGGGTCTGGGGTGAGGGTGGGGTTTTTCCTAATTTGCTTCTAAATCAGCATCTCAGGCAGATGCAGGAGGACAAGGTCAAAGGCACTGCTCAGAGGATATACCTGCCAGGTGAACATTAGCCTTAATTCATCTTGTATGAAGAACACTCTTTAAGCAATTATCTGAGACACATTGCAGTTTTCTGTCTTAGCAACTGGCCATTGCTTCTGAACACATTCAGGTTCTTAACGGTGAGCGATTTAAGGCTGTAAAAGAATTGTCATAAACAGCTCCCCGGAGCCAAGAGCACAGCCCACATTTTAAGCACATAATGGAATCATATCAAAAGCAAGGAGGGGCGGCAGGATCCATAAATCCTCGAAGTGCAAAATCTGTCTGTGGTGAAACTTGTGCTGAAGAGGAACCAGATGTGGATGTTGGGGAGAGAGGCGGCAGGAGGGAGTGAGGCAGCAGCGGGAGCTCTGGGGCTGGAGACTCAGAGGAAAGGGCACTGTGCACGGGGAGATGCCGCCCACTGAGAGCTGGCAGGGGCGCAGGCCTGGGAGGGCTGGGCAGGCTTGTGTGGCTAGGGGGTCAGAGTCCAGGGGAAAAGGCAGAGGCTAGGTTACAGGGCTTGTTGCTGCTTCTTCAGCTGGACAGACACAAGCATTTTACAAACTTTTCCTGAATCTGTGCCACTGAAGACACGGCACTTGGAGTAGTTCTTTAACAATGGATTTGAAATAAGACAGAAAGACTTTGTCTATCCTGTAGAGGGAAAGAGTAACTAATACATGGAAATCCCTTTGGATGGGGTAGAAAGCGTGTGCCCAAATGGTCTTCCTTGGCTTGAGATGGGGCCGGGGGGATATGTTTTATTATAATGTGTCAAGTCCTTTAGAAGCATCAAGGTAAACACTTGCCGGGCACACGCTCTGTGCCAGGCACTATAGCGGGGCTGCAGGGGCCTTCCAAGATGCCTGCAGCGGAGGGGGCCAAAGGCCAGCAGTCTGAGAGGAATTCTGGAAAAGGGCTCCTGACACGAGTTCTGGGAGTTCAGAGAGGATGGTGTAACAGTCTCATTCAGAAGGTGGGCAGGAGAGCTGTCGTAGAGTAGATAGGCTTGAAATGGACCTTGAAGGGTAAGAAGGTTTCACTTGGGCAGAGAAGGAGTGAGGGAAGCACAGGCCCCAGGGACAGGACAGCAGTGGCACAGGCTTGGAGGCCAGAAAAGGTGTTGAGCCAGGGAGTGGCTATGAGATGGTGCAGCATAAGAAGTGAGATTGCGGGCAGTAGAGGTGTTGAGAAGAGCCTTGAACGCTGGTGTCAGGAACTTGTAATTAATGCTGATTGGAAAGTTGAATTTGATGCCTGGATCTGTTTGAGGTCATTTTAACTCCCATTTCTGTAAAGAAGAAAACTCCCTAAACGAAGCAGCTGCACTATTCTGAAAACAGTATAGGAGCACCAAAGAGAAGAAAAGGTACGATGGAAGCTTCCACTTTACCAAGAGCTAGTCCAGTCTCAGCCCAGGCAGACTTCCACATCACTGCAGTCATACTGTACAGTCTGGGTATGCTTGTTTTTCTGTGGTACACATTAACTCATAACCACCCCTGCCCTATTGAATCCCCACTTTAAATGGCCCAGGGAGTCTTAAAGGGACCCTGCAGTAAAATACAAACTTTCTGAACTATGAACAGTTCCCAGCTTGGTGGTTTCAATCTGGGGTTCTCAAAACGTTTCTCCAGTTCTCATCTGTAGTGGTCTGGAGCATTCTCGAGGCTTTCTTCCCCATTTCACTCAACCACATCCCCTGCAGTGCCAGGAAAAGAGACCTTGTGTCTCACTTGCCCAGGTCCAGAGCAGGGGGCTGGGTTGGGCTGAAGCATGCCTGGAGCAGGACCAGGGCTGATGGTGATGCTCTGGGAAGACCCCTTCGTACAGCCGGCACTGGGCACAGTCCTGCAAGGCCCCAGGTCGGCTCTCCAAAAGCCAAGATGCTGAAGGTCTGAGGCACTGAAAGACTGGTCTATCAGAACTTGGTTTCTGGGGACTTCCTTGGTGGTCCAGTGGTTAAGAGTCCACCTTGCAATGCAGGGGGACACGGGTTCAATCCCACATGTTGGGAGCAGCTAAGCCTGTGAGCCACAGCCAGAGAGTTTGTGCACCGCAACGAAGATCCCATGTGCCACAACTAAGACCCAGTGAGCCAAATAAGTAAATAAATATTTAAAAATGTGGTTTCAGGTCACTACTAGTGACACTTATGGGTGTTTGGGTCTTGCTGAAGCTGCCCATTTTCAGTGTATTTGGTGGTGAACACATTTTTATGTAGTTTGAATTTGGGATGTGTTATGTGATGCAAAAAGGAACATTTTATAGATGAATTTTCAGTCCAGCTTGTTGATTCTCCTGATTATAAATCTCCTGATTTGCTTTGTGAGAGGTAGAGACAGGAATGGCATTTCTGGGAGTATCTGGACAGTGGGAATTGGGGTGTTCTCACCCAGGGCTCACACATATCCATCCCACACCTGTGGGTGGCAGATAAACCACTGTAGGGAAAAGGTTGTCCTGGGCACATAAGACCTCTCACTCAGAAGAGCCGTATGAGCCTGACTCTCATCAGGCGGGACCTCTCCCCCTCCTTCCTCCACACCCACCCATGGGCAGCCAGGGCTCTGCCATGGAGAGGATGAGGAGCAGGGGAGGGCTTTCCTACTTCGCCCCTGCCCTTGGGCCTGGGTTCTGGCCAGCCTGCTGGGGCCTGGGAACTGCTCCCTAGTCCCTGAATGCCTTTGCTCCATGTCTGGGGCTGTAAAACTGCTTGGGGCCCCCAAGAATGCAAAGGAGCCCTTTATTTGTGGATTTTTCTTTTTTAATGAAGGCACCTGGTTCCCTTACGCTCAGGACTTCTGAAAGAGCTGAGGGCCCGAGCTAGTGGAGGAGAACACAGGCCCTGCTGGGGGACTGTAAAGCTTGAGCATTTCCAGGTCTGCTGCTGGCCCACCCCCACCCCAGCACCTGGGCTGGGGGCTGCCCTGCTCTCCATCCTGGGAAGAAGGGCGGGAGGCTCTGTTGGAAAGACAGCAGCCTGACTTTGTCAGGCCTCACATTCGGATACCCCGGTGCTCTAAGCTTCGACAGCCGCAAGGGACGTTTGCTGTAGGCCTGCTCTGTGCCAGGCCTTGTGTAGTGCTGCCTCGCACACACTGTCTCTTCTAATTCTCAGCCCAGCCCCGTGTTCAGTGTGCTCCCCACTGGTGGAAAGAGTCAATGGGCTTCCTAAAATCACTCAGCATCTGGGCAGAACTGGGCTATAACTCACATCTCCTTGACTCCAAGACCCACGTGCTGCCACAAGCATATACTGTCCCCAACTCCCACCCCAGTACCATCTGGTGCTCAGGGAGGAGCTTCCAGGGTGTCCAGGTGCCAAGGCTGCCTGTCACCAAAGCTCTCCCCTACCCGAAGGTGGCTGTGATTCCACTATTAGACTGCACTGGTCTGGGCGAAGGCAGGGCCTCCCCTGGTGGTGAGGCAAGTACAAAGCATTAGAGAGCCTGACGACACCCTGCAGGGCAGGCATTCCCATCCCCCTTGGGAGAGAGGGCAGAGAAGGGGCTGCTTAGTCAGGGCGCGGGGGTGGGGCGGCAGCTTGTGGCTGTGTTCCTGGTGCTTGCACAGGATCTGTGTATTACTTAGATGTTCACGGCTGGTCCTTCTGTGGGATGGAGGGTGACCAAGGCCCACACTTGCCTGTCATCGCTGCCTTCCTTAGCCCCCTGCTTTGGTTTGAAGTGCTCTGGGCAGTACCCTGCCTCACTCAACCTCAAGTGTTCCTTGTGTCCTGCTTATTTCTCCCCCAGAACCTTCTCCAGGCCTATGGGAGCTACCATTGCCCTTATACCAGTACATCCTGGAAGCCTGGAAGTTTATGCCTCTAGGAGCAAATCCCTGTCATTGCGGAGTGGGAGCCGGTAGATAAATGCTTGGCTTTACTTTTCAAAGGCCTGGTTCTGGGGGTGCTCTCCATGCTTCCAGAGACCCTAGCAAAATGCAGTCCCCATTGTCTCTATCTTTGACCTGGATAATACACCCTATGGTGACCTCTTCTCCTCTAGCCTCACCCTCCCTGCTCCCTCACGCCTGCTTCTTGGAATTCCTTCTAGATGAACCACTCATACTCAAGTCCTGGTCTCAGACTCTGTGAGGGCAGATCCTAAGCTAAGAACCTCCCTTGGCTGACCCGCCCCCCAACTCTTCAGAGCCAGTGGAGAACTCCTGGGGCTTGAGAATGACAGCATGAATGAAAACCACCCAGTCCTGCTTGTGTTGGAGAGACTGAGGCCCAGCCCTTCATCTCTGTGGTCTCAGCACTCAGCCGAGGCTGCCAGAAACGGATGTAGTCTCTGATCCAGCTCATCCTGGAAAGAGCTCCAGGACTGCTCTTTCTCTCCTGAACATCTTTGTCCTCTCCTGGAAAAGTCTGTTAACATCTATCATGGTTAGATGTTTATACCTGTGGCTTGCAGTAGGTGATTATCAGATCAGTGTTCTGGCATTGTAGGTCCAGAATGTATATGACATATGTGTCCACTGCTGAATGTGGGCCATCCTAGAAGAGGGTGTGTGGAGGGCTTAGTGGGCAGTGCCATAGGGACCTGGACAGGGGAGGGGCAGGTGTTGAGGGAGAGAAAAGCTGCAGGATTTGAGAGGAAGAGGAAGGCAAGCTGGAAATAATAGAGAGAGAGAGAATGCACACATGCCTGAAATAGTCTAGACCTGGCCCTGGGAAGCAGGACCCTGGGAACTCGGAAGGTAGGTGAGGGCACTGGGAGCTCTGGGAGGCGCTAGTTTCCATGCGGATCCCGGAGGGTGGAGAACAGACATTCGGGCTTTTGGAAACTGACACACCGAAGGCCCCAGTGGCTGTAGGCAGAACTCTCAGAGAGATCACAGTGGGGGTCGGGAGTGGGAGGGTGAGAAGCCTGGTGTAAATATCCTTTTATTCAAGAATGTTGATGATCCCCTGGTCTACCACCGAAGGTCTGAGAGTTCTAGCAGCAGCCCAGGGGGAAACTCCCCACCAGAACACAGCAGAACTCCTGGTGAGGTGCCCAGGGCTCAGGTCCAAGGGCTCGGGGCTCCGTCTAGGCTTCAGGGTTGTACTACAGGAAGAGCTACTCCATCCAGCTCCGCTGGCCCCTCCTCCCTCTTCTCTTCTGATGCACCGGTTCCCTCCTTTCCTGGTCGTGGCTGATACAGTCCTCAGCATCCTCTATTCCTGGGCCAGAAGCCAGAGTCTCTGCATCCAGAGGGTAAAGCACACAGCAGGCCACCAGCAAGATGCTGGTCTACCCTTGCGCCTGACCGCCCTGTTCCTGGAGAGGCTCCCGTCAGCTTGCTGGCTGTGCTCTGACCGTGCGTCAACCTCAGTCACAGCCCACGTGTCCTAACCTCAGTTCAGCACTCACCAAGTGTGTATCATTTCCAACCTCTGGCAGATCCCATCCAGAATGGAAAATGAAAAAGGGGGCTTTGATGGATCTGGGGAAGCAATTTCATGTGATTAAGCCGCATTTGCAGTTGATTAAGCAGCATCTGCAATTTCCGGCACCACAGACGGAGTTCCAAGGGCTTCCCCCAAGAGGCAGATGGAGACGGCATCTCGAGGGCCTGAGTGATGAGCTAAAGCCATCGCAGTGACCTGTTTCTGTGGGAACCTGACTTCCAGGGCTTTGAGGGGTAGCCCTCCCTCCAAATATTCTATCTCTGTTCTAAACATAGGTCAGACCTTGTTCCCTGATTTGGGGTCTTGAAGATGTGATCAGTGTATCTTTGAAGTCTGATTATAGCTTCAGTTATAATCACTAAGAAGCTAAACGATGAACAAATGTTCTGAAAATGTGAAGAATAGTTAATGTGGAAACCGGTGTTCGTTTTGGAATTGAGGCCCGGGAGAAATGCCAGAGCCCTGGCTTTGTAGCTTCAGATGCCAGCCCTCCTTAGGCTTGCGCTGGCCCAGGCTGTGAGCTTGGTGACTGGAGTGACAGCGTCCATCTGGTTTCCCTGGTGCGACGTCTGACGCGCCGCAGGGGCCTCACGGGTAATACCGAGAGAGTGCACACTGCCCTGGTGGGATGACACCAGTGAGGACTGGGCTCCATCTAGAATCCCTCAGATACTGTGACTTCAGCGGGTGAGGAGGCAGAGGGGTTGCCACAATGACTTCATGTTTGGTTTCTGAGGACTTGAATTTTAAAAAGCCAGCTCTTTTTACATTTTGGTCTTTGTTGGGATGTATATCTGTTTAGTTGCAGAATTGCTATTTATTTAAATTTCCCTCGGGAGAAAGTGACTTCAGCTGGGGAGACTTGGCCAGAACAAGAGCACTGGTGAAACCTGACACATCCCTAACCCTCAAACCCTGTGGCAGCATAGACTGCAGCAAGAGGCCACGTGATGCAGTGGGAGGTCTGGGGCTTTGGAGCTGGACACCACCAGGTTCAAATCCTGCTCTCTCACTGCCTAGCTGTGTGACTTTGGGCAGGTCACTTAACTCCTTTGGTCTCAGTTTCCTGATCTGTGAAACAGGAGTGTTCAGAACCCTCCTAGGATGGCTGGGAGGATTGTATGAGGTAATGTTGATAGCACTTATCCCAGTGCCGGCCACATAGGAGGGGTCTGAACTGTGTCTATAGGGAGGTCATGGTTGAGTTAAGCCCCACTGCTCAGAGGTTGGCCCTGGAGGCGAAGGGTAGAAGCAGAGCAAGCCAGCAGTGAGGATGGCATCACCACCAGAGCGGCAGGAGGAAGTGAGCAAGTGGATACAAAGCCTGGCAGCACCTCCACTAATCCCCAAGCAGTGGCTCCACATCCCTCTTGTGGGGGCACTTTACAGTGTGAGAGCACATTCATACGTGATATCAGAGGAGCCTCTTTGCTCCCCTGTTAGACAAGAGGCCTGATGGTCATTAGACTCATTTCATAGATAAGGAAATGTGCAAAACACATGGTGACCATGCTCAACCTCATAGGCTCCCGGAGACTGGAGCTGCTGAGGGTCCCACACTGGAGGGAACGTCTCCCAAGGGAAACACAGAAACACAGAGATACCAATGGGTAGACACCACTGCCCAGAAATTCCAGTGGTGAAATTTGTTTCTGGTGTCCAGGAGCATCTTCCCATCAGGGTCACCCATCCAGGGAGTTTCCTCTGGGAAACTTCAAG